>NC_136483.1:75543305-76210805 GCF_053919585.1 Euprymna scolopes
GCCTGGCCGATAGCGCGGGACCTATGTGGCTACAATACTCCATGCAAGGGCAAATTGTGGCTTTGTAAAGATATAGAATGCTTTCTGGTGTGAGTAATTTTCTTGCATGATAGATGGAGCCCACCTTCTTTGGTGCAGCCTTGGCAATATCCTCAATGTGTGTGTGTATTAGCAGGCCATCTTCAGGTTCCAATATTAATTTATATTGAGAATGAGGGGTTATGCATAATAGTATAGCTACCATGAAGGGAATAGGTATTTGTTTTTTTTTCATCTTATTTAAAGCATAGCCTCCAAAGTGCTTGCTGCTCATAGACGATTCTACTTTAACATTTAATAATTTTTCACAGTCCTTACATCTAATGATCTCAAGCTTTTCCACTAAACATAAATAACAGGGTGAAGTTAGTGAAGTACAGGTTTTAGCCTTCCTAGGTATTTTTCATTTGTACTGAAGGTGTTTTGTTTGCTTTGATTAAATCCCAGTAGTGCACAAAGAGTGAGGTGTCCATAGCATACACTTTATTATTCATTGACAGTGTATGCCCGTAGAATCTGTTTTTAAAGGTCATTGAGGTACTACCTATGTAGAATTTTTCTATTTCTGGGTTTTCTGCAGTATCTATTTTATCCTAGTAGACCACCGAAAAAGTGAGACAATTATTTGTACTTCCCTCCTTCTACTCCCTTTATTTATCATACCTCCCTCCATAATCTCTACTGTCCACATTGATAAACTCCACTTTCTTTCAAAGTATAATCCACACCCGGATATTTATTTATATAGCGTCAGATTAACGTCAGGGATGTGAGTTCCATTGCAGAAGTAAAATATTTGTTTATTTTCGTAAAATTGTGTTGTGATTTGCTTTCAAGCGCACTTGATGCATATTTTGTTTTATTCAAATTAAATCAACGCTTCTATAACGGACATTAATCTTACATAGCTAATGCACCGTTCCCGATATTTCAAAATACAACTGCTGAAAAACAACGCGCGGATCTTTACTACTGACTTTTCTTTCTCCAACTTTACAACATGGCAAGAAAGAAAAAAACAAAACAAAAAAGAAACAAAATACTGAGGATGGAGTTTGACTCCAAAATATATTTAATTATAAATTTTAAACAAGTAAAATATTTGTTTATTTTTGTAAAATTGCGTTGTAATTTTGCTTTCAGGCACACTTGATGGCATTTTATTTTATATATATATATATATATATATATATATATATATATATATATATATATATATATATTGTCCAGCCACCTAATTCGTAATAAGCCACCATATGACCATGACAAAAATATATATATATATATATATATATATATATGATTAAAAACATAATTTTTACAATACAATATGCCTGAGGATGATGGAAGTATTCCTCTCGAAAGCGCCCATTAAAGAAACTTATGGATTCAACCTAAACAATTTTGAGAAAGACGCAAAAAAATTATTCAGAGATTTGAGAAGATAAAAAAGAAAATAGTGAAACAGAAAAATTTGGTGCTTTTCAATAACACTTGTCTCAATGAGAATATGCTGCCTAAATATACCCAATATATACATATATATATATATATATATAACTACTAAATTTACTCACATAAAATTAATATACGAAAGTATAGATTTATGCATAAACTTTAAGTATTTACTTCAAAAGTGCTCAATACGTAGGTAGAGCTAGTTAGTAATTTATAAAATATATATGGCGATTAAGCTACACTGAATATTCCGCGTTTCATCCACTCTAGGACTCTTCAGGCTTATTCGCACATAAGCCTGAAGAGTCCTAGAGTGGATGAAACGCGGAATATTTAGTGTAGCTTAATCGCTATATATATATATATATATATATGCTAATTTATATTATTTAAATAATGGTGGTATCGTGGGAGTTATTATTTTTCTTGCAATCCAATTTTTCTTTTTGGTGGGCCAATGTTTGAATGCAAAAAGAAATTTGCTGTAGTTTTCGACTTCTATGAGTCGTGTTCGGGCAAGTGATGAATTAAAAATTGCGTTGGTGAATTTTATTGAAAAGTCGATTAAAATCGTCAAAAGCACTTAATGGTGCATTCTCCTTTATACTGAACCTGATTGATGATCGATTTTCTCATATGGATGAGTAGGGCTGGGAGGCGCAGATCACAGTGTGAGACGGTTAAAATGGTGGTGTTTTTAATTAGTATATTCCTAAATTTAGTTTTGGGGGTTGATAAATGGAACTATTCGGGGAAGATAGGTGGCATGTTAGTCAGTGAGAGATACTAGTTCTAGTCATGCCGATGTGCGTGTTATTATGGGAGACACATTCTCTTACAGGACGTTTAAAAACGTATACAGCATTTCTAGTTTTGAGTAAACTGTCGTCCGGTGGAGAATTATTGTTTATTAGTATGAGATGAAGATAAATATTAATTAAAATTATTTAAATAAACCTTTTAATTTATAGTTTTTCTTAAAAAATAGCAGGTGAAAAGGAAAAACAAAGATATCGTAACATGTAAATAAAAATTTATATGACTGTAAGACAAATTGAGAAATGACTAGCTGCACATATAAATAGACTAAAACCTGAGGGGTTAGGGTTAGGGTGTAGTTTAGGAGTTGGGGAGTAAATCAATCAATCAATAAATCAGAGAGGAAAAAATAATTATAAAAATAGAAAAACATTAAAAGATTAAATGAATATAAAAATAGAAAATTATAGAAATATCATCTAAAAATAAAAAATACAAAAGTGGGGATACTTACTTAATTCGAAAGGAATCGAAAAATGAATAAAGAAAGAAATAAAATAAAATGAGGATGAACTGCTTAACCTTTTAAAAAAAAAAGGGGGAGGGATTATGAATACATTCATATAAATATGACACATGTAATTTGGTGTCTGAAGAGTAGATATTTTGAGAATATTTTAAAATAATATAATGTTTAAATTTGTCCAAATGGTTATAAAACAATTGTAACACATAAAGAAATACGCCAGAGTATGTTCTTATTTTATATTTTGTTGCCTTGATTTTTGAAAAGATGTGTGTGTGTCTCTCTCTCTTTTTTAATTTTATTATTTTGTTTTGTTTGTTTTGTTTTGTTTGTTTTTGTTTTTTGCTAGGACGAGGCATCCTACTGGATGCCAGACATTTACCCGTTATCTCAGACATTCCAACCGAGAAGTGTGTGTGTGTGTGTGTGTGTGTGTGTGTGTGTGTGTGTGTGTGTGATGTATGCATATGGATGTGTGCGTGTAATATTTACTAATTAATATATGAAAAAAACTTATCTTTTTCCTCCCTCTTACCCTTTTCTGTTTCTATTTGCTTTTACTTATATTATTGTCCCCTTAAATAAAAAGAAAATCTGACTTCTAACCCCTTTTACCATCTGTAAAGACAAAATAAAATACTTCATCTTATGACCATCCTTAAAAGAAAAATAAACCTTTTTTTTTGGGGGGGGGGATACAAAAAAAAATTACTTTTTATCCGAATATTTGTTTTTAATTTCATTATCTTCGTTCGACTTCACGTTGGACCTTTGAGGACTGAGCCTCAACCGTAAATAAATGATAAGGAATCCCTCGTGGAACAAAATAGATTATTTACTTACAAATATATCTTTTATACAGTGTGACACATAGAGACATCTGTAAATATAGTTTCACGGCCATACTATATATATATCTATATATATATACATCTATATATATATATATATATATATATTATAACAGTAAATGTTTGTGTTTGTCTGTTTGTCTGTGTAAATATTTAACCGCTAGTCTTAAACATAACACTGAAATTAACAGGAAATAGTGATTATACACCAAGAATGAGTATAATCTTTCAATAATGCATACAGACATATATCAGCAAGTCGAAAAGCACAATGTTCATTTCTATTTCTTTCTGCGCATTGCCCAAATTCAGTTCTTTTCTTCAAGTCGTTTAATATTGAATTTTTTTTTTCTTAGCTAGTTCTCGATAGCTACATAGATAAGGAACGCGATTGGGGCGCTAAATGTTTTAGTTTTGATTCTAGCTAATAGCACCCAAATCATACTTTTTTGTTTGTTTTTTTACTTTTGAAATTACTATTATATAGTAGCACAGTATAATATTTAATCAGTACTATATATTAGGTACAATATAATATTCAACAGAGAATTGGCTCTGTAATAATAAATTCGAAGTCCGCATGAATTAAAATATCATATTTAAGCATATTTTATGACCTGACAAGACCGACGCCCCTGCTAGTATATATATATATATATATATATATATATATATATATATATATATATATATATATATATATATATATATATACGAGGGGTGTGCAATAAGTAATGCCCCTGACGACCTACTTCCATAGCAGTAGAGCAACGAAACTTGGCACAGTTATTAGTCTTTCTCTACATAGGAACCACCTAGAGTTATACATTTCTCCCATCGTTTGAGGCAGCTCTGAAGACCGTTTTTGTAGAACACCCCAGGTTGGTCCTCCAATCACGACGTGACTTCAGAAATCAAGGCTGCATCATCTCGGAAACGCTTTTCTTTCAAAAAACTTCATGGCTGGGAAGAGGTGAAAGTCAGAGGGTGCAAGGTCAGTAGAGTAGGGAGGATGGGGAAGGATTTCATAACCACACGCCCGTACTTCTGATCTGGTGACATGCGAGTTGTGGACCGGAGCATTGTCCTGCAGGAGGAGGATACCTTTGCTGATCTTGCCTCGCCTCTTGATTTTGATAGCTTCCCTTAATTTCCTTAAAAGTGAAGCATCATAGACTCCTGTAATTGTGGTACCCTTTGCCAGGAAATCTGTCATCATTACTCCGTCCTGGTCCCAGAAGACTGTGAGCATGACCTTGCCAACAGAGGGCTGCACCCTTGCCTTCTTTGGAGGTGATGAGTCCAAGTGTTTCCACTGCATTGACTGGGCTTTGGTCTCTGGATCATAGTGATGGACCCAGGTTTCAGTCTTTTGAAAAACTTTGACTCATTTTCTTGGCACATCTCCAAATTCATCCTCGAGCACTCGATGCGTTCTCGCTTCTGGAATGCTGTGAGCAACCTGGGAATCCATCTGGCAGACACCTTATGCATATGCAAATGGTCATGAATGATAGTTTCCACAGACCCTGTACTAATCTTGACATCTTGGGCTATTTGGTGAATAGTAATGCGGCAGTCTTCCAAAATGGCAGCCTCAACTTGACGGACAGATGCCTCATCAATGGCAGAAGGGAGGGGGGGCGACCAAGTCTGGGAGCTGTTTCCACAGATTTCCGGCCATGTTTGAATTCACAATGCTAGCGTTTTACAAGGTCATATGATGGGGCATTATCACCATAAGTTTCTTTCATTTCATCAAAATTCTCCTGCGGTGTCCGTCCTTTCAAATACAAAGACCGGATCACTGCTCGACATTCAACAAGCTCCATTTCACACCTGACTCAGTTCAAACACCTGTAAAACAGAAACCACAATTAGTTCAGAGCTGTAATTTGCTACATAACCCATAGAGATATAAATCATTGCACATGCAAAATCTCAGCTAGATCAGACAATTGGAAGTGGGTCAGGGGCATTACTTATTGCACGCCCCTCGTATATATATATATATATATATATATATATATATATATATATATATATAATGATGATGATTGCTACTTCTTCACAGAAGTTTGCCATCTCTTAAGTGTTATTGCGTCCGTAGCTTTAGTCCTACATGAAAGTTCACAAATGTGGCATAAAAATTTTCCTTCTTGTAAAGGTGATCGCATGATAATATTGTAAATCCTCGAATGCAGTGTCAGGCCACTTTTAGACCACACATATGATAACTTAGCGTTGCCAGATGTGCTGTACAAACCTCCTCATAAGACTGTCTTTCCTGTCTTTGATTGATGTATATATAGAACTCTACAGACGTATTGAGCACTTTGGGAAAAAAAAGTATTGATTTTAATTCATGTTAACAATATACTTGAATTTAATTACTCAATTATATATTTCCTTTTTCATCTATCATGTATATATATATATATACAGGGTGTCCATAAAGTCCGTGTGCACTTTAAAAAATTTATAACTTTATTTGTATTTGCAATAGAAATAATCTGTAAAATGGATTTGAAAGAAGTAAATCTATATTTTTTAAGCTTTTATTGAAATTTTATTTAACTTTCCACATGCCCTCCATCATTAGCAACACAAAGGGTAATACGATTTTGCAGTTCACGAAAAATATTTGCCAAATGATTTATAGTAATGCCTGAAATCACATAAGTTATTCTAGATTTCAAATATTCCAATGAACTAGGTTTGGTTGCATACACAATTTTTTTCACATGTCCCCATAAAAAATCTAATGGAGTCAAATCTGGCGAACGTGGAAGCCAATGAAATGGTCCACCCCTTCCGATCCATCTGTTAGGAAATTCCTGATTAAGAAACTGTCTAACACGCCGAGCAAAGTGACAAGGAGCTCCATCTTGTTGAAACAATTAAACTTGAAAGATGATACAATCTTTCAAGTTTAATTGTTCAAGTAGCGGAATAAAGTAATTCTGCAACATATCTAACTAGCTGTCACTGTTAATAACACGATCTTCAAAAAAATATGGCTCTATGATTCGATTTATTCCCAAAGCACACCACACATTAACATTTAGAGAGTCCCTTTCATGTTCAACAGTTTCATTTGGGTTTTCAGTTCCCCAAATTCAGCAATCATGCCTGCTGACCTTGCCACTAATGTGAAATATTGCTTCATCAGAAAACAGGAAATTACTCACAAATGCATCATCATTGCAAATTTTTTCATCCATTAAACAATGGTGTTCCTATGAGACGCTTTTTTATTGTATTCAATTCTAAACTTTCTTTGTACAGCAATAGTAGATTTCAATTCAGCCAACCAAAAGACACAGTTTACTTTTTCCTCAATTGAAGCCATGGGATCAAATTGATTCTGAAAAACAAAAGAAAATATTTTTTACTTATCTAAAAATTGTTACGAATTTTGTGGTGAAAAATTATTCAATAACTATACTTAAAACTAGATACATGAAACTTTATAACATTTTTTACAGATTATTTCTATCGCAAATATAAATAAAGTTATAAATTTTTTAAAGTGCCCACGTACTTTATGGACATCCTGTGTATATATATATATATATATATATATATATATATATATATATATATATATATATAGCATAATCATGTTGACACACCAATTCTCGTCAGATCACTGAAGTTAAGCAATGTTGAACCTGGTTAGTATCAAATGGGTACAAAAATTCCACATGCAGGCATCCTTACAGTGGGTATCCATAGTCTGTCCAGACTGAAAGAAGCTTATATATGGCATAATCACGTTGACACACTGGTTCCCGCCATATCACCAAAATTAAGCAACAATGAGCTATGGTTAATACTAGATGGGTGACCATTTAAGAATACTAGCACTACTGTCAAAGGAGAAAGTTAGGTGCCTCCTTCCCTCTGCTCGTTTGTGCTACTCGAGTACCCACTTCAGCCACTCTCCCCCTGATCAGGGTAACGTAAGGTCATGGAAAGCAGATGACTTATGTGATACGGAAGCAATCAGGAATAATTCTATTCATGATTTCGTATCTCATTGTACTGGGCAAAAGATCCTTTTGGGTACAATGATCAGGACATTTGCCAAGTATGAGCACTGCTCGGACAGAAAGAAACTGCAACTTACTGTCTGTACAACTGCAAAGAAAGCTGTGGCAATATATCAAACACTTTTGAGAAAAACAGTATGAATGAGGTTGTGAATGATGAGCAACAATGAATTCATGAATGCCTCGAAGGAGAGAGATAGATGGAGAGTCATGGCCGTCAATGCCTGTACTACTTGAATGAATGTATATATAATCTCACATTGTACAAAATAAATCATTCAAAAATGGGTCCTGGATGGATATGACCTTAAACTATATCCGATGGTGAGGCCCCAGCTTGCGGGCTTTGGGGAGTGTGGAGCCACCCTTTAATTGCCATTGCTCCCAGGTCCACTCTGACCTGGACTGGTAGTACCTGTTAGGATTCCAACTATGGGTTAAATAGAAACCAGATTAAAATATATATATATATATATATATATATATATATATATATATATATATATATATATATATACACACTCTATTAAAAAATTGTTCTTCAAAATCACTGGATTCGGCATTAAATAACCTGAAAAGGGTTGATATGTCGTAAAACAAAAACAATCAACCATTCAAAAATGAACATTTAAAATACATTATGTTGTAAAAAGAAATGACATGAGATTTCAAAAGAATTTTTTTAATAAAAAGAAATAATTATGTCCGGTCTTTATGGTAATCAAAATTATTTTATTTCGGTCATTATTTTTTTACCTCTCCCCTCCCACATTTTCCTTCTAACTGGACAGAACAAAGATCTACTTGACCTGATGAGGCACGTCAATTTTATTATTATTTTCTTTTTTCTTCTTTTTTTTTTTTTCTAGCAGCATAAATAAAACCTTTTTTAAAAAGTATAACATCTTTCTTTTAGAGAGAACTAGCATGTCGCCCGACGTTGCCCGGTCGTAAAATAAGCTTACATATTATATTTTAATTAATGAAGATTTCGTATTTATTATTATAGAACCAAAACTCTGATTATTATATTGTACCCAAAAATAAGTAAAAAAAAAAAAAAAATGACTTTGAATTGAAACGAAAACTTTCCAACCTGATTCCTTGGTTCCTGAGCCATGCCCATATGCATATAAATTGTTTTATAAAATTACATTGTTTAACCTATGAATGTAGATTTATGCATTCAAACAGGTTTAGTCGACTACTTCTGCCATGGTCAACTGTTTTGTTTTCAATTTTGACCAGTGAGCATCAATTTTTGCTGGCTACAAATCAAATCCAAAGTGTGCTAAAGGTCCAAATATCCTATATATCAAATTTTAACTCTGTTGGCCAAATATCCAGAGAGGAGTTTGGTTGAGACTTTCCGCATACACACCAACAAAGTCACTTATATAAATGTAGATATATCTATATACCTATAACAGTGATTTTTTTCCTCACTCTGACATTGATATTAAAAGCCTACTTTTTCTATTTATAAATTATTAAAATGAACTTAATATACTCAGTCATGGATATGCGAGTGACTAAATGATGGTTAACTAATATGCATATTTCTTTGAAAAACGAGTGTTAAATAATTACTTATTCATTTTTTATGATTTTTTTATCATATGATTGGTTTCATGTCACTTTTATGCTGAATTCAATTGATGCATAGTTTCTACATTCTGCATAATTGCATAGAATTTAAAGTGAAAATGTTCTAGCGCATGAAAAGTACAGTTTTATTTCTGTTGTGGTTTCCTTCTCGCTGGTTAGTATTCATAGTTTATGTAGGTTGGTTTCTACATTCAAGGATTTTTATCAAGATTGCAGGTGTTTTTATTATGTCATTCATTGTAGAGTCTCAGTCTTGCCTATGATTCTAAATACTCATTTTTTTTTTTCAGGTATTTAGAAACTGGTCCTAGTGCTCCTACAATTACTGGGATTATACTTTTTTTTATGTTTCCTGTTTAATTTTTCTGGCAAATTCCGTGTATTTACTTCGTTTTTCTATGTTTTTGATCTTTACCCTATGGTTTGATGGGATGATCAAAATGTACATACGCACAGAAATTCAGCTTTTCTTCATATAAGCAAAACGAAATGTATTTCAGTAAATATTTTGAAGCACAAAGTTGAAACAATGACTTTTGAATTCGACTTTTATGGAGATTAGAATGTGGGCCTTGAGTTTACTTTCGATAGCAACCTCATAACTCTCGCTTTTCTTCCGTATGTGGATTCAGCTTTTTTGTATAATAAAAGTGAAACTAATTCGAAGCTTAACACATCGTTCCCGGCGATCACGCCGGGAACGTCTAAAGCCATCAGCTTTTTTTTTTTTTTTTTTTTTACATGGGGGGGGTCACCACTTATCAAGGCTCGAAGGCCACTTAGGGATAAGGGTTATTGCGTGTACAGTAATCAATGAGATAGTATTGTAGTAATCATTAGTATTAGGGGGTTTTGATAGTGTCTTACTTAAGGGGGCGGTTTGTCAGGAGTTTGTTTATGTTGGACTTGAAGACGTCCAAGTTGTAGTCAGGTGGGAAACAGGCAAGCGGCAGAGAGTTCCACTGGCGTGCAGTTCTAAGAAAGAAGCTCTGCTCATGGAATCTACGTTTGAATTTGGGAACAGATAAAGAGTGGGGAAAATTATTAACAGTAGTTTCAGCCAGACGGGTGTTTCTCGTGAAAGATTGGCAAGGGGGGGATTGGAGCTCAGACGAGCACCTGCCATGGAAATAACGATAAAACAAAGACGGGCTGGCAACGTCTCTCCTGTGGGAGAAAGGTTACAGGGAAGAGAAAAGGGCATCCCCCACTAAACCACGAAGTCTATTTTGTACTCTGCCAAGGTAGGATAGGCTGTTTTTAGCAGCTCCTGCCCAGATGTGGCAGCAGTATTCCATCCTTGGACGTACTTGGCTTTTATAAAGATAGAGAATTGCATCAGTAGTGAGATATCTTCTGGAGCGGTAGAAGGATCCCACCATTTTCCCAACATCCCTGGCAACAGATTTGATGTACGTGTTCCATTTCAGATCAGGAGTAAAGATCAAACCCTGAAGCTTGTCAAAACATGGGGCCTCCCCAAGACGAGAGCCGTCCATTTCAATTGATACCAGATGGGGATCAGAGCGTTGATGATGTAAAGATAGAAGCTTGGTTTTAGATGAATTAAAAGTGACCAGCCACCTCTTCCCCCATTGTACCACGTGCTCAAGATCAGAGGAGAGAGAATTAGAGAGAACGTTGTCATTTACGGCCTTTGATGTGTTGCCATAGATGGTTGTGTCATCAGCTTTGATCAATACGGAGTTTCTCCTTATATCAGACAATTGCTATTCAATTTGGACAATCCCTATTTATGGGGAGCTGGTCCCCCCCCCCGACATCTTGGGGAAACAAAAAAATCTGCCCCGCAGTAAATAAAAAACTGCTCCGCAGTGAAAGTTGACGTCATTCTTAATATTAAAATAAATTCAAACATCTTTCCGTTACTATTTCTTGCTGGCCGAGTGGTTAACGTCGCACATTTTTTTTTTTTTTTTTTTTTTTTTTCACACTTTATTTTCCAACTTCGGTTCAAGGCTTCGGGTTCGATCCTTCCTACTTACCTGCCAAAACTTTTTTTACCCCCCCCCCCCGGACACAAACACCCGGGAAAGAAGTCTTCGCTTATTCTTTTGTTTTGATTTACCCAAAAGCGCACACACCTCTAAACACGCGGGCAACGCCGGGTACCACCACTAGTGAACAATAAAAAAAAAATTACGTTCATAAGTAGAGACAAAAAGTTCCAACCGTCTATTTGTTTCCTTTTCCCTGAACATTCAGCTTGGGTTGCCAAAAAATCTTCAAAGAGTTATTTTTGTTTTATAGTTAACTTTATAACTTTTTATCGATAACGATATTATCGTCCGTTGCTGTTTTGTAAGCGTTAATATTTTATTATCGTGAATATTGTTATTTCATTATTATTTTATAACTTTTCCTTGTTGATATTTTGTTTCTGTATACCTTGACCTTTCTTATCAAGACTAAATTATTGTTTTTCCTGATATTTTCCTTTTCGCCTCAAGATGAACTTTTTTTTCCTCCTGATTTTATCCAATCTGTCCTTTACGTACACACACACACACACACACACACACACACACACACACACACACACACACAATTTCATTAATATGAATGTGCTTACATTTCGATATGTACGGGAATTTTAAACCAATACATGTGATAAATATATAAAGAATATTTATATTAATAAAATTGTGTGATCGCTTCCAGTATGTATGTATGCTTCTGCCTTTATGTAACTTACACATTATTTTTTGTTTTTTTGTCCAGAATTCCCCCGATATTAAAACAAAAAAATAAAACAAATAAAATATGCGTGATGAAACGAAAACATCATATTCCAAAAATCACGTAAATTGATCGATTTTATTATTATAAAGAAAACCATTTTAAGCGATTAATGAAAATCCGTAAGTATTACAACTTAAATCTCGCTAGTTTGAATTATTGCTGATTTATCTCGCGTGTTTCTTGAGATTATTCTCAACATATCGACGCGAAACCGTCGCTCCCCTCTTGCAATAAAATTTGATTTTCTTTATAAATATAAAGCTACCTGATCAGTTTACCTAATTTTGGGAATATGATATTTTCGTCACAGGTACGGACATCATAGAGATTTTTCTTTATTTTTGTTTTGTTAATATAAATGAAAACTAAGCAATATTTCTTTTTAATCATTTACTATTAACTGATTACTTAATAAAATTAAAGATGCAATAATATAAAACACTAAAACAAACTTCTTAAAATCTTATGTAAAAAAAAAATACGAAATTAAATCCACCAGAATACATTTTTGTTTCTTCGTAAACAATTTAGTTATTTTGATCTTTTGTTGACCATTCAAAATTTTAAAAGAATCTGAGAGCATTTAAACTGCCGAATAGAAAGTCATTTCTGGTTTGAATATAAAATTTATTCAATAAATACAACTCCAATATTTGACAAAATATGAATATTAGATTTTAAATTAAAAAGTTCATTTAAACATTTACTTTGTTGCCGTGCGATTCTAAGTAATCTTTATTAACTGCAAATTTTTTTTTAATATTCAGCACATCAGGAATTTTCCTTTGATGTCCTGTTGGTTTGGCAGACCGAGAACATGTTCACAATTTTAAAAAAATAATAAAAATTTAAAGTTTAACGACCAAACAAGTGCAGATTTTTTTTTTTTATATATATATATAAACAAACATTATTTTATTAAAATCAAATTCGATATTTCGATTCATAACAGAATCATCAAGGAATATATATATTTTTTTTTTTTTTTTTACATACCATGCTGGTGGTGGTAATGCCTGGCACGTCTCTCTCAGATGTTTTAGTGAGGGTAATGTCTGATTTAGTAGAAAGACGCTTTTAACACAGTAAACATTTATCATTTACAATACACGCCAGATCAGTGCCAAATTCCGAAAGCCGTTCTTACTATGAGGAGGTTGAGGGTGTCTATTCCGAAAGCCATTCTTAAATGGGGAGCTTGGAGATGCTTATTCGTTGTAAGCATACCCAAAAACCCATAAAAGCCGACGTTTCCAATGTGAACGGTGAGTTGAATTTATGTAAAAAAAAAAAATATCCAAAAAGCATACCAAATTGACTTTTTCGTTAAAAAATTAAATTATTTTGTTTTTGTTAATAAAATTTTGTCTGTTATATATATATATATATATATATATATATATATATATATATATATATATATATATATATATATATATAAAGTACGATTGTTGAATGTTATTCTTTCGATTACTTTCGATTTTTTTTTGGGGGGGGGGCATGCGGCGCATACCGCATGCGCAATTTAAAAAAAAAGGATTAAAACGGATGAAATTTAAAGTTCCGTTCCCTTTTTGAAAACAACCGTAAAATAGAGCGTTCTTCGCAAGTTTTACCTTAATTTTTAATGGTGAGACCTTTTCAAGGCAAATCTTATTTTTAAAAAATGTAGAAATTGTGGACTTATACATTTTAAAGTCCCCCACACCCCCAATGCTTGAAATGTTTCTACGTGTTTTTAAAATGTTTGGAACTTATAACCCCATCCGTTCCGTCTTCTCCCCCTCTGTCACCAAACTTGAAAAAATGCTAACGATTACATGTTTCGTTGATCGCTATGGGGCCGAGAAGTGGGTGCTCATTTTACGTTAAGTTTTTCTTAAGAAAGTGATTCCCTTCTCTTAAATGTTAAATTATTATTTTATTTTATTTTCTTCTTCTATATATTAATACGATAACGTGTGTGTTCTTTTGTGTGTCACGCTTACATCTTTCTCCTTCGAGTGATTATCTTTTCATTGTTATGACCTTCAATTTATTGTAATAAATAATATTACCAAGAATTCTTTATAAAGTTTTGTTTCGGTTTCGATTATAGTTGATGGCACTCAAGTCATCTATATATATATTTTTTTTTTTAATAATTTTACTAAGAATTTTCATAAGTTTTGGTTTCGGTTTCGATTATATCTGAAGGAAATCAATCAATATATATATATATATATATATATATATATATATATATATATATATATATATATATATATATCCTATATAAGCTCCAATGATACTTGTGGAGCTTTATATTGTCACGATAAGTCTCGTCTTATAGAACTGAACTTACTTTCTTCTTCTAACGCACTAATATATATATATATATATATATATATATATATATATATATATATATATATATATATTTTTTTTTTTTTTTTTTTTTTTTTTTTTTTTTTTTCTTCATAAGTTTCAGTTTCAATTCAAGCCAAATTATATAAATCTTTTTTTCTTTTTTTTTTTTAATCACAACTTCATAAGAATTGACTCTAATTATATACAGGCATATTTAAGTGTATTTTACGACTGGGCGTCTCTGCTAGCTTAGATAAATACCTTTGAAGTTTGAATAAAAAAGCTATAATAATATCAGGGCGTCTCCATTTATGCTGAACATCCGCAGAACGCCAACATCAACATATGAAAGAGTCTGCTGTGGAATTTCCACAGGTCCTGCTAATTATTATTATTATAATTATAATTCTTTCTTTCTTTCATATTATATTTAAAGGCCATTGACACGTACTAGCCCCCAAAAATTAGATTTTGATTTCTTTTTAGGAGGTAAATTAACACTGGTTTACGTCGTAAAAAATTACCAAAGAAACATAATACTAAGTACGTGCAAAATGAATACCGATGCTCAAAATGTATAAACATTTAGATCCCTCCCTTTACTTAAAAATTCACAAAAAATCAGGAAATTAACCAATTTTAATGAAATTTTCAATATTTATCAAATAATGATCACGGAATATATTGAACTCATTATTTTTATTTAAATATTCGTGGAAATGTATTATTTTGTTTAAACAAAAAGTACCTTTACTAAAATTGTTTTTTCTGTAGTAACAAAAAAAAAATGAATGAATTTATTTTTGTTTGTTTTTTTTTAATGAAAATAAAGCATCGTAAATTATAACAATTAAAAAAAAATGATTTTTGCAGGAACATTACGAAAAATGCCCCTAAAGTTCGTATTAATAAATTCGATATAACTCGAAGAAAAATTTAATTTCTCGAACTACCAATATTATCATTGAATTAAGCATTGTTTATTTAATCTTTTTACACAAAAAAATGATAATAGCAAAAAATATTTCTACTTTTTTTTTTTAATTATGATTTTTATATGTAAGATTTTAATATTTTCCTTGTTTGCATGAATGTGAAACTTTCGGCATAACAATTTTTATATAATCTTGAACAATAATTAAAAAAAAAATAATTCAAAAACAGGAACAAAGAAAAATAATTAAATTAAAAAGTGGTAAAAATGATACAAACTTTCAGGATAGAAATGTACGGATACACGTCTGGGAAAAAAAAAAAAGAAAACTTGCACCACCACCCCCTCCTCCCTTTTAATTACATGGCGTCATTTTCACACAGTCTTTTGACTGGCTGAAATTTTAGCCTTCCGTATATTCCGTGTTTACAAACTTCCGGTTGCAGCGATTTTGCTCCTCACAAAATCGCTCGCTTTTGGGGCTAATTAAGCTATGTTTTGTACAAACAAGGCGTTTCTGTTTTTGTTTTTTTGTTTTTTTAATTCAATGTCTTAGGACTTTACTAATTATCTTTGAAATAGAGCCAAAAAAGGTATTATTTATTTTTTAAAGGATTTTTACAATGAATTTATTGAACTTCAAAATTTAGCTGAATTGGTCAGCTCGCCGTAAAAACATTTTTTGTAATTTTTTTTTTTTTTTTTTCAAATACAATCAAAAAGTAGTCGGAAACCTACAAAAAAATTATGATAAATCGGCTTTCAAAACTAGCTCCCCCTATTTTTATTCGTCCATTTTTGCCCGTACGTACATAAGAATAGTAGAAATCTATTCTATAATTGTTGTTTTTAAGTTTAAAAATTTGACATGCATTTTTTAATAATAAAAAAAAAGCTTGAAAAAAAAGCTGTGTGTCACGTTTTCTTTAATAAATAAAAAGCACCAATTCCTCTGCAAATATCGTGCCATTTAATGAAAATAAAAATGCACCTACTTTTGTTTTTTGTTTTCTTTTTAATGAATTTAATAAACCATTAGAAAAGATAAGAAAGTGTAGTTGTGACGAATTCTTCATAACAATGAAACCATTCAAAAAGAAAAAAAAAAGAAATAATAAGTTAATATTGAAGTAAGACGCAAAAGATATCAAAACGTCTTATAGTAATCTTGACAGTGACCCACATACATTTTTTTTTTATTTAAGTGTCACGCATTTTGTTAGTTTGTGTTTTACATAAACATGAGCCACGTGACACATCGTGATCATGACGTGAATGTTTCGACATAGGACATGTATGTGTCAACATAGCCATTTGAAGAAATTAATAAAGTATAATAATATAGAAAACATTACATTGTTCAGTTAAAAATTAAAAAATATCTATTTTATCTATTTATTTATTTTTTTTTTATAATCCCTAATTGATAAGAAAAAGAGTATTGTGTATTTTTTCCAAAGCAAATATTTGTGCTTAAAAATATTTCTAATTGTTTTTGTCAATAAAAATATGTAAATACATTCATCTTAGTTACTTATTCTTTAATGCATATACAGGGTGTTCAAAAAGTCACTGAAGGATTTTGAACTTAAACAGATTCTTTATTTTTATGATGATAGCTTTTTAAGTTGAAGACAATCTGTCTAAGACATTGGGAAATTAAAAAAAAAATGCAAAATTCAAACAATCTTTATCTATGAAAAATAATGTCTTTTTGATGTTGCCCATTTTCAGTTTTGCATATTTGTAGTCTTTCCAAAACATTATCCATGACAGATTGCAGAATCTCTGGATTGCGATTTAACTCCCTTATTTCGTTTCTGATGTTTTCCTTCAATTTTTGCAGGGTTTGAGGTTTGTTAACATAGACTCTTTCTTTATCCCCACAAGAAAAATCGGGGCTTGTCAAGTCTGGGGAACGTGGTGGCCATTTGAGCACAAATATGCAAAGCTGAAAATGGACAACATTTAAAAGACATTATTTTTTCAAAAATAAAGATTGTTTGAATTTTGTTGTTTTTTTTCTTAAATTTCCCAATGCCTTAGTCAGATTGTGTTAAAATTACAGAAAGATATCATCAAAAATAAAGAAACTACTTAAGTTCAAAATCCTTCAGTGACTTTTTGGACAACCCTGTACTAAGTAGCATCTTTTTTCATGAGACTTTATCGATATTTTTCTTCGTACAAGCTCTAAAGCAGCAAAAGTTAGGTAAAGATGGAAATTGACATACTCAGATAATTTACAAACACTGCTCAAGGAGCCGGTAAAAACTAGTAACTAAAATAAATATATTCAATTCTTGTAAATGCACGAAACACACACATACACACATCTCATAATTTTTACATTTCCTCAAATGAGCCAGCCGACATTTTTTATGTTTATTAGATAAAAACACATGCACAAAAACTAAAGTCCCCCCACACTATATCCTCGAACACAGCAGAAATAACAAAAATTAAATGTTTCAAACGTAAGCAATGGAGATACAAACCCTTCACTCACCACAGTCGCAGTTGTGTTTGTTTTTCTTTTTAGTTTATTCGTTTTGAAGCCTTTTCTTCTGTCTATAAATTTGTGTCAGTTTTGCTGGAGACGTTTTACTGTTAGATTGCAATGATAATTACTCAAATGACAAAAACGGTGGATTTTTTTTTCATCCTCTGTGTGCATGTGTGAGAGAGAGGGGGGTACAATTTTCTTAATGAATTTACATTAAGATTGATTAAGAAGAAAATTAGATGAAGAAATGGGCAGATTTGCCGTTTAGTTGTACAAATATCCTCTAACCATGTAACAGTTGTATATAATCATAATTGTTTAACAAATAAAAAAGAAATAATGAAAGAGGAAGTTTTAAAATGAATAAATGTGTTTTATTTTATAATTTAAAATGCAAAGCATTGAACAATAAAAATAAAATTTTGGTATGTAACCGTCTGTCATACTTGTTAACTTATATATTTTCCGTAATTTTTTGCAATTATTACAAAAAGCGCTATTTAATATTAGCCCCAAAGAGTCTACTATTTCGATCACATTAGTCACTTAACAAAGATACGTCAAATTCCATTTGAATTCTTTAATTTCTTGAGTAGTTGAAACATGATCCACAATGGTCGCTTTGCTGCTCATATCCATTTTCGAAAATAATTAACAAGAAAGTGACCACACATGGTTAATTTAAATTAAATGTTAATCACATGATTACATTTTCAATAATCACGTGATTAAATTTTACCCATTTAAAATTTGTGAAACGTTTCTAATATACCCATATTGTTCATTTCATAAATGTAAACAAACTTCTGTTTACATTAAGCGAGATACCGGTGTTGACCAACAGAATTCCTTTTAGTGATTATATGAATCGAGGATATTTTTACAACTAAACGGCAAATCTGCCAAGAAAAGTCTGACCAAGCAAGGAATAAGGACCCTGGCCGATTTCACTTAGAAAAGGACAGATTTCGATGGCATCGGTTCAATCTTCTCTTTGGTACATACGAGCAGATTTTCACAACCAATTTTTTATATATTTACACAACTTTCATTAATCTTTGGATTGATATTTTTATTTAAAAATAAATAAGTAATTAAATAATAATAATTTATATATTAATAGCAAAGCATGTGTGTTATTTATTTTGTGTGTCACGCTTACATCTGAGTGACTGCCGTTTAATTGTTATGGACTTCTATTTCTTGTAATAAATAATTTTACCAAGAATTCTTAAGTTTGCGTTTCAGTTTCGATTATAGCTGATGGCACTCGAGTAATCTATTTTTTTAATAAATAATTTTATCAAGAATTCTTTATAAGTTTTGGTTTCAGTTTCGATCATAGCTGAAAAAACCTCAAGTTATAAATATACATATACAAATATTTTTTTCATAAATTTTGGTTTCGGTTCAATTCAAGCTGATGCACTCAAATCATATGGATATATATTTTTTGTTTTTGAAATCACAACTTTATAAGATATAGAAATCGATAGAACATTAACTCTATAATAGTATATATCAAATTTGCGAGAATTAAAATATTATATTTAAGTGTACTTTACAACCGATCTACACCGGGCGCCCCTGCTGGCTTAGATAAATACTTTTGTAGTTTTAACAAAAGAGCTACAATAATATCAGAGCATCTCCGTTTACGCTGAACATCTACAGAATGCCAACATCAATATATTACATACGAATGAGTCCCCTGTGGAATTTCCACAGGTCCTGCTTGTAATAATAATAATAATAATAATAAGTTATTTATTTGCGACCAAGATTGATTTTTTTATGGCGAGTGCATTTATTTACAATTATTTTTTGAATAAAACTATTTAAACCAAATTTTGGATATTTTTTAGTAACGTCTGCGAAAGGAATTTTGTTTTCATTTTATATTATTTTAGATAGGGGACATTTTCATTTTTCGCATTTTTAGTGGTGGAGGATTCAAATCTATCCCCTTTTTTTTGTATTTATATTTATATATTTACAAATCGTTTTAATTTTGGGGTAGATTTTTGGCAAATTGATATTTTTATTAAAAATAATAACGAATTATTTATTCGCGACCAAGATTGATTTTAATGCTTGTTAAGATACAGTCGGCAGATTGATTTTTTTTTTTAATATGTCGTTTTAAGCAAAAACAATATTACATACTTAATTATTATGCCGAAAATAGTAATATATCCAAAAATTACGAAAAATCATTGAATAGAAATTTATTTATAGTTTAAGTAATTTTTACAAAAAATTGGATTAAAAAAAAATGTTCTTATGAAGTAGGCAGTAGGAGGCTAAACATCACTCCGGAAAGAATGTTTTAGATTTCTTGTGTCATGGCGGCAATATTTGTTGTCTATAGTGATAGATTTTATTTTACTAAAAACACAATAGCAGTTGTTCTACTTGATGAATTTTCGTAATTTTTGGATATATTATTATTTTCGGCATGACAATTAAGTACATAATATAGCTTTTGCTTAAACCGATATATTTAAAAAAAATCGATTTTTTAACAAACATCGATTTTTTTTTGATTTTTTTTTTTAACGTCAAGAGTGTGAGTTCCATATAGAAATGTTGATTTAATTTGAATAAAATAAAATATGCATCAAATGTGCTTGAAAACCAAATCACAAGGTAATATTAGAAAAGAAGCAAATATTTTACTTGTTTGAAATTTATAACAAATATGTTTCGGAGCTATACTTCATCCTCAGTGTGTTGTTTTCTTTTTTATTGTTTTCTTCTTCTTCCTTGCCATGTTGTAAAGTTGAAGGGCTCCAAAATATATTTGTTGTAGATTTCAGACAAGTGAAATATTTGTTTATTTCCTAATATTACGTTGTGATTTGGTTTCAAGTGCACTTGATGTGTATTTTATGTTATTCAAATTAAATCAACGTTTCTATATGGAATTCACACCCTTGATGTTATTCTCGCGTTACCTACGCACAGTTCAAACATTTCAAAATACAACCGCTGAGATACAACGCGCGGTTCTTTACAAACAGACCTTTCTTTCTCCAACTTTACAACATGGCAAGGAAAAAGAAGAAAAAAACAGAAAGAAAACAACACATTAAGGATGAAGTATAGCTCCGAAATATATTTGTTATAAATTTCAAACAAGTAAAATATTTGTTTATTTCCTAATATTACGTTGTGATTTGGTTTTTAAGCGCATTTGATGTATATTTTATTTTAAGTACGTTTATTTATAAAAATTATTTATATTTTTTTAAATAAAACTATTTAAACCAAATTTTAATTGATATGTTACCAAATGGAGACTTACAAAAAAAAAGTCAATTTCTATTCTAGTTCAAATAGTTTTATTATTAAAAATTTTGTAAATAAACGCACTCTCCTTAGAAATCAATCTTGGTTGCAAATAAATAATATAACTCATTATTATTATTAATTTTTATTTATTTATGTTTTTTAATAAAAATATCAATCCAAAGATTAATTAAAGTTGTGTAAATATATTAAAAAAAAAAAGACACGCTCTTGGTTGCAAAAATCCACTTGAATATATCAAGATGAAGGTTAAACCGGTGTCACCCAAAATCTATCCTTTTCTATGTGAAGCCGGTCAGGGTCCTTATTCCTTACTTGGTCCGAAAAGTCCAATGTCTATTACTATATATAAAGGAGGGTATTGTATATGTGTGTGTGTGTGTGTGTGTGTGAAAGACAGAGAGAGCTAATCTCAATAGAATACACTTACAAAACTTGCATACAGTATACCCTCACCTGTTCACGTTTCCCCATTCACGGGCTTAACCCTATTGCATCCATTTCAGGATATAGTATGCATTTTGGATTTGAAGTTTAATATCCTTTTTTCTGCCTCAGTATCTAATTTCCCTTATTCTATGTAGCTAAAATGATTTTAAAACTTTTAATTTTCTATGTTTATTACCTTTAGCAAATAAGGTGCAAACCATTAATAACATTTGCTAATATTTTTCCTCTGAGATGAATAAACATCGAAAACTCATGGGTTAAGGAAATATATTTATTAAACTGTATTCTTTGTTTTGCATACAATAAAAATTGTATATTTTAAATTTAACCTTTTCAAATCATAAAATTTGAATGCCTAAATTATGATATATATATATATATATATATATATATGTCCAAAGTAACAAGAAATATTAAATGGAAAAAAAAAAGATAAATTATTTCACTCCCGCAAATATTAAAATACAATCACTTATTAATTTGATGCACTTAAAAACTAAATGTGTTGTAACAATACCAAAAAAAAAAAAAAGAAACAGGTGTAAAATAAAGGTCAGTCAGACCTTTGTTTGAAAGAAATTTGGCCATTGGCCAATAAAACGTTAATCAGTGAGAGACTAATAACTGCAAATATGATTAGTTAGTTAGCATGGCTAAACACCGAACATAAAAAAAAATTGCTGACATAAATACGGCACATTTAGCCTGATGATTCCCTGATAAAATGAAACCTGAACGCCTCTGTCTAGATTACTTGTCATGGATATATTTTCATGCTACTTCGATCCTCGGCTTGGGAGAGGTGTTAGTCTAGCGGCACTGATGAGTTGTGATACAACGAAACAGGTCTGTATGTCGATGACTAAAATATATTTTATAAAGCTCCCCTCTTTGGTAGAGCACTCTCGTAAATTATCTTACTCGCTACTTAATTTAGCTGAAATAATGCGAAGCTCGCGATTTGTTTACAAACAAACGTTTGAGCCCTCTACGAGTAGCGGACGAATGTTTATTTAAATAATCGTTCGGACAGGTTAATTTCGGCCACCGATTCCGTAGTCAAGGGGGTAGGACTGCTGACTGTCATCACGACGGTTCTAGGTTCGATCCTCGGCTTGGGAGAGGTGTTAGTCTAGCGGCACTGATGAGTTGTGATACAACGAAACAGGTCTGTATGTCGATGACTAAAATATATTTTATAAAGCTCCCCTCTTTGGTAGAGCACTCTCGTAAATTATCTTACTCGCTACTTAATTTAGCTGAAATAATGCGAAGCTCGCGATTTGTTTACAAACAAACGTTTGAGCCCTCTACGAGTAGCGGACGAATGTTTATTTAAATAATCGTTCGGACAGGTTAATTTCGGCCACCGATTCCGTAGTCAAGGGGGTAGGACTGCCGACTGTCATCACGACGGTTCTAGGTTCGATCCTCGGCTTGGGAGAGGTGTTAGTCTAGCGGCACTGATGAGTTGTGATACAACGAAACAGGTCTGTATGTCGATGACTAAAATATATTTTATATATATATATATATATATATATATATATTCAACGCCTCCATTCAGTCTTAAGAGTCAATGGTTACCATAAGGGTAGCTGTGCGTGCAATTGTGAAGCAAAGGTTGTGCAATCTCCAACTACACCTCTCCAGAATTGACACTGCTGGAGTTCAATGGCAAAGCGAAATGCTAGGCGATTGGAATCAGTGGCGAGATAAGCAGAGAGCACATACAGCACCATGGAATTCCAAAATCGTCACCCAGGCTCAACATTGTTTAATTTTGGTGATCTGATGGAACTGGTGTGTCAACCAGAATTATGCTGTATATTTTATATATATATGCCAAAAGTGGGAAAATGTATGATTTTATGGTGTAAAGGTGACTAGAAAATTTTTATGTGAAAAATATTTGAGGAAGGTATATAGCATTAAAACATATGAAATGTAAAGTCCTTTTCACAGATGTAATTTTTATTTAAAAAAATATAATTTACATTTGAAAATATTATTTTATGGTAAAAATGCTTGGAAAGCAAATGAAAACTAGTTTATAAAGGAAAGTTATAATTCTATGTGTGTGTGTGTCCAAGTAAAAGTAAGAAACTACACGATATGCAGTTACAAACTTTATATCATCACAGTGTGATCCTACTCTGCTTATGACAAAAAGAAAAGCTGTAATATACATTCCCTTAGGGTCACTAAGAACCAAACTAAGGCATGATGGATGAAAAAAATGTTTTATTCTTATTGGTAGTTGTTAAAAAAATACCACTAGAAACTTTTAAAAATTCAGTCAGCTTTTTTTTTCTTTTGTTTTCTCTTTATCATATTTAATCTGATAAGAGAGGCAGAGACAGAGGGAACCAGTCGAGAGGAGAGGATAGAAAGGGAGAAATCTTTAAAAATAAAGATGTTACTCATTTTTATTTTTTAACTCTTCTAGTTTGTTATCCCTACCCCCCGAAAAACACCTGGTAGCCCTGCTAGTATTTTAAAAAGGTCTTTGTTCCTTTGAAGAATATTATGTCACCAACTTTGTGACAAAATCATATTTTTCAAATTAGAAATTGACATCTTTTAATTAATGCAGTTCTTAAAACTTAATTATTCCCTTAATCAAATTCTTTAGGTTTTATTTTTTTTATTTTTTTATTTTCCATTTTTAGAAACAAATTTTGATTAAAATCATCTCATTTCAAAAAGAAACAATATTTGTATCATAATTTTAGTCTCCAAAGACAAAACAATTAACTCTTTGAAATTTTCTTCATATTTTCTTTTTTAATCAATTCATATCAAGAAAATTGGATAATATTTTTTTTGATCGCTTGATTGCGACTTGTGATGACAAACATATAACACACATATCAGCACCTAATTGTATTTACTCGGCATTGCCTAGGTGAAACACTAAGAATCTATAATATAAAGGGCAGTTGTCTGGTAGTGTGTGTGTGTGTGTGTATGTCGACCTAAAAGTCAGAAACTACACAAGACACACCAACAAAGCTGATATATTCTTTTTTCAACATTGTCTTGAACAGAATATATACATTATTTTTTGTAATTTTGTAATTCACTAAAATGAAATTTGCATTTTTTTTTTTTTTTATAAACAAGTTAGCCATTTATTTATTTAGTTCGTTTGTTAATAATTGAAAAGAATGACTTCCAGGTTTACTGAATTGGGGTTTAGGTAGGAGTCTGGATTAAAGTTATAAGGATATTAGGAGTTAGTTGGACTAAAAAAAATCCGACTTTCAAAATCCAATTAAATTATTCATTATTAAAAGACTTTAAAGAAAGGAGTCAAAGTTAGAAATTTTGAAATTGTAGAACTCAAAGTTGGAATTCTAGCAGTCAAAGTTGGACATTATACCTTCCAACCCCACAACCTTGCTTATTCTGTGACACTTTGAATTGGAAAGAGTTTCGGAAGCATTTAAGCTATTGAATAGATTATCAATTAAACTAATTTTAACATTTTTTTTAGCAAATCTCCATGAATTTTGGAAGCTATTTATATTCAATAAAACAAAACTACATTAATAACAATCAGTTATAGTTTTATAACAATTTGATTCAATTAATAATGTAATTACTGAACAATAGTCATAGTTAAATTCAACTTTCATAATTCTATTTAAAGAAAATAAAAATTTGGCAAATAAGAATGAATCAAAAATGAAGTTTAAAAGACGCCGGAGCAACACCAGATAGGTACAGTTATTTATGAATTTCAATAATAATGTGTATTTACCAAAGTTACATATACGTGAGAAACACACACACACACACACAATGTCTTGGCTGATTGTTTTATTAATATAGAGATGGCATGTAATGTTATGTAATGTTAATGTAATGTAAAAGGAAATTGAGAGAAATCGAAGGCTCTGATTGGTTGAATATTTGTTAGAAGAGCGTGAAATATCTGAAATAGCAATGAAGTAGTAATTGGTGGTGTGCAGTACATCCGGACATTCTCATTTCCTCACTAGCAGGGATACCTGGTTTTATCTGCGAATAAGTGTAACAGTATTTAACATGAGATAAATAGATTATACCAAATATAGATTTATGAAGGGTCATATGTCAAGAACATCACCAACATAACTTTCCACAACACCAAAGTCGGCCTGATAGCCACCATCCACAGATTATTCCCCAAGCTCTTGCCAGCGCTTGTGGAAAAGGCATGCTCCCAGTTCCAGACCCATATTAAGGCAGTGATTGAGGCTGAAGATGGCTACATTGTCAAGTTACCTGAATTGAATTTTTTCAATAAAAGTTTTAAAATAAAGCTGTAGTGTTGTTTCCTTTAGGGCGACAATTTTATCGTTCCACCTTGTAACAGACAAAATGCTGTACAGTTATGGTCCACACATATCTGCAGTTATTCAACGCCAACTTTTTGCATTGGCTGGACATGACAAGCTTGCTGGAAAAGTGCCCCTGTGATCTTCAGAGGTCAACCGATGGGATGGAAGATCTCAAATTATAATCGGACTCATCTGAAGAAGGACACTGATTTCTTAAAATTATAGCTTCTTAACGTAATGAGTATTGTGTTGCATGAACTTTGTGAATAATGTTTTACCATCAATTGATGGATGACTCAAGGACAAGAATTTGGAGCATAAAATCTATATAAATAAAACATTAGATGTGTGTATGTATATATATATATGTGTGTGTGAAAATATTTAACTGATAAACTCTTAAACTACTGGTCACATAATACTGAAATTAACAGGAAATAGTAATTATATACCAACAACGGTTTATTACAAGTAAAATCTTTGTTTGGATGAATGAATAATGTGTACAGAAATATGTTGGCAAGGTGAAATGCAAAATGTTCATTTCAACTTGCCAACATATTTCTATTACTTTTGCAAAATCATTCATAGCTTAAAGTGGTTTGATTTTCAATCTTTATTATATATCTGTTGATAACTCATCGACAATGTGTCTGGAGCGCTAAATGTTTTGCCTTTGATCGTCATTTTTTTTTTTTTTCAACTTTTGAAATCAGTACTATATATATATATATATATATATATATATATATATATATATGCATACATACAATATTTAATAGCAAATTAATTCTGAAATAATAATTAAGAAACCTGCATGAATTAAAATATATTTAAGCATATTTTATGACTGGGCAAGGTCGAATGTCTCTCATCCCCCGTTAGTCTTTTAATAAAATGACTAGATTCAGTATCAAACACCCTGAAAATGGGTGATATGAAGACAAACTAAAATAAGAAAGATACTTTACTATGAACAATCCTGATATTTTTTTATCACATCTTACGAAAATTCATTTAGCTAACTAAACTAACCAAGTTGTTTCTTAATCCAAAACTGTATAAATCCAATTTCATTTCTCATTACGAATTTGAGGAACTTTTTCTTGCAGTAATGAAAATATTCTTCCCATAATCTTAGAAATTAATCTCCTCATCTGTTTTTCTTTTCAGTCTCATTTGCCGTTTAATAAAACAATTGGATAAAATGATTATTTCATTTCAAGAAAAAATCTCACAAACTGATCATTTCTAATTCTTTTATTGATTTTTATCTGAATTATCTCCCTTTTAATTCGGCTAACTCTCTTTATACCTCTTGCTCTGTTCAGCTCTCTTGCCCTCTTTCCTCCTCCTTTCACTGTTTCCCTCCCACTCGTGATTTCTTCTTGATAGTTTTTTTTAAACTCTTTGAACTTCATCAAGACATTATCGCCCATCGATGGCATTTTCACAAATTAAAGGACAAGGAATTTGTCAATCTTGTTAAAAGTTTGTTTCTATTGGCATCTTCATTTCGCCTTTTACTAATCGACTAATTACCTCATTCTATCATAGCATTATTGCATACTAGTGTTAAATGGCCAGTTTCCCCCCAAGGTAATAAGATAATTCATTTTATAAAAAAATATAAGCATTTCTTTATTAGCTGTTTTTGCACATTTATGTTTTTTTTTCTCCCTAATATCTTTTAACTAGTAGAGCTGCATGGCATTATCTATATATCTATAAAAGTGAAATTGTCTGTCTGTGTGTGTACGTGTGGGTACATTTTCCTACCAAACTACTCTGTCAATTTTCAGTCTACAGACTCGAGATTTAACATAAGGGTAGTGAGATTTGGGAAAATCTTTTTAAACGTTTTTCGGACAGAAATTTGGCTGTCAAGGGATCAAAGTTCAACGATTCGACCTTTGAAAACTCCTCCGCCAATTTTGGGTCTAAACACTTGAAATTTTAGATTTAGGTTACTTGGACATGGACCAAACTTTTTAATTTGATTTGAGCCCAAAACAATAAATGTTAAGGAGTCAAAATTGGGGTCAAAGTTAAAAAAAGAATTTGACCTCTGCAGTCTCTACCAAATTACTCAGTCAATTTTGGATCTTAAAATTTGAAATTTTACGTAAAGTGTATTCAGACATAGGGCAAGCTTTTTAATCGGTTTTTGGCCGAAAATTTGGCTCCCACGAGGTCAAAGTTCAAAAGATTTTACCTTTGCGATCTCTAGCAAACTATTCAGCCAATTTTGGTCCTAAAGATTTGAAATTTTACATAAAGGGTATTCAGACATGCAGCAAACTTTTTAATCAGTTTTTAGGCGATAATTTGGCTGTCAAAGTTGAAAGAGTTGACCTTTGTGGACTCTACCAAACTCCTCCGCCAATTTTGGGTTCAAACACTTGAAATTTTAGATGTAGGTTACCTGGACATGAGTCAAACTTTTTCATATATATATATATACAAATACACATAAAGTTATGAACAGTACATAGGGCTCAAGCAAAGCCGGGCTGAACTGCTAGTATATAAGAAAATAGAAGAGTTTAAAAAATATATATTCAAAACTTTTCCCTTCTCTTACTCTTCAGATCACCTCATTCCTTTTTTTAACACACTTTTCCACCGACTTTTCTCTCTCTCTCTTTCTCTCTACGTTCATTTTGTTGGATGACCATACTTCTCTCTGACTGCTCAAATATCATAGAAAAAAACTCAATACTTGTTTCGGTATCTGCCCTGGGCAGCTTGTCGTTTTTTTATAATTTTTAATATATTATGTATTATCTGGCATTCCGGTGTTGCTCAGGAACGAAAGAGGGTGTCTCTGTACGTCATTTAAACCTTCAACTCAGTTTTTATTCTTTCATTTTTAATTTCTATGATTTTCAATTCATGAAACAAAAGTTTCGCTTTGGTTATTTATTGATGTTTAACATGAACACAAACCGCACAGTTAAGGAAAAGCCGTTTCAATTTTGAATAAACATCTTTTAATCAGCGGAATATTTTGAAGGTATGAGGTCAATACTTATCAGAAATTCCATTTTTTTATCTTATATATATGTATATATATATGTATATATATATACATACTAGCAAAGATATCTGCAATGCTTGGAGTAAGTGGATGCTGTAAGAACAACTATTTCTTAAGGTGTTTAAATTTTTTTTAACTACTGAAATCCTACTATGAACTTTAAAGCAAATAGATTATATAAAAGTTGACACTTATATTGTTACACATAAAAATTGAAACAATTACAAAGAATCACAATGGTTAACATTTGTTTAATTAGTTAAGGATATGGGAGTGGAGGAGGGTGATTTGACTCAAATTCACAAAGAAGTTGGCCAGCGCCATGGTGGCAGCCCACAGGATGGTGATAAACCCCAACTTTGTGTGCACCATTCCTAGTTGGAGGAGTTATGAAGATGACCTTTATCTTGAAAAATCGTGTGCACCATCTCTTGGTCAGAGACCATCATCATGACAGGTTTGGTCATAATCAGTCCAGTGGTGTGGACTGTAGGAGTGTATATATGTATAGGTTATGACTTTGACTTTTGACATTGATAAATGGTGTGCACCATCCCTAGGTGAGGGCCCATTGTCATGCCAGGTTTGGTCATGATCAGTCTATTGGTGTGGGCTGTAGGAGAGTTATACACACACGAATGCTACTACTTATATATATATATATATATATATATATATATATATATATATATATATATATATATATAAACACACAGACACACACACAATATATATTAAAATATTAAAAAACATCCAGAGAATTTACTGTGTCCCGAACGAATGCTGAGCAGCCATGATGGTCCATCTCAGTAGCAGATATGAATGTTAACCAATCCCGGTTCCAGCAGTGAACATCATTGAGGCAGTGATCCAAGATCGACCCAGTACCATGTTTCACCATTCTGAGCCAGGTTTTCAGTTGACCTCCACATCGTTTTTTTTTTTTTTTTGGGGGGGGGGGTCCAATCCTGAAGAGGGGCTGGTTCAATAACTTTGAGGATGAAATCATCTGGGTGATGATGAAGAGCATGATCAAACCAGTGAAGAGATTTCAAGAGGAGAGCTTGCTATAGAGAGGATATATTGCAGCAATAATGAACAACAGTATTCTAGATGAAATGTTGCTGCTTAACACAGCAGATGCGACATAAATAGTAATGATCGAACACCTCAAGTTTTCTATGAAAACACAGCAGTAGTTGAATCTATTATGTCATTGTGTATTATTTTGATTATTCAGACTACTGTTTTCATCTAGAGCAGGGGTTCTCAACTGGGGTCATGCACCCTGGGGGTCCACAGGCAAAACATAACAAAATTATCATAATTATTATAGTTGTTGGAGAATACTTTATTTGCATTAAATTAGTTTTCATTTAAAAATAAAGCTTAATTATATAATATTTCTTTGATTATTAAAACCTCAAAAGATTGTCTTATGACCAATAGATATGAAGGGGTCCACCAAGATAAAAAGAAGGGAAAAGGGGTCCATGAGTAAAAAAAGGTTGAGAACCACTGATCTAGAATATTAGTTTCACAACGTTTCCGTCAGTGTAACCTTTGACCACTTCAGGTGTATCTTATTGAACTCCGAAATCTGCATGGAATTAATGATTTTGTAACCGGGCAGCTTCAATTAAGGCCAAGAAGAAAGATTCTGTCAGAGGTTAAGTACTGAATTGTGTACTACACTGAATTCATTCTCTACATTTGTCTGTTCCGGTATTGTCTGATTGTATGACTTTATTTTATATTTTTTGTCTGATTGTGTGACTTTATTTGATATTTTTTGTCTGATTGTGTGACTTTATACTTTTTGTCTGATTGTGTGACTTTATTTGATATTTTTTGTCTGATTGTGTGACTTTATACTTTTTGTCTGACTTTGTGACTTTATTTTATTCTTTTTATTTGACTTTATTTTATGCTTTTTGTCTGATTTTTATCTCGGTAGGAAAATTGTGTCAGGGTTTTCTTAGCTCAGTAGGAAACTGACGTCAGGGTTTTCTTAGCTCAATAGGAAACTGACGTCAGGGTTTTCTTAGCTCAGTAGGTTTACTTAGGGAAGAAAATTATGTCAGTGTTTTCTTAGATTGGTAAGAAAATAATGTTGGATTTTGTTAGATCGGTAGGAAGATAATGTCGGATTTTCTCAGATTAAATAAAAAATAGTCGGTTTTCTTAGATGCGTGAGAAAATAATGTTGGGTTTTTTTAGACCAGTAAGAATAAAATGTCAGGTTTTCTTTGGTCGGTAGGAAAATAATGTTTGGTTTTCTTATGTTGAATAAGAAAATAATGTTTGGTTTTCTTATGTTGAATAAGAAAATAATGTTTGGTTTTCTTATGTTGAATAAGAAAATAATGTTTGGTTTTCTTATGTTGAATAAGAAAATAATGTTTGGTTTTCTTATGTTGAATAAGAAAATAATGTAAATAATTTCCAGCTGGAAACTTTTCTTATTTTATCAGAGAGAAATTCTAAGATTTTATTTTCAAAAACCTTTGCAATTAAAAATTACTTCATATTACTATCCATACGTAATATGTACTTTATCAACTAGCAAAGGTATGTGACCATAGGGAGTACATGTTTTCTAGTAGTAATAATGATACCATATTGTAGTAGTAATATATTAATAATATTATGGAGTAAAAATGGTGGTGGTGGTAATATAAGTAATAATATATTATGATAATAATAATAATAATAATAACATACATTATTACAGCCAACCAGCAACTTTATTAAAGGACATTAATAAAATATAATTTGTGAACTCTTGAATACTTCTGAAGTCTAATCAACCGTTATGGCCACTGACCTAAGGCAGACACATTCGCTTAGATAATATCTCTTCTTCGTCGATGCAAACATCGAAGTCAACTGAATTTCTCACATATTGTTGGAGGATTGGCGCCACCATTTTCTGTCACCTCATGCACATTTACGCAATCCCAGAGGAATAAACGAATGCTCGTCTTTGAATATCAAAGAAATGTGAACATTATTAGATTTATAATGGATGCAATTGTTTGACTTTATTTGCATGGTGGATATAATTATTTGATGAGTCTTGATTTTACACCTGATGAACGGAACGGGACACATTCTTCTTGGCGACTTTTCTTCATCTTCTGACACCATTATTATACGTTTATTACTTACTCACTTGGCGTCAATACACGATTCATTACTTGTAATCACTTACTGGCAAAAACAGGTGATGTTCCCTGGAGAGTGAGTGACAACAAGTCTCCTCGTAATTCCAATACTTTCCATTTTTTTTTCATTATTGCAAATCAATTTGCATTCTTGCAACAGCCGTTTGATAATAGCCATAAGCCTCCTTAGAATTTCAGTACTCTTAATGCCCTTCCCATAAAGATTTTGATAGAGCTATCCCTTTTCCAAGATCCTTCATGACTATTTTGTGTAATACCAACCAATTGTTGTGTGGAGGGGTTCGGATTTTCTGAACATATCTACTCTAACTTAGGTTCATGTAATGTTCTTTCAATCCTTTTTTGTTTGTTTGTACACAGCGTTATTCTATTTCAACTTATATTTGGTTGGTCTATGTCGCTTGGCTATGTGGATTGGTTGATGCAGTCAAAATGTTTCTTAATATTTTACCGGTTTTTAACAGTGCCATCCTTTGTATGGTGTCAGTTCTCTTTTTGATTCAAATTTCTCTTTCCCCTTTTTTTCCAGTGCTCCTACAATTATTGGTGCAGTATTTTTCTTAATATTCACAAAATCTCTCTGGCAAGCTCCATATAATTGCTTAGTTTTTCTGTCTTCTTGTGGTTTGCTAGGATGGTGAAATCTATTATTTGGTAGGGTTTTTTTTTCTTTATTATTAATTAATAGTAATGTTCTGCCAAACAAAATTCGTTAGGAAGCTGCAAAAAAATGTGGATCTTAGTGAGAGAGATGGGCATTGTAGTAGCAACTATGAAGAAAAGTTGAACAAAGATCTTGGCTACTTCTTATTAAATATATTTATCTCCTGTCCATGGTGGGAAGATGTGGGAAATCAGGAAAGTAGAATTTGAAAAACTAGCGATCTAGCCTGCAATAAATGCGTCGGCAACCCCTTCAGTATTCCTTCTAGAACTGCACAGGACTATATACACCTGAGCGAACAAGTCATCTCAACAATTGCCTATGCTATGATGTCATAAAAGTCGTACAGACCAGCTACTCACAACCAAGGTTCATGAGAACCAACTTATGAAAGCCAAGAAGAAGCAAGAATAAACACTCAGCTGAGCCAAGGATGTTCTGGTTCTTCTCGGGAGCAGTTGCACAATGAGCAAAACAACATGTGGCTAGTCTACAATCCATACAAAATCTCGCACGTCATGAAGATAGTAAATGCAAAGTTCACTCATTCTGTGATGGTCTTTGGGTGTGTTTCTAGTGAAAACTATATCATACTGTCCCACATCTTCAAAAACTTCAGATGGCTACATTAAGATGCTGTTCACTATTGTAAAGTACTAGATGGAGAGGGTGAATGCAGGAAGGACATACGTATGGCAGCACTCAGTTCCATGTCACACCTTTGAGAGAAAAAAACAGTAGATGTCTAAGAAATTCCACAACTTCGCAAATTCCAACATCTGGCTCTTCAACTCACCTTACGATTATATGTGAGGCTGCACAGTCAGAAAAAGGAGATAAATTATACCATGTGGAACATCATGAACAAGCTGTCAGAATTCAATTGATGTTGGAGCTTTTCTCAAAGCACATCAAATAAGTTGTTTACTTCAGCTTCAAGTCCTGCCTGGAATCTTTAGTGGAAGTTTAGGGCGACTTTTTTTTCAAGTAAGCTTGTTACAAAAAAGGGGAACCTTTTCTTGTAAGTAAGAAAAACATTAGATAGACCGAGATTCGAACCTTGTAAGCAAGGTTCAGAAATAGATTCAGAAATGGAATTAAGTATTGTTCAGTCCGCATAAAATAGTTTAGATATGTTGTAGTAAAAAAAATTTTGATTGTTCAATTCTTTTTATGAAAACTGAATTAAAATAAGGTCAGCTAGAAAATAAAGAACAATACAATTTAAATATGTTGAAAAATAGGTTACATCGAAAAATAGATTAGTGAGAATTCTTTGTCTGCAGAAATGGTTTGGGAACATGCATGAACCGCGCATGTTCAGGCCACGTGGGTCGATCACATTTTTGCACAGATGTATGACATCATGTCAGAAATGAATTCTCAATATAGGAGCTAGAGTCGAAGATGACAGACAGAGAGAGACAGAGTCCAGAGGAGGGTCCCCCTTTAGAAGCGAAGGGGAACGTTTTAAACATGTAGAAACAACTTTGAATTCCTGGATGTGATCATCATTTTGACCGGTCAAATCGAATAAAAGAACATCTCATATTTTTGTAACTGCCGTCTTCGTGTCGTCTTTCTGCCAAATTGAAGGTAATGTGAAATCATTTATATGAACATTGTTCCCACTCATCTTTATAATGAACTTTGTATATAACTCATCTAAGTAATGTGTCTCCCTCTCCATCTAAGTAATGACTGTCCCCTCCAGTGTTAAAGAACTGATAATCTCTCTCCACTCTAATATATGTTAAAAGAAAGAACATCCACAGAACTGTAAAAGGTATGTCTTCTCTCTCTCTCTCTCTCTCTCTCCCCTCATCATATATTTGTACCCCGTCTCTCCCCAATATGATAGTGGCTATACAACAAGCTATGTTTCATAAATGATCTGCTAAGGGATGTACTGTGAATTTTTAGAATACATCAATTATTAGCCAAGATATGACTTTTTTTTTTCTTTCCTTTCTAATAGTGTCAAATTTGTTTCAAACATCCTGTATTAATGTTATAAGTTGTCATAAGGTTTATAAGAATCTATTAGGGTACTGCTCGTTCAACACATTTTTCCAGAAGTTGTTAGAAAGGATTATATGACTGGATTAAAATGGCTTTGGTTTTCTGAGATAATTGACGAACACATCCACCCAATGATCGAGTTAAGCAAGAGTCTTAAAGAAACGTGTTTATCCCTTTAAGAAGGATTATATTTCAATAGTTATCGCAGTTTGACTATGCTCCATTTTCTTTGTAGAATGAGATCAGAATCACATCTATTCAATCCTGAGAAACAGATATCAGACGGTGTATTTCTGAGATGATTTTGTCAACCATGCAGAAGAGAACCTCAGCAAAGCCAGGAGTCCTCCTGGTGTTTGTTTCTTTAATTGTCTGGTGATCCATCATTTGGTGTTTATTAAGAAAGTAACATGCTTCACTATGGATTGATTTAATTTTGATTTCCTCTCTTTTCCCAATTTGAAGCCACAACATCATGCATCATCATGCTTGGTTGTAGACTTGTAATGGGCCATAAAAATGTCCTGATCGAATTGTTTTTCTTTGTTCACAACCAGATCCATCTAAGAAAATGATAATGATGTTTCTGTTGACTCTTACCTTTCAACGTTGCTCTTGTATGCAAACAGCAGATGACGGTCTTTGCAAACGCATTTGGAGCTTTTTTTCTCTCTCCTTCTTGACGTTTTTTTTTTTGTTTGTTTTTTAGGGTTTTTTTTCTTTTTCACAAGTGCGAGCATTTTGAGCTTCGGGTCATTTTCAAAATTATTTTTTAAGAGTCAATTAGTTGATCACATAGTGTTTGCGTGAGTGAGGTCGATTCTTGAGGCCTTCACCGTACCTCAACTTGGATGCAACTCTGTAAATGCTCATCTGATTGATTTTTGATGATCTTGTCAGCCATGCAGCAGAGAACTTTTGTTTCTTTGATTGAACTACAGATTTCCCAGATTGTGTGATGATTCATCGTTTGATGTTTATTAAAAAAAGTAACAAGAACACCCTCAACATCGCTCTTGCATGCAAATAATTAGAAGTCTTTTAACATGCCTTAAGTTTTCTCCTCCTCCTCCTCAACAAAGATTTTTCTTTTTTAACAAGCTACCATCAGATCATTTCCAAAAGCTTTTCTAACAGTTGGTTGGTTGACAACTTGGGGGGGGGGGTTGACTGAGCGAAGCCAATCATTGGGGCCTTCATCATTCTTCAACCTAACTGCAGCTCTGTGTATAACCAATGTCCCACAGATGCATGATATTTTGGCCATGATATCACACATGTAAACCTATATCTTTGTTATGTCACAACAAATGTAGCATAGCCTTGGCTACGACGTCACAGATGTAACATTTCACAAGCTATTGTTCACAGTAGCTATTAAAATTAACTGTGATCTCAATTGTGAGATCACAAATAGAACATCATCTAGTCTCAGACCCTCTAAAAGTATTCAGGCAATTCACTGGGTGCTGCAACTGTGCATATATCGATGAATTTAACTCAGAGGTGCATAAATACGTACAGACTAAGTCTGTGTGGCAGCACAATTTTCACTCAAAAGAGTTTCTTGGGGTAATAAAACAGTCTTTTCACTCTCTGGACGTTGAATGGGCAGCTTATATTTTTTCTGATTCTGGATGGCAGGAGTTTCTTTTTTTCTTTTTTTTCTTTTTTTTAGTTTATTTGGGCAAAAGTGGTTTGCAGGCCCCGGTAACTTGTGCTCCACTCCATCATGGATTCGTCAAGTACCACTCATGGAGTCTGTCTATTGTCTGAAAAACTTTGCTTTTTATTGAGTCTAGTCTTGCTCACTCATTGCATCTATCTACTCTCATAACTTTATCTTGCTGATGACTTAAGACAACGAAAGTATAACCCAATTTTCATTTCATTTTCTAGGAATTAAAATTCTGCTTCGTTTTTTTTTTCTTAGTCATAATGAGAAATTAACGGTACCAGTTATTTGGCTTCACACGTGATGTGCAATATCGCCACATGTAGATGGTCATCCAACTGACTTTTAGCTGGTTGGTAATGTTTGACTTGTCATAGCCTAGCAAAAGGAGATCACTTATCTCAATTCTTTTTCTTTCACATTGTGATACACAGGCCCGTTACCACTATTTACTGATGATATATACATATATATATATATATACATATATAACAATAAAAAAATAATACAAATCCGACGTTATGAATTAAAAATGGAAAAGGAAGACTCAATTACTAAACGTTTTGCCTAACTGTTTCTTGAGCTTTTTCAAGAGAAAAGAATATAGTTAAAAATGGTTTATGACAAAATTGAAAAACAGTTGGACGAAATGTTTAGTAACTGGATCTTCCTTTTCCATTTTTAATTCATATATATATATATATATATATATATATATATATATATATATATATATATATTATTAGTAGTTTCTGAAAATTATTTAGATATGTAACTATTGGGGGTAAATTGTTATCCATACAGCAGACTCTGCCAATCCAAATTGATGAAGTCGTCCATTGGAAAGGTAAGGCACCATCACAGGAATTACCAGAATGTTGCTGGAGATTTTTCGTTAGGATTGACTCCTAAAGCCTTTTCTATAAATCTGTAAATGCCGCAATGCAACTGATGTTTGAGATTTGAATTTTTCTTTGCTTAGATGAGCTGTCTTGCCAAACTGATTAACTCCCTCTGTTTAAACCATTGGTTTTCAAACACTAGATAACTCACTTTCGTTTCTTGTATTACTGTTAGCAGCTACTACGGGCTAAGAGCTGGCTTAATTTTCAGAGAATGTAAGAGATATATGTATTGAGGGATATCTTATAAAGACAATAGCTCAGCTATTACAATCTTCTAATATATATATATATATATATATATATATATATATATATATATATATATACTGTGTGTGCAAAATCAAGACTTCAAGACAAGGCAAGATGGCAACAAAAAGTGTATTTCATGTTATGTTACAATTGTTTCAATGTCCAGTTTGACAATTTCAAGCATCATATCGTTTGAAAATTTTCAAAAACCAGCATTTCTTCAGACTTTGTGAATAAACACACTTTTGGCAATGTAGCATTTTTGAATAGAAAGAAAAAAAAAAAACTAATATATATATATATATATATATATATATATATATATATATTATAAGGTAAAATTAAAAGCCAAGAACAATGCGAGATTTTTTTTTTTTTATATAGAGTAAAATTAAATGCAAACAAAAGAAATAAAGTTCTTTTTTTTGTTGTTTGTTTTTTCTTTTTCACACAAATTTTAACTCTAAACAACAGTAATTTTTTTTTCTGTTGTATTCAATGGTGATATAAATCTCAATATATTTCAGACTTATTAGTCCATTTTCAAGAGAAGACAGTGGAAGAGTGTTCAAAATTGGAAAAGTAGCCGCAGAGTTTGCCACGTGATACCGCGAAATATAGAACAAAAAATGACGTTAGGAGAACGTTAAAATAAATCAGTTGATGTTTGAAATACTTGTTGCGTTTGTGAATCAAGGGAGATGACTATTCAAGCAAGGTTTTTTTTTTTTTTTTTTTTTTTTAATTATTGTTTTTCTTATGTTTTAAACTTATATTATAAAAGCGGAGCTCAATTCCAGTCTATTGTTTAGTGTGGGAGTATTTTTTGAAATAATTAAAGATTCGAGGATACGAAGTTGACCTACGTTTCTTGAAGAAGCAAGAATGTTGATGTGAAAATCTGGTTCTGAATTAATGCAAGTGCGAATATGTTTATAGAACGACGAAGCAGTAGTGTTTAAGTGCTCTTTAATGCGGTGATGAAGCAATCTGGTAGTGCTTCCGATGTAAGATGCACTGCATTTAGCGCATTGTAGGTCGTAAACAACGTGGTTCTTAAAGCATAAACCTGTGTGTGATATTGGGCAATTAGAGAGTGAACAAGGGGAAGGTGTATGCGATGGATGTTTTCGGTTGAGCTGTTGTCTTAAAGTAGATCCAGTGTGGATGAGTTGAATGTTGAGCCCCTCGCTGTGGATGGCTTTTCAGATTGAAGATGAGATTTTGTCACTGAGGAAGGGTAGTTTTAGAAAACAATTGTTAGAGAAGGGTCGGGTGTTGCGTTTTTTCTTTTTAAGTGAGGATAGGATCGTATTAGGGTAGCCATTTAGTGAGAGGGTCTGTAGGAAATTGTTAGTGTGTGTATGTTTGTCGGAGATGTTAGTGCATTTGTCTTGTATGCGTGAGATTTCGGTATGTGCGTAGTTTAGTTTGTCCTTGAGAGGTAGCGCAGATTTGAAATGTACGAAGAGGCGTTTGCTGGCGGGTTTTCTGTAGAATTCAGTGCATATGGCACCATTTTTTTTTTATTTGTATTTTAAAATCAAGTAGAGAAAGAGATTCAGAAGAGTCTGGGTGTTCTATAGTAAATTTTAAGTTTGGGTTTGCGTTATTGAATTTGTGGAAAATGTTAATAGCTTCTTCGCGGGAGTATGTGATAATTAAAATGTCATCGATATATCTAGTAAAAAGGAGATAAGAATAGCAGGTACTAAGAGTGTGTCTTTCGAGTTTGTCCATATAAGCAATGGCAAGAATACCGGATAGACTGGAGCCCATGGGTAGTCCAGATACTTGTTTGAACGTGTTTTGTAGGAAAGTAAAGTAAGTGTTGTCTACTATAATACGGAGGAGTTGTAAGAGATCTCCTGGAGTAATTCCGAAGCATTGTGGGTTTTTAGATGCTATAATGTCTGCCATGAGATTAATGGCTGGATGTGCAGGAATGGAGGTGTATAAAGAAACGACGTCTAGGCTAAATGGGTATCTGTATAGTTTGAGTAGATGGTGTGGTAGATCGTTGAGTCTGTTAATTACTTGGTTGGAACTACTAACATGGGCTGGGAAGGTAGAGAGTAGAGGTTTAAGTAGGCGGGATATTAACCAAGAGATTTTATAAAGGGGACCGTTAACGCTTGAAACAATGGGTCTGATCTGTGTGTGTGTGCTATTTTTGTGGGTTTTAATAAGGTGATAAAAGGTAGGTAATTTGCTGTATTTAGTAATAAAATTTAGTCTGTGTTGTTTTGGGAGATTTCTTTTAAAACAAATTTGAGACCATGTCTTGTTAATGTTGTTCTCAATACGAGCAGCAGTGATATTATGTGCTGGGGTGTAAAGGTCGGTATTGGAAAGATGCTCTATAGCAAGGTTGTTATAAGATTCCTGTGATATAACGCAAAATTCTCTGCCCTTATCAGAGGGTAAGTAAACTAAATCTTTGTCTTTAAGGGATTTAAGGGTGAGGTATTGGTTCCTGGTAAGATTGGGGGTAATATGGTGTTGTTCGCGTTCAAGTATTCTGAGGATTTTATGCTTTAACCTTGAAAGTTTTAGATCTAGTGGAATATTATTAGGAGGTGGGTATAAAGGGTGATCAAACTGAAAAACAGGAAAAGAGGTGTTGTGATTACCTGAGAGGTTGAGGGGGGTGTCCTTGTTATCGTGCGGGGCAAAAGCGTGCAGCCATTTAAGGTGGTAAGCAGTTCTGCAGAACTGCGTTTCTATATTGAGTTTAGCTTTATCCGTCAGTTTCATTGTGGTGATAAACTTAGGGCCAAGTGAAAGGAGATCCGTTTCAGTTGTGGAAAGAGAGTTAGTGAGGTCAGTTACGAGAAGATGATCTTTAAGGGACTTGTCGGTGGAAGAATCCTGTGAATTATGTATGTGTCTGTTGTAGACCGGTTTATTAGTTTTCTGTTTAAGCCAAGTAAATTTGCGTATGAGACGTTTCTGTTCATTGTTGAAGCTAGAATGGTATGCGCGGTCGATCAGAGATTGGATGTTGTTTAGCGAATGACCGTTAGGGGTAGATGAAGTGAGTGAATTCCGGAGGTTCTTGACTGAATTAATATGGCCATGTAGAGTCCGGTGGTGTTGCTTAATGATTATTTTGAAGCAATAGTCATATATAAATTGTCGTGAAGTGTGTAGAAAACGGAAACATGTTGGCAGATTTATGTTCCTGATTGTGTTAGGAATAATTTTGTTTTTACGGCGTTTTTTCAAAAAGTAGATTTTGCAGTTGACTCTAGCACGTTTTTCCGTAGTTTTGAAGATGCTCTTCATGAGTGCAAACTCTGTCTGGCTGAGACTGAGGGATATAAGTAGGTTGTAGTTTGCTTGAAGCATTGTTGAAGAAAATTATAAGGTAAAATTAAAAGCCAAGAACAATGCGAGATTTTTTTTTTTTATATAGAGTAAAATTAAATGCAAACAAAAGAAATAAAGTTCTTTTTTTTGTTGTTTGTTTTTTCTTTTTCACACAAATTTTAACTCTAAACAACAGTAATTTTTTTTTTCTGTTGTATTCAATGGTGATATAAATCTCAATATATTTCAGACTTATTAGTCCATTTTCAAGAGAAGACAGCGGAAGAGTGTTCAAAATTGGAAAAGTAGCCGCAGAGTTTGCCACGTGATACCGCGAAATATAGAACAAAAAATGACGTTAGGAGAACGTTAAAATAAATCAGTTGATGTTTGAAATACTTGTTGCGTTTGTGAATCAAGGGAGATGACTATTCAAGCAAGGTTTTTTTTTTTTTTTTTTTAATTATTGTTTTTCTTATGTTTTAAACTTATATTATAAAAGCGGAGCTCAATTCCAGTCTATTGTTTAGTGTGGGAGTATTTTTTGAAATAATTAAAGATTCGAGGATACGAAGTTGACCTACGTTTCTTGAAGAAGCAAGAATGTTGATGTGAAAATCTGGTTCTGAATTAATGCAAGTGCGAATATGTTTATAGAACGACGAAGCAGTAGTGTTTAAGTGCTCTTTAATGCGGTGATGAAGCAATCTGGTAGTGCTTCCGATGTAAGATGCACTGCATTTAGCGCATTGTAGGTCGTAAACAACGTGGTTCTTAAAGCATAAACCTGTGTGTGATATCACGACAATTTATATATGACTATTGCTTCAAAATAATCATTAAGCAACACCACCGGACTCTACATGGCCATATTAATTCAGTCAAGAACCTCCGGAATTCACTCACTTCATCTACCCCTAACGGTCATTCGCTAAACAACATCCAATCTCTGATCGACCGCGCATACCATTCCAGCTTCAACAATGAACAGAAACGTCTCATACGCAAATTTACTTGGCTTAAACAAAAAACTAATAAACCGGTCTACAACAGACACATACATAATTCACAGGATTCTTCCACCGACAAGTCCCTTAAAGATCATCTTCTCGTAACTGACCTCACTAACTCTCTTTCCACAACTGAAACGGATCTCCTTTCACTTGGCCCTAAGTTTATAACCACAATGAAACTGACGGATAAAGCTAAACTCAACATAGAAACGCAGTTCTGCAGAACTGCTTACCACCTTAAATGGCTGCACGCTTTTGCCCCGCACGATAACAAGGACACCCCCCTCAACCTCTCAGGTAATCACAACACCTCTTTTCCTGTTTTTCAGCTTGATCACCCTTTATACCCACCTCCTAATAATATTCCACTAGATCTAAAACTTTCAAGGTTAAAGCATAAAATCCTCAGAATACTTGAACGCGAACAACACCATATTACCCCCAATCTTACCAGGAACCAATACCTCACCCTTAAATCCCTTAAAGACAAAGATTTAGTTTACTTACCCTCTGATAAGGGCAGAGAATTTTGCGTTATATCACAAGAATCTTATAACAACCTTGCTATAGAGCATCTTTCCAATACCGACCTTTACACCCCAGCACATAATATCACTGCTGCTCGTATTGAGAACGACATTAACAAGACATGGTCTCAAATTTGTTTTAAAAGAAATCTCCCAAAACAACACAGACTAAATTTTATTACTAAATACAGCAAATTACCTACCTTTTATCACCTTATTAAAACCCACAAAAATAGCACACACACACAGATCAGACCCATTGTTTCAAGCGTTAACGGTCCCCTTTATAAAATCTCTTGGTTAATATCCCGCCTACTTAAACCTCTACTCTCTACCTTCCCAGCCCATGTTAGTAGTTCCAACCAAGTAATTAACAGACTCAACGATCTACCACACCATCTACTCAAACTATACAGATACCCATTTAGCCTAGACGTCGTTTCTTTATACACCTCCATTCCTGCACATCCAGCCATTAATCTCATGGCAGACATTATAGCATCTAAAAACCCACAATGCTTCGGAATTACTCCAGGAGATCTCTTACAACTCCTCCGTATTATAGTAGACAACACTTACTTTACTTTCCTACAAAACACGTTCAAACAAGTATCTGGACTACCCATGGGCTCCAGTCTATCCGGTATTCTTGCCATTGCTTATATGGACAAACTCGAAAGACACACCCTTAGTACCTGCTATTCTTATCTCCTTTTTACTAGATATATCGATGACATTTTAATTATCACATACTCCCGCGAAGAAGCTATTAACATTTTCCACAAATTCAATAACGCAGACCCAAACTTAAAATTTACTATAGAACACCCAGACTCTTCTGAATCTCTTTCTCTACTTGATTTTAAAATACAAATAAAAAAAAATGGTGCCATATGCACTGAATTCTACAGAAAACCCGCCAGCAAACGCCTCTTCGTACATTTCAAATCTGCGCTACCTCTCAAGGACAAACTAAACTACGCACATGCCGAAATCTCACGCATACAAGACAAATGCACTAACATCTCCGACAAACATACACACACTAACAATTTCCTACAGACCCTCTCACTAAACGGCTACCCTAATACGATCCTATCCTCACTTAAAAAGAAAAAACGCAACACCCGACCCTTCTCTAACAATTGTTTTCTAAAACTACCCTTCCTCAGTGACAAAATCTCATCTTCAATCCGAAAAGCCATCCGCAGCGAGGGGCTCAACATTCAACTCATCCACACTGGATCTACTTTAAGACAACAGCTCAACCGAAAACATCCATCGCATACACCTTCCCCTTGTTCACTCTCTAATTGCCCAATATCACACACAGGTTTATGCTTTAAGAACCACGTTGTTTACGACCTACAATGCGCTAAATGCAGTGCATCTTACATCGGAAGCACTACCAGATTGCTTCATCACCGCATTAAAGAGCACTTAAACACTACTGCTTCGTCGTTCTATAAACATATTCGCACTTGCATTAATTCAGAACCAGATTTTCACATCAACATTCTTGCTTCTTCAAGAAACGTAGGTCAACTTCGTATCCTCGAATCTTTAATTATTTCAAAAAATACTCCCACACTAAACAATAGACTGGAATTGAGCTCCGCTTTTATAATATAAGTTTAAAACATAAGAAAAACAATAATTAAAAAAAAAAAAAAAAAACCTTGCTTGAATAGTCATCTCCCTTGATTCACAAACGCAACAAGTATTTCAAACATCAACTGATTTATTTTAACGTTCTCCTAACGTCATTTTTTGTTCTATATTTCGCGGTATCACGTGGCAAACTCTGCGGCTACTTTTCCAATTTTGAACACTCTTCCGCTGTCTTCTCTTGAAAATGGACTAATAAGTCTGAAATATATTGAGATTTATATCACCATTGAATACAACAGAAAAAAAAATTACTGTTGTTTAGAGTTAAAATTTGTGTGAAAAAGAAAAAACAAACAATAAAAAAAAGAACTTTATTTCTTTTGTTTGCATTTAATTTTACTCTATATAAAAAAAAAAAATCTCGCATTGTTCTTGGCTTTTAATTTTACCTTATAATTTTCTTCAACAATGCTTCAAGCAAACTACAACCTACTTATATATATATATATATATATAGTTACCCATGAAGATGTATTTTATCACTATGATTCTTCATATATACTAGTGTATACTTTCTGCCAAAAACACCTAGAAAAAATGAGTTATGATTTATCAATGTTCACGCTGATATTCATATAAAATCATAGAATTAATTTATTTTTTCAGATATAAATTATCATTTTTGCTGACCTAAAGGAAGAAAAAACACCATTGATTTTTTTATTTAAAGTGGAGGATTTTTGTTCCTAATTTATTTCAGATGACGAGGTCTGTCTAACTTGCTATTGGTTTTCTCCCTTTTCACCACCTGAAATCATTTCGTCTGGGGGCTAAAAATAGACACATTTTTTACTTGCTAACTTTTGTATAATGGAATGGATTTGTATTTATGTACAAATAAATACACATTAATCTTTGTTATAGAGTGGAGGTTTACAAAATAATATACGGATCAAATTTTCTTAGGGTTTTTTTTAATTATTATTTTCATTATTATTTATAAATTCATCCATCAAAAAAAAAATTATTATTTGGTAGAATTATTTTTTTTTTAATATTTGTTGTTATTAAATTTCCAGTGTGAGAAGAAATATTAAAACAATGTGTTCCATATTTATTATAATGCGGTTAATTATCTGAAACATCTCCATTCAGTAATAAAAAATATATTAAAAATATAGATGAAAGTACTTTTTAATAATCAACAATTGTTTCTTTTTTTTTTTTGTCTTCAGATGAACAGAACAGCAAATATGCATTGCCACCAGACCAGCCACTCAATTCAAAGATTTTGAAGTTTTCAATCATTGGAATTCCAAATTCAGGAAAATCAACTTTAACCAATCAACTCATGAAATGGAAGGTAAGATTTTTTTTTCGTCAGGTTTTTGCTTACGTTTTCCCTTCTCATCTGTATAGTTTTAAAGTTGAGACATTTGTCGCACAAGTAGTAAGATTAAAATGACAAGTTTATATTCACAGTAGAACAACATCTTTTTAATATACTAATCATGTGTGTGTGATCAATGCCGAAAGGTTAATTAATTTGCATATTGCTTGGCAAAAAGAACTCTTATTCATGGAATGGGAGTCAACGCATTGTAAAATCCATCACATTTATTGAATGGCATTTATATATTCTGTATGAGTGTTGGTATTTTACATGTGTGTGTGTGTGTGTGTGTGTATTATATAATTATTTACTATAATAATTATTAATTATTAAATAACTAGAGATACTAGTGTTTCATCCTTTCGGGAATCATCAGTGCAGGGTGTCATGATTAACACTAGCCGATAGATTCAAACTCAGCTGCAGAAGTCATCTCTGGCCACCGTTAACCGCAAGAAATACTGTTGAAATTTAAACATTTATTTTTAAATGTTTTTTTTAACATCTGTCTGAGTGATCTAATCATTATATGATGATTTGAACATAAGAGCTAAATTGACTGACTTTTATTTCAACTAAAAGTGCTCAACAATAAGAAACAAGTTTCTTAAAGGGGCTGACATAATTATTTACTATAATAATTATTAAATACCTACAGACACTGGTGCTTCATCCTTTCGGATGAAAGAGCTTTGTCTGGGTTTGTGTGTGTGTTCGTACCCTATGATCTACAAAACAACTTGGCCGATTTTTATGAAATTTCACACAAAAATATACTTTATGTATCTGGCAGTGTTCTTAGATATGTTTTGTATCAGAATGTCTTTGATAAGTATCAATAAGCGAAAAAAAATCCAATGAAAGAAATAACAGGGGATTTTCACTAAAGTTAACACTTTTATACAGCCTAACATCACAAGTGCGTTTGAGAAGTTTTACTACCACACAAACAGAAAGGCTCTGCATATAAAATCAACAGTATGTTTTTTGATATGGCAAGGACGCGTTTGAAATGAATGTTTCTGTTTAGAGCATAACTGAACCATGATACTAGACGTTTGCATTTTAAACTTTAATTCAAGCCATATATATAAAAATAATTTTATAAAATAAACAGGTTCTCTACAGGGCAACATAGACTACAATGTATTGTGGACTAAGTCACAGTGGGGAGACAGGTATAGCTTCCCGTGCACCGTGATGGGCCCCCAACTTGAGCAGGCAATCGATCTATTTGATTGAAAAATGGGCAATTTAATCGATTTTGATGACAATAGAAATATGAGTGTAAATATTTGTTGATCATCATTCAATCCCTGGCAACGTCGGGTCTCCCTACTAGCATATATATATATATATATATATATAGAATTGATATGTAGTTTGCTTGAAGCATTGTGTGGGATAGGTATGTAGTAGAGATTTAGAAGGCTATCACAATGCGAGGAATGAGATATAGTCAGTGTTGATGAGAGAAGACGAGGTTTGTCGGCTTATTAGTTTTCGTCTTTTTTCCATCTTTCTTTTAAATTTTTTATATTATATATATATACACACACATACATATGCATATATATACACATACACGCATATACATATACATACATATATATCTTCTCTTTACTTTTCATGGGCTTGTGTAGTTGTTGTTACATGTACAGCACAGGTACCACTATACACATACATACATGTACATACACATACGTTCACACATGCACATACACACCACACACTCATACCCGTATATGCATGCATACCCAACCATGCGTGCAAATGTACATACACACACTCACACATAGATGCACATATGCACACTCGCACCTGTGCTCATGCACACACTTTTGGTGAATTGTGTTGTTATTATTTGATTAAATGTTATTTGTGCTCTTTATTGTGGGATTGCATTTATGTATGTTTAATTGTGTTTGATAGTGTTATTTGGGTTTGAATAGGTGGGTTAGCTTAATTCAGTTTTTTTTCCTTTTCTTTAAATTAGTTTATATTACTTCAATTAGCTATTTATTACTATTTTCTTTTTTTTATTATATCTATATTGCTATTTTTTCCTTCTTTCTTTCTTTATTTTTATTTATTAATTTTCTTTTTTATTTATTTTTTTTAGTTTATATTGAATGGGGGCTTATAGTAATACCCTGCCTGGGCTGTAGGTTAGCCAGGTGGTGCATGAGAGGTGTGTAGTGGTATACCCGTTCTAATGGTTTGGGGTTGTACGGTGTGGTGGTAAGTCTTTGGTGGAAGCTGTGTGTAGTGTTATATGATGAATGATGATCCGAGCTCTAGTCTGTTGTTGAGTTCCGGCCGTAGTTTGGATATTAGTAGTGATTCCTTTATGCGGAGATTCCCAATATTGCGTTCTGTGGCTAAAATATCGACTTTAATAGATGTATTGGTGTTTCCGCAGGCATTGAGGTGTTTGTGGAATGACTATGCTTTGTGTGTGTTCTTTTATTCTTATATGTAGGGGCCTCGTGGTGCTACCCACATAGAATTTTCCATAGGCAGAGCATTCTAGTTTGTAGACCACATGTGTGCAGTGGCAGATGGTTGCGGGGTATATGGGGCAATTTGTCAGTGTGTGATTTCCATATAGACAATATATATATATGGCAAGAGAGAAGAAAAAAAGGAAAGAAAACAAAAAAAGAAAGAAAACAACAGTTTTACCAATACAAATATTTGAAAATTTTCATGTGAAAAGTGTGACACTGTTCCATTTCAGCAACAGAAAAAGATGTTGGAAATAAAAAGGGGGGGGGGCTTTGTTAAAGAGAGGGAGATTTTTAATAACGTCATATAGCTGTTAATGTATTTTAAAAAAATATGAGTTTTATTTTCTTTTTATTTCTCCATTTCATTGGAATACTATTTCCATTGTTCTCATCACACACACACAAACATATATATATATGTATACACACACACACACGTACAAGTTAGCATATAATTTAGTATCTGTCTTTACTCTTTCTTTGGTTGTGATTTTATTCGTGTTTCAATTTACCATATAATTTTATAAATCTGAAAAGAAAAAGAAAAATTAATTTATTGAAAAAAAAATACATTTCATTTTATAATGTTAAAGTGACTTATGTATCAACCTATATATATCTGTAAAAAATGCTTTCTTTATTTTTTATTATTAATGTATTAGGAATGCAAAATGTCTTTTTAAAAAAATGGCATTAATTGGCCCCAAAAAGGTTGATATGCCGTAAAATGAACCAACCAAACTCCATGAATAAATGTCTGAAAATATAAAGAACTTAAATTATACACCTTTTTTTTTTTTCAAAATTATTAGATCCAGCATTAAATAACTCAAGGAGTTATTATGCCATAAAGCAAAACAATCTAACCTCTACTACTTAAAGATTGGGTTAATAAAGTATTGAAAACCATTAATTTTCATCTCCCTAACTGACCACTTAACTATGTTATAGTTTATGATTATTATGGTATTTTCTTGATCTTGCCGAATTCCAGGTTAAGAATGCATTTAGTCTTAGTGCTGTTGCATGAAAAATGTGTATTTGCTAGGTGTATAGACATGTGTTAGGTATGTTCATTTTTTGGGGGTGGCAGGTGTCGATGAAAAAGTTTTGGTGCCCCTCCCCCTCTCGTCAGCCGCTAACGTGAGAGATAACGACATGACCAGAATGGAAGATGAAGAAGAAAACCATGGAAACAGCATTGGGCTCGGTGATTGTCGAGCCAGATGGAGCGCACATTGTTCCACACAACTTGTATTATTCAAGCCTTACATTCCGATTGTTTTATCTGATTTTTATTTCCTCCCATTTTTCAGGTTGCTCCAGTTTCAAGCAAAGTCCATACAACACGAAAGAACACGATTGCATCCATGACGCATAACGATGCGCAAATTGTAAGTAGATATTCAAACTTTACCATTATTTTCTGATTTCATCCACATAACCAGAGCTACTTTAAAATCTCACAATTTTTTTTTTTTTAATTAATTTATGTAAAAATCTTTTCAAAAGATGCCATTTTTTTTTTTTTTTTACATTGGGTGGGGAGTCATTAAAATGAGTTTTCTTTTGAGATTAATTACTTATTCTATATTCCTTTTTTTTTAATTTCTAGAAATTTCGATGTATAAATAGGATAAAACATTGCATTTCCTTTTGCAGTTGTCAAACGTGAACGGAGACTCTCCAATATTGTTGTACTCTATTTCCAAGTCCTCTACTATATTCTACGTCTCATGTTTTTATGAACATTCTTATTGCAAAAACATGAACCGGTTTCATCTCAATATCAATTTTACTCCTAAGGCATAGGTTGATCCATTGCATGTTTACTTTTCATTTTAACTAGCGAGGGGTACCCAGCGTTACCCGAGTGTTTGGAGGTGGGGGGGGTTAAAAAAAAAAAAGTAAGTATGAGGATCGAACCCGAACCGTTGAGGCAAAGTTGTAAATTAAAGTGTGAAAAAAAAAAAAGTGCAACGTTAACCATTGCCCCACCGCGACATGCTTATGGAAACACGTTTGAATTTATTTAATTACTTGGATTTAGCAGGTGCTCGTTTTAAGGAGTTAATGAGGTCAAGTTTGACTTGTTATAGAAAAAAGACTAACCCACATGCGGCGAGCGACAAATGTTGAATAATTATCTTCCCGAAATCGGGCAAATTAAATAGACAGGCAAGCTTCGTTGTTAACTGTGAGATATTACGATTTATATGTGATATAAAAAGTTTTAAAAAGTTGTGAACCGACCGACCGCTTCTCTGAAAGAAGCCTTTTGTAGACATACAGAAAAAGCGAACACACATACATACATACATTTTCGCTTTTATATTTATAGATGTTTTTTTGTTTCGTTTTAAATGTGCCCTAAGACAGGATAGAACCCAGATTCGACTGATTGGAATGTATTCAGTTATACTCGTCTTTATAACAATATATTTGAAACCAGAAAATTGATGGATTTTTTTTATTTTTCATCACGGACATTATATACCAAGAAGGATTATATTTCGAAAAATTATCTCAATATTATTGTTAGTGTTGCTACCTGTATTACAGCTGAATATCATTGAAACATTGCTTATCATCAAAATCAATAAAGTTAAGCAATGTTTAAACTGATCAGTACTCAGATGAGTGACCATTTGCAAATACTAAGTGTCATAATTTGTATTATTTGGATTCTTCAGATTAATGTTCTCATCTTAAGTATTTTCACATTTCAATGCATCTTATCGAACTCAGAAATCTTTCTGTTAAACTTTGGGTATCTGCACGGAATTTTTAACACAACCCTGTATTTAATTCACAGGGTTAGTATGCTTTTGTTTCATCAGCCATGATTGTATAAAAGTCCTAAGTAATTTGCAATTGTATATTCAGTGTCGCTTGCACTGAGCATTGAACTCCAGGAGAGTGTAACTTTTAACTGGGTCTTACTATATCCATCACATCAAGATGTGAACAGTAGTCCGAAAAATCCAAATATGATTAATCTTCTTCATCTCAGAAATTCATAAAATGTTTCATATGTTTGGAAGTTGTGAAAATTCTTATTCTAATACTTTTAGGCAAGGTACTTTCCTCCAGCTATAAATGAAATAATAGAGTAGACTAGATTTTCAATCCTTGCTAGAACAAATAATCTTAGAGAAGGAAAATTGAAAATAGCAGCTTTCCACTCGTTTCAGCATTACTTTCAATCATGTTCAGATTTCTTTAGATTTGGGATTAGACTTGGATATTGTGCGAACCTTGCTTACCTATAAATTCCTAGTTACACAGGAAACCTTTCAGAGGTTATCCATTGTCTCTTAGGGAGGTCAGTACCTAAATATGCCACTCATTATGAAATCTTAATTCCATGATTAGTGATGAGATGATTCAAATTTTTTTTTTCTTTTTTGATTCCGATAACATTACCGACTCTGTCCTAAATTCCTGATTCCAATTCTTTTTAAATTTCTAAATATTTCATTATAGAACTGTTGGTTATGAACTTTCAAATTACTATAAAACCCTGTATAATGTGTACAAATATGTTCGCAAAAGTATAAGCATACTTGGAAAAGGGGCCATACATTACACGGGTACATCTATTTTTTTCTCTAATCTTTTTGCTCATAACTGATTGAAAATAGCGATGTGAGATTTTCATCTATATTTTTCTCTTGCACCATTTCTTTTCTCTACCTATCCACTCATGCCATTTTTACCTGTGCCATTTTTAACAGTACCATGTTTACCTAAATTCGTTATTAAGATATATAGATGTTAGTTTTACTGGTATTTTAAAAACAATAAACATTTATTATTTTATCATTTGCAATGCAAAAAAAAAAAAAAAAACATTTAAAACAATTTAAAAAATCGTCTTTGAAATTGGAAATTTGGCTCAATTTTTTCCAATTCCGATATCTCAAAATGTTCCGATTTTTCCGATCCTGATTAATCGTTCTAACACTATCCATGATATTTCCACGAGTGCAGCTAGTTATCAAAAAGATTGCTTTTCGTTTTCATGGGAATATCTATTAACTCCTTCCCTTTCACTCCTCCCCCTCCCCTGTACTGTTCCTCACTTTTGATCGGCATATACGTCGTGCCAAAACGCTTTCTTATGGAACCTGAGAAATAAAAGATGGAAAAGGTGCAAGTGTGTCGACCAACACCTTTTCACTGACACCTGCCACCCCGAAAAGTGAACATACCTAACACATGTCTATACACCTAGCAAAGACACATTTCTCCCCCACACCACACCACTACGCACACCCTGGTGTTCGAGAGATGACAAGAAGCACCCCATTCTTACTCTCCTCTCTGTCCACCATAGATGTGATACCTCTTGCCGTTGGCCCTCATATAACTCGGCCACATCCCCCCCTCCTCCGAATAGAATTTAAATTGGTGAAGAGAATCGAGGGTTCTTGGGGAAAATCTTGCAGGCTCAAGACTGTTGAGGTGAGTATCTCTCCGATAGCCAGGAGCCGTCAGATTAATTAAATATGTAAGTCTTGCATCGTCGTTTGCTGGTGAAAACGTAATAGCTGCACACGTTGTTGCAAGGTAAGATGATTGAGTCGGGACAATGAATAATTCAGGAATTCATTTGATTATAACAAGTATATATATATTTCGTGTAAGGAAAGCGCGTGGAAATAGATGCCGAATCAATAGTAAAGTGATGAAAGATGTAAGAAGTTCGATATTAAAATGGATTGCCTCATATTTGGTCATATATATATCAGCACACACACACACACACACACACACACACATATATATATATATATATATATATATATATATATATACACACACACGCACACCGTTAATTATGAAGATATTAACTGTATTAACTGAAACATATGTATATTTTCTACTTGGCTTTAATGCCTTTATACATATGATTATGAATGTGATAAGTATATTTTGAAATATTCCTTCTTGATACACACATACATATATATATATAGATTCAAGTTTGGAGATAATCATGATGCACTGTTGACTCCATATCTCCAAACTAATATATATATATATATATATATATATATATATATATATATATAGTAAACTACCCGTGACTCGTTAGATCAGTATGTTATATCTATATGGAATAGTTAATATACAGAATTAATGTATAAGTGTGATACTCGTGACACAGAGAAAATATTTTTTTAAATCACGTAAATTGGTCAAGTATTTTGTTTTTAATTTTTACATTAGAAAAACATTTTGTTTTGTTTTTTTAAATGACTCTCTTACCGTTTTTTGATGTTAATTAACTCTCGGTATGCAACATCGTTAAATCTGTCACAAACTTCCGGGTCATTCGCTGACTCCTTTTATATTATAACGTCCCTTGTAATATAAAAACAGTAGCTTTTCTATTATTTCAATAAAAATTAGACTCCTTCTACAGAATCTAAACCGAACACAGTTTTATAATTTGTTTTCAGATGAATAAATCAACGACTAAAGCGTGATATTGTAACAATTATGTTATATCAAAGCTATAAAGTGCAATATAACACTCAAATAAAAACTATTTCTCTTAAAAGAAGCAAATTTTTGTCTGTTTTTTTTTTATTGTAAAAATAATTTAAAACGCAAATAGGTCACAAATACTTAGCAAAATAACCTCTTTAACCCTTAACCTTGTGTGGCTTTTGGCCTAGGTAAGCGGGGACTCATTGTATATTATAACATCCTTTTTATGTTACATAAATGATTAAAGTATTGATTAAAAATGATAAATTTTTATTCATATATTATTTTTTGAATACAAAACAAAAAATTAATCTTGTGTTTTCCTTAAATTATTTTTTTTACAATAAAAATAAACAAAAATTAATTTGTTTTGTATAAGAAATAGTTTTATTGACTATTTTAAGTTGGAAGCGCGTGAAGAGAAGCACATACACACACACACAAGTCCTACCTAACTGGTCCTGGATATGACCTTAAATGATATCCGATGGTGAGGCCCCAGCTTGTGGGCTTTGGGGAGTGTGTGGAACCACCCTTAATTGCCATTGCTCCCAGGACCACTCTGACCCGGAGTGGTAGTACCTGTTAAGGTCCCAACTATGGGTTAAATAGAAACCGACTTGAGAAAAAAAATATATTCTATTAAAAACTTTTTCTTCAACATCACTGGATTTGGCATTAAATAACCTGAAAAGGGTTGATATGTCGTAAAACAAAAACAACCAATCAACCAACCTACCTAACTAATATTCCTGGTGAACCAAGTGTAAAAGAGATCAGACAATTGCACTTAAGGGAACAGCAAGGATACTAAAAAGAGCTCTTGGTTGGTTTCAATAAAAAGTAGGGGAATGTTGACAGCTGGTTTGGCTGCTCCATACCCAGCATTACAATCTTCAAAGAAAAAAAAAATGAAGAAGAAAAAAAACATCTATACTCCTATAAATTTGGGGTTTTTTGTGTACTGAAATTCATATTAAAAACCTTTTTTTTTATTTATTTAAAAAGAAAATACAACTTTGTTATATATGGGTCGTGAAATTGCATTCATTTGCAAAAGATCTAGCTAATTTGCATATTCTTTTAAACATTGATTTTAATTAATTTCCTATTAGTTTTTTTCGGTTTTCTTATGGGATGATCATCTTTAGTTAATTATTACGTGTAATTATATTCATGCAGATATTCTACATGATTTATACTTGCATAAAAAAGTTATAGTAAACACAAACGTCTTTCTATATATATATTTATGTATGCGTTTATATATTTGTTTAAAAAATTTTGCCCACCAAACACCTCTGTCAGTTTTTGGTCTACAGACATGAAATTTAATATATAGGGTATTCGAACCCATGCGAAACATTATATTTGGGTTTTAGCCCGGGAAAATCAGTGCAAAAATGTGAAAATTAAAAAAAATGGAATTTTCTAGTTGAAGGTCGAACGACGGCATTATGCATGCATAGCATAATAGCTATTGGTTCATGTTTTAATTTTTAGCCTTGCAGCAAACATGTCTTCATAGCTCAGGCATTAATGTCAAAGGAAAAAGTAAATCATAAGCTAAGTGTTTTGGTTTCGATTCTTGGTGGTGTCCCACGAGTCATTTTTTAAATTATTATTATGTATTGAGTCCAGTATAATAAAATAGTAAATTCGAAATCTACATTAATCAAAATATCATATTTAAGCATATTTTACAACTAGGCAATGCCAAGCTGCTGCTAGTATATGTATGATGTTGAAAGCGGGTGAAGATAATCATATGCACATATGCTGGGAGTATAATTAAGTTTAATGTTGCAATGACTCAGGATAATCTGTCTATCTGTATTTTTTTTTTTTTCATTTTGATATGCTTATGCAATAATGTTTTCCTTATCTAAAAAAAAAAAATGTACATGATTGCATTAAATATTTTTCCCATCACAAGTATAACGCTTTACATTAATTCCGTATGCTAACTATTCTTTAGCTAGATATACTTACCCAACAGATCACGGATAGTCTATATTTCAATAAAAATTAGCCTCCTTCTACAGAATCTGAACCGAACATAGTTTTATCATTTGTTTTGTTTAATGGTAGCACCAGTTCTTTTATTAGTGAAACAAAGACGCTAGCCGACATATTTGTTTTTTTTTTTATTACTATTTTTACGATATACTATATTGGCGAAGATCAAAGTGTAGTATCTGTTCTTCAGATGCTGCACTTCCATTTCCTGTTCTCTTTCGGTGGAGGAGGAGCAGTCCTTCACGACTGAGACAATTTTTATTTTTGTACCTTTTCTCCACGTTAAAAAACGACCCTGGTGTCTAGCTCTGTCCCGTGGGGAGGCATTGTAAATAGGTACTTTTACGATATACGTTTAAAAAGGGGAACGAATTTAATTATTAGTGAAATGCTTCAAGTAGTTGTTTTGTTTTTATTCCATTTTTTTAAACAAAAAACACTATTTAGACTAAATAATTCGTTTAGAAACGATGCCCACTATTGGCGGTTTTTTTTTTTTCTTCATTTAAAATAAGAAATAGGTAAAAAAAAAAAAAAAAAAAAAAAGCAAATTTTTGAAACCCAGACTCGCTAATCGGAAATAACGTTTCATTGTCACAAGCAAGCGTGCTGATCTTATGTACATATTTATAAATATGGAAGAGTATAAGAAGGCTACAGCAATGTAGGGAACCGAGGATTAAAATGATGTGATGTATAGACAAAAATGGACAAACGAAAGAGGATGTCTTGTAGAGCTTTTTTTTTATATTTTCATATATCCATTTATTTTCTATATAAATCACAAATACAAAACAGTGAAATAGACTTACTGTTTGAAGTAACCGGGATGGTAGAAGTCTTTGATATTTCGAGAATATAATCTCTTTTTCAGAAAGAAAAGGGGCCAAAAGAAATGTTAAAAATAAAAAAGAAATTTCTTTTTTTTTCTTTTAATTTCAAAATTAATGTTTCTGTTTAGAGCACAATTAAACCATGATACGTGTCTTTTGTATTTAAACTATAAACTTTAATATATATATATATATATATATATATATATATATATATATTAGTGGTCTAGTAAGGCCACAGAGGAGACAATCAAGCAAAAAAAAAAAAAAAAAAAAACTAAGCAAAATTCATTCCAAAGCAGCAAAACTAAGCAAATTTAGGCATATTTTATCGGTTTGAAAATATAGGTTCTTTTTTACCGATTGTCATAAAATTTTAACCATAGAATAGTATAATCTTCAAAAAAGTTTGCAAATCTTCATGTAGGTTCGTCCTATAGAATCAAAGATATAAGCATTTCAATATTCATTTTGGCTACCAGAATAGATATATCCATATATATATGTGTATATATATATATATATATATATATATATATATATATATATATATATATATATATATATATATGGATATATATGTATCTGTATCTATATATATAGAGAGAGAGAGACACCACCTTTTTTGGCAATTTTATAAGTTCCAAATCTCAGCGACTATTGATCAGAATGAAGGATCGTTGGAAAGCTAATGAGCCGATTGTGTAGTGGGTTATGTGATGTTTGCCCTTAAAGTCGTACATTTAGGGGATCATCTATTATTTATCCAGAGCCTATTTTTGGCACTTTTTTACAGCTATAAAATGTTTCAATCATAGCCATTTGTTTTCCTAGTTTTGCATATGAATTACAAAATATCTGATATTTCCCCAAAACCTGTGCCCTTGATGAAGGGGAGCCTAAAACTTGTTGCTATGGTTTCAAATGATCTGAAATAGCAGCAAGGGGAGACTTGATTCCAAGTATTTCTCATATGTTATATCTTCCCTCTTTGGTTTTCATACATAAAGTAAATTTCACAGTATATAAGGATTATTTGATACTGGAGATATTCATAATTGTACCCTTTTTCCAAAAGAGGAGAGATGTAACATATGAGAAATATTTGGAATCAAGTCTCCCCTTGCTGTTATTTCAGATCATTTGAAACCATAGCAGCAAGTTTGTCTTCCCTCCTCAAGACCAGATGTTTTGGAGATATATATATATAAGAGAGAGAATAAATACTAATCACTCAACACATTGTAACAGAACTGTTGACATGTAATGCAGCAACAATGGCAGCATCTCAACACGTATGCAGTGGACGAGATGATCTCACAGCAGAGGAAAAGAATGTAAAAAAAAAGTGAAGAATAAAAAGGGCACCACATAATGAGAACCAGAAAAGTGCATGTCAGTGTGAGATGAACGTGTGACCTCTGGTGGCATGAAAGAATTTTAAACACATGTCGAGATAGCATAGTTTTGTAAACTAAACAGCGAACTAATAGACTTTTAAAGTAAGATGCAATGCGTTCTTTTGGAAAGTACCATGAATAAATGCCTTTTATTTTGACTGAAAAAGCTGAGCCGAATTTTTTTTTTTTCTTTGTTCCTTTGCGATTGTCTCTGCCTGTAATGTGTGAGTATCTGTTAATATGTAACACTTGCAACGATCACATTACAGCATGTAAAATAGACATTAAATCAAATATAATGATGATTATTGTTGATCTTGGTTTAAATCATTTGAATCAAGAAAAAGCGAGTTTGCAAAGATTAAAAAAATGAAAAGATAAAATTAAAAATCGCTTTCTGCTCGCTATATCTCCTCTCACTCTCCTCTCGTCTCCAGCTACCGGCTAAATAGTACTACTACTTCTAGTGATATTTCATCTAATTTATAATGAACTTTTCTAATCCTGTTATTCTTTCCTTTTTTCTAATCCTATTTTCTTTCTTCTTTTTTTTTTTTAACTTTTAAGAAACAGAGAGAGAGAGAGAGAGAGAGGAAAGAAGGGGAGAAAGAGAGGTGTAAATTAGACTGATAGATCTCATATAAAATAATAGCATGATAAAACAATGTATGGTGAGAGAGGGTTAAAGTGATGTACAGAAACATAATAACAGATGGATCGTTTGGTGAGAACTGCAAATTTGCTTCAGTTAGTCTAATAATTAACCTCAGGAATGAAGCACAAGCGTTTCTTCATAGCTTACTTGCCATAAGTATTTTATAGTACTTTTGATCAGTTGAAGTTAATGCTGTAACAGAAAAAATATATATGTAATATATTATTAGGTATACGTTCCTGATCGAATATTGCTCATTTTTGTTTCGTTATTGCATGTGAAAACTGAGTAAGCTAAGATTATTATGATTAGTTTTAAAATCTTTTTAATGTCTTACGAAGTTTTGATAATTAAATCGCATAATTACTTTTGAGTTTGTTATTTTTGACTCAACTGTATAGTAAACTAGCTGTACCCAGCCACGTGTTGCTGTGGCTGAAAACAAACAAAACATAATAGGCAAATTCTTATCTTCATGTTCTCAGTACCCGTGGATATTGCTTTTGCCATGTAGCAGTACTGAAAGTATCCAAAATGCATGCAAAACGATAGAAGTTAATAATAAAAGGGAATAGTTCTCACGGGAAATAAAAATGTAAGTTATTTCTCATGTATTTCCGGCAAATGTCACGTGACAAAACAGAAAGGGCAGCCGAAAGCATTTGTTTTGTTGAATCATGGAATACATAAATTGAAAAGATTGTAACTTGTTATAATGGTGTTTCTAAAGAAAATCACAAAGAAGCAGAGTCTTTTATCGGGACAAGACTTAAATGCACCAAATATGTAAGTAGTTATAATAGTGTTTTTAAATATAATCAACCTTTCGGCTGTAGGATCTCGCTACAATAACGCAGAAGCACCCTTTATTTGTATCGGCCGACCCGTACAATGAACACTCCACATAATTTGATTGAAAAGTAACAGGAAAAGAATAGCAAGACGGAAAGTGAAAAATAAAGTACAGAAAATTTACTGAGTAGATAAATATTTAATTATGTAAAAAGACCTTGCAGTCTGTAATGTTTATTAAAATCTAAGAAATGTGTTTGCAAAAGTTTTAAAAGCATAAGTTCTATACTGACGGGAACACGCGCAAAAAAAGAATACATGTAAATATAAACAAAGAATACATGTAAATATAAACAAAGAATACATGTAAATATAAACAACGAATACATGTAAATATAAACAAGGAATACATGTAAATATAAACAAGGACTACATGTAAATATAAACAAAGAATACATGTAAATATACACAAGGAATACATGTAAATATAAACAAGGAATACATGTAAATATAAACAAGGAATACATGTAAATATAAACAAGGAATACATGTAAATATAAACAAAGAATACATGTAAATATAAACAAAGATTACATGTAAATATAAACAAGGAATACATGTAAATATAAACAAAGAATACATGTAAATATAAACAAGGAATACATGTAAATATAAACAAAGAATACATGTAAATATAAACTAAGTATACATGTAAATATAAACAAGGAATACATTTAAATATAAACAAAGAATACATGTAAATATAAACAAAGAATACATGTAAATATAAACAAGGAATACATGTAAATATAAACAAAGAATACATGTAAATATAAACAAAGATTACATGTAAATATAAACAAGCAATACATGTAAATATAAACAAAGAATACATGTAAATATAAACAAGGAATACATGTAAATATAAACAAAGAATACATGTAAATATAAACAAAGAATACATGTAAATATAAACAAAGAATACATGTAAATATAAACAAAGAATACATGTAAATATAAACAAAGAATACATGTAAATATAAACAAAGAATACATGTAAATATAAACAAAGAATACATGTAAATATAAACAAAGATTACATGTAAATATAAACAAAGAATACATTCAAATATAAACAAAGAATACATCTAAATATAAACAAAGAATACATGTAAATATAAACAAAGAATACATGTAAATATAAACAAAGAATACATTTAAATATAAACAAAGAATACATTTAAATATAACCAAAGAATACATGTAAAAATAAACAAAGAATACATGTAAAAATAAACAAAGAATACATGTAAATATAAACAAAGATTACATGTAAATATAAACAAAGAATACATTTAAATATAAACAAAGAATACATTTAAATATAAACAAAGAATACATGTAAATATAAACAAAGAATACTTGTAAATATAAACAAAGAATACATGTAAATATAAACAAAGAATACATGTAAATATAAACAAAGAATACATGTAAATATAAACAAAGATTACATGTAAATATAAGCAAAGAATACATTTAAATATAAACAAAGAATACATGTAAATATAAACAAAGAATACATGTAAATATAAACAAAGAATACATGTAAATATAAACAAAGGATACATGTAAATATAAACAAAGAATACATTTAAATATAAACAAAGAATACATGTCAATATAAACAAAGAATACATGTAAATATAAACAAAGATTACATGTAAATATAAACAAAGAATACATGTAAATATAAACAAAGAATACATGTAAATATAAACAAAGAATACATGTAAATATAAACAAAGAATACTTGTAAATATAAACAAAGATTACATGTAAATATAAACAAAGAATACATTTAAATATAAAAAAAATACATTTAAATATAAACAAAGAATACATGTAAATATAAACAAGGAATACATGTAAATATAAACAAAAAATACATGTAAATATAAACAAGGAATACATGTAAATATAAACAAAGAATACATGTAAATATAAACACAGAATACATGTAAATATAAACACAGAATACATGTAAATATAAACAAGGAATACATGTAAATATAAACAAAACATACATGTAAAAATAAACAAAGAATACATGTAAATATAAACAAAGATTACATGTAAATATAAACAAAGAATACATTTAAATATAAACAAAGAATACATGTAAATATAAACAAAGAATACATGTAAATATAAACAAAGAATACTTGTAAATATAAACAAAGAATACATGTAAATATAAACAAAGAATACATGTAAATATAAACAAAGATTACATGTAAATATAAGCAAAGAATACATTTAAATATAAGCAAAGAATACATGTAAATATAAACAAAGAATACATGTAAATATAAACAAAGAATACATGTAAATATAAACAAAGGATACATGTAAATATAAACAAAGAATACATTTAAATATAAACAAAGAATACATGTCAATATAAACAAAGAATGCATGTAAATATAAACAAAGATTACATGTAAATATAAACAAAGAATACATGTAAATATAAACAAAGAATACATGTAAATATAAACAAAGAATACATGTAAATATAAACAAAGAATACATGTAAATATAAACAAAGATTACATGTAAATATAAACAAAGAATACATTTAAATATAAAAAAAATACATTTAAATATAAACAAAGAATACATGTAAATATAAACAAGGAATACATGTAAATATAAACAAAAAATACATGTAAATATAAACAAGGAATACATGTAAATATAAACAAAGAATACATGTAAATATAAACACAGAATACATGTAAATATAAACACAGAATACATGTAAATATAAACAAGGAATACATGTAAATATAAACAAAACATACATGTAAAAATAAACAAAGAATACATGTAAATATAAACAAAGATTACATGTAAATATAAACAAAGAATACATTTAAATATAAACAAAGAATACATTTAAATATAAACAAAGAATACATGTAAATATAAACAAAGAATACATGTAAATATAAACAAAGAATACTTGTAAATATAAACAAAGAATACATGTAAAAATAAACAAAGAATACATGTAAATATAAACAAAGAATACATGTAAATATAAACAAAGATTACATGTAAATATAAGCAAAGAATACATTTAAATATAAACAAAGAATACATGTAAATATAAACAAAGAATACATGTAAATATAAACAAAGAATACATGTAAATATAAACAAAGGATACATGTAAATATAAACAAAGAATACATTTAAATATAAACAAAGAATACGTGTCAATATAAACAAAGAATGCATGTAAATATAAACAAAGATTACATGTAAATATAAACAAAGAATACATGTAAATATAAACAAAGAATACATGTAAATATAAACAAAGAATACATGTAAATATAAACAAAGAATACATGTAAATATAAACAAAGAATACATGTAAATATAAACAAAGATTACATGTAAATATAAAAAAAGAATACATTTAAATATAAAAAAAATACATTTAAATATAAACAAAGAATACATGTAAATATAAACAAGGAATACATGTAAATATAAACAAAAAATACATGTAAATATAAACAAGGAATACATGTAAATATAAACAAAGAATACATGTAAATATAAACACAGAATACATGTAAATATAAACACAGAATACATGTAAATATAAACAAGGAATACATGTAAATATAAACAAAACATACATGTAAATATATACAAGGAATACATGTAAATATAAACAAAAAATACATGTAAATATAAACAAAGAATACATGTAAATATAAACAAAGAATACATGTAAATATAAACAAAGAATATATGTAAATATAAACAAAGAATACATGTACATATAAACAAAACATACATGTCAATATAAACAAAGAATACATGTAAATATAAACAAGGAATACATTTAAATATAAACAAGGAATACATGTAAATATAAACAAAGAATACATGTAAATATAAAGAAGGAATACATGTAAATATAAACAAAGAATACATGTAAATATAAACAAGGAATACATTTAAATATAAATAAGGAATACATGTAAATATAAACAAGGAATACATGTAAATATAAACAAAGAATACATGTAAATGTAAACAAAGAGTACATGAAAATATAAACAAAGAATACATGTAAATATAAACAAAAAATACATGTAAATATAAACAAAGAATACATGTAAATATAAACAAAGAATACATGTAAATATAAACAAAGAATACATGTAAATATAAACAAAGAATACATGTAAATATAAACAAAGATTACATGTAAATATAAACAAAGAATACATTTAAATATAAAAAAAATACATTTAAATATAAACAAAGAATACATGTAAATATAAACAAGGAATACATGTAAATATAAACAAAAAATACATGTAAATATAAACAAAGAATACATGTAAATATAAACAAAGAATACATGTAAATATAAACAAAGAATACATGTTAATATAAACAAAGAATACATGTAAATATAAACACAGAATACATGTAAATATAAACAAGGAATACATGTAAATATAAACAAAACATACATGTAAATATATACAAGGAATACATGTAAATATAAACAAAGAATACATGTAAATATAAACAAAAAATACATGTAAATATAAACAAAGAATACATGTAAATATAAACACAGATTACATGTAAATATAAACAAAGAATATATGTAAATATAAACAAAGAATACATGTACATATAAACAAAACATACATGTCAATATAAACAAAGAATACATGTAAATATAAACAAGGAATGCATTTAAATATAAACAAGGAATACATGTAAATATAAACAAAGAATACATGTAAATATAAACAAGGAATACATGTAAATATAAACAAAGAATACATGTAAATATAAACAAGGAATACATTTAAATATAAATAAGGAATACATGTAAATATAAACAAGGAATACATGTAAATATAAACAAAGAATACATGTAAATGTAAACAAAGAGTACATGAAAATATAAACAAAGAATACATGTAAATATAAAAAAAAATACATGTAAATATAAACAAAAAATACATGTAAATATAAACAAAGAATACATGTTAATATAAACAAGCCATACATGTAAATATAAACAAAGAATACATGTAAATATAAACAAAGAATACATGTAAATATAAACAAAGAATATATTTAAATATAAGCAAAGAATACATGTAAAAATAAACAAAGAATACATTTAAATATAAACAACGAATACATGTAAATATAAACAAAGATTACATGTAAATATAAACAAAGAATACATTTAAATATAAATAAAGAATACATTTAAATATAAACAAAAAATACATGTAAATATAAACAAAGAATACATGTAAATATAAACAAAGAATACATTTAAATATAAACAAAGAATACATGTAAAAATAAACAAAGAATACATGTAAATATAAACAAAGAATACATGTAAATATAAACAAGGAATACATGGAAATATAAACAGAAAATACATGTAAATATAAACAAGGAATACATGTAAATATAAACAAGGAATACATGTAAATATAAACAAAAAATACATGTAAATATAAACAAGGAATACATGTAAATATAAACAAGGATTACATGTAAATATAAACAAGGAATACATGTAAATATAAACAAAGAATACATGTAAATATAAACAAGGAATACATGTAAATATAAACAAGGAATACATGTAAATATAAACAAGGAATACATGTAAATATAAACAAAGAATACATGTAAATATAAACAAAGAATACATTTAAATATGAATAAAGAATACATGTAAATATAAACAAAGAATACATTTAAATATAAACAAAGAATACATTTAAATATAAACAAAGAATACATTTAAATATAAACAAAGAATGCATTTAAAAATAAACAAGGAATACATGTAAATATAAACAAAGAATACATGTAATTATAAATAAAGAATACATTTAAATATGAATAAAGAATACATGTAAATATAAACAAAGAATACATTTAAATATAAACAAAGAATACATGTAAATATAAACAAAGAATACATTTAAATATAAACAAAGAATACATTTAAATATAAACAAAGAATACATGTAAATATAAACAAAGAATACATTTTAATATGAATAAAGAATACATGTAAATATAAACAAAGAATACATTTAAATATAAACAAAGAATACATTTAAATATAAACAAAGAATACATTTAAATATAAACAAAGAATACATTTAAATATAAACAAAGAATACATGTAAATATAAACAAAGAATACATTTAAATATGAATAAAGAATACATTTATATATAAACAAAGAATGCATGTAAAAATAAACAAGGAATACATGTAAATATAAACAAGGAATACATGTAATTATAAACAAGGAATACATGTAAATATAAACAAGGAATACATGTAAATATAAACAAAGAATACATGTAAATATAAACAAGGAATACATGTAAATAAAAACAAAGAATACATGTAAATATAAACAAAGAATACATGTAAATATAAACAAAGAATACATGTAAATATAAACAAGGAATACATGTAAATATAAACAAGGAATACATTAAAATATAAACAAAGACTACATGTAAATATAAACAAAGAATACATGTAAATATAAACAAAGAATACATGTCAATATAAACAAAGATTACATGTAAATATAAACAAAGAATACATTTAAATATAAACAAAGAATACATGTAAATATAAACAAAGAATACATGTAAATATAAGCAAGGAATACATGTAAATATAAACAAAGAATACATGTAAATATAAACAAAGAATACATGTAAATATAAACAAAGAATACATGTAAATATAACCAAAGATTACATTTAAATATTAACAAAGAATACATTTAAATATTAACAAAGAATACATGTAAATATAAACAAAGAATACATGTAAATATAAACAAAGAATACATGTAAATATAAACAAAGAGTACATGTAAATATAAACAAAGAATACATTTAAATATTAACAAAGAATACATTTAAATATAAACAAAGAATACATGTAAAAATAAACAAAGAATACATGTAAATATAAACAAAGAATACATGTAAATATAAACAAAGAATACATGTAAATATAAGCAAGGAATACATGTAAATATAAACAAAACATACATGTAAATATAAACAAAGAATACATGTAAATATAAACAAAGAATACATGTAAATATAAACAAAGAATACATTTAAATATAAATAAGGAATACATGTAAATATAAACAAGGAATACATGTAAATATAAACAAAGAATACATGTAAATGTAAACAAAGAGTACATGAAAATATAAACAAAGAATACATGTAAATATAAACAAAAAATACATGTAAATATAAACAAAGAATACATGTAAATATAAACAAAGAATACATGTAAATATAAACAAAGAATACATGTAAATATAAACAAAGAATACATGTAAATATAAACAAAGATTACATGTAAATATAAACAAAGAATACATTTAAATATAAAAAAAATACATTTAAATATAAACAAAGAATACATGTAAATATAAACAAGGAATACATGTAAATATAAACAAAAAATACATGTAAATATAAACAAAGAATACATGTAAATATAAACAAAGAATACATGTTAATATAAACAAAGAATACATGTAAATATAAACACAGAATACATGTAAATATAAACAAGGAATACATGTAAATATAAACAAAACATACATGTAAATATATACAAGGAATACATGTAAATATAAACAAAGAATACATGTAAATATAAACAAAAAATACATGTAAATATAAACAAAGAATACATGTAAATATAAACACAGATTACATGTAAATATAAACAAAGAATATATGTAAATATAAACAAAGAATACATGTACATATAAACAAAACATACATGTCAATATAAACAAAGAATACATGTAAATATAAACAAGGAATACATTTAAATATAAACAAGGAATACATGTAAATATAAACAAAGAATACATGTAAATATAAACAAGGAATACATGTAAATATAAACAAAGAATACATGTAAATATAAACAAGGAATACATTTAAATATAAATAAGGAATACATGTAAATATAAACAAGGAATACATGTAAATATAAACAAAGAATACATGTAAATGTAAACAAAGAGTACATGAAAATATAAACAAAGAATACATGTAAATATAAAAAAAAATACATGTAAATATAAACAAAAAATACATGTAAATATAAACAAAGAATACATGTTAATATAAACAAGCCATACATGTAAATATAAACAAAGAATACATGTAAATATAAACAAAGAATACATGTAAATATAAACAAAGAATACATGTAAATATAAACAAAGAATATATTTAAATATAAGCAAAGAATACATGTAAAAATAAACAAAGAATACATTTAAATATAAACAACGAATACATGTAAATATAAACAAAGATTACATGTAAATATAAACAAAGAATACATTTAAATATAAATAAAGAATACATTTAAATATAAACAAAAAATACATGTAAATATAAACAAAGAATACATGTAAATATAAACAAAGAATACATTTAAATATAAACAAAGAATACATGTAAATATAAACAAAGAATACATGTAAATATAAACAAGGAATACATGGAAATATAAACAGAAAATACATGTAAATATAAACAAGGAATACATGTAAATATAAACAAGGAATACATGTAAATATAAACAAAAAATACATGTAAATATAAACAAGGAATACATGTAAATATAAACAAGGAATACATGTAAATATAAACAAGGAATACATGTAAATATAAACAAAGAATACATGTAAATATAAACAAGGAATACATGTAAATATAAACAAGGAATACATGTAAATATAAACAAGGAATACATGTAAATATAAACAAAGAATACATGTAAATATAAACAAAGAATACATTTAAATATGAATAAAGAATACATGTAAATATAAACAAAGAATACATTTAAATATAAACACAGAATACATTTAAATATAAACAAAGAATACATTTAAATATAAACAAAGAATGCATTTAAAAATAAACAAGGAATACATGTAAATATAAACAAAGAATACATGTAATTATAAATAAAGAATACATTTAAATATGAATAAAGAATACATGTAAATATAAACAAAGAATACATGTAAATATAAACAAAGAATACATTTAAATATAAACAAAGAATACATTTAAATATAAACAAAGAATACATGTAAATATAAACAAAGAATACATGTAAATATAAACAAAGAATACATTTTAATATGAATAAAGAATACATGTAAATATAAACAAAGAATACATTTAAATATAAACAAAGAATACATTTAAATATAAACAAAGAATACATTTAAATATAAACAAAGAATACATTTAAATATAAACAAAGAATACATGTAAATATAAACAAAGAATACATTTAAATATGAATAAAGAATACATTTATATATAAACAAAGAATGCATGTAAAAATAAACAAGGAATACATGTAAATATAAGCAAGGAATACATGTAATTATAAACAAGGAATACATGTAAATATAAACAAGGAATACATGTAAATAAAAACAAAGAATACATGTAAATATAAACAAAGAATACATGTAAATATAAACACAGAATACATGTAAATATAAACAAGGAATACATGTAAATATAAACAAGGAATACATTAAAATATAAACAAAGACTACATGTAAATATAAACAAAGAATACATGTAAATATAAACAAAGAATACATGTCAATATAAACAAAGATTACATGTAAATATAAACAAAGAATACATTTAAATATAAACAAAGAATACATGTAAATATAAACAAAGAATACATGTAAATATAAGCAAGGAATACATGTAAATATAAACAAAGAATACATGTAAATATAAATAAAGAATACATGTAAATATAAACAAAGAATACATTTTAATATAAACAAAGAATACATGTAAATATAAACAAAGAATACATTTAAATATAAACAAAGAATACATGTAAATATAAACAAAGATTACATGTAAATGAAAACAAAGAATACATTTAAATATAAACAAAGAATACATGTAAATATAAACAAAGAATACATGTAAATATAAACAAGGAATACATGTAAATATAAACAAAGAGTACATGTAAATATAAACAAAGAATACATTTTAATATTAACAAAGAATACATTTAAATATAAACAAAGAATACATGTAAAAATAAACAAAGAATACATGTAAATATAAACAAAGAATACATGTAAATATAAACAAAGAATACATGTAAATATAAGCAAGGAATACATGTAAATATAAACAAAACATACATGTAAATATAAACAAAGAATACATGTAAATATAAACAAAGAATACATGTAAATATAAACAAAGAATACATGTAAATATAACCAAAGATTACATTTAAATATTAACAAAGAATACATTTAAATATTAACAAAGAATACATGTAAATATAAACAAAGAATACATGTAAATATAAACAAAGAATACATGTAAATATAAACAAAGAATACATGTAAATATAATCAAAGAGTACATGTAAATATAAACAAAGATTACATTTAAATATTAACAAAGAATACATTTAAATATTAACAAAGAATACATTTAAATATTAACAAAGAATACATTTAAATATAAACAAAGAACACATGTAAATATAAGCAAGGAATACATGTAAATATAAACAAAAAATACATGTAAATATAAACAAAGAATACATGTAAATATAAACAAAGAATACATGTAAATAAAAACAAGGGATACATGTAAATATAAACAAAGAATACATGTAAATATAAACAAAAAATACATGTAAATATAAACAAGGCATACATGTAAATATAAACACAGATCACATGTAAATATAAACAAGGAATACATGTAAATATAAACAAAGAATACATGTAAATATAAACAAAGAATACATGTAAATATAAACAAGGAATACATTTAAATATAAACAAGGAATACATGTAAATATAAACAAGGAATACATGTAAATATAAACAAAGAATACATGTAAATATAAACAAAGAATACATGTAAATATAAACAAAGAATACATGTAAATAAAAACAAGGGATACATGTAAATATAAACAAAGAATACATGTAAATATAAACAAAGAATACATGTAAATATAAACAAAGAATACATGTAAATATAAACAAGGAATACATGTAAATATAAACAAGGAATACATGTAAACATAAACAAGGAATACATGTAAATATAAACAAGGATTACATGTAAATATAAACAAAGAATACATGTAAATATAAACAAGCAATACATGTAAATATAAACAAGGAATACATGTAAATATAAACAAAGAATACATGTAAATATAAACAAAAAATACATGTAAATATAAACATGGAATACATGTAAATATAAACAAGGAATACAAATAAATATAAACAAGGAATACATTTAAATATAAACAAGGAATACATGAAAATATAAACAAATAATACATGTAAATATAAACAAAGAATACATGTAAATATAAACAAAGAATACATGTAAATATAAACAAAGAATACATGTAAATATAAACAAGGAATACATGTAAATATACACAAAAAATACATGTTAATATAAACAAAGAATACATGTAAAAATAAACAAAGAATACATGTAAATATAAACAAGGAATACATGTAAATATAAACAAAGAATACATGTAAATATAAACAAGGAATACATGTAAATATAAACAAAAAATACATGTAAATATAAACAAGAAATACATTTAAATATAAACAAAGAATACATGTAAATATAAACAAAGAATACATGTAAATATAAACAAGGAATACATTTAAGTATAAACAAAGAATACATGTAAATATAAACAAAGAATACATGTAAATATAAACAAGGAATACATTTAAATATAAACAAAGAATACATGTAAATATAAACAAAGAATACATGTAAATATAAACAAGGAATACATTTAAATATAAACAAGGAATACATGTAAATATAAACATGGAATACATGTAAATATAAACAAAGAGTACATGTAAATATAAACAAGGAATACATGTAAATATAAACAAAGAATACATGTAAATATAAACAAAAAATACATGTAAATATAAACAAAGAATACATGTAAATATAAACAAGGAATACATGTAAATATAAACAAAGAATACATGTAAATATAAACAAAGAATACATGTAAATATAAACAAGGAATACATTTAAATATAAACAAGGAATACATGTAAATATAAACAAGGAAAACATTTAAATATAAACAAAGAATACATGTAAATATAAACAAGGAATACATGTAAATATAAACAAAGAATACATGTAAATATAAACAAAAAATACATGTAAATATAAACAAAGAATACATGTAAAAATAAATAAAGAATACATGTAAATATAAACAAGGAATACATGTAAATATGAACAAAGAATACATGTAAATATAAACAAAGAATACATTTAAATATAAACAAAGAATACATGTAAATACAAACAAAGAATACATGTAAATATAAACAAAGAATACATTTAAATATAAACAAAGATTACATTTAAATATAAACAAAGAATACATGTAAATATAAACAAGGAATACATGTAAATATAAACAAAGAATACATGTAAATATAAACAAGGAATACATGTAAATATAAACAAAGAATACATGTAAATATAAACAAAGAATACATGTAAATATACACAAGGAATACATGTAAATATAAACAAGGAATACATGTAAATATAAACAAGGAATACATGTAAATATAAACAAAGAATACATGTAAATATAAACAAGGAATACATTTAAATATAAACAAGGAATACATGTAAATATAAACAAGGAATACATTTAAATATAAACAAGGAATACATGTAAATATAAACAAAGAATACATGTAAATATACACAAGGAATACATGTAAATATAAACAAGGAATACATGTAAATATAAACAAGGAATACATGTAAATATAAACAAGGAATACATGTAAATATAAACAAGGAATACATGTAAATATAAACAAAGAATACATGTAAATATAAACAAAGAATACATGTAAATATAAACAAAACATACATGTCAATATAAACAAGGAATACATGTAAATATAAACAAGGAATACATGTAAATATAAACAAGGAATACATGTAAATATAAACAAGGAATACATTTAAATATAAACAAAGAATACATGTAAATATAAACAAGGAATACATGTAAATATAAACAAAGAATACATGTAAATATAAACAATACATTTGAATATAAACAAGGAATACATATAAATATAAACAAAAAATACATGTAAATATAAACAAAGAGTACATGTAAATATAAACAAGGAATACATGTAAATATAAACAAAGAATACATGAAAATATAAACAAAAAATACATGTAAATATAAACAAAGAATACATGTAAATATAAACAAAGAATACATGTAAATATAAACAAGGAATACATGTAAATATAAACAAAGAATACATGTAAATATAAACAAAGAATACATGTAAATATAAACAAAGAATACATGTAAAAATAAACAAAGAATACATGTAAATATAAACAAAGAATACATGTAAATATAAACAAAGAATACATGTAAATATAAACAAAGAATACATGTAAATATAAACAAAGAATACATTTAAATATAAACAAGGAATACATGTAAATATAAACAAGAAATACATGTAAATATAAACAAGAAATACATGTAAATATAAACAAAGAATACATGTAAATATAAACAAGGAATACATGTAAATATAAACAAAGAATACATGTAAATATAAACAAAGAATACATGTAAATATAAACAAAGAATACATGTAAATATAAACAAGGAATACATGTAAATATAAACAAAGAATACATGTAAATATAAACAAGGAATACATGTAAATATAAACAAGGAATACATGTAAATATAAACAAAGAATACATGTAAATATAAACAAGGAATACATGTAAATATAAACAAGGAATACATGTAAATATAAACAAGGAATACATGTAAATATAAACAAGGGATACATGTAAATATAAACAAGGAATACATGTAAATATAAACAAGGAATACATGTAAATATAAACAAAGAATACATGTAAATATAAACAAAGAATACATGTAAATATAAACAAAGAATACATGTAAATATAAACAAAGAATACATGTAAATATAATCAAAGAGTACATGTAAATATAAACAAAGATTACATTTAAATATTAACAAAGAATACATTTAAATATTAACAAAGAATACATTTAAATATTAACAAAGAATACATTTAAATATAAACAAAGAACACATGTAAATATAAGCAAGGAATACATGTAAATATAAACAAAAAATACATGTAAATATAAACAAAGAATACATGTAAATATAAACAAAGAATACATGTAAATAAAAACAAGGGATACATGTAAATATAAACAAAGAATACATGTAAATATAAACAAAAAATACATGTAAATATAAACAAGGCATACATGTAAATATAAACACAGATCACATGTAAATATAAACAAGGAATACATGTAAATATAAACAAAGAATACATGTAAATATAAACAAAGAATACATGTAAATATAAACAAGGAATACATTTAAATATAAACAAGGAATACATGTAAATATAAACAAGGAATACATGTAAATATAAACAAAGAATACATGTAAATATAAACAAAGAATACATGTAAATATAAACAAAGAATACATGTAAATAAAAACAAGGGATACATGTAAATATAAACAAAGAATACATGTAAATATAAACAAAGAATACATGTAAATATAAACAAAGAATACATGTAAATATAAACAAGGAATACATGTAAATATAAACAAGGAATACATGTAAACATAAACAAGGAATACATGTAAATATAAACAAGGATTACATGTAAATATAAACAAAGAATACATGTAAATATAAACAAGCAATACATGTAAATATAAACAAGGAATACATGTAAATATAAACAAAGAATACATGTAAATATAAACAAGGAATACATGTAAATATAAACAAAGAATACATGTAAATATAAACAAAGAATACATGTAAATATAAACAAAGAATACATGTAAATATAAACAAAGAATACATGTAAATATAATCAAAGAGTACATGTAAATATAAACAAAGATTACATTTAAATATTAACAAAGAATACATTTAAATATTAACAAAGAATACATTTAAATATTAACAAAGAATACATTTAAATATAAACAAAGAACACATGTAAATATAAGCAAGGAATACATGTAAATATAAACAAAAAATACATGTAAATATAAACAAAGAATACATGTAAATATAAACAAAGAATACATGTAAATAAAAACAAGGGATACATGTAAATATAAACAAAGAATACATGTAAATATAAACAAAAAATACATGTAAATATAAACAAGGCATACATGTAAATATAAACACAGATCACATGTAAATATAAACAAGGAATACATGTAAATATAAACAAAGAATACATGTAAATATAAACAAGGAATACATTTAAATATAAACAAGGAATACATGTAAATATAAACAAGGAATACATGTAAATATAAACAAGGAATACATTTAAATATAAACAAGGAATACATGTAAATATAAACATGGAATACATGTAAATAAAAACAAGGGATACATGTAAATATAAACAAAGAATACATGTAAATATAAACAAAGAATACATGTAAATATAAACAAAGAATACATGTAAATATAAACAAAGAATACATGTAAATATAAACAAGGAATACATGTAAACATAAACAAGGAATACATGTAAATATAAACAAGGATTACATGTAAATATAAACAAAGAATACATGTAAATATAAACAAGCAATACATGTAAATATAAACAAGGAATACATGTAAATATAAACAAAGAATACATGTAAATATAAACAAAAAATACATGTAAATATAAACATGGAATACATGTAAATATAAACAAGGAATACAAATAAATATAAACAAGGAATACATTTAAATATAAACAAGGAATACATGAAAATATAAACAAATAATACATGTAAATATAAACAAAGAATACATGTAAATATAAACAAAGAATACATGTAAATATAAACAAAGAATACATGTAAATATAAACAAGGAATACATGTAAATATACACAAAAAATACATGTAAATATAAACAAAGAATACATGTAAAAATAAACAAAGAATACATGTAAATATAAACAAGGAATACATGTAAATATAAACAAAGAATACATGTAAATATAAACAAGGAATACATGTAAATATAAACAAAAAATACATGTAAATATAAACAAGAAATACATTTAAATATAAACAAAGAATACATGTAAATATAAACAAAGAATACATGTAAATATAAACAAGGAATACATTTAAGTATAAACAAAGAATACATGTAAATATAAACAAAGAATACATGTAAATATAAACAAGGAATACATTTAAATATAAACAAAGAATACATGTAAATATAAACAAAGAATACATGTAAATATAAACAAGGAATACATTTAAATATAAACAAGGAATACATGTAAATATAAACATGGAATACATGTAAATATAAACAAAGAGTACATGTAAATATAAACAAGGAATACATGTAAATATAAACAAAGAATACATGTAAATATAAACAAAAAATACATGTAAATATAAACAAAGAATACATGTAAATATAAACAAGGAATACATGTAAATATAAACAAAGAATACATGTAAATATAAACAAAGAATACATGTAAATATAAACAAGGAATACATTTAAATATAAACAAGGAATACATGTAAATATAAACAAGGAAAACATTTAAATATAAACAAAGAATACATGTAAATATAAACAAGGAATACATGTAAATATAAACAAAGAATACATGTAAATATAAACAAAAAATACATGTAAATATAAACAAAGAATACATGTAAAAATAAATAAAGAATACATGTAAATATAAACAAGGAATACATGTAAATATGAACAAAGAATACATGTAAATATAAACAAAGAATACATTTAAATATAAACAAAGAATACATGTAAATACAAACAAAGAATACATGTAAATATAAACAAAGAATACATTTAAATATAAACAAAGATTACATTTAAATATAAACAAAGAATACATGTAAATATAAACAAGGAATACATGTAAATATAAACAAAGAATACATGTAAATATAAACAAGGAATACATGTAAATATAAACAAAGAATACATGTAAATATAAACAAAGAATACATGTAAATATAAACAAGGAATACATTTAAATATAAACAAGGAATACATGTAAATATAAACAAGGAATACATTTAAATATAAACAAGGAATACATGTAAATATAAACAAAGAATACATGTAAATATACACAAGGAATACATGTAAATATAAACAAGGAATACATGTAAATATAAACAAGGAATACATGTAAATATAAACAAGGAATACATGTAAATATAAACAAGGAATACATGTAAATATAAACAAAGAATACATGTAAATATAAACAAAGAATACATGTAAATATAAACAAAACATACATGTCAATATAAACAAGGAATACATGTAAATATAAACAAGGAATACATGTAAATATAAACAAGGAATACATGTAAATATAAACAAGGAATACATTTAAATATAAACAAAGAATACATGTAAATATAAACAAGGAATACATGTAAATATAAACAAAGAATACATGTAAATATAAACAATACATTTGAATATAAACAAGGAATACATATAAATATAAACAAAAAATACATGTAAATATAAACAAAGAGTACATGTAAATATAAACAAGGAATACATGTAAATATAAACAAAGAATACATGAAAATATAAACAAAAAATACATGTAAATATAAACAAAGAATACATGTAAATATAAACAAAGAATACATGTAAATATAAACAAGGAATACATGTAAATATAAACAAAGAATACATGTAAATATAAACAAAGAATACATGTAAATATAAACAAAGAATACATGTAAAAATAAACAAAGAATACCTGTAAATATAAACAAAGAATACATGTAAATATAAACAAAGAATACATGTAAATATAAACAAAGAATACATGTAAATATAAACAAAGAATACATTTAAATATAAACAAGGAATACATGTAAATATAAACAAGAAATACATGTAAATATAAACAAGAAATACATGTAAATATAAACAAAGAATACATGTAAATATAAACAAGGAATACATGTAAATATAAACAAAGAATACATGTAAATATAAACAAAGAATACATGTAAATATAAACAAAGAATACATGTAAATATAAACAAGGAATACATGTAAATATAAACAAAGAATACATGTAAATATAAACAAGGAATACATGTAAATATAAACAAGGAATACATGTAAATATAAACAAAGAATACATGTAAATATAAACAAGGAATACATGTAAATATAAACAAGGAATACATGTAAATATAAACAAGGGATACATGTAAATATAAACAAGGGATACATGTAAATATAAACAAGGAATACATGTAAATATAAACAAGGAATACATGTAAATATAAACAAAGAATACATGTAAATATAAACAAAGAATACATGTAAATATAAACAAAGAATACATGTAAATATAAACAATGAATACATTTAAATATAAAGAAAGAATACATGTTAATATAACAAAGAATACATATAAATATAAACCAGGAATACATATAAATATAAACAAGGAATACATGTAAATATAAACAAAGAATACATGTCAATATAAACAAAGAATACATGTAAATATAAACCAGGAATACATGTAAATATAAACAAGGAAGATATCTCACTGCTGATGCTATTCTCTATCTATATAAGAGCCAGGTACGTCCAAGGATGGAATACTGTTGCCACATCTGGACAGGAGCTGCTAGAAAGGACTTGTCCTGCCTTGATAGAGTTCAAAATAGACTTCGTAGCCTCGTAGGAGATGTCCTTTTCTCCTCCTTACAACCTCTATCTCACAGAAGAGATGTTGCGAGTTTGTCTCTGATGTATCGTTATTTTCATGGAAAGTGTTCAACTGAGCTTCAATCTATGGTCCCCCCTCGCCAAACTTTCACAAGAAACACTCGTCTAGCTGTAAACACTATCAATAATTTCCCCCACTCTTTATCTGTGCCTAAACCTAAGCATAGATTCCATGAACAAAGCTTCTTTCTTAGAACTGCACGCCTGTGGAATTGTCTTCCGTTTTCCTGCTTTCCGGCTGACTACAATATGGTTGTGTTCAAGTCTAAGGTAAATAAGTTCTTGATGAGCCGTTCCATATAAGTTATTAAATTAACCAAATTTTCATTACTAATGATTACTATATTGACCAACTTCTACTGTACACTCTTTAACCCTTATCCTTGAGTGGCCTCTGGGCCTTGATAATGTGGTGATGCCTTTGTAAAAAAAAAAAAAAAAAAAAAAAAAATATAAACAAGGAATACATGTAAATATAAACAAAGAATACATGTAAATATAAACAAGGAATACATGTAAATATAAACAAGGAATACATGTAAATATAAACAAAGAATACATGTAAATATAAACAAAGAATACATGTAAATATAAACAAAGAATACATGTAAATATAAACAAAGAATACATGTAAAAAATAAACAAAGAATATATGTAAATATAAACAAAGATTACATGTAAATATAAACAAGGAATACATGTAAATATAAACAAAGAATACATGTAAATATAAACAAGGAATACATGTAAATATAAACAAAGAATACATGTAAATATAAACAAAGAATATATGTAAATATAAACAAAGATTACATGTAAATATAAACAAAGAATACATGTAAATATAAGCAAAGAATACATGTAAAAAATAAACAAAGTAAGAAGAAATATGCAAAAAAAATTTAAAAGTGTAAATATATTGCAAGTTACCGAATATCTATATATATTTAATTTTCTCCAGAGGAGTTGCAGTTTTTATATAATTTAAATATTTCCGATAGCTAATATGTAAAAATAGAAGGGTTTTTTTTATATATATATTTTCCATAGAAGCTTGTTTTTGTAATGTTTATTTACATGTGTAATACGGATTAGATTAGATATTTTGTTATCTAAAAAGAACTTGCAGTTTGTAATGTTTGTTAACATTTAGTAAACTTGGCCTTCGGGACAAGATCAAAGTGTAGTATCTGTTCTTCAGATGCTGCACTTCAATTTCTTGTTCTCTGTCAGTGGAGGAGAAATCCTTCACGACTGAGGCAATTTTTATTTTTGTTCCTTTTCTCCACGTTAAAAAACGACCCTGGTGTCTAACTCTGTCTCGTGGGGAGGCATTGTAAATAGGAACATTTAATAAACGTTTTTGCTAAGTAGTTAAAAGCAGAAGTTGTGTAGTGCTTTGAAGGGAACACACGCACACAGAAACACTTATAAATGTAAGCAGAGTAACAAGCCAGAAATATATTAAAAAAAATAAATTTAATGTAAATATATTGAAAGCTTACCGAATATATATATATATATATATATATATATATATATATATATATATATATATATATATATATATATATATGGTAAGCTTTCAATATATTTACATTAAAATTATATATATATATATATAAAATAAAATTACAATTAAATTTACCAAAATTATCAAAGATTGCAAAACTAAAGTATATTATAAATATTAAAAAATTAATATTTATAAAGTAATCTCAACCAGATGTAAAAGCTCGATAAAATCAAATAGGAGATAGAGCTTATAATAAGAGCAAATAGTTAACAAAACATGTTAAAAAAAACACTTTAAAAAGGAGTTAAAAACATTTAATTTGAAAAGGAAACACTAAATAAGTGGATAGTCTTTAATCCGCGGAGTTTTGAGAAATACTTTCCTTCTTATCAGAGGATAGGAATTAGCAAAATGTGGGCTCGGATTTTGCATGCCAATGTATTTGATGAAACTGCAAGTAAGTCAAAGATCTTACTTGATAACAAAAAGTGAAACAGAAGGAATATGGTGAAGAAAGAGGTGATTTCACATGAATGGATATTCTGGTGAAAGGTTATCCAAAAAATGATATTACTTGCATTTTGCTAATCTTACCCTCTGATGAGAAGGAAAGTATTTCTTCGAAACTCCACGAATTAAGGAGTATCCACTTATTTAGTGTTTCCTTTTCAAATTAAATATGTTTTTAACTCTTTTTCAAAGTGTTTTTTAACATGTTTTATTAACTATTTGCTCTTTTATATATATATATATATATATATATATTTGTAGTCATCGACATACAGTCCTGTTTCGTTGTATCACAACTCATTAGTGCCGCTAGACTAGCACCTCTCCCAAGCCAAGGATTGAACCTAGAACCGTCGTGTTGACAGTCGGCAGTTCTCCCACTCGACCACGGAAGCGATGCCCGCAAATAACTTGTCCGAATGTCTATTTAAACAAACATCCGTCCACCACTTTTACAGTGCTCAAATCGCCTGTTTGTAAACAAACAGCGAACTTCGCATTTTTTCAGCCATTTAAGTAGCGGGTGAGATTATTTACGACAGTGCTCTACCCAAAGAGGGGGGCGTGTATATATATATATTTTTTTTTCCAGAGAAGTTGCAGTTTGTATAATATTTAATATATCCGATTGCAAAGCACGTAAAAACAGAAGTTGTGCTTTTTATTTACATATGCAAGCTGGATCAAACACGAGAATAGACGTGTAAATGTACTGAAGATCTAAATATGTGTACATATTTTTCTCCGTAAATGTTGTTCTGTGAAATGTTTATATTTAATAAATTTTTTATGTGTTGCAATGTTTTGTTGTTTTTTTTTATTAGGCCCATCGCCGGGCCAAATAATGTTTCTTAGTGACGCCATTTTTCTTTTTAATTTTAATAACTGTTCCTTTATATAGAGAAGAATAGAATTCCGTAATATTAGAATATTCAGAGCTCAGCCAATGAGAATTGCTGGCATTTTAGAAAGAAGGAATTATTATTTTTGAATTGGAAAATGGAAAGATAATGATATATCAAGTCAAAGCTAAGCCATAGAATGTTTAAAATTGGTTTATGCATATTTCCCATAGTTCTCTCCTCCCTCTCTCCCTCCCCTCTCTCTCTCCCTTTTTCTCTCTCTCTCTCAACAAATGGTATTTTTACAAAGCAAAAGCATAAATCAAGTATAATGAATTCAACCCCTTTGTTTGTTTCTTTTATTAAGACATGGTCATAAAAACTGTTAGTAATAGACAGAGACTGCCTAGCTAATTAGGGAATGCGTAAAACTTAGGAGCATAACGATAGTTAAACAATACAGAACTCCAAAAATGTGACAGTGATACATGTTCATTCACACAATTCTGAGGCAGCACGTTCAGGACTACAGAACACAATAAAGAACGAGATTGCTGGTACATCTCTGAGCAAACACCGGTGTGATTATTATCTAATGGTTTTTCTTTTGAATGAAATAAGTCTAATGTTAAGAAATAAGTAGTGATGAGACGTGTATGTATATATACATATATATAGCTAGCTTAGTGCGTTAGACGAAAAGAGTGAGCTCAATTCTATAAGAGGAGACTTATCGGGACAATATAAAGCTCAACAAGTATCATTGGAGCTTATATAGGAGAACAATAGGAATGGAAAATGAAGTCACAACAAAACTATATATTGGTGGATATAGATTGGTTCATTTATTCAATAAGGGAATACAAACAATTAGTTGGGGGATAGAAGGGACTCTTTATGCCAAGGCATTTCGAAGCCTAATGCTTCTCAATAGAAGAGTAGAGAAAATGTTAGGTAACATAGTGGGGATGCGGCGTCTAGTGTGGGATTCATTAGGAACGAAATAAATCAATTAAAAATTATAGATGATGTTGGGGGAAGTTTTATCGAATTCTAAATAAAGGAGGAGTGTATTATATAAAGTATAATGTAGAAAGGTGTATAGGGTCTTTATCATAGTCTTAAATGTATGTAGCATATGTTTTAGGGTTAAAGTGGGGGTATAGCGTGGATGGGTGGTAATTCTATTTTAACGGTGTCTAAAGATGGAGGGGAATTTTTTGACAAATGCAACCGAGACGACTACAGCACTATGAAGTAGTGTATAATTTTGGGAGGGGTATTATGGTGATGATTTAAGGCGAAAAGGGTGGGTCTTGGTGAGTAGTTGTAAGGCTATAATACTGGATTTCAGAGTACAATATATGCTAGGTAATATGTGGCAATATTTCTAGGTTTTCTTTGATATTAGATATACAGGGAGTGGGTTTGGGTATAAGGCAGAGGTAGAAAGATAGGGTAGCAAAGTCTTTGGATGTGTCTAACAGGACAAAATAGATTTTTGGATGTGAATGATTGGCGTGGTAGAGTAATAGGGGGAAATGTGCTATTAACAATAATACTAATAACAATAATAACGATGATAATATTAATAACAATAATAATAACGATAGTAATAATAACTAAAAGGTGAATAAAATTAAGGGGTACAGATAAAGGCAAGGTCAAAATAACACATGAAATACATTTAAGGGATAAAGGATGAAGAGTAAACTAAAAAGAAAAGAAAAAAAGAAAATTTCGTTAAATGGGGGCAGAGTTGGATAACTAGGGTGTATGCATACGAGAATGAGGTACAAGGGATTAGAATAATATATATGCGCACACACACACACAGATAGATATATATATATATACCCACATATATATATATATATGGGATTAGCCGGCAAAACAAAAAGTTAAGAAAAACAAAATCCTGGAGGGGGGTGTAAATCTCCTTGACAAGAAAATGTCTGCAAAAGTCCACAATATAGTACTGAATTACCCGACTGCAAGGGCCATCATCTATAATTTTATTTGATCTATTTTGTTCCTAATGAATCCCACGCTAGACGCCGCATCCCTGCTATGTTACCTAGCATCTTCTCTACTCTTCTGAGGAGAAGCATTAGGCTTCAAAATGCCTTGGCATAAAGAGTCCTTTCTATCCCCCTACTAATTGTTTGTATTCCATTATTGAATAAATGAACCAATCTATATCCACCAATATATAGTTTTGTGACTTCATTTCCCATTCCTATTGTTCTCTTATATATATATATATATATATATATATATATATATATATATATATACTAGACTTTTCCTTTTCAAGGCACACCTTGTTGACTTAGAATTAAATACTAATCTTTATTAATCCCTGTGAATCAAACTGATGCCATAATATTTAGTTTGCTACACCTTATTATAACAAAGGTCCATACAAAATTTCGGCCAGATCTGTCCAGTAGTGTCCAAGAAAACTTCTATGGCAAATTTGGTATTGTGGTGATTAATCTTTATTAATCCCTAACTGCATCAAACGGATATCATAATACCTTGTTCGCTGAACCTTATCATAACAAAGGCCTATACAAAATTTCAGCATGATACGACCAGTAGTTTCCGAGAAAAAGTGGAACAGACAGGCAAACTAAGAGAAATGTAATGCAGAATACAGCCTGCCTACGTTACCCATAGAATGATTGTTGCAAATCTCATAAGAATTGATTTGATAGTACCAGTGTTATAGTGGTGCACGTATACACACCTACGTGAATGACAGATCTTCTCTATAAGAATGTAACCTCCTCCTCCTCTTGATTTCGTTTTTAATCGCCTCCTCTCATGAGAGTCTGTTTCTATCTTCTCAAACCGAAGAACCAACTTTTTTGTCACCATTTTTTTTTTAATTTTGACTAACCCCCCCCCCCCCCGACAAGTCATAATAAGCTCATTTTCATGCATTTTTTTTTGTTCTAGAATTCTGCATCTCTTTTATTCTCCCGCCTCTTAACAAAATATATCTACTCTGAAATAATTCTTCCCCACCACCCACCCACTCTTCCCTTGAATCTTCCCCCTCCTTCTCTCTTGCTTCTAAATACCACCTTAATTCCTTCCTTTGCCCCCCCCCCCATCCCTGCGCCAACCCTGGGGATTCTGAAGGTAGCAAAGGCCTTTCTTTGTTGCCAGAATGATTTGTCTGCCTTTGGTGCTTCTCTACTTTTTATTAACACTGACCATCGCTTCATCTCTTCGGCTGCCGCCGGTTGGCCACTAGAAAAAGGTGTGATAACCCATTTTTGCCTTTTCGTGTGCCGGCTCTCTCCCTTGCACCAACCCTAACCCTAACCCCAAGGGGGAGAATCAGCTCAGCCAACAGACTGATGGACAGCCAACATTATCTCGGGCCCAACTTAGGACAAAATAATTACCTCATTTGTTTCTTGACCTTACCTCCCTTCAACCACACCCCCCCCCCACCACACCCACCCATCCCCCATCCTCGCCAACCTTCGTCCACCATGTTTCTTTTTGATTAAGTAAAATGAGAAAAGGAACCTTGGACCAACCGGCAGATCAAATTGAACAAAATCGAAATAGACATGTCCAGTCCGAACCACACCTCGGTCCTTTTGGACACGTGCACGTATGCTTCGAAAACATTGCATTCCTCGCAAAGCGTTTCTGATCCTTTCTATTTGGCAAATTGTACAGAATGTTTTTACTTCAAATTCTTGTGTGTTAAAGATTTTGTTTCCAAGACGGGCAAAATTATGCACCCAAGGCGTGCATATTTCAGGCGGTATTAAATTCTTTGCAATGTTCAGAAAATAAAAACGCAAGAATATAAAATAATTAGAAAGTACAGGTAAGATTGACTTCTCAGTTTTGCACCACTTCTGTGTCCCTCTACATATGATACTAAACCTTATGTTTAGAATCCGTATTCTAATTTTGATTACAATCCCTTGCATCATTTGGATTTTAGAAAATGTCTAAAATTTAAGGCTTAAGCTTAAGAGATCTTAAGAAGAAATTAATATTCAGAGAATCTTGCATAGTCTACTGACTATAGATCAAATTCAATGCATATTTTTTGTGCTCCAGAATTTATTTTCCTACATGGTCACCACCATTCTCAATACACTTTTGCCCATATTATTCTCCCTAAAAACCATTTCAAATACTCGAAAGGAACTGAAATTTGGGGAATATTCATTCATTGACATCTAACACTTATTGTTAAAATTCTGCAAATATTGAAAATATCTGAATGGATTTCCATCACCTTTTTATCCCTTTTACATGAAATTAAATTAAATGTAGACCACATTACGACCCTTTATGTCTAGCAGATATGTTCCAAAATTTATGATTGGTAAATGAGTTTAGAGGTCAATCTTGTACATACTAATATATGAACGTATGCACATATCTAAGTTTATGTAGAGATCTGACATAGTTTTGGTTACAGACTGCAAGCAAAAAGTTTTATTATTAGGTCGTTACATAAGTTCCCACCGTTTTTTTGTTTTTGTTTTTTAAATCAAAGAATTTTAACAGCAAAAGTTTGTGTGGGACCCAAGCTCCAAATTTTATGTGAATCCCATCGACTGAAGGTGGCGTGAAATTGTCTCAAAATCACACTTCATTTTTTCACCCAATTCTCTACATGTCTGATGGCCATCTTCCTTCAAAAGAACCCTGAGTTGGTCCTCGTGGTCTTCTGAAACTAGGAGCATCATTGAGGTCAAAATTACCGGGCTGGAATCCGGTAAACCAATCTCGAACAGTTCTCTCAGCTATAGCGTTTTCTCCATATACATCACAAATATCCTTGGTCACTTCACTCACTTTTTGAACTCGATTAAAGGTGAAAAGAAGGAGGTGTCGAAAATGTGATTTTTTATCTACTTGACAATCTATTTGACGGTTCTGAAAAACGAGAAAAACTTATGAGTAAAAAACGATGGCCATTATCTTATAGAACAGAACACGTGCTTTCTAATGATATATAACACTTTGCCAAATATCCAAACATGTTTTAGAACAATTTTTTTATGAAACGGCAGGAACTTATGCAACAACCTGATATATTTTACTTGTTTTTTTATGCTTTTTATTATTGAGTCATCACTTATTAAGGCTAAAAGTCATTCAAGGGTAAAGGCCAATGAGATCGATGAATTCTTGCTTTAATCATGAAAAATATGATAGGATTGAAAATGATTAATCAAATAAACAAATTTTTTTGTTTTGTTTATTTTATGGAAATCACTTCAAACAAGGCTATTTACTTATGAAGATGGTTTATGATCAAGTATTTGTTGACATCGACCATGTTGTAGTTCGCAGATAAGCAGTTACATGGTAATATATTCCATAGATGAGAAGTTCATAGAAATTTTGTCTGATGCTAAGTACATGGAGGAAAAGGTGTAGTAATGAATTAAAAATATGTTCATATTTAGAGTTGTACAAGGATTATCCAAAAGTAAAGCCTCCTATTTTTTTTTTAACTCAATAAGTTGAGGAACTACGAAAAGGGGAGTGGTACTATTAAAACGAGCAACCTTTTGTGCTTCAAAATTTATTTTTCTACATAGTTACCCTCATTCTCAATGCAATTTTACCCAAAATTCAATAACGCATCTCTTCTTCTGACGTACATCCATGACATAGGTTGCTTTCTTAAGATTCTTATACTGTCAATATCTACAGCAGAGAGATAAAACTCTCAGGTCATGAATGCATAAGTTCAGTCATAATAACAATGCAATTTGCAATCCCGTTGGTCCATTCAGGCAGAATAAATAAAAAAAAAAAATAGAACAACCCTTGTACTTACATACTTTTCAATCATATTTTCTGCTATGTATTTTCATGGTAATATCTTCTGCACTGGAGGTAACAAGACCAATTGATAGGTTTTTTTAGAATTTGGAGTGAAGTTTACACAAAAGGTTTGAAAATCAAGTATAGCATGACTTTTACAAATCCTGGTACAGGTTGTATGTGGGTACACAATGTCTTCTTCTAACTTAGTGGTTCTCAATCTTATTTTGGTCTGCACCCCTCAAGAAATTTCTCTCAAACCTTGCACCTCCTAAAATTTATTGTGGGTTAAAGGATAAGTTTTTCAAATTTCAACTAATATTTTATCAAAAGAAAATTGTAACTTTATTCTATATAAATAAAACAGATGTATGTCTGTGTGTGTAAATATTTAACCGATAAACTTTTAAACTACTGGTCACATAACACTGTAACATTGTAATTAACAGATAATAGTAATCAAGCATCAAGGGTGGTTTATAATGAGTAAAATCTTTGTTTGGATGGATGAATAATGCATACAGAAGTATGTAAGTTGAAATGTAAAATGTTTATTTCAACTTGCAGACATATTTGTATTAATTTGCGCACACATAAAACTAACCATAATCAAAAGCGGTTTAATTTTCAAAGTTTTCCTATCTGTCTGTTGGGTTAGCTCAAACAGTAGGGAACGTGACTAGAAAGCTAAATGAGGGAACATGGCTGGAGCTCTAAATTTTTTAGTTTCGATTCTAGCTTATGGTACCTAGTCATTTTTTTTTTTTTTTTGTACTTTTGAAATCAATATTAGGTACATAATAATTCAATAGAGAATTAACTCAAATAATAAATACAAAATCTGCATGAATTAAAATATATTTAAGAATATTTTACAAACCAACAAGATCGAGTGCCACCCCCACCTCCTGCTGCTAATCTTTAATATAATTTGCAAGGAAAGTTACATAAGTATCAAAAAAAAATCATAAATGAATATTGGAATTAACCTTAAAAAATATCTTACTTGAAATAGCACTAATTTCTAAGGAGCAATAAATAGTACAATATTGTATAAAGACTAGTTTTCAAATACTTAGAACTATGAAAATCAAACATACTGACTACTTAATAACAATACTTAACCCTAAAATGAAAACAAGTAGTATATTACAAAAACAAAACAAAAAAAACCTCAAAATACATATAAAAAAAACATATAACTTGATTGTGTCTTACTGCATCGGATATATACCCGAGAGTCAAAAGAATGAAAAGAATATTCTGTTGTCACAGACCTGCTCATAACCAATATTCTATTTTTTATCTAAACTTTTCTTGCATACCCTAAAATATTGTCTTGCACTCCAGGTTGGGAACTCCTGCCATTCTTCTGGAACTACTGATTGCAATATTCGAGGTCTTTTACACCGAACAAAAAAAAAAAAAAAAATAGAAAAGAGTTTGGCATTACTGTGTATACGGATTGTTTCTTCATTTTGTATAGTGCAGGTGTAAATGAACCATTCTCAGGATGTTGATCCAGGTATGAACTTTGACACCTGCTGGCTTTGTCCGAAGACTCCAGCGTATACTTCTCACTCCTACTAAATGATAGTCTGCCACCACAAAAAACGACCGCCTCTCTACGCTTTTCAAGCATTGTCAACAACTTGTTTTCCAAATATTTTCCGACAGACTCTTAGGCACTTGGGTCAGAAAGGTAACAGAGTGACCCTGTATGGCACTAGATTCGTTTAGATAAGGCCACACTTATGCAACCTGTGGATCTTTAGGGGATGGGGCCATCTTCAAGTGTCTTTATGCAAATCAAACGTTATACACAATGTGATGTATAAACATATATAATATTTTTAAATAAATGTTAACAATTATTTCTATACCTACAAACACTAATGATTTATGCTAAAACAATCATCTGTGCAGGAAGTTATAATTACTGCTGGTTGGGAGATTTGAACCCAGTTCCAAAGTCACCCTTGACTTCATAGGCTAGCATCTTACATTAAGGCCACTGGCAATTAACACGAGAATTGAAGGAAATTAAATGCCTATAGATGGCAAATCGACAATCACACATAGGAAACAGTCAGAGAATATACACACACACACATAGCATTTATATATATATATATATATATATATATATATATATATATATAATAGAAAGCGCTTGAGAAAAATATGGCCGACTAACAACTTCTGGGCGCCATTCTATATAATATGCCTAACGAAATTAAAAAGAACACTGTGGCGTGTGGGAACGTAGGCTTACCTCTTAAACGGCCTCCGTGTGCGCTTTGCCGATGCAGCGTCATGATGCTGAAAAGGGTCCAAGATGGTGTCTGCGGCCTTATATAACAGTGCAGTCTCGCAGAATCTTGTGTGCTCTTGTGCACATATGCAAATTTGGAGGACTCTGTCTTTTATAAAAACAGGCCACTGGAGCAGATGGAACAGATGTAAAAACGAGTCTATGGAAGTACAATGGATGACGCTGCTGCAGTGAGCTGAGGTTTTGTGTAATCTTTTTTTTCTTTGCAACAACAAGCTATTTTGGCCGATGCGTTCGTTGTCAGCCATGCTTTCCCACTCAAAGCATCGGTTATCCACTGATGCACACACGTAGAGTTTCGATGTGTAGCACTCTGGCCTACCACTGAAGCACCAGATTTACCCTTTCGAGTGTAGCATCAAGCTCAGACAGGTTTATGTGCCCGGCGTCATTTTCTGGCCGAAGCCAGCAAGCATCTTCTACGATAAATCCGTCGACCGCCAGAGCAACGCAAAGGGCAAGTGAGCTGGCATCCACCCAAACTGTAAAGTTGCTCCCGTCGACGCACCAGCTCTCTCGCACAGGGTTGTCCTCGTGCACTCTGGCCACAGCTTCCACCAGCAGGGAGCGGGATCGTGCACCTCATCGTCCCTTCCCGTTGACATGAAAGTCGCACGTCGCTTTATGGCCACCACCACCACCACCCAGAGCCACCCACGCAGGGGGAAGTGGTCCACCAATTTTCCGCAGACGGAAAAAACGCTCCGACGCATGATGTTGGATGGAGCTTCCGGTATGTCACCACCTCTTCCCCAGCAGAGTCCACCTGCGCTGCCGCTTACATGCAAGCCAAGAACTTTCGCTCCATCTTGCAGGTGCTCTGGCTCCTGGCACAACAGCCCGAAGCTCTCAAAGTTTTCTTTCACCGCCTAGGCAAACATGACGCTCTCGTTCACGAAAATGTCATTAATATACGATGATATCGCCTGTTGCACAGCTTCATCCTGATGCTGGATCGCCTGCATAATCGCTGTCATAATGTTCGGAGCCACATTCAGCCCGAACCCCAGCTTAGTCAAACAATAGTCCCTTTGATCTCGACCATCTGGAACGGTCACAGCGATGTTTCGACGCGTATCTGCTGGTAGGCTCTCCGCAGGTCCAGGATTGCTGTGTACGACCCTGCTGCCGCTATTCCCTCAGTTTATGTGCGCAAACGTCAGCCCTCGCCATGTGTGGGTCAACGTGTTCATTGAGTTCCCAGTAATCCATGATGGGTCAGACCTTCTGTTTATTCTCTTGCCTGACAGCCATCAGGGGGATCAGCCCCCTTGGTGGCCCAAGCTCATCCTCTGGGTATGGAACCAACCATATTACTGAGGTGATCAGCCCGCAATCGGTGCGGGTTGATGGGGTGCCCCGTCATATCAAGGATCTTCGATCAACATCACAAGCGCAGTCCCCACTCGGCGATGAGAGCGAGGCTGGATCCGAGACCAGTGAACCATCATTCTGGGTTATGCGGATTTTGTCGGACAGTGACCTCAAAATTAGCAGCCTTAGGTTCACCGATTCTGAAACCGAGGACGAAAGCACAAACGCGGACAAAGCCTCCAGTCCCCCTCTCCGAAGAAGCACCCGAAGAAAAAGGCCGCCGCGTCCCTGCCCTCTCTGTGATGATGATATCAGGGGGGGAGTGCGGCGAAAATTGTGGAAACGCAGGCTTACCTCTTAAACGGCCTCATGTGCGCTTTGCCGACACAGCGTCATGATGCTGAAAAGGGTCCAAGATGGCGTCCGCAGCCTTATATAACAGTGGAGTCTCACAGAATCTTGTGTGCTCTTGCGCACATATGCAAAGTTGGAGGACTCTGTTTTTTATAAAAACAGGCCACTGGAGCAGATGGGGACAGACATGAAAACGAGTCTACGGAAAGTACCGATGGATGACGCTGCTGCAATGAGCTGAGGTTTTGTGTAATCTTTTTTTTTTTCTTTGCAACAACAACCACTCAGCAAATAGAAAAGATATCCAACAAGATCGGAAAAAGGAATAACTCTGTCGTGTTAAATCAAACGCGTCTAAATAATGACCTGCTGCCAAAATATACAAAATATTGATATTTATATTAAAAACCCTTTTTTCTATTTATTTAAAAAGAAAATACAACTTTGTTATATATGGATCGTGGTATTTTATTCATCTGTAAAGGATCTAATTTGCATTTTTTTTTTTTAAACATTCATTTTAATTAATTCCCTATTAGGTTTTTCGGTTTTCTTATGGGATAATCATCTTTAGTTAATTATTAGAATAAACACACACGTGTGTGTGTATGTGTGTGTATATATGTATATGTATATATATATATATATATATATATATATATACTAGTGTAAATGTGGTATTGTGGTGACTGAGATGAGCCATATATACTAGTAGGCCACCCGGCATTGCCAGTCGTAAAATACGCTTAAATATGATATTTTTGAGTAATGTAGGTTTCGTATTTATTATTATACTAGCGAGGGGTACCCAGCGTTGCCCGGGTGTTTGGAGGTGTGTGTGTTTGGAAACTCCGGGAGGTGGGGGTGGGGGTTAAAAAAAAAAAATTAAGTATGAGGATCGAACCCGAACCCTTGAGGCAAAGTTGTAAATTAAAGTGTGAAAAATAAAAAAACGTGTATATTTTGGTCAGCAGGTCATTATTTAGACACGTTTGATTTAACACGAAAGAGTCACACACTCACACACACGTGTGTGTGTGTGTGTGACAGGTCTAAGTTCCATTAAGGTTTCTATTTACTTGCCTCCCCAGGGGGGGAAAGTTAGATGTATGGACATTTTTTTCAATTGAGAGTGGGGCAGCACTTCAAAAGAGACACTGGATATGATAAAAATTAAAAATAGAACAGGACAGATAAGAACATTTTGAAATATTTATTTGCAGAAAATATTTTTAAAAATATATTTGAAACAAATTAAACACAAGATCATCAAAAGTATGTGGGAAGGAATGGATGTCGTTGGTGTAAAGTGATATAAATATCTATACTAAACTGGACTCATCTCAGTCACCACAATACCACATTTACACTGGGGGGGGCATCCTACTTAAGATGACCCAAAATTTGTTGGCAATTTTAAATTTCTCATGAATATATTTATACTAGCAGGAAAACCTGACGTTTCCCGAGATTGAATGAGAATCAACGACTGTTTCACCCTCCTATATTTTATTTTCATTGAAATCGGTAAAATCGCCCATTTTTCAATCAAATCAGTTGATTGCCTGCTCTTGTTGGAGACCGACTGTGGTGCACTGGGAGGAAGCTTCATATGCCCCTTTCGCAGTGACTTAGTCCACAATTCATTGTAGTTTACATTGCACTGTAGAGAACCTGCTGTTGATTCTATAAAATTATTTTATATAATATCTTGAATTAAAGTTTAAAATGCAAAAATCAAGTATCATAGTGCAATTGTGCTCTAAATAGAAACATTTATTTCCAACGTACCCCTGACATATAAAAGAACTTGCTGTTGATTTTATATGGCAAGCCTTTCTGCTTGTGCAGTGATAAAACTTCTCAAATACACTTGTAATGTCAGGTGTTAACTTTACTCAAAATCACCTGTTCCTTCTTTCATCGGATTTTTTCAATTATCGGTTATCGATACTTATCGAAAGCATTTTGATACAAAACCTATCTAAGAACACTGTCAGGCACGTAATGTACATTTGTGTGAATTTTTTTAAAAATTGGTTCAGTCATTTCCGAGTCTATAGGGAACAAACTCATACATGCAGACAAAGTTGATAGATAGATAGATTGATTTGATTAATATAAAATGGGAAGTGGAAGCAGAACAAAAAGGAAAAAAAATTGTTTATTAAGATCTTCCCAAATCTTTATAAATAATAGCTTGCCTATTGTTTTCCGGTTTATTCATAGTAGAAAACTACACTTTCATTCCAGTCTAAAGACTAGGGGAGAGTAAATATCTTTGGAAATGGTATGAATACATCTTCGCTTCCCCTATGAATTAAGTAGAAGCATAAACTAGATTCTCAAGCCTTGATTGTTCAACTGGTTTATACAAATATTCTGAAACTGTCTCTGCTTAGCCTGGCATTGTTTAAAGTAGTCTTAGACTTTTTGCCACTGAATTCTGCGATACCAGTTCAAAAGAGATGCAGTTTGGGATTATGTAACCCTTTTTATTACAGATGCTTTATGCAAGTACCCTTACAAGTGGCTATCCAATATCTTTCAACACTGAACTATATTTTTAAAATGCATTATCTTGATATATCAAATGCGATATATATATATATATATATATATATATATATATATATATATATAGACAGACATGGTTACAAAAAGGAAACCTAATCAGAGAAATTAAATCCTTAATAACAGCCGCACAAGATAATGCAATTAGAACCAATCACATCAAAGCAAGGATCACTAAGACACGAAAACAACAAATACAGACTCTGGACAAAGAGATGAAACAATAAACCACAAAAGCGAATGCAGCAAACTGGCCCAAAAAGAATATAAAATCAGACACGATCAAGTGTGGAAGGCAGTACACTGGCAAGTATGCAGACGATTGCATCCGGAACACAGACAAATGGCACAAGCACAAACCGGTAGCAGTATTAGAAAATGAAAATCACAAGATCCTATTAGACATGGATATACAAACGGATAAACCGATCCAAGCAAGAAGACCGGATATCATAATGGTTAACAAGAAGGAAAGGCCCTGCCAGATTGTAGATTCTGCTGTGAAGATAAAGCCAGACATACAAAAACTGCTACAGATGTAAAACACAAAGGGACAACACATGGGATCATGAAAACTGAAATTGCGTAATTACAAATTAATCCTCACTGCGCCCCAGCCTTTCTTTTTTTTTTTTCTTTTTTTTTTTTTTTTTGTGTCACCAAAAACTGATGCCACACCAAATAAGTAAGAAGAGTCAAGGAGGATGGAATGACCAAAGAGAAAAATCGCTAGCCAGACCTCTGCTGGATGAGTGCAAAGAGCACAGGGACCTTGAGAAGGCTTATTGCCACCCAAATTCCAGTGAAAACCAATGGTCACTTCTAATGAGTAATCAATGGTAAGCAGCTGTTGCGATAATGCAAATTCAACTGCAAAGGTTATCATAAGAAGTCAAGAGTACCGGAAACCTGGGGACACTTATTGTCACTCAGATTCCAGAGAACGCCACATTGCTCTCTAAGAGAAATCTTTGATGATGGCCTGTGTGACTTCTAGTATATAATAATAATGATATAAATGTAAAGAGACATTATTTTTAATTATGTAAGAAAAATGTTTTCATTTTCTTTTCTCTTTGTTTTAGCTGAGGATGGGGCATTCTACCAGATTCTAGATATTCAGCAGGTTTTTTAGAAACTCCAACCGAGAGATCTTTTTAGAATTGTAATCCTCCCTTCAAGTGTAATTGCTTGAGTCTGTCTTGCACTTGGTTCAACGGGTATATTTGCCAGATAATTTTTTTTTTCTATTTTATGAGCATAGTGACCTCTATGCTTATCTCAGCATTTGTTTCCAGTCGTCCTGTACATGCACTTCACTTGCTACTGGTATTTAACAATGTTGACAAAAATTTCATGTGCAGACACCCCTTCGTGGGTATCCATAGTCTGTCAAAGACTGAAGAAGCGTGTGTGTGTGTGTGTGTGTGTGTGTGTGTGTGTGTGTGTGTGTGTGTGTGTGTATTTAGACATGTAGAAAACGTTTTAGTCGGTTTCCATCCGGAAAGGGATCAAAATTGAAAAATTGGTACATGGGTTTCATTGGACTTTTATCTGTTTGTCATCTGTTTCATGAATGTGCAGGCGTGAATGGTTCACATGACAGATTTCTTATGTATAAGTAAGTTTGAAAACACTTCTTAAAGACAATGTCAAGCTCGCCTAATGATTATCATACTTGACTCACTATCTTTAGGTTTTAGTTTCAATCTCATATCGAGTATTTTTTTTATTTACAAGAAGTGAACTGTTTAGAAAAACATAATACTTGCATGCACATGTGTCAGTTTCTTTCCAGTTTTTTACTTCTTTTTTTTTAAAGGAATTTAACGTTACGTTTAATAGCGGGCAACGCCGGGTACATCTTCTAGTATATATATATATATATATATATATATATATATATATATATAGCAAAACAAATAAAATCTACGTAAATCGCGATATATAGCTGCAGTTGTGCAAGATAGGCTAGTATTAGAGGTTTACGCTTCTTACTATGGGGTCCCGATTTTAAATCTCGCTAGATTCAGCCACTCTGATGAGTCGTAGATGACGAAACATGTGTCAGTGGATAACTATATTTTAAAAACAATACATATGCCCTTCCCCATTTAGGGGTACTAAATTGGTCAAAGAGAAAATTATTCTCAACTCGCATTTAGGTAAAAATGCACTTTCATATAAATATGTGTATTCGTTCAAAAAGTATCGCAAAACAAAAACAAATAAATAACACACACACACACACACACACACACATATATATATATATATATATATATATATATATATTTTTTTTTTTTTTTTCACCCCAAACAAGGCACAGCGCCACTTTGAAGTAAGGGGTTACTATCGAGGACATAAGTTGCAGTGATATTATGAAGGGAGATGAGTAGCAAGATGTCTATTCACATTACACTTGAACTTCTGCATGTCAGTACAGTTGGAAAAGCAGAATCTCGGAAGGGAGTTCCAAAGTCTAGCAGTTCTGGGGAAGAAACTATTGGAGTAGAAGGCTTTCTTACACTTAGGGATCTCTACTGTGAAGGGGTGGGATTTAGCTGCTGGTCAGGTTTATCGGGGGGGGTATTCACGTCGAGGGGGTACGAGTGCTTGTAGTTCATCGGAGCATTCACCATTAAAGTACTTGTGTGTGTGTGTGTGTGTGTGTGTGTGTGTGTGTGTGTGTGTGTGTGTGTGTGTGTGTGTGTGTGTATATATATATATAATTGATAGATGCTACCTAGATAAAAACCTCTTGAAATAATTAATCCTTTAAAAGTGCTACAACAACCGTATCTTTTAATGGAGATTATTATGAAGAAGTGTGGGTCAGAGATGTGGATGACATTTGTTTATTGTATTTTGTGAAGGGGAAGGAGGCGAGGAAGAGACGATTGTTGTAAAAAAAAAAAAAAGGTAAGAAAAATGCCTAAAAAAATTGGCACCATTTCTTTTTTGCTATTATCTTGGCCGCTTTACACCAGGCAATCATCTGTATTTATCTTGCCATTTAAACGCAAATGTATTGCTACGTCATAGGGTGCTTTCTGATCAAACTGAGCCGTCAGCTGCGACAAGGTGTGTGTCAAAAAATAGCACCAACCTTCTAAAATATTATCACTCTGAAGTGCATAGTATTTTTTTTTTTTTACATAAGCTTTCCTCTTTACAATATTATTCGTCATCTTTTTTTTTTTCGTGACTTCCTTCTTATTTTTTGTAAACTTTATTAAAGACTTAATAGTTTTCTTCTTTTTCATAGTTTTTCTTTTTTCTTTTTTCATAGTTTATTTCTTCATAGTTGTTTCTTTCGTAGACTTTTTAGTAGTTTTCGTTTTTTTTTTTTTCTCTTTTGATAGACTTTTACTTATAGATTTCATAGTAGTTTTCTTTTTTCATAGTTTTTCTCCTTCATAATCTCTCTTTTGTATTATATGGATTCATCAGATTACCTTTCTCATCTTGAGTGTAATTTTCACGTTTCGGTCGATGTAACCTCCGACTTTCTTCAGGTGTATCTTGTCAAACTCAGGAATGTTTCTGTCGAACTCTGAGAAGTTGGATAGAATTTCGAGCGGAACCCTTTTACTTCACAGGGGCAACGTGCTCTGGTTCCTCAGCCATGACTAGATAGAGGTCCTAAGTAATTCGCAATTTAAAAAAAAAAGAATACAATTTTGAATTACTTAGGACCTCTATCCAGTCATGGCTGATGGAACAAGAAGTAAATGAATGGTTCTGCTCGAAATTCCATCCAAATTCTTGAGTTTAACAGAAACATTCCCGAGTTTGATAAGATACACTTGAAGAAGGTTGAAGGTTACATCGACCGAAACGTTGTGAAAATGACACTCAAGATGAGAACAGTAGTTCGATGAATCCAAATAATACGAATAACAAATCCTCATCTCAAAAATTCAGAAACGTCATAATCTTTCTTATTTTCATAGTTTACTTTTTATCTTTTCTATTGTATGTCTTTTTGATATAGTTTTTTTCTTTTTTTTTCTTTTTTTTTTCTTTTTTTTGCCTTTTTATTGTATTTTTATTAACTTCTCTAAAGCATTCGTAGATTTTGCCTGTTCTTTTTCTTCAAATACTTCTTTTTCCCAGAATTAGTTTTATTTATCTTTTTTGAAAAAAAACTTTCCCCTTTTTCTTTGTCATATTTTTTAAGATCTTTTTCATTACAGCTTTATTATTATTATTGTTGTTGTTGTTGTTGTTGTTGTTATTATTATTATTATTATTATTATTATTATTATTGTTGTTGTTGTTGTTAAGATCGTTTTTCTTTTTCTGCTTTTTCATAGATGTTTTAGTTTTATTCATCTTCATAGTTTTCTTTTTCTTCATAATCTTTTGTTTTAAACCTTTTTTGTAGATTTTCTTTGTTTTTTTTCTTCTTCACCTATTTTATTCATTAGTTTTACCTTTTATTTTGTTATCAACTCATTCTGTTTGGGATTATCAAGAATAATTATTATAAAGAAAATACATGGAAAGAAATAATATTATCTAAATAATATATTAGAAAGAGATCATTCAATATCTACGTACCATCCAAATCTAGATATATCCCCCCCCCATCGACTTTTGGCTTTACTTTACTTTTATAACACACACACATATATATATATATATATATACATATATATATATATATATATATATATATATATATATATATATATATATAAGCAACTTTGGAGTACAATAAAATTACAGGATGATAAGCATAGGTAAGTAATTGTTTCTTTTAGGAAACGTAGATGAACTTTCCTTTTGTTTTTTTGTTTGTTTTCTTTTACTCAGTGCCTGTGTCCCGTCGTTGCCCGGGAAAGATTAATTAATGCACAACCTTGAACGATCCATCATGAACCCACACCTACAATGTTAAAAACAAATAATCACAATTTCTTCTTTTTTTTTTTTTTCGATGATTAATAATAGTAGTTTCACAAATACCATGGTTAAGAGGCAAATATCTTATTGTTTTGTTTTAGTTAAGAAAGAAATCGTAATGAAAAAAAGCAGTCGAAGGTTTTGTATGCAAATGTGTTTTGTTTAAAAAGAAAAAAACAATCAGCCCAAGTTAACTATTCTGTACTATATACAAAGGATACTGTTAAAATTGAATTTAACTTTAAAATCTTATCTAAGAAATTGCACGATCCATAAACTGAAGATCGTTTATTTTATCGAAAAATCTTAATACTTGATTTTTAAATAGAACAGAATCGATTTACTGTGTTATACAGGGTGTCCCAATAACATGTATACACTCTTTAAATGACCATAGAACCAACATTTATTATAAGAAAGAAAAGTTTAATTCATCAAAATGCTGTGAACAAATATAGAAACCAGTTAATTATCGAAAATGTTCAAATTGTTAGCCATTGTGATCCATGAACAGCTGACAACACTCACTGATTGAAACGAAAACGTTCTTAATTAGTTCAATTGGTATATTGACGCATCTTCTTTCAATAGTTGCTTTCAACTCATTCATTGCAGCTTGTTTTGTGGTGTGAACCCTGCGTTTAACATGTCCCCTAACCTCACCTCAAAAAAAGATAAAAATCCAGGGGGGGGGGTCAAATTCGGTAAGCGTGGACAGTACTCGATATTTCCTCTTCATTTTAACTATCTGTTTCGCAGGTGATTATCAAGATATGCTCTTACGTCATGACGGTAGTGGGGAAATGCTCCATCCTGCTGGAAGTGCCATTCTTTATTCCTAAACATCTCTTGGGAACGTGGCATAGCATATTCATGTAGCAAGTTGAGATAATTTAAAGAGTGTATACATTTTATTGGGACACCCTGTATTTAAAACGAAGATGGTTTGTATAAAAAGTATCTATCGTTGAAACAGTTATTTGTTTTAGTCTTCTTTTTATGTAAAAAAGTTAATAAATAAATAAAACAATCTTAATACTTGAATTTTAAAGGGAACTGTCTAAGTTATATTTTAAACAGATACGATCGTTTAGATACATAATGATTGGTAATGTGTGTTTTATTTAAAAAAAAGAAATCTTAATACTCGATTTGTAAAAAAAAAAAACAGTATTGATTTTATTCTTTTATTATAGTTGAAACTAGAGTGGTCGTTTTATATAAAAGCTGTTGCTGAAACCTTTTTTTCTATTTTTAAAGGGGAAAAAAGTAGTTTCATAAAAGTTGCTTTAAAAAGAAAGAAAAAGGAAACCTGGAATACATGAATTTTAAAAATAACTTATGATGTTGGTAGATCTCGTGGTAAGATCTCATCTTAAATACAACTTGTTCGTTAATTCAATCTAGTATTCTGAAATATTATTCTTGTATTATGAATCTATAATTGACACTACAGAAATACAATCACTTCCTTATTTCCTGATGATATTCAGCAACAGAGACACAGTATATTTAAAAATCAGAGTGTTTGTTATTTTAGTTTAAAATCTATTGTAATATTTAGAGAGTAACATTAAGAAATGAAATAATAAGCAAGGGTCTAATGAAAATTGAGTCTATGAAGGAATTCAAGCAGTGATCATAAGAGGACTTAAATGTTTGCTATCTTCTTTGTAGGAGTATGTATTTGAGAGAATCAGTTTAGTCGGATTAAATATAATAATTTGTAAACGAAGACAAAATATAAACAAACTTTTGTGAAACACGCTTTAGGAGTTGCCGTAAGTGTGGGTGGTAAAGATTTGTATCCTGTTATTTTTCTGTAATTACAGAAGTTGCATGTGGAAAAACCGATATTATACAAGACAAGAAAATAGCATTGTCGTTAAAATAAAATAATTTTGTATTTTGTGTACCTCATAAATACCCTTTCTCCTCACAATAAGCACGATATTGATATGAGAAAAATTAGAAAATTGTAATTACAGAAAAAAGAACAAAATTCAAACAAGATATTAATGAGAAAAATTAGAAAATTGTAATTACAGAAAAAAAGAACAAAATTTAAACACAATATAAATGTGAGAAAAATTAGAAAATTGTAATTACAGAAAAAAAGAACAAAATTTAAACACAATATAAATGTGAGAAAAATTAGAAAATTATAATTACAGAAAAAAAAGAACAAAATTTAAACACAATATAAATGTGAGAAAAATTAGAAAATTATAATTACAGAAAAAAAGAACAAAATTTAAACACAATATTAATCTGAGAAAAATTAGAAAATTGTAATTACAGAAAAAAAAAGAACAAAATTTAAGCACGATATTAATATGAGAAAAATTCGAAAATGGTAATTACAGAAAAAAAAGAACAAAATGTAAACACGATATTAATGAGAAAAATTAGAAAATTATAATTACAAAAAAAGAACAAAATTTAAACACGATATTAATGACAAAAATTAGAAAATTATAATTACAAAAAAAGAACAAAATGTAAACACGATATTAATGAGAAAAATTAGAAAATTATAATTACAAAAAAAGAACAAAATTTAAACACGATATTAATGACAAAAATTAGAAAATTATAATTACAAAAAAAAGAACAAAATGTAAACACGATATTAATGACAAAAATTAAAACTGTCTTCCGTTGGCCTGCTTTCCTGCTGACTACAATATGGTCTTCAAGTACAATGTAAACAAGTTCTTGATTAGCCGTTCCCCTTAAGTAATCCAATTTACCAAATTTACACTACTAACTATTACTATGATGTTGTCCCATTGACTACTGTTCACTTTTTAACACTTATCCTCGAGTGGCCTCTGGGTCTTAATAAGCGGTGACTTCTATGTAAAAACAAAAACAAAAAAAAACAATTGTTCACTCCACCCATTTTCAATCATCTCATAAGATTCTTCATCCATGTATCTCATTAACTCTTATCTTTGAGTGGCTTTTGGTCTTGAAAAGTGATGACTCGTCAGATAAATTTTTATTAATAAAATTATGAGACAACTTCGTGTGTGTGCACACGCATTTCTTATGTCAACATTTTTTTTTTTTTATCATTAAACATTGAATTATCATTGAGTTTTGTGCAAATCTTAAATACTACTAACATTCTAGTTTATATTTCACTAGCTTGAGTGCCCGGCGTTGCCCGGGTGTTTGGAGGTGTGTGTTGAGCAAAAAGAAGTGATAGTAGGTAGGCAAGCTTGAATCGGTACCACGGAGGAAAAGAAAGTGAAAAAAAAAACATGGTGTGTTAGTTGTTGCGCCCATCGCCAAACCGGAAGTGACGTAGGTTTAAATTAAGGCTAGACAATTGAAAAGAGGAGATGACTTTGGAAAATATCTTGTAGAAGAGTGCCCAGTTGAGGATGAAGGAATTAATGTTTTTAGGCAATTTTTCGATATTTGTCATCCGAAGGGTCAAGCTTCAAAGTGATACCGATCTTGTGAAAATCCGTTGCCTCTGTCAAAATTTTTAGGCAGACATACATACTTATACACACACTAACAGACAGGTGAAATTTATATAATAGATTACAGAAATAATAACTAGAATTTTTCCCTGGTAAAAAAAAGCAAAAGTTTTAGTCCATTGACTGAGAATGAATGCTCGATGTCAAATTGATTATGGTAAAATCTGTGCTCATTTTTTGCATTAAATACTAATCCCTATTAATCCTGAACTGTGCATCGAATGGATGTCATAATACTTAGTTCGCTGCCATAACAAAGGTCCATACAAAAATTCAGCCAGATCGACCCTGTAGTTTCCGAGAAAGCTTCAAGGGTAAATGTGGTATTGTGATGACTAATCCCTATTAATCCTTAATTGTGCATCGAACGGATACTATAATACTTAGTTTGATGCACTTTATCATAACGAGAGTTCATACAAAATTTCAGCCACATTGGCCCAGTAGTTTCCAAGAAAAAATGGAATGAACAGACAGACTAAGAGAAATGTAATATAGATAAGAGAACTGTGCAAGAATGTCTAATATTTTCCCAGCGTTTAATTTCACCAGAAACACTAAATCATCATAAAGCCGACCAGATGGCAATAAAGAAAATGCAACACTAAAGCATAACAAAAGCAACAAGAAAACAATAAAAAAAAAAAACGGAAAATGAAGAAGATGAAGAAAGAAAGAAAAAAAAATGAATTCGTTGTAAGTTAAGGTATTTCATGACTTGTCAGAAAATGGATGAAAGGGTTGTCAATTAATTAGGTGGAAATGTAAGTCATTGTTAGGACAAAACGGTTTCAGGTGTGTGTTTCACCTGCGAATCAAATTGGTTAGAAAGAAACTGTGAAGATAAAAATGGTATTCTTACTAGACCACATGTAACTCACGGGGTTAGTATTTATTATCTTCTATTCTCTTCTATCTATCTATCTATCTATCTATCTATTCTTCTTTTCTTTCTATCTATCTATCTATCTATCTTCTTCTATCTTTTCTTTCTATCTTCTTCTTCTATATAAATAAAATGAACTCATTTTCCCCCTCCAACTTTGACCTTAATAGGATTAAAAATCATGACATTACATGCAAATGTAATGCATACAAACTGTAGCATATTATCTGAGGTTTGCTATAGGCCTATTACCTCTACAGTTCCTCGACAATGGTACATTCCTATATTTTTTCCGGTGAGAGTCCATTGCCAAGATCGCTTAGATTCAATAGAAGTTGCAACATCTTTTCTCTCTATTAGATTCCTCTTTTCCCCTCTCCCCATTTACACCGCAGCGGATGCATTCACAAGGAACACTACGAGGAAACACACTAGTTTGGTATTGTACTAGGTTACTTATGCCGTTTTTTTTTTGTTTTTCTTTTTATCTTTTTTCCCCTGATTTATGCTTTCTGTTTTTTCCATAATAAAATAGAAAAAAAAATTTAATAAAAAAAAAACGCGAGTACTATTGTTTTCTTTTTGCTTGTTTTTTCGTTAGTGTAAGACGCAATCTGTGAGACTAATTGGATTTTACTTCCGGTTTTAACGACTCTAACCGTGACATCTAACTATGGCCTTTATTAATTAGTACTTTCAACTCAACATTTATTTTAACGCATCAATATCGTGAATTCATTTGCATTACACTTAAATTAAAATAAATAAATTCATTTAGAATTCGAGAAAACAAAAACATTCATTTAGAATTCGAGTGTGATGTGACTACTGAAACTAAACCAAAAACAACTTCACTGCAGAATTGATATTGGACCTAATTCACTTTTTAGTTAATTCATCACTTTTTTCTTTGGCGCTTTCGCCTCAATGATTTGAGTTCGAGCCCTCCCCCTTACAAACTCTTTTGGGATTTTTCAAACACACGGGCACCGCCGGACCGTTCGTATTGCATCACGTTGATTTTTTTAATTGGTATTTTTTTTTTTACACGATTTTTTTTTATAGTTTTAACATTGTTTCTTTTTATAATATTTTAACATGATTATGACTTTGCTTTGTTTAATTTTACCCCCCCAACCACACTCTACAAACCAGTGCAACGCCGGGCAACGTCAGGTACCCCCCGCTAATATATATATATATATATATATATATATATATATATATATATATATTATTATTATTAAATACATATTTCTATCTTCTATATAAATAAAATTAACTCATTTTTTCCCCTCCAACTTTGACCTTAATAGGATTAAAACTCATGACATTACATGCAAATGTAATGCGTACAGACTGTAGCACATTATCTGATGTTTGCTATAGGCCTATTAGCTCTACAGTTCCTCGACAATAGTACATTTCTATATTATTTCCGGTGAGAGTCCACTGCCAAAATCGCTTAGATTCAATAGAAGTTGCAACATCTTTTCTCTCTATTAGATTCCTCCTTTCCCTCTCTCCCCATTTACATCGCAGTGGATGTGTTCACAAGGAACACTACGAGGAAACACACCGGTTTGGTATCGTACTAGGTTACTTGTACCGTTTTTTTATTATCTTTTTTCTCTGATTTATGCTTTCTGTTTTTTCCATAATAAAATGGAAATAAAAAAATTTTTAAAAACAACGCAAAAACACGATTGTTTTTTTTTTTTTTTTTTGCTTTTTTTTTTTCGTTAGTGTAAGACGCAATCTGCGAGACTAACTGGATTTTACTTCTGGTTTTAACGACTCTAATCATGACATCTAATTATAGCCTTTATTAATTAGTACTTTCAACTCAACATTTATTTTAACGCATCAATATCGTGAATTCACTTGCATTACACTTAAATCAAAATTAAAATAAATAAATTCATTTAGAATTCGAGAAAACAAAAACATTCATTTAGAATTCGAGTGTGATGTGACTACTGAAACTAAACCAAACTTCACTGCAGAATTGAATATTGGACCTAATTCACTTTTTAGTTAATTCATCACGTTTTTTTATTCTTTTTTTTTTTTTGCACTTTCGCCTCAATGATTTGAGTTCGACCCCCCCCCCACTTACAAACTTTTTTGAGATTTTTCAAACATACGGGCACTGCCGGACCGTTCGTATTGTATCACGTTCAATTTTTTAATTGTTTTTTTTACACGATTTTTTTTTTATAGTTTTAACATTGTTTGTTTTTATATTTAAACAGAGTTATGACGTCGCTTTGTAATCATTTTACCTACCCCCCCCCACACACACACAGACACACGCCTCTAAGACCAGTGCAACGCCGGGCAACACCGGGTACCCCCCGCTAGTATATATATAAAGTGAGAATGTGTGTGAGGACACTTCTCAACCTATATACTCAATGAATTTTTGATCTACAGACTTGAAATTTAGTATATAAGGTATTCAGACATGTAGAAACCTTTTTAATCAGTTTTCGTCCAGAAAAAGAGGTTCTAAGGGTTCAAAATTGAAAAATTGGTACGTTTGTCGACTGTTTTATGAATGCGCATGCGTGGTCATGAAACATGACAGCTTCCTTATGTTAAGAATAAGTAGGTTTGGAAACACTTTTTAAAGATCGTGTGAAGATGGTTTCATGGTTATCGTACTTGATTCACTGTCTTTAGGTTTTTGTTTCAGTTTAAAGTCAAAAAAATCACGCTATATATATATATATTTTAGCCAAAGGTGTGTGTGTGTGTGTGTACTAGGAGGCCGCCTGGTGTTGCCGGTCATAAAATATGCTTACATATGATATTTGAATTTATGCAGATTTCGTATTTATTATTAAAGAGACAATTCTCAATTGATTCTTATATTGTACCGAATATATAATAATAGTGATTTCCAAAGTAAAAAAAATGACTTGGGTTCCATCAGCTAGAATAAAATCCAAAACGTATAGCTCTCCATCATTATTCATTACCTTCTGTGCTAAATATATACGCATATAAAAACTTGTTGTTGTTAAAGGTATAAATGTACATTTGCACATGCGTAGAAGTAACACGCTTAGTCACAGGCTAAGGTCTAATTATTCTCAAGTTTGACCCCTTACCGGCTATTTTTGCCGGCTAAAGACCAAATCGAATTTGTTTCACAGTTCTAAATCCCCTATAATCGTTTAAAGTCTGTATATCAAAAATTGGCAGAGTAGTTTGGTAGAGACCGTTCTGCACTCAAAGTCACATATGTGTGTGTGTGTGTGTGTGTGTGTGTGTGTGTGCTTGTGTATAAGAAAAAACATACGTCTCCCTAGATTTCCAGTACTCTCCGGGGTTTTTTTTGGGGGGGGTATTATCGTTGCAAATAACATTCAGCATGTCATAATCTTGTTTTTTAAAAATACAATTTTTGAGATACTGTTGATTACCATGAATTATTTTGGAATTTTTTATAGATTAAGATTGATTTTTTGGATTATTCGGACTACTGATCTCATGGTGGATATTTATTTTCATAACGTTTTGACTGATGTAATTTCCTATCAGTTTGAAATTCCTTACAGATTCCTGAGTTCTACAAGACACAGCCAAAGAAGGTCGGAGATTACATCAGCCAAAACGTAAGAACAAAATCTACCACAAGAACAGTAGACTGGGGTTCATCCAAATGATATATGCAAGATCTTGTCTAATAGTCTGTTCCTATTTACTTACCTCCCCATGAGGGCAGAGTTAGACACCAAGATCGGTTTTTAATGTGAGTGAAAGAAGAAAAATAAAAATTGTCTCAGCCATGAAGGATTTCTCCTGCACTAACCGAGAAAAAAAAATTGAAGTGTAGCATCAGAACAGATACTACACTTTGATCTTGGCCTGAACAGATTTAAAATTTTAAAAAACAATTCTATATTCATACAATTAAAAAAAATGAAAATAAAGACTCCCGAGTAACATTGAGTAGTTACAGCTAGTAAATATAGGAAATTTTGTCTGTTGCAGAATTTCCTTCTCTCCATGAAAAAAAATTCTTTACTAATTTTGCGTTTCTATTTTTGCAAGAATCTTTAAAAAAAAAAAAAAAAGTTCAATTTTGTCGACGGCGGCGGCGCTTTGGGGTCGTCTTTCTTCTCACGAATCTTCCTACGTCCATTTTGTTGTTCTTTTGGAGTTGGGTAGGAGGACTTAACACAGTGTCTCAGATAATGACAGAGATTTCTTTGCGGAATGGCATAATTAGTAGACGGATGGAAATAAGTGATTTGCCAAAGTCGTTCAGGTCGAAGTTTAATGAAATTCTTCAAATGTTTTGATCTGATGGGCATGAAAAATAAGAGTTCAATTTATTGGATGAGTTTAAACAAAGTACAAGGTGTAGATAATATCTCTCTCTCTCATATATATATATATATATATATATATATATATATATATATATATATATATATATATATATATATATATATATATATACACACACACACACATATATATAGACTATATACTATACGTACATATATATATATATATATATATATATACACATTTACTATATAGTATATACTGATATATATATATATATATATATATATATATATCAAGGTTATGAGGGTTTATGAAACATAAAAACGGTGTTTTTTTTATATTTGATATTTTATTTTTATATTTCAAGCGCTCCCCCGCTCTTGATCACACACATATATATAGACTATATACTATATGTACGTACATATATATATATATATATATATATATACTATATAGTAGCAAGAAGATCCGATCCAGGATTGCACGATGAATCATGTTTCTTTACCTAGCCCATTACACCATATCACCTTTAATTATTTTTATTTTGTACATTCCATTATATTCAATTTTATGAGTGGGGCCTAAGGATATAGAATTGATTTTTTTTTTAAGGGGGGGGGGGTAAAGTAACATTAATTGAAATTAATTTCCGTAGTTTTTTACTCCATCGTATGACATCTTCCATTTCCAAGGAATCTGTAAGGACTTCTGTGTAGCCCTGAAGTTTTTATTAACATTTCTTTTCATGTTTTAAGTTCTGTAATTTTCAAGTTATAAATAAAATAAAGTATGGATGTGAAATTGTACATGCCTTTGATCAAAATGAATTATACTAATCCAGGTGCCTAAAAAATAGCCTTCTTTATCACGTCATATTTTTATTTTTTATTTCAAGCAATATTTCTGGCTTTCAAATGCCTAGAAAATCCTCATTTAATTAAAAGATGGAAAGTTTTGTAAGCTTATTTGCATCCAATTATTTTATAAATAGACTAAAACATTACCTCAAGAAAATTAGTTATAGTTTTGTAACAATTAATAATTTAATGACTAAACAACATTGTAATAATTAAATTTAAACCTAAAAATTTTATTATATAACAAAAATGAGAAATTAAAATTTGAAAAAAAAAAAATGGACAATGCCAAGTAGGTACAACTAGTATTTTTATTCCTAGAATTTTTTTTTTTTTGTTCTAAAATAACATTTTGTCTTACTTTTGAAATTAAAAAAATATATAGAAGATACTGCAAAATCTGCTGCAAAGAAAGTGTGCTTCCTCTACCGGGCTAGAAAACTCATCTCTCTCTCTCTCTCTCCTTCTCTATCTATCTATCTATCTATCTATCTATATATATATATATATATATATATATATATATATATATATAATCTCCCCGGCGTTGTCCAGGAATCTCTTTCATTTTTGCACCCATTCCTTTTAAAATTGTCTGATTTTGCTATGACGTCATATATGCAGTAATATTGTGAACAAATAAGCAAGTAAACAATTTTATTATCAAATATATTAGTGGCTTGGCAAGGCCACAGGAGAGACAACCGAAACAGCAAAGCTGAAGCTGGCTTGCAGGACACTATGTATACAAGTGTAGGCAAATTCGGGCATATTTTATTGATTTGAAAATATAGGTTCTTTGTTACAAATTGTCATAAACTTTTAACCATAGAATAGTATTATAATCTTCAAAAAGCCTGAAAAGTCTCGTTGGAAAGGTAATGCCCTGAATTGTGTAGTGGGCTATGTGACATTTGCTCTTAAGATCGCACATTAAGGGAATCATCCATCATCCAGAGCCTATTTCTGGCACTTTTTTTACAGTCATAAAATGTTTCAATCATAGTCATTTGTTTTCCTAGTTTTGCATATGAATTACAAAATATCTGATATTTCCCCAAAACCTTTGGTATTGATGGAGGGGAGACTAAAACTTGCTGCTATGGTTTCAAATGATCTGAAATAACAGCAAGGGGAGACTTGATTCCAAATATTTCTCATATGTTATATCTTCCCTCTTCAGTTTTCACACAAAGTAAATTTCACAGTGTATAAGAATTATTTGATACTGGAAATATTTATAATCGTACCCTATTTTCAAAAGAGGAAAGATATAACATATGAGAAATATTTGGATCATTTGAAATCATAGTAACAAGTTTTAGTCTCCTCTCCATCAAGGCCAGAGGTGTTGGGAAAATGTCATATAATATAAGTAAGTATGAGATTAAAATTATTGAGTAACTTCCTCCAATACTTCTGACTTGACAAGGACCTGGTAGCTCAAAATAATTACTCTACTAGAGGAAGTTACCCTTAAGCCTTAAATATTTTCTCTTTATGCTAAATATATTAAAGCTCTTTAGTCAGAAATATGACGACCCGTATTGTAGTTATAACTCTATATAATTTGTTATTAATCCAAACAGTTCCAGTCAGATTGTATCTGAAATCATAAATTCTCAAAATCCATAATATATCTCTATCTAAAGTTTGGTGTGTGTATATGTTTATACGAGGGACGTTACAAAAATAATGCCTCCTATTTTTTATTCCGCCCGAATGGATTAAAGGGGATTGCAAATCGCATTGTTATGCTGACTGAACTTATGCATTCATGACCTGATAGTTTCATCTCTCTATTGCAGATATTGACGGTGTGAAACTCTAAGGGTGCAATCCCCTGTCATAGACGTGCGTCAGAAGTAGAGATGCGTCATTGAATTACTCAATGCAGAAAAAAATTTAACCTGCCAATATTTACCGATGCCTGTTAAACGTTTACAAAGCTGATGCGGTTGATATCAGCACAGTTAGGAGATGGGTTCTCTGGACTTTTACAACTGAGGCATAAAAAGAGGCTGGCAAAAGGGCATTGAGAATGATAGTGATCATGTAGAAAAATAAATTCTCTAGAGCAAAAATGGTTACTCGTTTTAATGGTACCACTTCCGTCTTCATAGCTCTTCAACTTTTTAGCTTTTGAGTTTAAAAAATAGGGTGCCTTACTTTTGGAATGGACCTTATATATTTGTTTGTACAGGATTAACTCCTAAATTAATGAATCGATTACTATTAATTTTAGAAGATAACTGCTAGGAATAAGAAGCCTTAATGTGGACTATATTTAGTTTAAGTTTTATGCACAGAGGTTCAAATGGGGCTTTGTTAAAATACTTTCGATTCTTGTGAAATTTTAACAACGGGTACTTATAAGATATCAATTAATAAATAATCCTCGAATTTCGCTTGGAGGGATATTTTAAAGCGTTTTTAGGGGACATCATATGGGCATAACTTCCTATTTGAAAATTAAAATATTTCAGATTTACCTTGAATTTGAGCCATTCTCATTAGACACTAATTAAGTAAGATTCCCTGCATTTCATTATCTTTTTAAGACCCCTTAGACTTGAGCCTTAAATTTTAGACATGTTCTAGAATCAAAATTGGAATGAAGATTCTAGACATACGGTTTGATAGAATTATATATAGATTTTAATCTTTGTACTGGGATATAAAAGTGGTGCAAAACTATTCTATTTAAAGAATTAATTTTAACTGTTCTGGGACGGGTATTCTTCTAGTCTATAACATTTGAAGATACAGAGTCAACAGCGTATGATGACGTCTTCTATATATAAAATTTGATCTCCAAAAGCTCTTTCACTGAACCGGTTTAGAGAGAGAAAGAGAGAAAAGTTTTTAAATAAATATTTTGTATACAGTTTTTAGCATTTTTACTTTGTTATCCATGCCAGGTAGTAGTATGTGTTGAATTCAATTATGGGAGGGGGGAGGGCTATAAGCACTACAGTGAGTAAAGTTTTTTTGTTTTGTTTTTTAATTTACGTTTTTGCAGACTTTGACATCACTATTTACTTTTATTTTTTCATCTCCAAATCCTTTTTCATTCTATATAATACATTTTGTAGCAGTTTTTTTGATGAACATGCATTTGTCTCTGAGGAGTTGTTTAGTGATTTTCCATCATTCAGCGTGTGAAAAATTTAGGTGTTTGTATATAAAAAAAAATTAAAATAACAATAATAAAAACAACTTATGAGTGCGAATTAACTACATCTTTGGGTTTTGGGAATGATAACTAAGGATATCTATATATTTTAAAGTATCCCATTCTTGCAACTGATATATTTATTTTAAAATTTTATAGACGGTCAGAAAAGCATCGGTACTGTCGGTTTCAAATCAAGGGACCAGTTTATGGTAAAAAAAATATTGGATCCTTTTCAGCCTCTGTTTTTTTTTTTTAATGAGAAGAGAATCCAATATTTTTCGACCATAAACTGGTCCCCATATATCTGATTTGAAACTAACGGTTCTTAAAATAAATATTATGTTCTTATATTGAATTTTTCTTTATAAGTAAACATTTTACTGAGGTTCTTTTCCATAAAGACAACACAGTTTTTATATATATATATATATATATATATATATATATATATATATATATATATATATATATATATATACACAGTGATGATCATATTTATTGGCACGGTAAAATAAAAGTTAAATTTTGTCTAATAAATTCTAAAAAAGGGATTAAATTTAAGAAATTGCAATTATGTTTGTTGTTCCTTTGTTATTTATTTTTTCTAAAATCCGATTGCTGCATCGGAAAGGCCAGTTAAAAATACATAATATACTTTGTTATTTTCTTTAATTTAATCTCTTTTTTAGAATTTATTAGACAAAATTTAACTTTTATTTTACCGTGCCAATAAATATGATCATCACTGTATATAGGGGGCTCTACATTGCAAGTGAAACAGTCGCTTTTGCGAATGATTTTTCAAAATGGCGACTAGAAATAATGAAACGCTTATTTTTTCGCGATTGCATTTCTTTCACTGACAATCTTCCAAAGCTCACTACTGAGTGAAAAATATCTTTTCAATTTTTTTTTATATAAAATGAAAGTAAAATTATTGAAACAATAAAAGTTTAATAGAACAATATACTCATATTTTTTTAACGAAGGCTGTTTAAAAAACATCTGAAGAAATAAGAATGTTTATACCTTCAAGTATCAACATAAAATTTGTTGTATATTTAGAATTACACTAATTTAAAAAATATACAGAAAAATCGTTATGATGTATATACTCGTCACAGAACGAAGATGTCATATTTTAAAAATCATATACGTTTGGCTAGTAACGTTTCTATTTGGCTAGTAAACGAAAATATTCAGTTGTCAAAGGTCAACTAATGATAAATTTGTCCATAAAGCCCTGATATATATATATATATATATATATATATATATATATATATATATATATATATATATATATAATACCAGGTGAATATTTCCCAGGGTAAAGTAGCCAATGAAGTTTTAACAAGAGATTAATGCAAGAATGTTCAATACCGAAGCAGTGTAAGATATACTTTTTATTTTGTTTTACATAAGCATTAATATGCCGCTACACATTCATGAGCATGTTTCGGTCAGCTAGTTACTAGTAACTAGAGACCTCTTTCGGCGATATAGTTCATACAAAAGCTTAGTCCGTAATGAAAATCGTTCAAGTATTCAGCATCACAAGAACTTATTTATGAGGAGGTCACATTACATGTTATTAAAAATAGAAATAAAAAATAAAAAGGGAAATGGTTTTTAATATATCGGGAGAAGACCGAAAAGGGGATGGAGATTAAGGTTTGTATTGATATATATATATATATATATATATATATATATATATATATATATAGCTCTTTCACTATACCAATCGCTAGAGAGATATTTTAAAAGAAAGATTTTGCATACACTTTTTGTAACTGTTCTACTTTGTTGCCCATGTCCCTGCTGATATATATATATATATATATATATATATATATATATATATATATATATATATATACACACACGCACTCGTGTAATTAATCTGAAAGTTAAGAGTTACAAAATAAATGAATATAAGAAAGAATCGGTTTTCTTTTTTCCTTAAATTGGAAAGATTTCTTGATTAGAGCAAAGTAATTAAAGGTTACTTACATCTACACTCGTAGATATAAGTATATTTGTCTTGCTGTGTATGTGTGTGTGTGTATACACAAATCTGTGCGAGTAGGTAAAATTTAACCATGTGATTCGTGATTAGAATCCTCCCCTCGCCGCCGTCGACATGATCACAATTTGATTGGAACATTTTCATGAAATCAGTTTATAACGATGCTTAAAGGTTGTTCTTACCTGTGCAAGTTGCGAAGGTGTGAGGTAAGGAGGCTGATTGGCTTCACTTGTTGTCACCTGGATTAGCTCTTCAAGATGACGCGACGTGTGACGAGTTCTCGCCATCCTATCCCCCGCCGCCGATGTCAGACTGATGCTTCGAGATGATCACGTTTGTTCAATCACTTTTGTTGTGACTCGTGATTTTTTTTTTTTTTTTCGTGAAGGGGAGGACGGGTTTCCTTTCAGTGTTATTAGATTTCATGATTGCTTTTTTTTATTTTTCTGTCAAAAGAAACTCGAATCTTGGAGATTTGGAGTCAAAGGAAAGAAATGGTCGAAAAACAGAAAAAAAATAAAATAACAAAAAATAAATAAAATAAGAAAAACAAAGGAATGTTTTCCGTGTAAATAAGCATCGTGTCTTCATAAAGTCCTGCAGCAATTTTCAAATGCAATAACTCATGAGGACATAAAGACTACAGCTTCATCATCAGAACGTTTTTCTCTGCATCCCACATCCTATGCTCAATCATGTATTAAACGTCTCTAAAGTATGTTATCTTCTCAAAAGTTTGCCTTTTTGTTTGCACTCTTCCACCATTCTTTCTAGACAATATCGCCAAATGCAAATACTTTTTATAAATATTGTGGTGTACTTTATTTTATTACTAGGAAGTAACCGCTTATCAAGGCCCAGATGCCATTCAAGGATAAGGGTTAATGAGTGAACACTGTGATGATCAGTAATGGTGGAAATTGGGCAGAAATTGAGTATTTACAAGGACAGTTCAACACATATCCAAGGCAATGGCAGAAACTCTAGAAAATAACTTTCAACCTGTCATGAATCTGGATCATAAATAGTTAGTAACAGTTAATGCTACTAAGACTTAGCTTCTTTCCATTAAAAACTACAAAAAAACCTTCTTAACCAATGATTGCCATGACATCCTATTTGAAAGGCCATCTTTCAAACTCCTCGGCCTAACATTTGTGGAACAAATACAATAAGGACATTGCCAAGGTAGCTGCAAAGAAGGTGGGATCCCTTTAGTGTGCTAGAAAATTACTTGCAGCTGAGATCATCCTATATCTTTACAAGGTCACAATTCGCTCATGCATGAAGTATTGTTGCAACATCTGAGCTGGTGCATGTGCCAGTAATCTCTCACTATTAGACAGGATAAAAAATCTAATAGGTCCCGCACTGTCGGCCTAGCTCCAATCTCTGTCCCATCATCACAAGGTTACATTCCTATGCCTGTTTTACAAGTACTTTAATGAAATGTACGCTGATGAACTCATAGAACTTGTGCCCTATCAATATACATATTCCAACTAACTTGACAAGCAGCAAAATCCTGCCTCTTCACTGTTGAGGTCCCTAAATGCTGGAAAGCCTTCTACTCAAATAGTTTCTGTACTGTAACATGCAGAAGTTTAAATGTAATGTGAACGGACATCTTGCTGCTCAACTACCCACAGACATGATCCCAAATAGCATCTACTTCTGTTTCAATATACATTGTCTGATGTGAAAAAGACTAAAAGAAAAAGAACTTGTTCATGTTGGACTTAAAAACGATCATGTTATAGTCAGCTGAGAAGCAGCTCCATGGTAATGTGTTTCACAGATGGGCAGTTCTAGGAAAGAAGCTTTCCTCATGGAATTTTCATTCAGTTCTTGGGGTCAAATGGCCATTTATATCATTGATGTTATCAAGATGTTCATGCCTCTTTTATTATTATGTAGTTTGTTTTACAGCCACTAACTAAAGGGAAGTCTGATTATTTTTTCATAGAGTTATTTCCCTTATGCCGATTCCAGTTGTGTGTGTCCAGAGAGAGGAATGGGCTGAACAAAGAAGAAAGAGAGGGGAAGGGGAGGGGAAAAGAGAGATAGGAGTAATATCACACTTTTGTCCCTGGCAATACCAGGTAGCCCTGCTTGTCATAAATATATAGACCCTTTTGGCAATTTTATCTATGATAGATTGTATTTATTTGTATACTTTAATAACTTCTTTGCCAGAGCATACAAATGTTGGAAACTAGCACATTATAAATATTAGCGCTGAGTGTGTATCAGGAATGTTAATGATCAATGGGGGGGAAAAAAAAATATATATATATATATATATATATATATATATATATATATATATATATATAATCAATATATTTCTCAACGTGGGAGCCATGACCCCCCACCACCACCACCAATTTCCCAACTTCGGGAACCAGGGTGTTTATTAATAATACCTAAAATAAGGTAGAAACACACTGTGATATTGATGGAGGTACCAATGGGTGTTAATCTACCAATGGGTGTTAATTAAGTGCAGATATGCTATAAGGTATTACCTTATAGCATATCTGCACTTAATTTTAACATCAAATAATCTTGCTATATTGACTGCAAATAGATAGCAAAATAAGTTTAAACACAGATATAAGATACTATTTCTATTTCCTTTTTTTTTTATCCTTTTCTTTTACTTTCCTTTCTTGAGCTTTACTCTAATCATGTAAGAATTATGGATTCATTATGTTTTTTGTTGACTTGCAACAACATTTACATCTTGATCAAGATGTCTGAAGGTATCAACTTCCTGACAAAAGAAAATGCATCAAGCATTTTTTTCGTTTCATAATACTCAGTCAACCGTCTAATGTGGGTCCTACACGATTGTTTCATTTCTAAATTGCAGTACTGGATGAAACGATTATCGGTGGTTTCATCCAGTCTTTGTCTGTGTATAAACCTAAACATAGATTCCATAAGCGAGGCTTCTTTCTTAGAACTGCACGCCTGTGGAACTCTGTTCCGTTTTCCTACTTCCCAACTGACTACAGTGTGGTCGTCTTCAAGTCCAATGTGAACAAGTTCTTAAGTAAGCCAATTTACCAAATCTTTACTACTAACGATTACTACAATATTTTTTTCATTAATACTATGCTCATTAACCCTTATCCTTGAGTGGTTCTGGGCCTTCATAAGTGGTGACTCCTTCGTAAAAAAGAAAAAAAAAATGACGCCTTTGAAATTGAAATTTCGGGTGCAACAGACGGAGGTAGAAAGAGAAACTTTTGTTGCACAAAGGAAATAATTACAGAGAAATTACATCTCAAAGAAACAATGCATGTGTTGGATGACAATGACCTCCTAAACAAAGCTAGTATAGAACTGAATAAAATATGGGAACCAATAATTATAAATAGATTAGAACCCTATTAAGAAAATTGCAATATGAGTAACAGTAAAAAAAAAAAACCCTAAGTAAAAAAACAAACTTATGATATTACATATCTAGAAAAGAGTAGGTTCAAAGCTCTCAATATTTATATTAGAATTGTATGCATGGAACCGCTTTGCCTGACTTTCATGAAAAACACTTGTCTAGCTGAAACCACTATTAATAATTTCCCCCACTCTTTATCTGTGCCTAAACCTAAACGTAGATTCAATGAACAAAGTTTCTTTCTTAAAACTGTATGCCTGTAGAACTCTGTTCGGTTTTCCTGCTTTCCAACTACAATATGGTCGTCTTCAGATTCAACATGAACCGTCCTTGATGAACCGTCCCTTAAGTAATCCAATTTACCAAATTTTTACTACTTATGATTACTACCATATTATTCCATTAAGTACTGTACACTCATTAATCCTTATCCTTGAGTGGTCTTCGGGCTTTGGTAAGTGGTACTCCTTTGTAAAAAAAAAAATATAACAGTAAAAGTTTCACCTTTGACTTGAAATACTATGAAAAAGACATATATAAATATGAATATCCAGAGAAAATTCATGTTTTCGCAGAGAACACCTAAAACAATTAACTTCCGGTTTGATATAATTTTCAATATCGTAATTTATAGCCCCAAAAAAGTAATATTTAAATTATTTTTTTATTAAATTCCTCTTTATTCTAGAAAATATCAATTTTTAATTCCTAAAACTGAGCTTTTTTTAAATCTTGACAAAATCCTTAAATTAACTTTTGGAAACTTATTTTCAATTCCAAATTCTTGTATAGACTTATAAACTAAAAATCACATTTTTATTAACAGATTGTAAAACATGCCATGCACAAAGAAATTTAATTAACTCTTAAATCATAATTGTTTCAGTTACTTGGTTTAGAACTTATATTTTTGTTCTGACAAAAGAAACGAGTAACACTACGATTTTAACATCGACATGCGAACAGATTATTGCACCATTGGCCTTCCGTAGAAAAAATTATTCATGTTCAATTTTTAAATACATTTTTTAATTATTCATTATTCAAAAACTGCATCGATTTAAAAATGTTTTTTTAATTATTAACAGTAATATTGTTTGTTTATTCATAAGTTTTAAGACCGAATCTTCCACATTCTTTTCACAAATCTTCATAAATTCAAGTATTAAAAAAAATAAGAAATAATTTCGGAAATCGTTTGAAATTACATAAGTAAAAACTATTAAATGTAAAATAATAATTCTTTTTTAATTTCGTAAAACTTAAATAATTTTAATATATTTTCCAACTTCTGTTTTCCTGAAAAATCGATAAAAATCGTATAATTCGGAAACGTCTGTGACCCAAAATTAAATATATTTCATCATTCCAGTAGGATGTAAAAAAACTAAGATTTGAATACTCCTTCAAAATAAATTCTGATAAGATCGCGTTATGAGGGGTGGGGGCAATATATGAGAATTTTTTTTATATATATTATTTCATTTCAGTTTATATATAGTTCAGTCTTTTTAAAAAAAAAAAAAAAAAAAAGAAATCTAAAAAAATTTACGAAATTAATCAATTATTTGATTTTTGAGAGAATTTTAAAAAATCGTGTTGTTATCATTGTCTACCTCAAAATATGTAAAAATAACGAATTTAGGAAAACTCAACCCCGGAAAACTCGTCCCCTTTTGCTAGGTAGGAAAACTGGTCCCTCATTGAATAAATATCGATTGAAAACACATTTTATTACCATTCTTGAAGGAGATACTGTTTTTAAAAGAGACTATGCACCCCCATAATATTTTAAAAAATTATTTTTAACTCTTGCTTAAAAAAATAAACTTGATCACGGAGTAAAGATACGAAAAACGTAAATTAAAGAAAATACTGAGGTAGATATAGTTTTAAAACGAGCCTCCCCCACCTCAAAAAGAAAATAAATTTGTATATTTTTAAGTACTGCACAAGCACAAGCGCCCCGAAATGACTTTTAAACGATACCCTCTCCTCCCCATGTTAAGAATGGCTTTCAAAATAATAGCGTTATTATTTCAGCGCGGTACCAAAATTACATAAGACCGTGTTTTCTTTTTTGTTGTTTTGTAATCACACAAGAATTATTTAAACTGAATTAATTCTTCAAAATAAAATAATTGCTTTCTTTGATAATACGTGTTTTCTTTCTTTATTTTTGTTTCGTAATGACACAAAAAGTGTAAAAATTAGAGTATTTTTTAAAATAAATATTTGGTTTCGTTTTTCGTATCTTGATTCCTTGATCAAATTTATTTTTTTTTAAGCAAGAGTTAAAAATACTTCTTTTTTTTTTTTTTTTTTTTAATATTATGGGGGTGCATAGTTTCTTTTAAAAACAATATCTCCTTAAAGAACGGTAATAAAATGTGTGTTCAAGGGTTTGTATTACTGTACACATAGATTCGAAAAAGTTGTCAAAAAACAAATATATAACAAATAAATGTTACCAAAGGCAAGATAAGTTACTTTTCTACCAAACTGGATATATTTTTTGTGTTTTTATTCAATGTAACATGTTTATTCAGCTCGAAAAACATAGTGTTTACCGATGTATTGGAAAATTCAAGATGGCGTCTGATTCTCTCTTTAACACGGTAAGTTTGGGAAAAGGTGTTATAAATACAAAACTATACAAAATACTATTAAAAACCCGCCGAATATATGTCAACCTATGTCACGGTAACATATATTAAGCGAGTTTTTAACAGTATTTTATCTGGTTTTTTATTTATAACACCTTTTCCCAAACTTACCGTGTTAAAGAGAGAATCAGACGCCATCTTGAATTTTCCAATACATCGGTAAACACTGTATGTTTTTCGAGCTGATTAAACATGTTACATTAAATAAAAACACGAAAAATATATCCAGTTAGGTAGAAAAGGAACTTATCTTGCCTTTGGTAACATTTATTTATTATATATTTGTTTTTTGACAACTTTTTCGAATCTATGTGTACAGTAATACAAACCCTGTGTTCAATCGATATTTATTCAATAAGGGATCAGTTTTCCTACCTAGCAAAAAGGGGGGATTTTCCGGGTACGGGTTTTCCGGAGGCGAGTTTTCTCGGCACCAAAAAGAAATAACACGTGGTTCCAATTTTCATGTTTTTAACTTTTGGAGGAGTTTTTTGAAAATTCACCGGTTTTATGGAGAGCAAAAAAAAAAAAATGAGATTTTTTAAAAGAATATTTCAATGAATTACAATGAATCAATTTTTATTTTACAAGTTTTTACTTATGGGAATCGAAAATTCCGCCTTTATTGTTATTTTTTATTTTATTTTTTTTACTCACGTTCACCCCTAACAAGGTATATCGCCACTTGGACGTAAGAGGCTACTATTTGGGACCATTCATTTATTATGGTCATAACTAGTATTAAATAATCTTAAAAAAAAAAAAAAAAACAAAACGGTTGATATGCCGTTCTACAAACCAATAAACCGAAACACCAAACAATCTACCGTGAAGACTGACAGTGGAAATAGCCAGTTGTCTTTTAGCGCATAACTGACACATTCACACAAAAATGGTTTCCACAAAAATCAGAAAAGGTCAGCCAGACCCTTCTGTTGGTTGATCTAAGAGTACGGAGAGGGGGGGGGTGTAAGTGTTAAAAAGAAAACCCACTAGGGATAGTTGAGAGGATGGGATATAAAGTTGCCCCCCCCCTACGTCATATGTGCCGATTCAATTCTCTACTCAATCCCTTTGTTGTCTTTATCCTGACCCCTCCACCCCCACCCACTGCTTTCTCCTCTCAGTTCATTTAAAGCTTATGCCTGTCCATCTTTTTTTTTCCGGCTCTTTGTTGCCACCTTGGCTACTCTAAGTCTAAATGCTTTCCGAGACCATGTTCACGGATCTCCTCACACTCTTCGATGCTCTCTTGTGGCTCTGACTCTTATTTCCTCAATTTACAGATGGCGCCACTCTTAGATCAACTCCCACCGTCGCGTCCCCTGCAATTTTTGGCACCTACTAAACAACCATTTCCCCTGACCTGCTTCCTGTAATGTGTCAGGATTGGCACCTTTCAATTCTATCATCTACCTTTCTTCCAGCAGACTTTTTCCCCCTTTTTCTTTCTTTACATTTTTAATTCTTCCATTCTTCTTTTTCTCTTCTTTTTTCTTCTTTCTTCCCCGAAAATCTTCTATTTCTTCATTTTCCGTTTTATTTCTTTTCATTTTATTTTAGATTTTCTTTTTCTGTTCTTCTTTCTTTTTTTCTTCTTTCTCTACTTTTGTTTATCTTTTTCTTCATCCTTTTTCTATGTTTTTCTTTTTTTTATTCTCTTCATTTTTCTGTTCTCTTCTTTTTTTTTACCTTTTTTCGTCATTTTTTTCTACTATTCACTTTTATTTTCTCTCCTTTTCTCATTCCCTTTATTTTTTGCTTTCTTTTTACTTTATTCATCCTTTCTTTTCTTATATATTTTTCTTTCTTTTTCATTTGTTCTTTCTTTTTTATTTTTGCTTTTCTTCATCCTTTTTCTGTACTTTTCTTCTTTTTCCTTTTCTGTTCTCTTCCTTTTTTTCATTTTTTTCTTCAGTTTTTTTTGTTTTGTTTTTTTCTCCCCGATTTCGGAGAGGGACCTATGTTTTCAGTGGCGTCCGTTAGTCCGGACTATTGCTAGATAACCATCAATTAGTTTTTCCTGAAATTTTGCCACGAATTGTATTTAATTAAATATTTTTCTCTTTTCTTCCTCCCTTTCTTTTTCTCTTTTCTATTTCCTTTCTTTTATTTATCCTTTCATTTATTGTGCTTTACTCGATTCATTTCTTCCCTCCGTCTTCATTTATCATCATCATCATCTTTGGTTCACATGAATCATCGTGGTTCTCTTAGCTCATACCCGGATAATAACCAGGACTATGACAACAGCATATTCTTTTCAGTGTTTTGACTCTCGAGTATATATCCGACACAGTTAATCAACCGAGAACCACATCATTCTACATAAAAGCATATATCAACAGATACACACTCGAGAGTGAAAACAATGAAAAGAATATGCTGTTGTCCTAGCCCTAATAATAACACAATTTAAGAGAGACATTTTTTTTTTAGTTGTGTTACCATTTCCTTTATATTTAATTGTGCCATATTTACCTGTGTAATTTTCAATCTGATTATTTTTACCTAAATATATCTTTTAACATAACCTATTCATTAATAATCATGTTTTTATTAAAACGGAGCTGAAATTTTCTTAAAAAGAATCTTAAATCTATCCATATATTTATAAAAGCGAGAATGTGTGTGTGTGTGTGAGAGAGAGAGAGAGGACAATTCTCAACCTATATACTCGACAAATTTTTGATCTACAGATTTGAAATTTGGTAGATAGAGTATCCAGACATGTGGAAAACTTTTTAATCGGTTTTCATTTGGAAAAATGATCTGCTAAGGGGTCAAAATTAAAAAATTGTTACATGGTCATTGTGTTTTTATCTGTTTGCTGTTTCACGAATGCACATGCGTGAATGGTTCACATTACAGATTCCTTATGTTATGAATAAGTAGGTTTAAAAATACTTTTTAAAGAATGTAGCAAGCTGGCCTAATGGTTATCGTACTTGACTCACTGTCTTTAGCTTTTGGTTTCGAACTCAGCTCGAGTATTTTTTGTTTTTGTTTTTGTTTTTTACTTACAAGAAGTGAACTGCATGTTTCTGCATGAATTAAAATATAATATTTCTACATATTTTATGAACTGACAATACCGGGCGACCTGCTAGTGTGTAATATTTTCATAACAAAAGAGTTTGATGAAGGGAAACACATGGAGATATATAGTAGCACATAGTCTTTCGCGTTCACACACATATTCTTGTGTGCGCTCAACAAACATTTACACGTCTGTTATCGCCAGTGAGTGATCAGGAAACACAATTCCATTGCATAAAGTTTTGTGCATACGTGTGTCCAACTTCATCCTCTACATCATCACTTTCGCGCGCGTGTGTGGCTGCTGCTTTGTATCATTGATCGTCCAATGGCTTTGATCATACTTAAGATAAATAACTTCATGCATAAAAACACATAAGATTTGTTGACGATTTAAAGGTTTTATTGGGAGAGGACGATTCTTTCAACGAGGGGAGAGACAGGAACATTATTCATTATAAAATATCAAGTAAATTTTCTTCCTACTTAATTTTCTTAACCAATTAAAAGCTGGTTGACAAATGAGCACGTCAAAAGGAAATTTCTCGTAGCTTTCTACATTGTTAGCTCGTTGTTGTCTCTTGGTTTTCCAAACATAAACTGCTCGAAAACTTTGTTTCAAACTTGAATCAGTTTTTCGGGGTTATTTTTTTCCTTACAAAGGAGTCACCACTTATCAAGGCCTGGAAGCCACTCGAGGATAAAGGTTAATGAGTGTACGCCAGTCAATGGGACAATATCGTAGTAATCGTTAGTAGTGGAAATTTGGTAAATTGGATTACTTAAGGGGAACGGCTCATCAAGTACTTGTTTATGTTGGACTTGAAGACGACCATATTGTAGTCAGCTAGAAAACGGAAGAGAGTTCCACAGGTGTGCAGTTCTATGAAAGAAGCTTTTTTAGGTTTAGGAACAGATAAAGAGTGGCGGAAAATATTGATTGTGGTTTCAGCTAGGCGAACGTTTTTTTGTGAAAGTTTGGCAAGGTGAACCATAGATTGGAGCTCAGACGAGCACTTGCCATGAAAATAACAAACTGAAATAGCTTCCGTACATTTATATCAGATCTACCTCTGTATTCCATGTTTAAAAAGAACGTGTATTCTATAGTATCAGACCTGACAGAATGGTTAATTGTCAGTATAATATACCCTCCAAAAAATCCCAGCAAAAACCTAACAGTTAAAACATATGATGCAATCCTCATCCAACAATTCGACACCTGCTTCTCCTTTGTTTTGTCTTGGGAATTAACCCTTGACCTTTATTTCCTGACTCGTTGAGTACACTGAGTTTATGTCCATTCGATGCCAGGTTGTTCTGACATGCACTTGATGAACGCTCTGAAAATTCACACGCTGAAGTAATCTCTATCTATGGCGTAAGGCCCAAATATTTAAAAAAAAATATTTTAACTTAAATTTTGGTTCTATTTGAAGGATAATGATATAAAGTTCATGAATAATATATATATATATATATATATATATATATATATATATATATATATATACTATTATATAAAAAGAACTTTGTGTGTGAGTTCATTTCCTATAGACTCAGAAACGGCTGGACCTGTTTGTTTTTTTTAATTTTACACGAAGGTACTTGATGTGTCCAGGAGTGGTCTTATGTAGGTTTCGTATCGGAATGCGTCAAACAAGTATCAAAAATCGATAATCGAAAAAATCGGATTAAAGAAGGAAGTTCGATTTCAACCAAAGTTAACACTTTTATATGTCACATAACAAGTGCATTTGAGAAGTTTTATCACCGCACAAGCAGAAAGGCCTAGCCTATAAAATCAACTGAAGATTCTTTTATAAGACGGGCACGTTCGAAATAAATGTTTTCTTTAAAGCACAATTGGACCATGATATTTGACTTTTGCATTTTAAACTTTAAGTGAAGTTATTATTTACAGATAATTTCATAAAATCAAACAGTAGATTCTCTACAGTGCAATGTAAACTACAGTATATCGTGAACTAAGTCCCTGCAGGGAGGCATGTGAAGTTTCTTTCCTATACAGCGCAGGGGTAGGTCCCTTACTAGAGCAGGCAATCAATCGATTTGATTAAAAAATGGGCGGTTTCACCGATTTTGATGACAATAAAAGTATGGGAGAGTGAAACATTTGTTGATCCTCATTCAATCCCGGACATCGTCATGTCTCCCTGCTAGTACATATATACCGAACATATACATACATTGGCCACACAACAGAAACTCTCTCTTTACTTCCCATATACCACCTATTCAACATGAACACAATTAAGTGCTACATAACAAAATAATACACAAAATTAAAGGCATGAAACGACTGAAAAAATTTCAAGCAAACTATATATATATATATATATATATATATATATATATTTAATAAAATTTAGCATAGTTACTAATATTTTTAACAAACAATTTTTTTTTTCAATTTAATTAAAATCAAACTAAATAAATAAAAACTAAAGTAAATAAAAACAGATTGAAGAATAGATAAAAAGTTTATAAATTATTTAATTGGAATTCATTATTGAGATGAGTATTATTTATTAATTTTATTTATTGCGAAAGACCCATGGAATGAGAAATATATTGAATCAAATATTTAACTTATTTATTTGCAGACTATTATCCTCATCTTTCTTAGTTGTTGTTTCACGACGTTTCGGCCAGCTATTCCTCTGGCCTTCGTCAGGTGATAAACACAACAGGATAGGAACTCCGAATCTCCTAACTACATTCTCAGCAATTACTGCCATCCATAGTTGTTGTCGTCTCCCCACGTTTTGGCCAAGTAAGCCTCTGGCCGGCTTTGGATAGGATTGAAATTGCTATCTTCAGACAATTCTCACCTGGAACTATAGAGATTCAACGTCTCTATCCACTGTGCCACGGGCCCCGAAGTGCGATGAAGGTTGGATTTTTTGGTCTTATAAATCCACATTTATTTATTATCTGATCTTCCATGGTCGGGTCCGTACCGAATAATATATACATTATTTAATTAGAATTCGTTATTGAGATGAGTATTATTTATTAATTTATTTATTGCGGACTATTATTCTCATCTTTTTTAGTTGTTGTTTCATGACGTTTCGGCCAACTATTATGTCGTGAAAACAACAAGTAAGATGAGGATAATAGTCCACAATAAATAAATTAATAGATTAAAAGTTGTTTTTTTTTTTTTTTTCAAAACGAGACTAAAATAATAAATTAAATATTTCAAATAAATAACAAAATACCTCCTAATAACAGTTAAAAAGATTGAAAATGCTTAAGATGGACCATACTATAGTGCTGGATCATTATTACACCAACTAATACTTAGAAGATGACTGAAAGAACTAAGAAAATAATTTTTTTATACTTGTGAAAAAGGAAACTAGTTTTTAATCAAACTATTTTGGATATTGCGTTTCAGAACCTTGTTGGGGATTATTTTGGTTTTCATAATGTAGTTCTTTGAAAATGAGTTGTTTGCCCTTGTGACTCTTGTGTAAGGATTAGTGAAAATCCTTGTTTGGCACTTTTCTTCATAATCACAATTCTGATGTTCATCTCTCTTTATGATTACGAAATTAAGTGCTTTTTCTTTTTAAGGATTTTTTTTTTTTTGGTGCAATAATGTAAACTATAATATTTGATTTCAATAGATACTGGGTGGAACGATAAAATTGTCGCCCTAGAAAAGATGACATGATTCCATTTCCGTTTGATGAAAACCGGTTTTCTTTTTTTGTTGTAGATCATCTACTAGTTGGCCCAAGAGCGATAGGAGCCTTCTATCATGTCTGATAGTGACACAATGTTCAATGAGTGAGATTGGAGATGTGTTGCTATACAACTTACTCTCTACTAATCTGAGTTATGACAGCAGGACCATTACCAGCACCCTCAATGCATCACTGGATTGCCATGAATAACAGGGACGTGCCCAGGGTGATGAAAACAGTTTTCCAGCCACAGTTATGGTCTTTGGTGTGGTTGTAAGTGAGGGTCACACCATGCCACCTTACATCTTCAAAGTCAGCTTAAAAGTCAACACCAAAGTGTACCTGGATATGCTCAAGAGTGTGGTGATTCCCTGGTGCAATCATGTGGTTATTGGAAGACCCTGGGTGTAGCAGCAGGACTCGATGTCTAAAGAGACCCAGGCTTAACTGGATTGTTACAACATTGTACTGTTTTCTCACTGCTCCCTCTTCTCTCTTCACTGGACTACTTTGTTTGGTCATACGTCGAGAACATCACCAACATGACCTCCCACAATACCAAAGCTAGCCTGATCGCTGCCATTCACTGAGTATTCACCGAGCTCCTGCCAGTGTTTGTAGAAAAGGCATGCTCCCAGTTCCAGATCTGTATCGAGGTGGTGATTGAAGCTGAAGGTGGCGACATTGAATAAATGTTAGCTCTACTACATAATCAAGTTACTTGAATTGATTTTTTTCAATAAAAGTTTTAAAATAAAGCTGTAGTGTCGTTTTCTTTTATCATTCCACCCTGTATTTAACTGATAGGAAACAAAAAAAAAAAGGCCGTATAAGTCACGCTGTGTTGAGAAAAAGATACACACAAGAAATGAGCAAAGAGCTTTATTAATATAGAGTAGTGCTTTTCACCCTTTTTGCTAGAGCTGAACTCCATGGAAACATTCCACTCGCTCATGGAACCCTTATGCAATAATTTGTCTTGTGCAAAAAAACAGCATTGAAAAAATAAAATGAAATGAAAATACACATATGATGTTGATAAGAATTTATAAAAACAAACCTAATAGTGGCAAAACAAATTAATTTTTCAAATGTAGCGAGTTTAAATTATGTAAAATTTAATATATTTAAAAAAAAAATTTTAAATATGCATATATCAATAAAATAGATTTTCAAAATTGAATTTAACATTCTGTTTATTTGTTCCTTGTTTGAATTTAGAAATTGAGGAACCCCTGGACTGTACTTGCAGAACCTTAAGGTTCCGTGGAACCCTGGTTGAAAAGCACTGATACAGAGATTGTACTATTTTCACTACCTATCTGCATCATGGTTCATTAACAAAAACTTATAAAAAACCAATGAACTGGAAAAGAAAACTGGGCAGATAGAAGTATGTCGACAATATCCTTGATTGGACAAGGAAAAGCTTTGATGTAACTCAGGCACTTATCCGCAAATGCACCAAGTGGAGCCAGTTGGTTCACTGTTCATCCACCATGCAGTGCTCCTACATCCCTGACGGGTTACAGAACAAGTAACAGAAATATCTACATTACCTATTACGATATTCATGAGAAGTGTTAGGTGTGAGGGCCCTCTAACCTATATAAGATGATGATAGATGCGTTATGCATAGTGTCGTACAACATCCCCAACCAAAATGTGTTATAGTGTAAACCTACGATCGTCTGTGGCTGCAATAAAGAAGAAATAAAACATAAGCATCTGAAATTGTAGAGAATGCAACTTGTTGGGTTTACAATGTACGATATCATCGTCTAGCTATTTGCGTTGTGTGGTTTGTTTTTTTTCTGTCCTCTGTTAGCTGTCTCTTCCCATGTTTGCAGTGTGGGAGGACACTTAGCCAACCTGACTCCTAGACCTAGCAGTAAACTTTAAATTAGAATAAATCACAGAAAAATATTTGGTGCTTATTTAGAATTACACTTATTTAAAGAAAAAAAAATACATAAAAATCCTTATGATGTATGCACGGAATGAAGATGTCATATTCCAAACGTCATATAAATTGATCAACTAGTTTTGTATTATTTTTTAATGAAGAAAATCAAATTTTACAACCTAAGCAAGTCATGTTCTCATCAACCATGATGAAATAAATAAGGAAAGACAACTTAATTTGAAGTATCTAGACCAAAAATCAGCCTTATACTTAATACATTTATTATTAAAATCGCTGAAAATTGTAAATTTTGATTTTCTTAGTTTAAGAAAAACTACTTGATCAATTTACATAATTTTTGAAATATAACATCTTCATTCCATGGTGAGTATGTACATCATAAAGATTTTTATGTATTTTTTTTAAGTTCATCTATAATATAAATCTCACCGTTCTGTTTAAATGTATGTATGTATGCCTAAAACTTTCGACAGCAGGTTTAATTTACCGTTTTTTCGTAAGTAACGCCCCCCCCCCACTGTTTTACTGTAAGTAATGCGCCGACATACACCAAGCAGAAGAACTGTTTAATTTTTCACAAAAATTCTGTTTACATTGGGGGGGTAGGGCGGTGTAAACAGAATTTTTGTGAAAAATTAATCAGTTCATTTGCTTGGTGTATGTCGGCGCATTACTTACGGTAAAACGGTAAATTAAACTGCAGAAGCACCTCTTTAATGTTGTACAAGTTTTATAATTGAATACCCCCCCTCCAAAAAAACTAAAAAAACAAAAAATAAAAATGTTTTGGTAAATCGCTTGTGAAAACTAAATTTTTTAGATCAATTAAAAAGCATCAAAAACTACGTAACACAGAAAAATGAACCACATTTTGTTGTTTTTGAAAACTTTATTTCAAATGTCTGCTAAAAAATTCTTCCGCGATGTGACAAATCACCATACTACGCGCGTTCATGCGCGAACGCATCATGTAAGAATAGCATAAACGATGGCGGTGAGTTGGTACAAAATAGTGCGAGGGTTCAGGGGTTAATACTATGCAAACGGTAAATTTGCGACGGGTTTGAATATCAGATTCGTTGTCAGCGATCCCGAAAACTGTTTTAAAACCAAATTTTATTGGTCGGTGTTCTGTTGTAGTTAAAGTAAACATTTACCAAATGAAAATACAGCAATAACTGTGGTAACTTTTTTCCACATTTTTTACAACTGAAGAGATTAAACGCGACGATAGGAAATTATATATTTTTTCAAACAAAACTTTTTAATAAAACAAAGATGAAAATATTTAAAAAAAAAAGGCTGCGGCTGCTTTTTTTTTTTTTTTTTTTTTACTGAACAAAACTTTAACGAGAATTGTCTCCCTCTGCACAGTGACAAATTGTAAAACAACGCTCGACAATTCAGCATGGCATCTTTATATATCATCTTCTATGTCATACTGGTTTGACGTGAATGCTGGTTGGAGTTTATGGGATTCCGGATAGGAAATTAATTTTATTTTTTATTAAAATTTTAGTTTGTATTATTATTATTCATCAGACTACTGTTCTCATCTAGAGTGTGATTTTCACAACGTTTCGGTCGATATAACCTTCAACCTTTTTCAGGTGTCTCTTGTCGAACTCGGGAATTTGGACGGAATTTCGAGCAGAACCCTGTATTTATTTCACGAGTGTAGCGTGCTCTTGTTCTGTCAGTCATGACTGGATAGAGGTCCTAAGTAATTCACAAATGTATATTTCGGCTGCCCACACTGAGGATTGAACCTTCAACCTTCAGGAGAATATCACTTTTACAATTGATTTTTCCCAGTGCTCTAACCACTGCGCCACGGGTCCTTGCAAAGATGTTCAAGATGAGAACAGTAGTCTGATAAATAATAATACAAATAACTAATCCTCATTTCAAAAATGTCATTAAAATTTTAATTGATAATTTTTCATAATTTTTGGTGTACACAAATTTTTTGGATTGATAAGTAATAATTATATCCATAAGTTTTCTCATTTTATTTTGAGCTGCCATATTTCACTTGAATATTAATCAAAATAAGCATTCAATCACTTTAATTATGTACAGTGACAGCAAATTGTGTCATAAAAGTAAAATATCAAAACGAAAACTCGTCCAGAAAAATTGTCATTTGTGTTACCGAGTATGCTAAAGAAAACTATTATAAAAGAATAAAAAAAATAATCATAAATAACTTTTAAAAAACTAGTTTCATTAGCAATACTATTTTGCTTTTTTTTAGTTTCTAGGTTTTGAGGGTACTATGATAGTCTGATAGTCCTTATGTACATACGCACATTTAAAAATACTTGAGTTTAAAAGTCTCCTATATTTTAATCTACAAATGTATATTAAATCTTCTGAAATATAAAGGGCAAACGTCTGTATGTATGTCTCACTAAAATTTGAAAACTACTTCACAAACTCCTACAAAGTTGGTATCTTTTAATGATCATTACCTCGAAAAAATATTAAAAATTGAAATAAAAAAATTTTTTAAAATTCATTCTTTTGGAATCAAATGACCATTTATATCATTTAAAGTTATCGAGAATAAACACGATTTTTAATGTTATCATGTAAAGGGAAATAATTCAGATTTTATTTTTTTTTACAGAATTATTTCTCTTATACTGGCTCAACTTGTGTATGTGTATATATGTTCAGAGAGAGGAATGGGCTGAGCGAAGAAGAAAGATGGGGGTAGAAGTTATGTTACACTTTTGTCCAGGCAATGCCGGTTAGCCCTGCTAGTAAAATATATATGATAAAAATCTTATTTAAAGTGTGGAATGCTTGTGGTTATACAACGATTTCTCACTTTTGTACATGGTCCTTTATATTATTGTTGTATTCTGCAAGATCTTTCAAGCTGCACTAGTTTGGCAGGAGAGAGAGCAGACAAGACAGCATTGCATTGTATGGGCTTCCTCTCCACATTCGCAAATGGTTGGGTCAGTTGTGGAGATCCAGCTGGACGTAGCAACTTTCAATCACCTCATTCTTATTTTCAGGTTGTTGAGTGTTTCTGAATTGGTAAGATGGGTTTCAGAAAGAGGATAAATCAATTTTTAAGACTTTAAAATGCCTAAAAAAAAAGAGTTCATATGCCATAAAACAACCAAGTCAAATCAAAACCAATAAGAATTGTATAAACAAGAAATTTAGCTTTGAAAAAAAGAACAAAAGAATAATTCATAGCAACTTTTGATCACGTCATTCCTGCTCTCAGACAATTGAGTGTTTTCCACTGAAGCCAGGGTGTTTCTGAACCAGAAGGGAGACTCTAAAAAGGAAAGAAATGTCGATTTTTAAGATTTTAAAATGTCTCAAAAAAAGGATTGATTTGTCGTAAAACAACCAAATCAAGCCCAAACCAATTAGAACTGGAAGTAAGAGATTTTGCTTTGAAAAGAGAATGAAAGAATAATTCACCACAGATGAGATAGAAAGAGAATCGAATGCTGATGAAGTGAATGTGACTTAAGAAGAAAAAAATAAATAAAAAGAGCAAACTCCTGCCAATTTATGGACAACCAATGATTTATCTCCCTTTATTTTTCCCTCCATTTCTGTCACTTTTCATCAATTGAATTCAGTTTTTGCTTTCAATTCTTCGCGCTTTTCATCATTCAATTTGACTTTTTCTGTTCACGTTTCCATTAACCCACATTTTTTGTTACATTATTTCTTCCTTTTTTTTTTTTGTTTGTTCATCAATTTTAAACATTGCTTTGCTTTTAATTTCTTTACTATTGAGTTGGTTCTAATATTGAAAATGCTTAAATTTTTCCATTTTGTGTTTTCACTTTTCTTCAATTTCAAACACAGATTTTCTGTCTGTTTGTTGGAAAAACATGTCATTAAAATTGTATTATTATTATTATTATTATTATTTGAATTATTTGGATTCATCTTGGTTGTTATATTCACCGCATTGTTTCGGCTAATGTAACCTTCCACCTTCTTCTTTAAACTTGAGAGCCTTCTCTTCAATCTTATGCATCTTTTTTTGTCAAACTCTGCAACCTGTACAGAATTTTAAACAGAATTCTTCATTTAATCCAAAAGGGTAGATTGTTCTCATATACAAGGTGGAACAATAAATTTGTCGCCCTAAAGAAAACAACACTACAGCTTTATTTTAAAACTTTCATTGAAAATATCAATTCAGATAACTTGATTATGTAGTAGAGCTAACATCTATTCAATGTACCTGCCTTCAGCCTCAATCACCGTCTTAATATGGGTCCAGAACTGGGAGCATGCCTTTTCAACAAGCACTGGCAGGAGCTCAGCAAATACTCGGTGGATGGTGGCAATCAGGCTGGCTTTGGTGTTGCAGGAGGTCACGTTGGTGATGTTCTCGACATATGACCAAACGAAGTAGTCCAGCTGGTTCAAGTCAGGAGAGGAGGGTACAAAGTTGTAGCACTCCTTCTGTAGCCAAGCCTGGGTCTCTTTGAACTTGTGGGCTGGCGCTGAGTTCTGATGCTACCTTCAGAGTCTGCCAGCAGCCATGTGATTGCACCAGAGGATCACTACACTCTTCAGCACATCTAAGTACACTTTGGTGTTGACTTTGAAGCTGACTTCAAAGATGTGAGGTGGCATGATGTGGCCCTTACTTGAAACCACACCAAGGACCATAACTGTGGCCGGAAACTTTACTGAGCTGTGCCCTCAAGCATTGAACTGTACAGATTTGCATTTTGAGGGAGCTGGCAATGCTCCTATTGTCATAGCTTGGATCGGTAAAGAGCATGAGTTGTATAGTAGCACATCTCCAATCTTGCTCGTTGAACATTGTGTCCTTTTCAGACATGATAGAAGGGTCCTATCACTCTTGAGTACAAAATTGGCCAACTAGTAGATGGCCTGCAACAAAAAAAAAATTATGAAAACCAGTTTTCATTAAACGGAAATGGAATCATGTTGTCTTTTCTAGGGCGACAATTTTATCGTTCCACTACGTACATGAGGTTGAATGGTTAAAAGTGTTATCTGTTAAAATATTCTTCTTAGATGACTAAAAATAATAAGCCCTTTTACTTGTGTATTGTTGGCATCTGTCAGTCTAGAAGACTACGGGGTTGCGCCTGTAGACGTTGGGGTTGAACACTGTCTTCTGTGACTGAATAAGCCATCTTCAATCTGTATTGTCGATTGCAGACATTGCAGATGAAGGTCGGTGCATCATATTGGTATTTATCATATTGGTGGTCATTTAGGTTTTGTTGACTGAATAATCTTTTGGTCTCTGCCTTTTCTGTGGTGGACCCTTCCCCATTGATCAGGTTACCATTTGCCTTCAGATATTACGGACTTTAGCTTTGGGCTCCCAACTGGTAGGGTTAATATCACATGCTTTTATGTCGCATTTGCACACGTCGATATAACGGAGGTGAAGATGACCAATTTTCTTTTTGCCAATAGTAAGTTCACCTTAGAGAATGTCTTTTTGGATTCGCCTATTATCTATGCAGTGCACGTAGCCTATCCAGCATAAGCGTCTTTGTCGAAGGAGGGTGAACATGGGGGACTTCTATACTATCCTTATGGATAGTATAGAAATAAAGATTTAACAGAGCACATATGAGCGCGTGGGAAAATATCAGCAGAAGCTGTAAGATAGCTGACTTGCCAGGAAGTATGCGAGATAAAAAAGAAAAAAAGGGCACCATGTGGTTGGAAGCAGAAGAAGTGTAGTTGGAAAACATGGACGTGTAAAATCAAAGACGAGAAATGCCTGTCTATAGCCAGCGTGTAGTGGAGCAGAAAAAGAAATGTATGCCAGAGACTCTTTAAGCTGGTGTTGAAACGGGAAGAAAGAAAAATGGTAATAAACAATTTGTATTCAAAAAAGTAAGAAAAACCAAGTCGGATTTTTTTTAAAGAAGAAATTTGAAATAAACCATTTTGACTTGAACACATTTTTATAAGTTTGTGTTTGAACTGTTTAAGTGGTATCTCCAGTTTTATTATGAAATAGTAAAGTTTTAAAATTTAAAAAAACTTGGCTGGAGGCTTAGCAAGACTGGGGCAAATGTTTAAACAATTATAGCACGTGAAGTATTAAAAAAAAATAAGTTTGACTTTATTTTTATAAAGAGTACTAATTTTGTTTTAAGCTTATGGATCGTTTATAATTAACTATTAATCCTGCCATAGTGAAAAATGATTATTAAATATGAAGACATTGTGTTTCTTTACTTTTTATTTTAATAAGAAACTGAAAAAAAAAGCTCATTTTTAGCACAGGCTATGCTGAGGGACTTATAAATAATTTTATTTTATTTGCGAGGTTTTTGACCGGGTCTTATGCTTTTGTTTGTCGGTAGTTTGCTACTTGGATTCAGATAAATGCTGAGCACTGAAATATTAAAATTTTAAGTCGTTAAAATACATGGAAAGCAAGAACTGCATGATGGTCAGTTAGAACACATGACAGGAAGGAAATTATTTTTTCTAACTGAAAGTCTTTATGACAATAGGATACAGAAACTTGCATTGCCACTATGGTAGAAAGATAAGTGCCTACTAAATATTTGGGATGCTCACAGTCCTCGGTTATAGAGATGGAGGATGTAAATCGTGAAAAAAATTTTCTGTAGACAGTCCGAAAGTTGTCAACAGAATTGGGACCACGGATCAAATTTCCAGGGTAAGCAACATAACCTATCCATCAGAAGTTAATGACTGGACTTTTGATGGGTTACTTTATGAACACAGAAGCTTAAAGGATAGCAGAAATCAGAGAGTAGTGAGTGACATTGCTTACATTATATAGAACTGCCGATGCTTAATGATAAGCTCAAACTATATTGTGACACGGAAAAAGGAAAATGCAATAATTGTTGTATAATGTTAATATCCGATTAAGTCGGGGGCACGGATAATGCCTCTGGCCCATTTGGTCAAGTGTTAACTGTAATTTTCTCAAATAATCTCGTCAAAAGTGACTGAGCACTTAAGAGACAGAAATAGGCCAAAATTGTCTTGAATAAACTTGCCAAACAGGGCTGTACTGTTAAGAGACAAAAAGTGGTCATGACCTAAACAAAGAGTTAGATTAACTAATGTTCTGTCAAATAATCTTGTTAAAAATAACTAAACAATAAAGCGAAATCAGAAATCGACTAGAAAAAAGATATAACTATTTTTTTTTTACAAAGGAGTCACCACTTATCAAGGCTACTTGAGGATAAGGCTTAATGAGAGTACAGTTTAGTCAAAATTTCAAAGAGAAAGTTTTAACCAAAAGAAAACTATAATGGGCAGTTGGCGTAAAAATCTATCAGTGAGCAAGGAGAGATATAAATGTGATGACTAATAGGATATCGAGAGAGAATCGAGGGTTGATGTAAGAGAATAAGAAAAAAGCTGAAAAAAACTCACACACAAAAAAAAAATATATATATGTTTAAACCCAATTAACATTATAACATATGTTTTATGAAGACTGTCAAAAATAAAGATATCCCGTTTCAGTGGTGAATTTTCAGACTCCGGAAACATCAAAGACTATGCAAACTCTGATTTGGTCTTGCAATGATTTGACTGGCTTTTAAAAATATTTTTAACATTTGAAACTATTCTTGCACAACCAAGCTGAAACACTTCAACACTGCTTCAGTGAAATTTCTGAAAATCTAATAAAAAAACATACACCATGCTGTTTAAACATTTTTCTGAGTTTTTTCCCTTTCAACATATTAAAACGTTTCCTTTAAATATTTGGAACAATACAATGTAATTCTTTTATTTTTACAAATGAAAAAATAAATAAATAAATAAGGAAAGGAATTTCTGACAAAAAAAGTATAAAATGTAAATATCGAATAGACTATGTACTAAGACATTTTTATTTGGATTTAATCATTCATGTTTTATTGTGTGAACTTTTAAGTTTTATTTTCTTGTTTTCTTTTATTACCTCAGGCAGGTTTAATTAAAATCTTGTAAAAAATATTTTTTTTGGAAGGGAAGTTAAGTAACAGAGCGCATATGAGTGCGTGGGAAATATAAGCAGGAGCTGTAAGATAGCTGGCTTGCCAAAAGAAAAGCACATATGCAAATTAGTAAGTGTGCAAGATGAAAAAGGGAGAAGAAAAGTGCAGTTGAAAAAGATGGGCGTCTAAAGTCGAAGATGAGAAATGGTTGTCTATGGCCAGTATGTAGTGGAGCAGAAAGAAAAATGTGTATTAAGGGAGATGGACATGTGGCTCCCCACAGTGGCAGCAAGAGACTCTTTAAGCTGGTGTCGAGACAGGGAGAAAGAAAAACGGTAATAAACAACTTGTGTTGAAAAAGAAAGAAAAGCTGAGTCGGATTTATTTTTGTTTGTGTGTTCTTTTTCGACGGAGTTGGGCGACGTGGGGATCCGAGAGCGGTTTGAACTGTAATGAACATGATTTGAGCAATCTATTATTTTACTATCTAATTTGCATATGCATATATAAATGAGCTGAAAAAAGAGTCACTCTTTCTCTAAATACACCCAAGGACATTAAAAACTGCTTAAAAACTACACCCAGGAACATTAAAAACTGCGGTAAGAGAGAATGAGAAGTCTTTAGTTAAGTGAGGTATGAGTGACTTGCTCAGTTAATTACAAATTACGGTCAATTAAACCAATTTAAATGTAATTTTTCTCAAACATAACTTAATCCTAGAACTAAGTAATAATTTTAGCATATGTATCCTTGCATGGTTTGGTCATGTTCAGAGGAGATACTTTTGCATAAGAAAATGCAAAGACCGTGATGGGAAGGGCCGAAGAAAAGTTAGACAACCCAAGACAACTTGAATACAAACCATCAAGAAGGATCTTTGTGTGTGTGTGAAGCAGTATTAACCCTATTTGGGTTTAACCGGCTTCCTCCGAAGGAAGCAGTTCCATGGGAGTATGAAATTCACAAGTAGTTCCTAGTCGCACGTATATCCCTGTTAGGGGAAATGACGACATTAGGTTTTTGCAACTCTTGCAGGAGGCGCCTGGAATTCCCAAATTGGTCACCCATTTTAGTAATGACCAGGCTCAATGTTGCTTAACTTCGGTGATCTGACGGGAACTGGTGTGTCAACGTGATTATGCTGTATATAGCATCTTAGTGGAATTTGAACAGTCAGTCCTCAAGATTGCCAAGCTTAAAGATTGAGAATGCATCAGAAAACGTCACACACTTAATCGAGGGAAATAAGATGATAAAATGGAGAAGGATATTTTGTGTTTCAATGGCAAAGTTAGACACAAGGTCAAGTTTTAATGTGCAGAGAAAATCTAGCTCCCCAAAAAAGAGGCATTCTAGATTGAAAAAAATTAAAATTGCCTGTTCTCCTTTACTGACTGGATTGCAACATTAGAACAGATACTACGCTTTGCTCTGTAGTTTTCTGTTTAAATTGGAAGTTGATTTATTTGAAGTTTTCTTTCACTTAAATTCTGATATCAACATTCTTTACACGACTGAAATAAGAAAAGGAGATTTTTGTTTTTCTTTTTTGTTTTGTTTTTTGTTTTGTTTTTTGTACATTTTTCAAATTATTCTAACAATAATAGCTTGAAAATAGCCCTTTTATTTGGTGTTAATTCCTATTTCAGTCACATAAATTATTTAGAGTGAAACACGTTTCAGCATTATTAATAAACAAACTAGATTTTTTAAACTTAAACCATGTTTTAGAAAAAAAAAAAAAACTTATGATTTTTTGGGGGTTTTTTTATTTTCTTATGCCAGGTTTCATCATACGCATGAAACGTCGGAAAAATATAGTCGCCATCTAAATAAGCCAAGAAAAAGGCTAGCTAAGGAAGATTGATAAACATGTCCTTTTTTTTTTTTTTACTAGAAAATTAACAAAATAATAAAAGGAAGTTATTGTTCTTCTTTAGCTAGCATACTTCTATTTGTATATAAAGATGGCGACTATATTTTTCCGGCATTTTACATTGACAATAAAACTTGCCAAAGCTTTTAAAGTTATCAAAATGAATAAATGCAAATGTTTTTTCTACCTATCCTAATCATATTAACATTAAAATGGTTTATGTGTGTATTTTCATTTCATGATACATTCCTTCCAGGCATTAACTCTTTTTTTTCTTTTTTTTTTTGGGGGGGGGGGATATAGTATGTGTTTGGTCTCACAATACCATTATCTCAGAATCGCCTTGTCTTTTTTGGGGGGAGAAGGTTATTATACCAACTTTTCTATCGCCATAATACCATGCTCCTAGGGATTAACTCCTATGTTTTGTTTTTTTTTTCATTTGTCATGATATCCACTCAGTCGTTACCTCCTCCTTTAGGATTGATGTATGTATCATTCTCTCAACATCACAAAAATATGTGAATCAAGGAAACATATATTTGCTATTATATAATTATATATATATATATATATATATATATATATATATATATATATATATGGTGCAACAATAAAAGTGTCACCTTAAAGAACACAACACTACAGATTTTTTTTTAAACTTTCATTGAAAAATCAATTCGGGTGGCTTAATTATGTAGTAGAGCTGACATCTATTCAATGTAGCCGCCTTCAGCCTCAATCACCACCTCAATACATGTTCGGAACTGGGAGCATACCTTTTCCACAAGCGCCGGCAGGACCTCGGCAGATATCGACAATCAGGCTGGCTTTGGTGTTGTGGAAGGTCATGTTGGTGATGTTCTCACCGTATGACCAAACAAATTAGGTTCAGGTCAGGGAAGGAGGAGAGGCAGTGAAAGAAGGGTACAAAGTCGTAGCACTCCTTCTGAAGACAAGCCTGGATCTCTTTAGACTTGTTGGCTGGCGCCAAGTCCTGCTGCCACCTGATCGCACCAAGGGATCACCACACTTTTGTGCACATCCAGGTACACTTTGGTGTTGATTTTCAAACTGACTTCGCATGCAACCACAACCCTGGCCAGAAACTTTATTTTCATCATCCTGGGCACGTCCTTGTTATTCGTGGCAATCCAGCGATGCATTTTGAGGGTGCTGGCAATGGTCCTGTTGTCATAACTTGGATCGGTAGAAAGCATTTGTACAGCGGCACATCTCCAATCTTGCTCGTTAAACATTGTGTCACTTTCAGACATGATAGAAGGCTTCTATCGCTCTTGAAATTTGTACACAACTGGCCAACTAGTAGATCATCTGCAACATAAAAAGAAAACCGGTTTTCATCAAACGGAAATGGAATCATTTTGTCTTTTCTAGAGTGACAATTTTATCGTTCCACCTTATATATATATATATATATATATATATATATATATATATATATATATACCGATGAAGACTGAAGGATCGGTCGGAAATTATGTACTTGTAAAAAAGGTTTTTTAATTTTTTTTCATAATATCATTTTGTATTCCTGCACGTCACCAATTTGAAAACGAATAAAGAAAAGTTATAAGCTTTTATACTTTTCGTATTCCTTTTTATACATTTCCATTCATATATATATATATATATATATATATATATATATATATATATATATATATATATATATTCCTATAAATTTGTTTTTATGTCCAGCGGGTTAGGTGAAAAACTTAATTTCAACCATTATAACCCTGTACTCAGAATTCAGTCTGATTCCCCAAGTTTAGAAAGGCCTGAAGTTCATGTTCTTGCATGAGATATGCCTATAATAACTTCTGAATAATTATTTGTTACTAAAAAAAACTGCTTTGTGATTCTTTATTTGCGGTTGTGAAATGGATTCTCATATGTTGATGTTCAAGCTGCAACCGAGAAAAGCGACGCACCTGCCTGTGAAAACGGTCCTCATCCCAAACATCTGACAGCAGGTGACCAGTTGAAGGACCCTTATGGTAGGGTTACCAACCAGCCATCATGACAGCAGAACTACCACATGGACTTAGGGTTGTGCACAAGTTGTGTGTTCAAGTGGAAAAACGAGTTCCAGCAACAAGCAAGCGTCTAGCATAGATATTAGGGTCCTACTTACTAGACGAAGAAAAGGTGAAGACAAAGATAAAAACTAGACGATCAAATCACAAGACAAGAGTTATGAAGCAGTCTTCGCCAGTTTAAAGACTTTTAATTCATAAGAAGTTTGACAGTTTAAAGGCTCTCAGGAGCTTTTTGAAAAGTTTTACAGATTAAAGGTCATTGGAGACTTGAAAGGTCCAGAGGCAAAGTTATTGAATTTATTTGAAAAGTTTTATTATTTTATTTTTAAAAGTGTAACCCCGAGTCGTCGGGAGTGGGGATTACCTTTAAGGTGTGGCCCAACTCTGCTCCTTTTATGGGGAAGTATGTTTTTCAATTATATTTCACCTTTTATTTATACCAGTCCTTTAATTTATGAAGCCCTTACCTCATCAGAAGAAAAAGAACTCAACTTTAAAAGAAAATAACGGAATATGGGCATGATTACAAAACCCGAAAATTGGAAGTGAAGTTTCAATTATTTTTCAATTTATTACGCCATGTTTGAATTTTAATGAAGAGTCACCAACATTAAATTCACATATTAATAAATTGTATCACCATTAACATAAAAATATTTTATTTATTATTTATAATTAGTGTATATTTTTTTACTTAGATAATATTGATAAAGGTCATATCTATAATGTATGTATTTATATTTTTATACGAAACTAATTATCAAATCTATTGATTTGAATATGATAATTATTGTTCATTAATTGAATCTAAACTATAAATCTTCTTTGATTACATGTATATATGTATGTATATATCTATAATATAAAGCTGAACGTCTGTGTGTGTGTGTGTGGTCACGAATAGGCTCCTATATGGTTGACTATTTTAAAAAAACTGATTACATATAATGATAGAAGATGTATCGAGGATCAGGAATGGGTATGTTTGATCTGGCAGAAAGGTGGTTCATAAAAATTGTGGGGTCTGTGTTCGCGCCTGACCCCCAAAGTATGGAAATAAAAAATGAAAAAAAAAAAAACGTTTACAAGGGTTTTTGATATAGATGTACATAAGAATATTTTGATGAGTATGTTTCAACTTAAATAGGGATGGTATAATAAAATTGTGGGGTCTGCGTTCGCGCCTGCACTCCATGGAAATATGGCACAAACTTTAACAAAGACTTTCCATATCTATTTGCGTAAGTATACTTTGATAATTATGTTTCAGTTTGAAGAAATATAGTATAATAAAATTATTGGGTGTTCATTCGCGCCTGACCTCCATAGAATGTAAATATGTCACAAAGTTTAACAAGATTTTTTAAAAGTGGGTCCACAATAACACCTTAACTTTAATCTTAATTCACGTTAGCTTTTATTTATTTTTTGAGTTGAATCATAATGTGTTGAATACATTCACCTCATAAATTCATGTTCTTATCTATATATATAAAAGCGAAAATGTATGTGTGTATGTACGCTTTTCCTCGATGTCCACAAAAGGCTTCTTTCAGAGAAACGCTTGTTCGGTTCACAACTTCTTAAAACTTTTTATATCATCTATAAATTGTAATATCTCAGAGTTACCCACGGAGCTCGCCTGTCTATTTAATTTTATTGACTTTCAAACGTTAATTATTCGACATTTACCGCATCGGCATGCGTTACATTCGGTTTTCGGTATAAAAAAAAAGCGAAACTCGACTCTAATCACAGGCCGAAAGCCAGTTGTCTCAAGAGAGCTAAGTAACGTTTGTTCAATGTCGACTTCGTCATATCAGACTGTAGCTTTCATTTCGCTCCTCCTAATAAACAGGGAGCGGGTTTTTAAAAACAAACAAACCGATTTATTCAAAACTGTCCCGCACAAAATCGTAACTGCTGAATACCTATCGCCGTCACGTCAATCAAAAACGCGCATCTGTTTTTTTTAAAACACTTTACTATTTTCCAACTGCGCGTTGTGAAGGCTTCGTTTTTTTTTTCACGGGCACCTGTTTTTTTTTCACATACCCCGAAAAACACCCGGGCTATGCCGGGTACCCCTCGCTAGTTAAAGTGAAAGCTAAAAAGAAAGTCAGAACTTTAGACAATTCTTGACACAAATTTTGCATAACTCTGTTTTTTCCTTCTCCACTTGCATGTGGCACTCTTTAAAAATAGATAAATAATAAAAAATAAGAACGTTACTTGTTATTGTGTCAAAAGAAGGAAAAAATCCTGCTCACATAATTACGCTTCTTTTTAAAAACATTTACATAACCTTTTTATTTTTATTTATATATCTGTTTAAGCTTTTTTTAATGAATTCAGTTGATTACAACCCTTTCTGTGTGTTCTTTACATTACAATAGTACAACTCTGAATCTGACAGCGCAATACTACACTGTTCAATACTGTAAAACTTAAACGAAGCTGTTCTTCTTGAAAACGGCGCCATTTTCTTCTTATTCATATTTATATCGATTCTTTGCTTTAAAAACTAAAGTAATTACGTGTTTACTTTTTTAATATCCCATTTTGCTGTTTCGGATTATTTTACTAATAAAGTAAGTAAAGCTTCATTATTTTTCAAAACTGTTTTTGTTTCTTTGTTTTTCGATATTTCGTCGATATTATTTAGTAAGAGTGTTTAGCAGAAAAGCCAACAAACGACTACCCGAAAAAATAAATATATAAGAAATAAATGTTACCATAGTCAATAAAAGTTCAGTTCATGTTTTTTTGTTGTTTTGAAATGGTTTCTAATGCTCTTTACTTGAAATAATTTCAGCGAACCGAAATTAAAACGAAATTTGAGGCAATAACTACTTAAATGAATTTTTATATAAACTACACATGCCACAATCGAATATTCTTCAAGCACAAAATAACGGAAAACATTAAAATATGTTTATAAATATTCCTTATGTTGACGGAACTCTCTTAAATTGTAAACACAGAATGCTCAGGTGCCCCTCCTTCAAATTGAAAACAGGGCGCTGCCATTTTGATTTTTTTTTAAACCAGTTCGTGAATTTAAAAAAGAAAAAATATTTTTTTACAAACTACTTAAAAATACAAACCAATGAACTTTTCTACCATAAAAGTAACTTTTATTGACTATCATAACATTTATTTCTTGTATATTTATATTATTATATATATAACATTTTTTCTCTTTGTAAGGAAACATCATTTTGTTGGTCACTCTTGACTACGAATGGAAACAAAGTTGATATAAAAAAATATATTTTCGCAAAAATTATCTTTACTTTCATCATAGTTTGCTTAGGGTAAAATTTTTGAGTATCAAAACCTATCTCTTTACAACCCCCCTCCTTTTCATAACCTATCATACTTTCATCAATCATAGTCCATTTTCTGTAGGTTGTTTTTGAACCCAGTCAAGGACGGGAACTTCTGCTAGTATATATATATATATATATATATATATATATATATATATATATATATATATATATATATAATGTGTGTATGCAGTCATCCATATACAGTACTGTTTCTTTGTATCACAACTCATCAGTGCGGCTAGACTAGCATCTTTCCCTAGCTGGGGATTGAACCTATAACCATCGCGATGACAGGATGATTTCAATATAGTTTTCCGATTACAATATAATTACTGATTCTGTTCTAAATTTAGGATTCCGATACTTTTAAAACGTCTAATTGTTTAGTTATAAAGTTGTAATTTAAAAAAAAAATAATTAATTTTGAGGATTACCGTAAAACCCATGTAACATGTAGATATATTTTCAAAAACATAAAAAAATTCATTTATGCTGCAATTTATAGATTTTTGTTTCACTGGTAGTTTTAAACTCAATATTCTTCATTTTATCATTACTATTAGCTATGCAAAATTAAGTTTAAAAAAACAACGCATATAAAAGAATTGTTTTTGGCATCGGAATATAGTCACAATTTTTTCCAATACCAATACCTCAAAAAGTTCTGATTTTTTTCAATTTCCAATTCTGCTTAATCATCATAACAAATAATGAGAGTTGTAAACATCTCAGAGTTCTATGCAGCGTGCATGATGCCATTTCCAGAGATATAGATATAAGCAGAGGCTGAAGAGAGTCCAACATTGGCAACCAGAGACTGGTTCCTTTTGTTTTGGATTTGAAACCGATAGTACCGATGTTTTTTTGTTTGTTTTTTTTTTCATCTTCTGTAACATATATATATATATAAATAAATATATATTATTTGAAAATTTAAGGTTTTCAGATTCAATCTGAATGGGGAAGTTTGGTCTTATATCTAATTTATATATTTATCAATATCTATTAGACGTCATGTTTATGACTAGAAAACTAAATGTACTTAGCATAACGAGCAAATAGGTAAAATATTTGAGCAACAACCGTTAACATCTTTATAGAGAATAATTATTTCAGATAAAAAAAAGTCCTCAGAAAGTCAAATTGAATCCATTTTGATTTGATAAGGTCTATTTTTGACTGAGATAAGTTATGAAAATATAGTTACAGCAATCAAGCTACACACAGGCATTTCATCCCCATAGAAAATCATCAAGCTACAATGCATGATTCCTGTTACCGGGTGCTATATATATATATGCATGGTATTTAGTCTAGCTAGCTAATCAATTAGATTTTTTTGTTATTCCCTCTCATGGATTAATGTTTCCATTAACAAATGGCAGAGCTTCTCTCAAATAAAGGTTTTCCTTTTGTTCTGTTTTGTATAGGGACTCGCCCTTTAGTAGGTGACTTTTGTGTGCGTCAAATACTTTTTCTATTTTTAGGTGTTGGTTTAGTTAAGCATTTTATTTAATTATTTTATTTTTCTTATGCATCGTTATCACAAAGTAAAGTTTATTCATAATATATATTTATATATTATTATTATTATTATTATTATTACTATTATTATTATTATTATTATTATTATTATTTACTATAATAATTATTAAATACCTACAGACACTAGTGTTTCATCCTTTCAGGGATCATCAATGCAGGGTGTCACGATTCGAACCCCGGCAACAGAAGTCATGTCTGGCTTCATTAGCAAGGACCCGAACCATTCAGCTACCGTCAACCGCGAGAGATACGGTTGAATTTAAACATTTATTCTTATTAAATGCTTTTAACATCAGTCAGAGTGATCTAATCATTATATGATGATCTACGCATATGAGCTAAGTTGACCGACTTTATTACAACTGAAAGTACTCAACGATAAGAAACAAGTTTCTTAAAGAGGCTGGCATTATTATTTACTATGATAAGTATTATATATATATATATATATGTGTATGTGTGTGTAATATAAACAAATTGACATGGTCACAACACTGGGCATGCTAATGTTTCGGACAAATGGTTGGTTAAAACTAGAAATCTTCGTCAAACGACTTAATAAATGGTTGCTTTTTCCAGAAGAAACCCGTCCTCAACAACCTCCTTAAATTCATTAGTTATCACTCTTCAATACCTTTAACCTGTGTGTGTATGTGTGTATATATGGTTGCCAAAACAGAATCTAAGAAACTAGTCAAGAAAGCTCGACTAAAAGACATGAAATAAAAATATTGAAAAATCTAATAATCTACCACCACAAGAAATGCATCATGCTGCATTAAGAAGGTTCAATGCAAAACTCCAAAACACAATTTGGGGCATTCAGAATACAAATGGAAGAATAATTTCAAATAAAGAAGATATTCTCCCACACTGGGAGAATTTTTTTTTTTATAAAAGATTGCATCAGAATATCCATAGAAATGATTGCATGGGAAGAACTTCATCCTATATTATCACATGAAGTAACAAACAACACAATAAGAAGCATTAAAATGGATGAAAGCTCAGACAATTCCGGACATCTGAGCCTTTAATCAAAGCAATATTTCACGTTTTCAACACAATTCTGCAATCTGAATAGATTCTTTATAAGTTTAAAGATGTAAAAATCACAGTATTTGAAGTTCTATGAGCATTTAGTTGTTTTGTCTTGAAGGAATAGTGGAAGGGTTCAGAAAAAGAGGTAAATCAGTGCAAAAATGGCATATCATATTTTAAAGGCATTTAATAGATGATTGCAGTATACAAAGAGAAAAGCACTGACATGGAGTGCATGTCACAAGTTGAGGAAGATATGGTCATCTACTCTCTCAGAAAAGTTGAAAGTAAGACACTTTATTGCCACAATAGAAACAGTCCTTCTCTATGGTGCTGAGGCATGAACTCTTATAAATGCGCTGAAGAAGAGACTGGATGGCTGTTACACACGGATGCTCAGGATTGCCCTCAAGACATCATAGAGAAGCCACGCAGCAAACCAACAGCTTTATGGTGACCTACCGCCAGTATCACTGAAAGTACAGCAGGATGAGAGTAACCAGTCACTGCATGAGACACAGCGAAGAGGAAGTTAGCAAGTTAATTCTCTGGATACCAACAGATGGACACTCAAACCGTGGTAGAAGAATGACCTACATTGACAATATGACACAAGATTGGAAAGTGTAAGGGACCTGCAAACTGTCATGTGAGATCGAGAGAAATGGAGAAGTTGTGTAGATTCGATGGTGAAGCGTCCTAAAAGATGACAGATGATGAGATGCAGTATGCAGATAAAACTTTTAATAAAGATGATGATTTTTTTTACGGCATATCAACCTTTTTAAGATTCTGGCATATGTGGAGAGAACATTTGATGATGATGATGATGATGATGATGATGATGATGATGATATAGTGTTAAATTATTGTAGTTGTTCGTATTTATTAGCATAATTTTTTTGTTATATTTTTCTGGAGGGGGGAGCAGGTGTGAGATATTGATTCATTCTCCCAACCTCAGCATCCCCCATCAACCCCAAGGCGAACAAATGAAGTTGCAAAGAATTGTAATGCTGATCATAAAAAAGTTTTATTTTATTTTTGTTTTTGTTTTTTTTGTTGTTGCTTTTTCTTTTCTTTTTTTTTGTAATGAATAACAGAATTGGCAACAGTTTTCTGTCAAAAGTGATTTTCGTGTACCGAAAATGCATGGAATGTTTTAACAATTTGAATAACCAAATAAAAAAAAAAAGAAAAATTTGAATAACTAATGAAAAAAGAAAAATTTGAATAACCAAATAAAAAAAGAAAAAAATTATTTGACAAAAAAAAAGTAGGAAAAAAAGCTTTTAAAAAATTTAGAGAATTATCATAATAAGGAAAATAGATTATTATTCACGGGATGTTTACTTGGCTTTTTCTTTCACAAAAAGTAATTATACATTTCACTCTATAACAAATTTAAAAAAAAAAAAAATTATTACCAATTTCTTGCTGACAGTGTTGGTATAATCACGAGAAAGAACACTATTCTACTAACACTTACCAATTTTATATCAGTTGTAATAGTCAAGCTATATTAAACAAAGACTTCAGAAAAAAATAATTCTTGACCTTTTGGTTAGGAACTAAGTGTAGTATCTGTTCTGATATCAAACTTCATCTTTTCTGTCTTTAGTTAGTGAAGGAGAGATCCTTCTAGACTAGTGTTGGAATGATTAATCATTATTAGGGATCAGTAAAATCAGAACTTGTGAGTATCGGAATCAAAAATATTTTAGATAATTTTCGATTCTAAAAATGATTCTTGTAATTTTTTTAATTTTTTTTTTTTTGTTCAAATTTTAATTTTCCATTGCTAATGATAAAATGATGAATATTTATTGATTTCTAAACTATCAGTAAAACTAAATGATGAAAACCTCAATAATTTAGAAAGTTATTATTTTCAATCAATTACAAGGAAAAGATTAAAGAAAAATAGTTAGAAATCTCTAATCATGCAATGTATGCCATCCCCCACTCCCACAAGTGCTCAATAATATATGTGTGTGTATGTACACATTGTACAGGATTTTACTGTAATTCAAAAAGAAAAAAACAATATATGACTAAATATTTGGAAATAATTTCAAAAGAATCAAAATCAGTAATTTAGAAAAGAATCAGTAATTGTATCGTAATTGAGAAAATCGTCTCATCACTATTCTAGACTACTAAAGATATTTATAGAAATTATTTTAAAATCTTTTTTTTTTTTTTTTTTTTTTTTTTTCTAATTTTGTAAACATGGAGAAATTATGTCGTTACTGCTGTATTACATGTAATCCATACAAACTACTGTTCTTATCTTGGTTGCTACATTCACAACGTTTCGACCAATGTATCCTGTGACCTTCTTCAGGTGCATCTTTTCGAACTGAACCCTTTATTTAATCCACAATGGTAGATTGTTCTGATGGACATATGGTTAAAAGCCTTGATTAACAACAAGTTCTATGTGACAGTCTTCTGAGAGTTGAAGGTTCAATCCTTACTACAGGTGATAATAAATATGAATAAAATAAATTAACACTTCATGATTTAAGAAATGAGAACAATATAGCCCTCTCCCCTCACCGAAAGGGCTCGGTTCGAAATTCTGTACAAGTTCCAGAGTTCAACATGATTTCCAAGGTCGAAAAGATATGCTTAACGGAGATCGGAGGTTATGTTGGTTGAAATGTTGCTAATATAAACAAACAATGTGAGAATAGTAGTCCGAATGATACAAATAATACATCCTCATCTCAAAAATCCTCAAACATATTAAACAGATTCTTCAATTTTTTATTTTTTATAGGTATTTGTTGACACTCCCGGTGTTGTAACTTCACAAAGTCGTTCAAAGTAAGTTCTGTTGCTTTTATCCGCTTTTCTATTCAACATTCATGCCTCTCTCTCTCTCTCTCTCTCTCTCTCTCTCTCTCTCTCTCTCTCTCTCTCTCAATGCAAGTCCAAGAGAGCTGAAAATTGGTTTAAAAATAAAACTCTAATAAGATCTCATTCTCCACTTTACAATAAAGAGTAAAGTGTACTTGTTTGTGTGTGTGTGTGTGTATATATATATATATACTTCATTTACTCACATAAAATTAATATACGAAAGTATAAATTTATGCGTAAACTTTAAGTATTTACTTCAACAGTGCTCAATACGTAGGTAGAGCTAGTTAGTAAGTTATAAAATATATATGGCGATTAAGCTACACTGAATATTCCGCATTTCATCCACTCTAGGACTCTTGATGTAATATATAGTAAGTTATAAAATATATATGGCGATTAAGCTATACTGGATATTCCGCGTTTCATCCACTCTAGGATTCTTCAGGCTTATGAATCCTAGAGTGGATGAAACGCGGAATATTCAGTGTAGCTTAATCGCCATATATATTTTATAACTTACTCACTATATATATATATATATACACACACACACACACACACACACACACACACACACACACACACACACACACAAAACATGACGGTTAGAAGATCAGATATATGCGATATTTTTTATTTTTAAATATTTTTTTATTTTAAATATTTAAATAAATGAATGTTTATTTAAAAATAAAAAATATCGTACGTATCTGATCTTCTAATCGTCATGTTTTTAAATTCATTTTCTCCATGCTTCTAAAAAGTGGATTTCTATTAATTTTAAATATATATATTCAGGTTAAGAATATTAAAATGCATTTAACAAGGTTTATAATAGTGCTCAATAATAAAGAGCAAGGTGTACCTTTATTTATATTCAAATGAACAGTATTTTAATGACGCTACACAATTAAAATCATGCTTCAGTCCAATTGGTTATAACTAGGGCTATGACAACAGAATATTGTTTTGACTCTTGAGCATATATCCGACACAGACACAGTTAATCAACCGAGAACCACATCGCTCTATATTAAAGCATATAAAATATCAGCGGATACACACCCGAGAGTCAAAACAATGAAAAGAGTATGCTGTTGTCCTAGCCCTAGTTATAACAATAACCAACCGACTCTCATCAGGTGACAAAAAAGGTTTTCAACTTTTTTTTCAAAAGTCATATTCTCAAATGAAGACGAAAAAAAACAATCTTACAAAATATTGAACTTGAGAAAGTCACGGGTTTAAACTATGACGAAGATAAAAAAGGAGAGAAAACCAGTAGGAACAGAAAGAAAGCAGATCAGCAGACGTCACCCGATTTTTTTTTTTTTTTTCATATTAAAAAGTCAAACACATTAAGACAAGACGAGAGAAATGGCGAAGGGTGCAGTTGTATTTATCATTTTTATTTTTATTCATTTGTTCATTTATTTTTCCATCTGATGAGACAACGTTAAATATTTGATATGTTATACTTTATTTTATTGTATTTCAATTAACTTTATTTGCTTTTATTTTCTTTCATCAATTGAAAACCCTAAATTTAAAAGCTAATTAGATCTTGAGGGTATCAAAAGTGATAATGGTTTTTAAAAAATAGGCTAGGTTAGAACCGTATAAATTAGTGTATCTAAGAAGAATTAGTATTAATTTGAACCTTTATCAAAACTGCAATTCGTAATAATAAACCTATTGGTCCAAGGTGACAGGTGGTTAACAATATGATATAATAAACTATCAATAATAATGCATAATAATGAATAGTAAAAGTAAACAAGTTGAGATAAAAAGGAATAGATAGTTAAGAAATAAAAGATAATAAATAAATAAAATAAAATATAAAAGTAAGAATAAAGATGAAAATATAAATATAAATAATCAATAAAAAATTTTAAAAATTCGAAATGAGCGATAAAAAAAAATAGAAACATTAATGAAATAAAAGTAAAAAAAATGAAATATCAGGTAAAAATAAAAAGTTAAATAATAAGATAAAGCTAAGAATAAAAACAAAACACATAATGCATGTAGGTGTATGTACATATGTAACGTTCTGTTTTATCTTCCCAGACTTCATGCTGTCTCTAATTACTGGTAAGACTGAGTTTTGAAAGTTTTCTTCACAAAATATAGAACTATAAGTTGTAGGTATTATTTGGATTCTTCAGACTACTGTTCTCATCTTGATTGTTATTTTCACAACGTTTCAGTCGATGTAATCTCCAACCTTCTTCAGGTGTATCTTGTTGAACTTGGGAATTTGGACAGAATTTCAAACAAAAACCTTTTATTTACTTTTATTTAATTTGTACCAGAACTCTCCGAAAGGACCCGTGGTGCAATGGTTAGAGAACTTGGAAAAATCAATTGTAAAAAGTGATATTCTCCTGAAGGTTGAAGGTTCAATTCTCAGTGTGGGCGACCGAAAAATACAATTGCAAATTACTTAGGATTTCTACTCAATCATGGCTAACGGAACGAGAGCATGCTACCTCCATGCAGCAAATAAAGGATTCTGTTCCAAATTTTGTGCAGATTCCCAAGTTCGACAGAAATATTACTGAGTTTGATAAGATACACCTGAAGAAGATTGGAGATTACCTCAGCCGAAACGTTGTGAAAATCACACTCAAGATGAGAAGAGTGGTCCGCGGAATCCAAATAATATGAATAACCAATTTTGATCTAAAAAATTCAGAAACGAGATATAAGATGTAGATTCGGATCTATAGGTTAGAAAATGAACTAGAATGTGTACAAAGAGACAGATACGAGATTTCTTTTTTATATATGTCTTTTTACATATATTGCATTTGGATGTGCTTATATGATTATGTATCTATGTGCTCTCGAATATGGTAATTTGTGGGTGCTTATGTATATATATATATATATATATATATATATATATATATATATATATAGTAGTAAGTTATAAAATATATATGGCAATTAAGCTTCAGAATATTCTGTGTTTCATCCACGCTAGGATTCATCAGGCTTATCTATGTATGTATTCATACCCATGTATATGTTTTTACTTATATATATTTTTACATATATATATATATGGTATGTTTATATGAGTGTGTAAGCAGCAATCGGCTTGCATTTATGTGGGTGTCTACAACACAAAGAGATGTAGAGAGATCATGTTGAAACTTATATAAGTGTAGGTATAGAGATATAGGCATGAGAGTGTAGATATATTTATACGTCGGTGTATGTGTGTACATATATAGTTATGTGTGCATGGAAGTGTGTGTTTGTATACATTAGCAAGAAGGAGATAATACCTTAAGAGGTCGTATGCCTGTCCATTGCCACTCCTCTCCTCTACAGAGTTAAAATGTACTCCTCCTCCCCCTTCACCCTTCTGATTTTATTTCGGTGTTTCTTAACTACATTTCTCCAACGACATTACCCCTCCGTTCCCTTTTTTTTTTTTTTTTTTTTTTTTTTTTTACTCATTCTTTTAATGAATACAAATATCGGTTGTGAATTTCTGCATTGTGTAAGTCGGATGTGCAAACCTGACTAACTCACCTCATTTGAAAAGGCCAGTTTTAGAGTTGGACTGAAGATTCCCGAAAGGATGAAACACTAGTGTCTGTAGGTATTTAATTATTATAGTAATAAAATAATTATCTCTCTCTATATATATATATACATATATATATATATATATATATATATATATATATATATAGGAGTACTCTGGTGAAGAAAATAATGATTTCCACTTAGCATTGAGGTAATGTTTTCTTATAAAAAATAATTGAATGCTATGAGTATCATAAATAACAAAAATGTTAATTAATAACATTTATCTTTATTTACCTCTTTTCTGGGGGGTTAGACACAAGGTCAAGCGTGGGTTTGATAAAAGTGTTTCCGTGGAACAAATTGACAATGAAACACATCTGTGCGTAATTATGTTTTCTACATTTATAAAATATATACATTTCTTACAACCTAACATCCCCACATTTATATTTTCGGTACAACTTTTCCCATTATCTCTAGGAGGTTTTTGGTTCAGTTGGTACAGCACCATACATCAGTTACTGGGGTTCTGGTTTCAAATATTCCTAGGTTTAACCACACTGATGAGTCATAAAAATGATGAAACATATATCTGTGCATAACTATATTTTAGATATATACAGAGTATCTTTATAATTAACAATATTTTGATGCTAATTAATGTTTCAAAATAGATGGTTGATTTTGGAACAGGGTGCTTTTTTTTTCTTTTTTTTTTTTTTTTTTTTTTTTTTTTTTTTTAGCAGTGTCGAATTTTAAGTTAAAAAAAAAATCAAAGAAAAATATTTTTGTTTTACAAATATGTGGTTTATTCCAAAGATTAATTTTTGGCATTTATAATATTGGACAACAATTTCTTTTAACTTTTTGAATGTTGTCTACATTTCTACAACTGATTTAGAGTATTTTTGTTCTGTTGAATCAGGAAATGGCATCCATTTCTCTCCATGAGGTCAGATTTTTGTGTTAAGTTAATTTGAAAAAAAAAAAAAAAAAAAAGATTTTGTCACAAAATCGATTATACATTTTTGGCATTCTCAACTGATTTTTATCAACATATATCATCTTAAATATGTTTTTAAGAAAAAAAAATGTTTTGCCAACAACATATATTGATTACTTGATAAAAACATCGATTACCATAAACTGAATGGTGGGTATTGATAAAGGTAAGTACATGTAAATTGCATGTTGTTTCACCATTGTTCAAACTTCAGGACTTGAATATCCGTTTCTTCAAACTCCTGAAATGCTTTTTTTTTTTTTTTTTTTTTTTTTTTTTTTTTTTACACAGTGATCACCACTTATCAAGGCCCGGAAGCCACTCAGGGATAAGGGTTATTGCAAGTACATTACGTTAGTGAGGAGATTTGCTGAAGTGTTTACTTAAGGGGGGGGGCGGTTCATTAGGAATTTGTTAACATTGGACTTGAAGACATCCATCCAAGTTGTAGTCCGGAGGGAAGCAGGCGGACGGAACAGAGTTCCACAGGTGTGCAGTTCTAAGAAAGAAGCTTTGTTCATGGAATCAGCGTTTTGATTTAGCCACAGATATAGAGTGGGGGGAATTTTTCACAGTGGATTCAGCTAGACGGGTGTTTTTCGTGAAAGATTGGCGAGGGGGGACCAAAGATTGGAGTTCATACGAGCATCTGCCATGGAAATAACGATAAAACAAGGACAGGCTCGCAACATCTCTTCTGTGGGAGAGAGGTTGCAGGGTAGAGAAAAGGGCATCCCCCACTAAGCCACGAAGTCTATTTTGTACTCTGTCAAGGCAGGATAGGCTGTTTTTAGCAGCTCCTGCCCAGATATGGCAACAGTATTCCATCCTTGAACGTACTTGGCTTTTATATAGATAGAGAATTGCATCAGTAGTGAGATATCTTCTTGAGCGGTAGAAGGATCCCACCATCTTTCCAGCGACCTTGGCAACAGACTTGATGTACGTGTTCCATTTCAAATCAGGAGTAAAGGTCAAACCCAGAAGCTTGTCAAAACACGGGGCCTCACCCAGACGAGAGCCATCCATCACAATTGATGCCAGCTGGGGATCAGAGCGTTGATGATGTAAGGATAGGAGTTTGGTTTTGGATGCATTAAAGGTAACCAGCCACATCTTCCCCCACTGAACGACGCGCTCGAGATCAGAGGAGAGAGAATCAGAGAGAACTTTGTCATTTACAGCCTTTGATGTGTTGCCGTAGATGGTCGTGTCATCAGCATAGATGTCAACGAATGATTTAAGTATATGTTTAGGGAGGTCATTGATGTAGATCAGGAAGAGAGTTGGGCCCAGGATTGACCCCTGAGGGACTCCAGCATTTATATTGCAGGCCTCCGATTTTTGTCTATCTACCACTGCTCAGGAGCAGGAAGGTCTCAATTCAGATTTCAACAGTAGCCAGCCATTATGACTGCATCCCAGCAACCCTGATACTTTGTCTCCATCTCTTTCAAGTCCTGATGGAATCTCTCCCCCTGCTCATCACTCATTGAACCCATGTTCTCAGGAAATTGGTTCATATGTGCAAATAGGTAGTGCATCTTGACGCTCATCTTGCAGCACAGGTTTCTGAAAGCAGCCAGCATGTTGTGCATAGTTTCTGGCTTTATGTTTTCTCCAAGAAAGTCCTTCATGACCAGAACAAATGTGTTCCATGTTTCCTGTTCCACTTCCCTCATTTAGTTTTTGAACTTTGGATCTCTGATGAGCTGCCGGATCTGAGGATTGTCAAAGATGTCAGCTTTCAACTTCTCCATGATCAATCCTGGGAAAGTCTAGCACAAGTAAAAGCCTTGGTGAACCGCTTCATTAAACTGAGCTTGATGTGCAGCAGTGGAAAGAGTATTGTGTCTCTGTCTACCAAAGGGTTGTTGATGATGTTCTTTGCAAGGCACAAATTCCCTCCCCACACAGATCAGTCCTTCTTCATGTATGCTGAGCACCAATTTTTGGAAGATTTTTGAGGTTTTTATAACTTCAAACTGATTCCTTTTCGATATAATCCCCTAGAACTATTGGCCTGAATACTCCTTGTCATTAAAATAATCATTTCCAATCAAAACAGGGTATTTTACTCCCACCAACTTCTAAAATGCTCACCACTTGTGCATATAAGAACAAAAATCTAAAACACGATATGTGGTCATAGCTCAAAACTTGACTTGATTGAGAAAAACGAATGTGATTCTTTGATTCAGCGCTTAAAGATTTGTCTTAAATCAGCTGAAAAATACAGACAACAAGTTTGTTGTTGACCAGTGATAATCTATCTCCACTTATAATAAAATAATAATATATATATAATAAAATGCACTTTGTGTGCGTGTGACTAAGGGCTCCGAAATGGTTCAGCCGATTTTTTTTTGTAATTTCATAAAAATGTACTTCATGTGTCTGGGAGTGTTCTGAGATAGGTTTTGTATCAAAATGCCTCTGATAAGTATCGATAATTAAAAAAAATCAGATTAAAGAAGGAGCAGTCCGATCTTAACAAAAGTTAACCTTGACCAAAATTAACACTCTAATCCAGCCTAACTTTATAAGTGCATTTGAGAAGTTTTAATGCTGTGCAAGCAGAAGGGTCTGACATATAAAATAAACAGATGATACTTAATTTTTGCATTTTAACCTTTTATACAGCGCATTTTATAAAAATAATTTTATAATAAAATCAACCAGAGGTTCTCTACAGTGCAATGATAATATAAGTATTGAAAAGTATTGAACATTCATTCATCCTAACTCTCAGGCAACATTAGGCCTCCCTGCTAGTATTTATCCAAACGTGAGCTTGTCTGTCTGTATAATGGATGGTTCCTATAAAACTACTCTGCCATTTTTTTTTTCTACAGATTTGAAACTTGATATATATAGAGGATTTAGACCTGTGGAACAAATTCGATTTGGTTTTTAACTGGTAAAAATAGTTGCTAAGATGTCAAAACTGAAAAAATTGGAATTTGGCAGATGTAAGTCAACTAAACGTGTATCTTCTACGCATGCGCAAATATACATTTATACGTTTAATTACGTTAATTTTTAAAATTTTGCTATGCATATAGACTTAGCTCATATGGTAACAAATAACGCTGGAGCGTCATTTGTTTTGATTCTAGCTGATGACACCCAAGTCCAATTTATTTTTTTTCTAACTTTTGAAATCACTACTATATATTGGGTACAATATAATACTCAATAGAGAATTGGCTCTATGATAATAAATATGAAATCTGCATAAATTTAAATATCATATGTAAGTATATTTTACAATCGGGCAACATCTGGTCCCACGGCTCATGCCTATATGGCATAATCTAGAGGTCCCGTTCTCAAAAACTCTACACATGCTGTATTTCGGCAATAACGTGTTGAATGTTGTCTTTCAAGTGGTTTATCAAGGTAGATATGGAACTTTACATGTCCTCAAAGAAACTAATCTAATGGAGTTAAATCACATGAACGAGGTGGCCAGTTGATGGGTCCATTTTGTGAAATTATTTGTTCATCAATGCTTCTCTCAGTAAATTGATTATATTATTTGCATTTCGCAAATGCTGCTCGGGTGTCAATCTTTTCATAATAAATTGCCAAACCAAGCTGAACTCAAAATAACCAATAGTTACTAAATCTGCAGTTTAAGAGAGTTGTCAATTTAAATTTCGCCACCTCCAAAAAGAAAATACTATATATATATATATATATATATATATATATATATATATATATATATATATATATAGTAGCTTCCTTCAGTCTTGATAGACCATGGATACCCACTGTAAGAGTGCATGTGTGTGGAATTTTTGTAGCAAGAGTTGCACAATCTTCACTCACACCTCTCTTGAGTCTGCATTGTTAAATACTAGTGGCAAGTATATATATATATATATATATATATATATATATATATATATATATATATATATATATATATATATATATATATATATATATATATAGGGTGTCCACAAAGTCTGGCTGCATAATCTACACGTAGCCCACAAAGTTTGACTACATAATCTACACGTAGCCCACAAAGTTTGACTACATAATCTACACGTAGCCCACAAAGTTTGACTACATAATCTACACGTAGCCCACAAAGTTTGACTACATAATCTACACGGTGCCCACAAAGTCTGGCTGCATAATCTACACGGTGCCCACAAAGTCTGGCTGCATAATCTACACGTAGCCCACAAAGTTTGACTACATAATCTACACGGTGCCCACAAAGTCTGGCTGCATAATCTACACGGTGCCCACAAAGTCTGGCTGCATAATCTACACGGTGCCCACAAAGTCTGGCTGCATAATCTACACGGTGCCCACAAAGTCTGGCTGCATAATGTAGCCAGACTTTGTGGACACCCTATATATACATACACACACACACACAGAGTTCTTCGAACCTAAATAAAAAGTACTGCTTATACAATCCTGTTAGTGCACTGAGTCAATCAAAACACAATTCCACTATTGTTTTTATTATTTCCCTTCTCTCCATTTTTTTTTTTTTCTTTTTTGCTTACGACCAAAACGCATTTTCCTCTGCACTTTCACTCATAACTTCAAAAGAACTGCCGATTGGAGTGGATGTTCATCATATTTGCATATTACATCTGAACTTTGCGTTGAATATTTGATAGCATTTGCTTTTCAAATATGTCCGTGCGCACAAAACGACAAGCAAAATAAATAAATAAATAAATGCAGGGGAGATAAATCACGCATAGCATCCTAAGCGAATTAGTTCACCCCCTTACAAAACTGTTTTTCCACAATTCCCTGTTGTCATCTTTCGAAGGAGTAAAAGGGTTGAATGTCTTTTGTCCTGACACTTCTGCCAGCCTTTGTGTTGACAAGGTGAAGAATTTGATGCCCTTCATCGCGACTAGCACGCTCTCTTCTTTGCCAAAGTGTTAGCATTTTTCAAACAGCTTGATTCTTTCTACCATCTTTGTTTTCAAACGGTAGGCATTAATAAATTATGTGAATACCAAATAAATGTTACTCTTTCGGGAGTTGAACTTTATGTTCTTCGAATCTGTGCCAAGTGACTTAGACCATTTACAGGGTGGAATGATAAATTTGTCACCTTAAAGAAAATAACACTACAGCTTTATTTTAAAACTTTTATTAAAAAAATCAATTCAAGTTATGTAGTAGAGCTGACATCTATTCAATGTAGCTGCCTTCAGCCTCAATCACCACCTCGATATGGGTCCAGAACTGGGAGCATGCCTTTTCCACAAGCGTCAGTGGGAGCTCGGCGATCAGGCTAGCTTTGGTGTTGTGGGAGGTCATGTTGGTGATGTTCTCGGCGTATAACCAAAGTAGTCCACTGGGTTCAGGTCAGGGGAGGAGAGGGGCAAGTGAGAAAAGGGTACAAAGTTGTAGCACTCCTTCTGAAACCAAGCCTGAGTTTCTTTAGACGTAGGCTGGCGCCGAGTTTTGCTGTTACACTCAGGGTCTGCCAGCAGCTACTTGATTGCCCCAGGGGATCACCACACTCTTTGCCACATCCAGATACACTTTGGTGTTGACTTCAAAGATATGAGGTAGCATGATGTGGCCTTCACTTGAAATCACTCCAAAGACCGTAACTGTAGTTGGAAAATTCATTGAGCTGTGCTCTCAAGCATTAAACTGTCCAGATTTGCATTTTGAGGATGCTGGCAATGGTCCTGTTGTCATAACTTGGATCGATAGAGAGCATGAGTTGTAGAGCAGTCATCTCCGATCTCGCTCATTGGACATTGTGTTACTTCCAGATATGATAGAAGGCTTATATCACTCTATGGATATGTATACAACTGGCCAACTAGTAGATAGTCTGCAACAAAAAAAAACGGAAATGGAATCATGTTGTCTTTTCTATGGCGACAATTTTATCGTTCCATTCTATATACGTAGTGAGCGTAAAGTTCAAATATTTGATATTCGCTTCATCATTTTAGGCGCACACGTGTTGGGAATATGTTATTCTCTGCATATGCGACAATCATTGTTTGTATACATTCTCATGTCTACAAATACAACGCATGTGTCAGAAAAGAAAGATAAAAGAAAACAATTAGTCAGAATATGACATCTAACATTTATTTCGTTTGTCAGTGATATTCAAGGAAGGTTAAGGACACTAATAGATCGATTCATAAGTTTTTACCGTTTAACAATTTCATCTTGAAAATGAAAAACTGTTTTTGAAAATCTTTATTCAGAACAATAACGACATTTGCTTGCTGCAAATTGATCCCATTTGTTAACAAGCTTATAAAATTCTTTAGGTTTTGATGTAAAATCTGAATCTAACTCGTGTTCAATCTCCTCATAAGGCCATCGAAATGGTTTTTCTTTTTCTTTTTTTTGACTTGGGAGTCACCACTTATAAAAGCCCGAAAGCTACTTGAGAATAAGGGTTAATGAATGTAAGGTGGTAGTGTAGCAATCGTTAATGGTGTAAATTGGATAGAATTTGGTTATTTATTTATGTAATCCTCAAAATAAGTGATAATCAGAAGGAGCTAGGCCAAGAGACTATGCAGGATGGGACAAGATTTCCCAATCAAATTCTCCTAAATTTTTGGTCAGTAGTACTGTGTGATGGCGAGCATTATCATGATGGAAGATGGCTCCCTTTCTGTTAACTAAAGAAGGTCATTTTCTGGTCAACATGGGTGAGAATATTGCACAAAAATATGAACGATGCTTTAATAATGTGAAATAAAAAGTTACAAATTAATTATGGTGATATGTTTAACTAATAAAAATATGCATAAAATAAATTATAACAGTTTAAAACGATCCTTCTACAAGCTGACACAGATTTTTGCACTGATCCGATAAATACATGAAATACACGAAAATCAACTAAGAAAAACTAATCCTAATCCAGAAATGCGATTTTCTATGACAAAATAGAAATGTACAAGTTGTTGAAGAAATGAAATAAAAATGTACAAATGAATGAAAATATAAAGTTACATAAATCAACTCAATGGTGATGTTGCACCAGTCTGAGAAAATGCGAAAAAATTAGACTTTTCAGGCCAGAAATAATCGGCAAAAGTTAGGGCCTGTTGTCTTTTAATGAATGCTTTATGCCAAACTTCTGGAGTAAACATGATATTGTGCTGACTAATCTCTGTCTGCGCATCAAACAGATACAATAATACTTACTTTGCTACACCTAATCATAATAAAGGGCCATACAAAATTTCAGCCAGATCAGCTCAGTAGTTTCCAAGAAAAAGTATAACGGATGGACAGACAGACAGACAAAGAAAAATCTAATATAGAAGTTCATTTGGTTGCTTAACCATGTCTGTGAGTTAGTTGACTCAATCAGAAAAAATAGTCCTAATATGCAAGGCCCACGAAGGTTTAAGAATCAAAACGAATCAGATGCGGTCCAACTAGTTCAAAAGTTACATCGGAGTCCCATTTTTTTTTTTAATTTATGACCACACTAGCATTTCAGCCCAGCGTTGCCCGGATGTTTAGATGTGTATATTGAGTAAAAAAAAAAAAAATGGTAGTAGGAAGGCAGGCTTGAACCCGTACTGCGAAGGAGGAAAAGAACGGGGGGGGGGAACTTAATGTCTTTGTGGTTACGACCACCGCCAAACCTGAAGTGACTCATGTTTAAATTAAGGCTAGACAATCGAAAGGAGAGGATAACATTCAAAAATATCGGCGACGAAAGCGACCCCCCCCCCTGTAGAAAAGTGCCTAGTTGAATGTGAAGATATTAATGTTTTTAGCCAATTTTTCAATATTTGTCGTATGAAAGGTCGAATTTTAAAACGGTGCTGATCTTGGTAAAATCTGTCATCTCTGTCGAAAGTTTAAGACATGCAAATATACATACATACATACATTTATATATTGGTAACTGAAAATTTTCAACCCAAACCGATGAAAAAGCTTGCCCTATCTTTGAATACCCTTTATGTAAAATTTCCAATTTTTAGACCAGAAATTGTATGAGTAATTTGGTAGAGACCGCAAACTTTAAAACTTTGACCCCTTATTATGACCCCTTAAAATTTATTGTTTTTCGCTCAAATCAAGTTATTAAGTTAGGTCCATGTCCAAGGAACCTATATCTAAAATTTAAAGTGTTTAGACCCAAAATTGTCGGAGGAGTTTGGTAGAGTTCTCAAAAGTCAAATCGTTGAACTTTGACCCCTTAACAGCCAAATTTCTGGTCGAAAACCGATCACAAAGATTTTCCCAAATCTCAGTACCCTGTATATCAAATTTCGAGTTTTTAGACTTAAAATTTGACAAAATTATTGCGTAGGGAAATGTACACACATACACAGACACACAGACATGTTCACTTTTATATATATATACTAGCATGGGTGCCCGGCGTTGCCCGGGTGTTTGGAGGTGTATGCTGAGCAAAAAAAAAAAAAGGTCAATTTTTTAAACTTTGATCCCTATTATGACCCCTTAAAATTTATTGTTTTGCGCTCAAATCAAGTTATTAAGTTAGGTTCATGTCCAAGGAACCTATATTTAAAATTTCAAGTGTTTAGACCCAAAATTGTCGGAGGAGTTTGGTAGAGTTCTCAAAAGTCAAATTGTTGAACTTTTAGGTCTAAATACTTGAAATTTTAGATATAGATTACTTGGCCATGGATCTAACTTTATAATTTGATTTGAGCCCAAAATAATAAATGTTAAGGGGACATAATTGGGGTCAAAGTTTTTAAAACAATTGGCCTCTGCGGTCTCTACCAAATTATTCAGCCAATTTTTGGTCTAAACATTTGAAATTTTACATAAGGTCTATTCAGACATAGGGCAAGCTTTTTAATCATTTTTTTTTTTTTTTGCTGAAAATTTGGCTCCCACGAGGTCAAAGTTTAAAAGATTTTACCTTTGCGGTCTCTAGCAAACTATTTAGCCAATTTTGGTTCTAAACATTTGAAATTTTACATAAAGGGTATTCAGACAAGCAGCAAGCTTTTTAATCAGTTTTTGGGCAAAAATTTGGCTGCCAAGAGGTCAAAGTTTACAGAGTTGACCTTTGCAGACTCTACCAAACTCCTCTGCCAATTTTCGGTCTAAACACTTGAAATTTATTTTGTGAACACAGTTGTTTGCTATTTCCCGCCTACAGTTTAATAGATTTTGAGGTTCTTTAAAGTACAGGATAGAAAATTTTTCATGGAGGCATAATTTACATGGGTCGTCTAAATGTCTGCATGTGCTAATGAAAACAATGTAAACAACAACAAAATAAACAATAAAAAAAGTAGACACCAGGACAGAAATAAAAACAACACTAGCAGAAATAATAATAATAATAATAATAATAATAGCAAACCAACCCCGGACAAGTACAACCATACCATAAATAAAAATACTAATAACGAACAAGATAAATGCAATTGTAGACACCGCACACTTTGCCCAGTCCAAAACAAATATCTAACAAAAAGCGTAGTCTATCAAGCAACAATATTTGCAAAAGAAAACCCGAATAACAAAAAATATTACATAGGCATGACTTCCTTAGATTTCAAAACCCGATACTATGACCACAAAAGCACATTCAAAAATAAAAAACACCGTATAAAAACAACACTAGCGAATAAATACTGGGAACTCAAAGTGGACATTCGCCGGTAGTCGAATGGAAAATAATAAGACAAGCTACCACATGCAGACATTTAGACGACCCATGTAAATTATGCCTCCATGAAAAATTTTCTATCCTGTACTTTAAAGAACCTCAAAATCTATTAAACTGTAGGCGGGAAATAGCAAACAACTGTGTTCACAAAATAAAACTTACTCTAGGATAGCGATACAAAATAGCTTTAAAACTAACAATAACAATAGAAAACAAACAAATAAATAAATTAAATAAACATGAATATACATAAACGATCACACGCATATGTGTATATATATATATATATATATATATATGTATGCATATATATGTGCATTATTGTGTACACATAGGTATATTTATAGGTATATAAAAAAAAAAAAAAGAAGAAGAAGCAGAACGGCCACCTAAAACCACTAACCTAGCTCTAAAACAGATCCTTTGTTTGATAAAATGCATGCCCATTGGCTGGTAGGAAAGGGCGCGGTGGATACTAGAAAGCTGATTGGCCGACTAGAAATCCTCAACATATATAAAAACAAGAAGCAACGACAGAATTCGCGCATAAGCCTGACGAATCCTATAGTTGGATGAAACGCAGAATATTCAGTGTAGCTTAATCGCCATATATATTTTATAAATTACTAACTAGCTCTACCTACGTATTGAGCACTTTTGAAGTAAATACTTAAAGTTTACGCATAAATCTATACTCTCGTATAGTAAATTTATGTGAATAAATGAAATAAATATATATATATATATATATATATATATATATATATATATATATGGCATAATCACATTAACACCTCTCTGAATTTTTGGTCTACAAACTTGAAATTTGATATATAGGGGATTTTGACCTATGGAACGGAATTTTTTACATAAGCATAATTTGATTATTCAACTACTAATCTTATCTTGAATGTTATTTTCACAACATTTCGATGTAAACTCCGATTTTCAGGTGCATTTTTACAAACTCAGGAACATAATAATCAAACTCGGGAAACTATTTGGAATTTCAGACTGAGCCTTTTAGTTAATCCACAGGGATAGTGTGTTCTCATTCTGTCAGCCATTTTCTTAATTAGTGTCACCTGAAGTGAGGATTGAATTGTCAACCTGTAAATTACAGCTAATTATTACTCATCCAGAGAGAGTGGAGGTCAACATTCCATTAACCGTTAACTAGCATCTATGCCAAAAGAGAAGGGGGTGATATTGTAAAAAAAAAATACCTGGTACCTCTAAAAGGAGGGGTCATTCTTAAAATGAATTAACTAAGAGCAAGAACCCATTTGTTTTTGTAATTAAACTATTGTAATTCTTACTTTTAGCCAATAAAACATTTAATAAATAAAATTATTTTATGTATTTTTTTAAATTCTTCACACTGTCGTTCTCATCTTGATTATTATTTGCACAACGTTTCGGTCGATGTAACTTCCTACCTTCGTCAGGTGTATCTTGTCGAACTCTGGAATCTTTCTGTTGAACTCGAGAATGTTCACGGAATTTTTAATGGAACTCTTTATTTAATTCACGGGGGTTGGGGGTAGCATTCTCTTGTTCCATAGACTATGACTGGGTAGAAGTCCTAAGCAATTCACAATTGTATTTTAGTGTCGGCCGCATTGAGAATCGAGCCTTCAACCTCCGAAGCACAGAAATTAGGAACCCGAGACTTCTGGAAAATCTACAACAGTGTAGTAAATAATGGGCAATCAACAATTCCCTCACTATCCAACAATCATGAGGTTGTTTGCTCAGCAACTGAGAAGGCTAACATGCTTGCCAGACGGTTTGTCTCCGCACTCTACACTGGACTCTGCTAACTACCCCCTCCCTGAATTTCCTTTGCAGACACACTAGACGATCTGAAAATCACCCCTGCTCAGGTGCATGCTATCATAAGAAAGCTTGACACGGCTGTGCTATTAAAAAAGTGCGCCGCTGAAGTAGCTCCAGTTCTCTCCAAACTTTACAACAAATACCTTAATGAATCTTGCTTTCCTGCCTGCTGGAAAACTGCTTCTGTAGTGCCAGTTTTCAAGAATTCTGGCGAAAGAATTGACCCAGTAAATTATCGCCCCATTAGCCTCCTCCCACTTTTTGCCAAAATATTTGAGACCATAGTTAACCAAGCTCTAGTCCATCACCTTACAGATGCTAAACTTCTGACTGACCAACAATATGGATTTAGGCAAGTCTGTTCCACAGCAGACATCCTAACTGTAATCTCAGAACGTATATACCAATCACTGAACAAAGCGGGGGAGGGTAGAGCGGTAGCTCTAGATATATCTAAGGCTTTTGACAGGGTATGGCATGAAGGTCTTCTCAATAAAATCAGATAATACGGCATCACTGGAAGAATACATAACATAATTAAATCCTTCTTAGATAAGAGAAAAATCCATGTTGTCCTTGACGGTCGTACATCTAAACAATATGATATAAATGCAGAAGTGCCTCAGGGGTCTATCCTTGGACCTCTGTTATTCCTAATATTCATAAATGACCTCCCTGACAAAATTGTCTGTGAGATGAGTATGTATGCTGACGACACCACGCTCTATAACAGACACGACAGGAAAACAAATGAACACATATCTAAAGAAATGGTAGAAACACTATAAGAAGACCTCCGATCCGTAGTGGAATGGGGACAAAAATCGATGGTCACCTTCAATGCTGCCAAGACTAAACTTGTTTCCTTCAATGATTACAAGAAACCTTCCGTACCGCCAATAGCAATGGCCAATGACTCTTTATCTGAAAATACATCTTTTAAACTCCTTGGCCTAACGTTCACAGAAAACATGAGTTGGAACAATTACATTGAGAACATTGCCAAGACCGCTGCGAAGAAGGTGGGCGAAGAAGCTATTAATGCCTGAAAGTATCCTATACCTCTGTAAGGCCACCATTCGCCCATGTATGGAGTATTGTTGTCATATTTGAGCTGGTGCATCTGCCACTAGTCTCTCGCTCCTAGACAAGATTCAAAAGAGAGTCGCCAATTTGATAGGTCCTGAACTGTCAGCTAAACTTCAGCCTCTGTCTCATCGACGAAATGTTGCATCCATCTGTCTGTTCTACAAGTACTTTAACGGTGAATGCTCTGACGAACTGCATGCACTTGTGCCCCCTCGACGTAAATACCCCCCCCCGACAAACCCGACAAACATCTTAATCCCACCCCTCCACAGTAGAGATCCTTAGATGCAAGAGAGCCTTTTACTCCAGTAGTTTCTTCCCCAGAACAGCGACTTTGGAATTCCCTTCTTCCCCGACTGTACTGACATGCAGAAGTTCAAGTGCAACGTGAACCGACATCTTGCTGCCCAACTTCCTACACAGTACCCCTGATGCTTATGTCTCTGATAGTAGCCCCCTACATCAAAGTGGCAATGTGCCTTGTTTGGGGTGAAAATGTAATAAAAAAAAAAAAAAATTAAAAAAATTAAAAAAACTTATAACAAATAAACTATTGCATCCCTTACACCACGAGTTCTTTGTGACATTAAATAAAGGGTTCTGTTCGAAATTCCTTGCAGATCCCCCCCCCCTCTCTCTCTCTCTCTCTCTCTCTCTCTCTCTCTCTCTCTCTCTCTCTCTCTCTCTCTCTCGTTATTCTTATATCAGCATTTTTTTTTTTTTGCATAGCGATCCCACCCCGGGTCCTACATAACTGTAAGTTTCCCTCCTCCTTCTCCTCTCACTTCATTAACCCTAACTCTAACCCAGTCAGATTGACAATTCACCCTGTTGTTTGTTATTTTCTTTTTTTGGTGTCAACAAAAAGAAAAAAAAAGAAACCTAAACCCTCCTCCTCATCCTCCTCCAGATGGTGTGCATTAACACCCTCCACTGTCCCTCCCAACCCTGACCCAACAAGAAAACCTGTCACTTTGGCTTGATGCTTCTCTATAACCCTCTTCACGCTTTGCCGACACCTAGATTGTGTGGAAGAGAAGGAGTAGAATACGAGAGGTGGAGGGGGGGGGACAGGATTTTATTTTTTAACTACCACCACCCTCCCCTTTTATACAAAAAAAGATTCTTGAATGTTTTTTTGTTTTGTTTGTTTGTTTGTTTTTACTTTGCAATTCTACGTTGTCTATTCAGTTCAATTTTCACTTTTCAAAATAAAATTATTTGATTTTTTTTCTCCTTTTTTTTTTTTTTTTTTTGTTTATTCGTCGTTTCTTATCTTCCTTCTCCCACATCTTCACCTTTCCTACACTTCTCCATCTTCTTCACTTTTTCTCTGTGGTATTCTCCAGTTTTTTCTTTACTCCAATTTCCTCTTCTCTTGTCTTCTCCTTCATCTCTTCCAACTTTTTATTTATGTCTTCTCTGCTTCGCCTTTTTTTTAAACTTCATCTCATTTATTTCTCATTCTTCTTCACTACTCCACATTTCCTCCTCCTCCTCCTCCTCTTCTACTCCGCCTCCTTCTCCACTTCTCCTCCGCCTCCTTCTTCACAGCTCCTTCCCCGCGTCCTTCTCCACTTCTCCTCCTCTGCCTCCTTCTTCACTTCTTTTACTTCTCCTCCACCTCATCTTCACATCTGCTCCTCCGCCTTTTTCTCCTCCTCCTCCACCTCTCTTTCACCTTCTTTTTTTACTTCTCCTTCTCTGTCTCCTTCCTCACTTTTCTTCCATCTTCTTCACTTCTCCTCTGTCACATCCTTCTTCACTCCCCCATATCAACCTTCTTCATTTTTTTCTTATCAACTTACGTCAGGCCAAGGTCAATTTTCTTTTTACTATTTTGACCCCTTTGCAACTATTTTACCGGCTAAAAACCAAATCCAAAAGTGTGCTACAGGTCCAAATAACCTATATATCAAATTTCAACTCTGTAGACCAAATATTCAGAGAGAAGTTTAGTAGAGAGTTTTCCTAAACACACCAACAAGCTCACTTATATGTGTGTGTGTGTAGAGAGAAATATTTTTCATCCTAAATTATGGACAATGTAGAAACTATACATAAAAAGAATAAGCATAATAATTAAATGAAGCCAATCATCTAAGAAACCATAAAAAGTGAATAATTAATTAATGCTCGTTTATCAAAGGAATATGCAAATGAATTAACCTTCATGTAGTCGCTCGCATATCCATAACTGAGTATATTAAGTTTGCTTTAATAATTTTCGAATAGTAAAATGTCAGAGCAAGAAAAAAAAACTCAACTTCTCGGCATCAATAAATTATTTGAATTATTTTTGTGTTTTTAATATTATCAGAAAAGAATCTTTCAAATTTTCAAATCGAGTCGTCGTCAAATTTGTAAAATGGCTTCTAATAATTTTTTTTTTTAATTTTACATGCTGTTCTTTTCTATTTTTTTTTTTTTTTTTTTTTTTTTTTACTATCTTTGTTTATCAGCGACCCTTGTGCATATCAAGTAAACAGAACGTTTGGTTACGACATTTTTTAGACGAATATTATAAAAAAAGAAAAAAATTATTTTTGCATTTTGGATCTCATTATTAATGTGGATTTTTTTTAAATAAAAAAACAGGATTTTCAGCAACGATGCAGTATAATTAATAGCGCAAAATAGAGGGAATTATTACAACAAATAATGGTTACTAAACTCAAGAAAATTTACATTTCTACCTGTTTGTATGGCATAATTTTAAAGTGTGGAAATTGGTTGTAGATTTATTATATCTGAATTTGTTATTGTAATTTTTTACTTAGAGACAAACACGAGTCAAAAAAAAAAAATATCCGTCGAGTTTTTATTTTTTTAATCCGCTAAAAAATAGCTTACTCTAATTTGACTGACACCTGCCACTCGGATTTAGGCTTACGGTACCACTAATTCCTCCTGCTCCGACTTTCTTTTAAAGTTTGCAACTCCAATCTAAAGAATCAAAATCCGAAAAATGTGTCTGCTGTTTGATTAAATTTTAATTGCTGATAAGTATATATTATTGTAATTAGTTATTATTGATTAATTTTTATTTATCACGGACTTCTATCCTCATCTCTTCTTAGTTGTTTTACGACGTTTCTGCCAACTATTCCTCTGGCCTTCGTCAAGTGGTAACCACGACGGATAGGAACTCTGAATCTCCTGACTGCATCCATTGCAATTACTGCCTTCCATAGTTGTTGTTGTCTCACCACGTTTTGGCCAAGTAAGTCTCTGGCCGGTTTTGGGTAGGATTGAAACCGCTATCTTCACAACTAAGAAAGATGAGGATAATAGTCCACAATAAATAAAAATGAATAAATAAACTCATCTCAATAATGAATTCCAATTAAATGATATATAGTATTGATTAGTATTAAATATTAAGTAAAGTCAATATCGTACAACTTGGTTGAGCGGCTTTATTCTATTGTTGGCATTCTTACAGGAGGGATCACATGAAGGTTGCCAACATCCCTAAGTGAAAGTGGTACTATTGAACCGACTGGATTGAACTTGATACACCCAAGTCGTCAGTCCACATCGTTATAAATCATCATTATTATTTTTTACCAATATTTATTAAAACCTGTTGTTTTTATTACAAATTTGTTGAAACATTGCAAAGCTAAACCAGTTCATTCTCTTTGAATAACACTGTATTCTTGACCTTTTCGTTTAGGAGCAAATTGTAGTAGGGCTTGTCAGAAAAATTTCCGAGAATATGTAATCCATATAATAATAGGAGAATATCCAAGAGCAAGTCAACTCGTTGGAAACATCTCGTCCGAATCAAGCCTATTACAGAAAACATTATGATCAAGAACTGTGTTAATGCTATTTTATGGAAATATAGGAATATATACAAAGCTAAGATATGTCAACCATTAAAATTAAGGCTAGAAGAAAATTAGAAAGTCTTAATACATAGAGATATTAAAAAGCCGTTGTGAGACAAAGTAAATATCGAGAGAAAAGAACAGTGGAGACTAAAATGCATCAAAGAAGGGTTACGTATGTTAGGCAACAATGGTCTCCTAATTAGGCCAAATATATAGAATTGAATACAACTTGAAAACAAATAATTATAAATAGTAGATTAGAACACCATTAAGCAAATTGTAATCTAATATATAAACGGCTATATGTCTGTCTGTCTGTCGGCTTCCATATTTTCAAACTCTATCTCCTCCAAAACTAAAAGTCGCAGAGTGGCACTAGGGGCCTCAAATGATTGGATTTTTTATGGACCATTCTTTTATCGGTCTTTAGCCAGTTAAAATTGTTTTTGAGGGGTTAAAATTGTTTTTGAGGGGTCAAAAATTGGTTAAAATTGTTTTTGAGGGGTCAAAAATTGGTTAAAATTGTTTTTGAGGGGTCAAAAATGGGTTAAAATTGTTTTTGAGGGGTCAAAAATGGGTTAAAATTGTTTTTGTAGGGTCAAAAATTGGTTAAAATTGTTTTTGAGGGGTCAAAAATGGGTTAAAATTGTTTTGAGGGGTCAAAAATGTGTTAAAATTGTTTTTGAGGGGTCAAAAATGGGTTAAAATTGTTTTTGAGAGGTCAAAAATTGGTTAAAATTGTTTTTGAGGGGTCAAAAATGGGTTAAAATTGTTTTTGAGGGGTCAAAAATGGGTTAAAATTGTTTTTGTAGGGTCAAAAATTGGTTAAAATTGTTTTTGAGGGGTCAAAAATGGGTTAAAATTGTTTTGAGGGGTCAAAAATTGGTTAAAATTGTTTTTGAGGGGTCAAAAATGGGTTAAAATTGTTTTTGAGAGGTCAAAAATTGGTTAAAATTGTTTTTGAGGGGTCAAAAATGAGTAAAAATTGTTTCTGAGGGATCAAAAATGGGTTAAAATTGTTTTTGAGGGGTCAAAAATGGGTTAAAATTGTTTTTGAGGGGTCAAAAATTGGTTAAAATTGGTTTTTGAGGGGTCAAAAATGGGTAAAAATTGTTTTTGAGGGGATCAAAAATGGGTTAAAATTGGTTTTGAGGGGTCAAAAATTGGTTAAAATACTTTTTGAGGGATCAAAAATGGGTTAAAATTGGTTTTGAGGGGTCAAAATGGGTTAAAACTGTTTTTGAGGGATCAGAAATGGGTTAAAATTGTTTTTGAGGGGTCAAAAATGGGTAAAAATTGTTTTTGAGGGGATCAAAAATGGGTTAAAATTGGTTTTGAGGGGTCAAAAATTGGTTAAAATACTTTTTGAGGGATCAAAAATGGGTTAAAATTGGTTTTGAGGGGTCAAAATGGGTTAAAAATGTTTTTGAGGGATCAGAAATGGGTTAAAATTGTTTTTGAGGGGTCAAAAATGGGTAAAAATTGTTTTTGAGGGATCAGAAATCGGTTAAAATTGTTTTTGAGGGGTCAAAAATGGGTTTAAATTGTTTTTGAGGGGTCAAAAATGGGTTTAAATTGTTTTTGAGGGGGTCAAAAATGGGTTAAAATTGGTTTTGAAGAGTCAAAAATGGGTTAAACTGTTTTTGAGGGATCAAAAATTGGTTAAAATTGTATTTGAGGGGTCAAAAATGGGTTAAAACTGTTTTTGAGGGGTCAAAAATGGGTTAAAATTGTTTTTGAGGGCTTAAAATTGTTTTTGAGGGGATCAAAAAATGGGTTAAAATTGAAAAAAATCGTTAAACATTTTGTACATTTATCTTAGTTTATTTTTTAATTTATAATATTTAATTGGTTTACATGCGTGTCATGTTATAGTGGTAATGTCACTAGCTTTGAATGCTACAGTTTCGGTTTTGATTCTAGCTGATGGCACCCAAACACTTCTTTTTTTTTTTTTACTTTTGAAATCACAACTCTATAATAATATATACGAAAGCTGGACAAATTAAAATATCATATTTAAGCGTGTTTTATGCCCGGTCAAAGCCAGCCACCCCTCCCCTGCTAGTATGAGTAATGATAAAAAAGAAATAAAATAAAAATGGTGTAGTATTACTACATATTTGTAGAAGATTAGGTTTAAAATTTGTATTGACTGAATGGTTAAGTTATAACTTTATGTTGAATGTTTAATCCTTACTACAAGCGATAATAACTAAGAAAAACATGAAGATTAACATTTCGACCCGATCGTGGCTGACGGAATGAGGACAATTTAGCTCATGGAGTAAATAATGGATTTAATCTGAAATTGGATACAGGGCTCTCGTCTTGAATAGGTTTCATGTTTTGACAAGCTTCTGGCTCTGACTTTCACTCCTGATCTGAAATGAAGCACATCAAATCCATTGCCAAGTCCGCTGGAAAAATAATTGGATCATTCTACTGCTCCAGTATGTATCTCACTACCGATGCAACCCTTTACCTGTACAAGAGACGAGTACATTCTAGGATGGAGTACTGTTTCCACATCTGGGCAAGATCTGCTCGGAGCATCCTATTCTGCCTTGACAGAGTCAAAACCAACTTCGAAACCTAGTGGGTGATGCCTTTTTCTTTTTCCTGCAATTTTCCCATAGAAAAGATATTGCAAGCCTTTCTCTGCTCTATCATTATTTTCATGGCAAGTAGTCATTCAAGCTACAATTTATAGTCCGCTTGCCAAATTTTTACAAAAAGCACTCATCTAGCTAAAACCACTATCAACAATTTCCCCTACTCTCTATCGTGCCTAAACCTAAACGTGGATTCAATGAACAAAGCTTCTTTCCTAGAACTGCCCACTTGTGGAACTCTGTTTCGCTGGTCTGCTTTCCAGCTAACTATAATATTCAAGTCCAACATAAACAAGTTCTTGTTGAACCATTCCCTTAAATCAAATTATACCAAATTTCCACTCCTAATGATTACTACGTTATTATCCCAATGACTGCCATACACACATTAACCCTTATCCTCGAGTAGTCTCTGGCCCTTGATAAGTGGTGACACAAAGATTTCCAACTTCAACAAATATGCACCTAAAGAAGGTCAGAGGTCAGGTCAGTTGAAACCTTACAAATCTAACAATCAAGATGAGAATAGTCGTACGAAAAATATGATTAAATACAAATATTGAAATGGGGACAAAATTTTCATCTTTTATGATATAATAATTTCAGGCTTTGTTTTTCTCTTTAAAATGATTTTTTTTTTAATACATTAATTTAACAAAGAAACTATTAATGCATTTATGGGACTTTTTTTTATGACTTAATTTTATAACTTTGGCATTTTTTTTAAATTTTTTTCTAGGCACCATCTGGAAACAGAAATGGTGTCAGCTCCTGCAGACAGTCTCAACATCACAGACATGTGTAAGTACCCTTACTCGATGCATCATCTTTTTTTTTAAATAAATTTAACAGGTGGCGTGTTAACATGTGTGAATACCCATATTCAGTATCTAAGTGCATCCTCGAAAGACGGAATTAATGTGAGCCAAGCATTCATTCACATGTAGCATGACATTACGAACATAGTTACCATAAACTCAACCACAAATAACAAATGAAAATGTAAAACAGCTTATGATGGGAAGATGCTCACAAAACTTTCCCAATGCAACTTTCTGTACACACAAGATCAAATTTAATTCACATCTGCAACTATAGCGCAGCTTACATCACCAAGATAGCAAAATGAAACCATGACTTCCAACTTCCACAAATCATCCACAGAGAACTTAATAGGCGGCTTACTTTTAATTGTACGAGCAGTAGCAACACATCTTCCACAGAGATAATCTTCAGTATTTACTAAAATAAAGTAAAAAAGAAAAGAAACTTTATTTTTATGTAAAAGTTAAAAATGAGAGTATTATCTGAATGGACAGCAGCAAATGAAAGTCGCCCAAAAGGGGCGGCCGTTAGTAAGCAAAGTTTTATTCTCCATATTTTGGGATATGCAACGTATTTTGTCCATCGATTACCTTGAGAAAGAAAGAACCATCAATAGCGAATATCATGTGGCAGTATTGGTGCATTTTGAAGGAAGAGATCGTCAAAAAACGGCCACAAATGAATAAGAAAACGTGTTTTTTCTCAAGACAATGCATCATGTCACAAGTTAACTACATAAATTGCACTTCGAAGTGCTTTCAAACCCACCCTATTCCGTTTGCAGACTTCGGAAAAATGTTCTAGGAAAAAGAGACTTGGCTCTAATGAAAAAGTGATATTGGAAACTGAGGCATATTTTGATGCCAATTCTTAAAAAAAAAAAAAAAAAACGTGTCAAATTGTTAGATATGTGTTGGAATCAGTCTATCACCCTAGTAGGAGACTATGTTAATGAATAAAATCGCATTTTGCCGAAGATTTGTTTTATTTGTTAGGCCCGGGATTTATTACGTGATGTATTATAGAAAAAAAACCTTCCATATGCTTTTCATTAAAAAAAAATGTGGATATGTTTCTAAGAAAGACAACTCTTCATTATGGAGTGAAGAGTTATCTCCCTTAAGACGTTTGTAGAGTGAAGAGTTATCTCCCTTAAGACGTTTGTGGAAGCTGTCATTGAGGGAGATAACTCAATTTTACTAAGAGATTCGTTGATGGTTTTTATGAGAATTTAGAACGCTAAAACCAACACAACTTCGAGGCAGGTTATGTTGTAAACATAACGAATGACGAATGTTGCAAATTATATCGTCGTGACGTCATCTAAATAAACGTAAATGATCGATTCATTTGTTTCATTTTCTTTCTTTCATTTAATAGTAAAAAACAATATATTATTTAATGTCTAAATCATATTAATAAACAAATTTATTTTTGAAAGAATGTTTTATTTCTTAAATTTTAAAAAGTTTATTTCTAAAATTAAAAAAGAATGTTTTATTTCTAAAATTAAAAAAGAATGTTTTATTTTTAAAAGATTTTTTAAAAGAATGTTTTATTTCTTAAATTTTAAAAAGAATGTTTGTTTTTTTAAGAATTGGCATCAAAATATGCCTCAGTTTCCAATATCACTTTATCAATTTAAAAAATATTTAATTTCTAAAATTTTACAAAGAATGTTTTATTTCTTAAATTTTAAAAAGAAAGTTTTATTTCTTAAATTAAAAAAAAATGTTTTATTTCTTAAATTTAAAAAAAATGTTTTATTTCTTAAATTTAAAAAAAATGTTTTATTTCTTAAATTTAAAAAAAAATGTTTTATTTCTAAAATTTAAAAAAAAATGTTTTATTTCTTAAATTAAAAAAAAAAATGTTTTATTTCTTAAATTTAAAAAAAAGTTTTATTTCTTAAATTAAAAAAATGTTTTATTTCTTAAATTTTAAAAAGAATGTTTTATTTCTTAAATTTTAAAAAGAATGTTTTATTTCTTAAATTTTAAAAAGAATGTTTTATTTCTTAAATTTTAAAAAGAATGTTTTATTTCTTAAATTTTAAAAAGAATGTTTTATTTCTTAAATTTTAAAAAGAATGTTTTATTTCTTAAATTTTAAAAAGAATGTTTTATTTCTTAAATTTTAAAAATGTTTTGATTTCTAAAATTTTAAAAAGAATGTTTGATTTCTTAAATTTAAAAAATGTTTTATTTCTAAAATCAAAAAAAATGTTTAATTTCTAAAATTTTAAAAAGAATGTTTTATGTCTTAAATTTAAAAAAATGTTTTATTTCTTAAATTTAAAAAAAATGTTTTATTTCTAAAATTAAAAAAAAGTTTTATTTCTTAAATTATAAAAAAATGTTTTATTTCTTAAATTTTAAAAAGAATGTTTTATTTCTGAAATTTTAAAAAGAATGTTTTATTTCTTAAATTTTAAAAAGAATGTTTTATTTCTTAAATTTAAAAAAAATGTTTTATTTCTTAAATTAAAAAAAAATGAAAACAAATATATTTTGAAATAAAACATTCTTTTAAAAATTTTAGAAATTAAATTTCTAAAATTTTAAAAAGAATGTTTTATTTCTTAAATTTAAAAAAGAATGTATTATTTCTTAAATTTTAAAAATAATGTTTTATTTCTTAAATTTTAAAAAGGATGTTTTATTGCTTAAATTTTAAAAAGAATGTTTTATTTCTTAAATTTTAAAAATGTTTTGATTTCTAAAATTTTAAAAAGAATGTTTCATTTCTTAAATTTAAAAAAATGTTTAATTTCTAAAATTTTACAAAGAATGTTTAATTTCTAAAATTTAAAAAAGAATGTTTTATTTCTTAAATTTTAAAAAAATGTTTTATTTCTTAAATTTTAAAAAGAATGTTTTATTTCTTAAATTTTAAAAAATGTTTTATTTCTGTAATTTAAAAAAAATGTTTTATTTCTTAAATTTTAAAAAGAATGTTTTATTTCTTAAATTTAAAAAAATGTTTTATTTCTTTAATTAAAAAAAATGAAAACAAATATATTTTGAAATAAAACATTCTTTTTAAAATTTTAGAAATTAAATTTCTAAAATTTTAAAAAGAATGTTTTATTTCTTAAATTTAAAAAAGAATGTATTATTTCTTAAATTTTAAAAAAATGTTTTATTTCTTAAATTTTAAAAAGAATGTTTTATTTCTTAAATTTTAAAAAGAATGTTTTATTTCTGAAATTTTAAAAAGAATGTTTTATTTCTTAAATTTTAAAAAGAATGTTTTATTTCTTAAATTTAAAAAAAATATTTTATTTCTTAAATTAAAAAAAAATGAAAACAAATATATTTTGAAATAAAACATTCTTTTAAAAATTTTAGAAATTAAATTTCTAAACTTTTAAAAAGAATGTTTTATTTCTTAAATTTAAAAAAAAATGTATTATTTCTTAAATTTTAAAAAGAATGTTTTATTTCTTAAATTTTAAAAAGAATGTTTTATTGCTTAAATTTAAAAAAAATGTTTTATTTCTTAAATTTTAAAAAAAAATTTTATTTCTTAAATTTTAAAAAGAATCTTTTATTTCTTAAATTTTGAAAATGTTTTGATTTCTAAAATTTTAAAAAGAATGTTTCATTTCTTAAATTTAAAAAATGTTAAATTTCTAAAATTTTACAAAGAATGTTTAATTTCTAAAATTTTAAAAATAATGTTTTATTTCTTAAATTTTAAAAATAATGTTTTATTTCTTAAATTTTAAAAATAATGTTTTATTTCTTAAATTTAAAAAAGAATGTTTTATTTCTTAAATTTTAAAAAGAATGTTTTATTTCTTAAATTTTAAAAATGTTTTGATTTCTAAAATTTTACAAAGAATATTTTATTTCTTAAATTTAAAAAAAAATGTTTAATTGCTAAAATTTTAAAAAGAATGTTTTATTTCTTAAATTTTAAAAAAGAATGTTTTATTTCTTAAATTAAAAAAGAATGTTTTATTTCTGAAACTTTAAAAAGAATATTTTATTTCTTAAATTTTAAAAATGTTTTGATTTCTTAAATTTTAAAAAGAATGTTTTATTTCTTAAATTTTAAAAAGAATGTTTTATTTCTTAAATTTTAAAAATGTTTTATTTCTTAAATTTTAAAAAGAATGTTTTATTTCTTAAATTTAAAAAAATGTTTTATTTCTTAAATTAAAAAAAAATTAAAACAAATATATTTTGAAATAAAACATTCTTTTTAAAATTTTAGAAATTAAATTTCTAAAAAATTAAAACAAATATATTTTGAAATAAAACATTCTTTTTAAAATTTTAGAAATTAAATTTCTAAAATTTTAAAAAGAATGTTTTATTTCTTAAATTTAAAAACGTTTAATTTCTAAAATTTTAAAAAGAATGTTTTATTTCTTAAATTTAAAAACGTTTATTTTCTAAAATTTTAAAAAGAATGTTTTATTCCTTAAATTTAAAAAAGAATGTTTTATTTCTTAAATTTTAAAAAGAATGTTTTATTTCTTAAATTTTAAAAATGTTTAATTTCTAAAATTTTAAAAAGAATGTTTTATTTCTTAAATTTAAAAAAAATGTTTTATTTCTAAAATTAAAAAAAATGTTTAATTCTTAAATTTTAAAAAGAATGTTTTATTTCTTAAATTTAAAAAAAAATGTTTAATTTCTAAAATTTTACAAAGAATGTTTTATTTCTTAAATTTAAAAAAGAATGTTTTATTTCTTAAATTTAAAAAAGAATGTTTTATTTCTTAAATTTTTAAAAGAATGTTTTATTTCTGAAATTTTAAAAATAATGTTTTATTTCTTAAATTTTAAAAAGAATGTTTTATTTCTTAAATTTCAAAAAAAATGTTTTATTTCTAAAATTAAAAAAAAATGTTTTATTTCTTAAATTTTAAAAAGAATGTTTTATTTCTTAAATTTTAAAAAGAATGTTTTATTTCTTAAATTTCAAAAAATGTTTTATTTCTAAAATAAAAAAAGTAAATGTTTTATTTCTTTATCATGTTAATAAATATTAGACAATAACGTCATAAAATTAAAACAGAATTTAATAAATATCAAATAACATATAATTTAAACGAATTATTAAAAAAAAAGTTTAAATAATTTTCAATAGTTTTAGGTATTAAAAAAATCATTTATTATATTTTTTCCTTTTGTTTTAAAAAATAATTTTTATTTCATTTGATTTTGTTTTTGTTTTTTTTGTTTATATTGCTTTATTTTTTTATTTCAATTTCGTTTGTTTTTGTTTTTTTCTTTATTTGTATTTTTTTTTCATTATATTAGTTTTTAGTCTTTATTTTATTTTATTTATTTTTTGCCATCAAAATGAAAATCTGTGAACAATACTCTAATTAAATTTTATGCCCTTATTGTTTAATATTTATTAACATGGTTAAGAAATACAACATTATTTTTAAAATCTAATTTATAACTTTATTGTTTAATGTTTATTAACCTGATTTAGAACTAAAATAATATATTTTTAGTTACCATTAAGTGAAAAAAGAAAATAAAACTAATTATTTACATTTATTTAGATGACGTCACGACTGTGTAATTTGCAACCTGTCCCTTTTCGTCATGCAAGAGTTAGTAAAGTTAGAGGCTATGTTTATAACCTAAACTACACACCTGCCAATTATTTTTTCGACGATTATTTTTTATTTTTTAAGAAAATGTAATTTCAAGAAACTGTAAGAAAAATAAATGCAACTATTTAAAAATGCAACGCAATTACAGAGGAGTTGTAATATTTATTGAACCACTGCAACGACTTTTTAATGTAACAAAGTTTATAATATTAATAACAAAAGTTTATAATATTAATAACAAAAGTTTATAATATTAATAACAAAGCTTATAATATTAATAACAAAAGTTTATAATATTAATAACAAAAGAAATCATTGAATATTCCATTTTTGCCTTCCTAGCCAAAGGTAAGAGGGGAGGGGGTGAGCAATTCCCCAAAATATTGAATTTTATCAGAGAGAAATATCTAATTTAAATTCTTGATGTACAAAAATGGGGGTTGTTGAGAGAGAGGCGACAGATCGATTTTTTATTATATGTCATCTTAAGCAAAAATAATATTACTTACTTAATTGTTATGTCGAAAATAGCAATATATCCAAAACTTAGGAAAATTCATCGAGTAGAGCAACTGCTATTGTGTTTTTAGTTTTTTTTTTTTTTTTTAAAAGTCTATCATTGTAGGTTACACAAGCTGGACGCCATTACAACGTAATGTAAAGTATGTATTCTGAGTTATGTACTCTGCATGTGAAATCTTCAGTGCCTATTCTCAAACATCTATGAAAAATGCAATTTTCCATAAAAATAACTTCCTACTCGATGAATTTTTGGATATATTACTATTTTTGACATGACAAATAATAAGTAATATTGTTTGGGCTTAAAATGACATTTTTTTTTTTTTTAATCGACCTGTTGCCTCTTTCAGCAAGCACCAAATTGTTTTATATAGAATAGAAAATGTCATCACAGGTTTCTTTGATAAAATTTAACTTAAATTGTTACATTAAAAAAAAAAACAACTCCTTTTAGGAGTACCAGGTATTTTTTTTTTTATTTATTTTTTTTTTTTTTTTACAATATCACCCTCCTTCTCTTTTGGCATAAATGCTAGTTAATAGTTAATGGAATGTTGACCCCCCCCCACACACACACACTCTCCCTAATTGACAGTTTCTGTCACCATTTTTTTAAAATATTTTCAACCTTTTTTTAACAAAATGTTTTGTTTTTCCCAACTGCAATGATATGCAGAAGTTCAAGTGTAATGTTAACAAACATCTTTCTACTCATCTCCCTTCATAATGACCCCGCTAATTAAGTCCCTAATAGTAGCCCCCTGCTTCAAAGTGGCACTGTGCCTTGTTTGGGGTGAAAATTGAATTTAAAAAAAAAAAAAAAATTCCTTTGCAATTATCATCGCATTCTCCTTCCTTTTTGTCACCTTAAAGAATATATTTTTATTATTAATGTTAAATATAATAGTTGAAATAAATTCATGTTTCTTTTCTTAGAATTCCTTGAATGTTTTGTTTAATAAAAATTACAATTCCTTTACAATTATCATTGCATTTTCTTTTTTTTTTCTTGTTTTTTCTTCTTTTTTTTGTAATGTTAACTCTTTCATTTTTGGTTGGGAAGGCAGAAAGGGATATTCAATGTTTTCTTTTCTTTTTTAATATTTGTTGTTATTAATATTTTTTGTTATTATTGATTTTGTTGTTATTAGCACTAAAACCAATGCAACTGTGAAATTGTGTTGGTTTTAGTGTCCCAAATTCTTATATGAAAGCATGAAGGAGTAAAAGAGTTATCTCCCTCAACACGATGATAGACTCTGCAAAAGGTCTGCGAATGTCGTTAATGGACAATTACTATAAAGAATATCATGACTCGCAATCTCTGAAGACGACGAATATAGATTGATTTTTTTTTTTTCAGACATTTTTTTTGTGACTTTTGTAAAATGATGTTTTAACGTTTTCAGTTGGTGTTCTCGTTGATGCATCTAATTATTGGACAAACAAAGAATTGGGACAAAATATTTTGCAGCTTCTTCATCTCAATTCGCATCTGCCAAGCATTTTAATTTTGAACAAGGTAAATCAAGTTTTTTTTTTTTTGTTGTTTTCCTTGAATTTCTTTTGAGAATATCAATTCAAATAAAACATCAATTGTAAATAGTTGTTCTGTTATGTAGTGGGGGGGGGGCAGATATACAAATCTCTGATTGGTCAAATGAGATCACATGTTAAGATAGAGAGAAGGAATTTTGAAATGGGCAGTCAAGGAAATCCGGATTTCCAGACTTGTTCTTATGAACCTTTTTGAGCTTTGCAGCATAAACAAGTTCTTGGTGAGTCGTCGTCTTAAATATAATAATTCCTACCCAATTTCCACCACAATTGATCATCATGGGGTTGTTTCACCTGACACTCATTAAACTTTAGCTTTAAGTGACCTCCGAGCCTTGTTAAGTGGTGACTATAGTATAAAAATAAAAAGAGTTTTTGGCAAAGTTGCTTGACCATCTCTTCTGATATATTTGGTCATCCATATTGTATTCCAATTCTTCTACCATGTTCATATCTGCATTGTCGTTAATGACATTTTTGAGAACTCCCTTACAAATACATGCTACACAGTCTTGTCTGACTGCATGAAGCCATTTGTGTCCTCTTCAACAACAATTGCTAACCCCAACGCTGCGTTCCATGATCTTTTTCTCATTTGTTTTCTATTCTTCTTCTAGCTCTGGCCGTGTCTCACACTGGTGATTGCTGAGGAGGCGAGCACTTTGGCTTACAAGTATAAAAAATAAATGAGAATTCACAGAAAAAAAATAACTCTGGCACAATTATTTTGTGCCTACAGACACTAGTGTTTCATGCTTCTACAATCATCAGTTTAGAAAGTGATAATTACTACTGGTCAAGAGATTTGAACTTAGTCACAAAGTCACCCTTGATTTTTTTTCTTTCCTCTAGGCCATTGGCAATTAACACAAGAATTGAAGAACATTAAATACCTATAAATACCAAATCTACGGGCATACATAGTAAAAAGTTCTGAGAGTATTCAACGACCAGAAGTCAGAATCCCACACTCACTCTAAAATTGACCACTATATATATATATATAATTTAAATTAGAAAATTTGAAAACCTGTAAATGTTGTGAAATGATAAAATCATTTTTATTTACTTTTTTTTGTTGTTGTTGTTAAAGTTACATCAATTATGAAGAAGAAGAAAAAATAAAACCTAATCGGACTCACATCTTGATATAGCCAGGTTATTGGCAGAAATTCGGAATTTAAGAACACAAAAAAAAAGTAAATAAAAAGATTTTATCATTTCACAACATTTTCAGGTTTTCCAATTTTCTCATTTAAATTCATAATAAAAAAATGTTTTCTAAAATATGTGATTTTATATTGCTTATATATATATATATATATATATATATATATATATATCAATAATTATTATGTGCACGTAATAATCATTAATAAATACTATTTAACAAAAGAAATAAATAAATAAAATAAAAAAAAGTAATACGTCCTAAAAAAATGTGGGCGAAGAAAAATGTAAACAAAGGGCAAATAACTCCTTTCTTCTAATAAAAACGCTCAGGGAGCGAAAAAGAAAGAAATTAGTACGGAATCACTAATAAAAAAATTAATAAATTTCAACAATCTTATATATATATATATGATGATTGCAACGTCTTGTCAGACGAGTGTCACTCCCTCAGACACAGGACCCCAAAAATGACTTCCATCGCCACAGGACCATTTTTATAGACAAATGCCTGAGGGAGTATCTATACACAGATGATGTTACAGAGACTTAGCTTTGTACGACACCTAAGTCTCTCTCTCTCTCTCTGTTCAAAATGTTGAGATCCAGCAACAAGCAAGAGCAAGATAGCCAGCAACAAGTTAAACTGCAGACCAGCTTAATCCAGGTACGGGTCTCCTACTTTATGGTTTTTTAAATCAGAGATTTGCTTCTCCTAGAAAGGTTGTCTTCATCACGGCTTACGGGAGCCCTCTCCACCCCAACACACATACATACATATATATATATATATGCACACATGTATACACTTGCAAGCTGCCCACTCAAAAAATGTTTAAATATATTTTAATTTATGCAGATTTCGTATTTATTATTATAAAGCCAATACTCCATTGATTATTATATTGTACCCAATATATGGCTCAGTCATAAATACACTTAAATATGTGAGTGTGATTCAATTGTGGAAAATGACCTTTCAAATGCTAACACCACATCTTAGTTGTCTGTTAAGGCCATCACAGTTGCTCAGTTCATCTCTAAACCTCCTCCAATCTGCTCGGGGCTAAAAACTGTCATAAACTGTTGTAAATTGTAAACTGTCCTTAAACTATCTTTAACTCTTAATTTTATTGACTCGAGGGATCAGAAATCCTAAAAATCTTGTCATTATATCAGAGTGACCGATAAACAGAAATGACTTGCCTTATCAGCCATTCCCAAAAACTGACCAGTGATCGTGAGGCATCTTCCTATCTCAAGAATTATAAAGACCTTGGCGGCTCCCCATCGTCTTTTTACTGACCTCACTTCCTATACTTTTGTTGTATTAATGAATTATATCATCTCATTGTTATAGTTTTCCCTCTGTTTTTATGAGTCACTTCCTAACACTCGGAGGGTGGAGGTAGATATTCGCTGTGGTCAGTCATCCAATGTGCTTTTCAGTCTATATAGTTTCTAAAAATCAACTTTTGTCACTATCTCAATATATACACTTGGCAGCAAAATAAAATACACACAGCTGGGTCATAAAATATTTTGTTTATTCCAATGATAACCTTTTCGATTTCAGTACAACGATTGTGACATCGATGAAGGCATGTGGTGGGGTGTGCATGCTTGACAGTGAAGAAATCGTGTCAATTTGTCCTCTCTCTGTGCCGATTCTCTCTCTCTCACTTTCTCTTGTCGATATATAAACATTCTTTCATTCTGGAATGTTTAATATTTCCCAATGTCTATTGCTTTACTTCTTTGATTGATATTTCTCTCATATATTTCTGGTTAAACTATGCAATAAACAATGGAATTAATTTGCATTTGTGTCAAATGCCTCTCTTCATAGTGTCACCTGCCAAATATCCAATGAAAGGAGGGGGTGGGGGTTCATAGTATCACAACTGTGTTCAAGCAAACTCTAAAAAAACGCCTTTCAACCTGTTTAAGTCATTTGAACAATTGCAAAATGTTATCAAATTTTTTTAAACGTGTATTTCAGTTTGCAGAAATTCAAGAATGTCATTTAAGACTCAGAAATTTCATTTTATATATTTTTTCAGGTTGATCTCATCAAAGATAAGGAATCATTGTTGGAAATTACCCGGTGTTTGACTGAAAACCACATTGCAGGAAAAAAAACCACAGTTCTCACATTGAAGAATGAAAAGACCATTCGTAATACTCTCTATGAAAAGTACAATCTCCAAGTTCCAAGTGTCGAGAAAGAACCATCAGAATTCCGGTCGATCCCTACTGTGTCGGATTCTCCACCACCTCCTTTGCAACAATCCGAGAAAAAACTGAAGAGGACAATAACAAAAAGTAAAAATGATGAGAATGACGTGGAAACTTGGCAGGCTTATCATGCTCGTATGCAAGCTTTGCGGCATAGTTTGAAAGGCAAAAAAGGTTGGCCAAACTTTCAAAGAGTTTTCATGATTTCAGCACTTAATGGAGACGGGGTGCCAGAATTAAGAGTAAGCTACATTTGCTATCTTTTCTTTTTTTCTTTGTAAAACATTTCATAATATAAATCATGTTTTGGTGTGTATGCAGTATGCGGCACTACTGAAAATCGTATTCCAAGTAAAAAATCTTTGATATACTCACATATCATGCAAAAATTGAAAGAAATTATCAAATAGAAATTTAATTAAAAATAAAAATCAGTTTTTGTATTTTGCTGATCTGCCATTCATTATTGCTTGGTTAAATGACGGACTGACTTACCTCCCCTGATTTATGGATATTCACACTATAATAAGTTGCAGATCGGCAAAATACGATAAAACTGCTTTTTATCTATATAATTATAAAACTTTGTGCACCATGCGTCCTTGTTTGAATCTTATCTTCAACAATCGGTGAGTCCATCTTCTAAAAAAGGTATGACAGGTGAATTTATACATATACACACACACATATATACATATATATGACTACTTCATTCAATCACATAAATTAATATACGAAGGTTCAGTATTTACTTCAACAGTGTTCAATACATAGGTAGAGCTAGGTAGTAACATGAAAATATATACGGCAATTAAGCTACACAGAATATTCCGCATTTCATCCTTGTGAATAAGCCTGACAAATTCTTATGAGGATGAAATGCGGAATATTCTGTGTAGCTTAATTGCCATATATATTTTCATAACTTACTATATATATATATGAAAATTGTGGACCATCCAGTCATGCTTGCTGTAATCTTGCCTTCAACGATCAGGCAATTCCATCTTTTAAAAAAAGGATGACAGGTGAATTTATATAATATATATATATATTAGGTTGGTGCAAAAATAATGTCGTTTTTTGATGTTCAACTGCATGTCAAAAAACGACATTTCTTTTGCACCAACCTAATATATGCGTATGGGTGTGGTTGAATAAGGTTAACTTTGTACTCATTTTGAGATTAAATACTAATCTCTGTTAATCTCTAACTGTGCAACAAATGGATACCATAATACTTAGTTTACAGTACCTTACCATAATAAAGTTCCATATAAAATTTGAGTCAAATAAACCATGACCTTTGTGATAATTAAGGTGCATAAGCTAAAAAAATGTCATTGCTGAGGTCATAGCAAGCAAAATCCGTTGAATAATAAAACTGTTGGTAATGAATAAAAAAATTTACAAAAAGCGTTAGAAAACTTAAAAGTTGCATTAAAACAAAGAAAAAAAAAGAAACATGATGATTTGTACTGAAACTCAATCAATATTAAAAAAAAATTAAAAACAAAAGTTTTGTTGTTTCGTGGATTTTAAAGACTAAAATATGTTCTATAATATAAATCTAACCTGTCTGTTAAAATGTATGTATGTTTGTATGTCTACCTAAAACTTTCAACATCGGTGACAGATTTTCACGAGATCGATATCATTTTGGAGCTCGACCTTTTGGACGACAAATATTGAAAACTTGGCTAAAAACATTAATTCCTTCACCCTCAACTGGGAACTTTTTTACAGGAAGGGGTCACTTTTTTTGTCGATATGTTTGAAAGTCATCCTTGCTTTTCGATTGCCTAGCTTTAATTTAAACCTACGTCACTTCCAGTTTGGTGAGGGGTGCAACAGCAGAGACGTCATTTTTTTCTTTGTTTTTGTTTTTTTCACGTTTTTTTCCTCCTTTGCTGTATGGGTTCGCGAGTTTGCCTGCCGACTACCACTTTTTATTTTTTTTTTTTGCTCAACACACACCTCCAAATACCTGGGCAATGCTGGGCACCCAGGCTAGTTTACTTATAAAGTACATCTAAAAAGAAGAAAAGAAAGGAACGATTCGATTTATAATAAAACTGAACTTTACTTAATACTAGCGGGGGTACCATGGAGGTGTAGACGAAACAAAAGTGTTAGTAGGAGGGCTTGAACCCATGACGAACCTGAAAGCGGAAAAGAAAGTGAAAGAAAACATGACATCTTACCGTTACACTACGAGGCCATAGGAAGTGAAAAGCACTCAAATTTCGCGATGTCAATCAAAAAGTTTACTTGCTAGCAGGTGCAGAAACGAACGTTGGTTTAAGGCCAGTTCAGCTTTCCAGTGATTCATTTATTTGTTTCCCCACGATGTTGGGGAAACCAAGCTCCCCGAAAAAAGGGGAACTCTCAAATGAATAGCAATCGTCTGATATGAAGGGTTTTCCCCACATTGATGAAAGCTAATTGCCTTCAAGACGTCCTGGCACGAAAGGCCGCTGTTGCCTTTGCATTGGTGAGTTTCGCTTTATTTATATGAAAAAGATCAACAAACACGCGAGAGAATGGAATAGCTTGAATTTTATAAAAATCAATCAAAATAAATGTAGACGCAATGTCCCTTCACAAATCGTAGATATTATGATCTAGGGAGTCTACAAAAAGTTCTAAAACAGTAAACCCCCTCCCCCCCCCCGAGAACCCCCATGAAAAAACCTTTGCTGGACATACAAAAATGCATGCAGCCATTTTTCCTTTTATATATATATATATATATATATATATATATATATATATATATAGATAAATAAAAAAAATATACATTTAAAATTATATATGTTTTAAGCAGAAGACCATTAAATGTTGCAAAACATGAAATATAAATTTAGGCAAAAGACAATTATTAAGCAATCAACTTAAAATTAGGGACGAAACATTTGATATAGATGAAATGTTTAAATTCAAGAAAAATTCTAAACGAAATGCTTTTTTCATTACAGGATTATTTGTTAACTCAAGCACGGCCTGGCGATTGGGAATTCCACAGCAGTTTTGTCACCGACCAAGACCCTTTGATATTGGCGCAAGATTTACTTTGGGAGAAATTTCTGGAAGTGCTACCAGAAGAAGTGCCATACAAAATTAAAATTGTAAGTTTCTTTGTTTTGTTTTTTTTGTTTTTTTGCTTCCCTCTGAGCTGCACCATCTCCCATACTTTGGTTGCCATGATTTGTGACATCGTGCAAGCCAGGGGAGAATTCAACTCGACCCAACCAGCGTGAACACCATTGTAAGTGCAAATAAGAAAGCGATTTAAATTTTTAAGTTCCTGCAAGTATAAAAATGATGTCTCTCAGATTGTGTTTATGTACGTATTTGAGTGTTTCATTAGTTTATATTTATTTTATGTTGTGACATGGCTCAAACACGTAACCCTACGGTTCACATATATTTAAGGAGATCAAGACTGGTAACGTACAGTTGAAGCTTCGAGTTGGAAATGCACAAAGTAACCTGAAAAAAAATATATTAATGACATGAGAAAAAGAATGGTGCTTGTTCAGAATTCATCCCATTGAAAAAATGAATAAAAATCTGTATGATGCACATACCTATGATGAAAAGAAAATATCATAGACCAAAAATCACGTAAACTGATCAAGTAGTTTTATTTTTAAATAAGAAAATCAAATTTTATGGTTAAACTACAAGCAACCATCTTGCAACACCATCTTAAAAGTATTCTGAAGGAACAAGAAATAGAGATTTTTCCTTATGCCCTCCCACCACTACCTGTTCCTCAACTTAATAATTTACATTGTGTTACGGCATTAAAACACTAACTCCAGTTGGAAATGAAAAACATATTTGAATAAATCTGAACACATTTATTTACCTAATATGAAAGATTTTCTCGGCAAACAGATTAATTACAAAACGCCCCCAAACCGTCTGATCCTATCATTTCATAATAGTTAAAGAATAAAGCGGGGTGGAGCTAAGGAATGATTGGCCATCTAGCTTTAAAACCAGATGCGTCCAAGGGGGACAACTCTGGTCCTAAAAATATCTAATGAGATAAAGTCCCTATTTGCTTGCCTCCTCACAACGAAGGACAGAGTTAGATACAAGGTCGATTTTTAATGTGGAGAAAATCCAGCTCCCCCAAAAGGGTTACACTGAATTGAAATAAAAATTTAAATTGCTTCAATCTATGACTCCTCCTTCACTGACCTTGGACAGAACAGATACTACACTTTGAAATATTTATTTGCCAAAATATAAAAAATATTTACATGAGCAACATATTAGGCACAAGGTCAATTTGAAAGTGTGAAAAAAATAGGTGTCTTTGGTCATCCTTTATCACAAAGTCTAGAAAATGTCTATTGTACTCTTAACTAGAATAATCAATCACCATAATACCACATTTACTTCAAGGGGTTGTCCTGATTCAGATTTTTCAAAGAATTTTATTAAAAATAAATATGTCTATACTCAACAATATCATTGGAGAATGAAGTGGGGAGAAAAAAAAAAAGAAATAAAAAAATTGATTAGTAAGATCCTTCCAACCTTTTCTAAATAATAGACCGGGTTTGTATGGAACCGAAAATAAGCAAGCCAATCTCTAAGTGGGGAAGAGAAAAGAAAAAATGCGGTAGGTGGGGGTGATATCCTTCCAAGATGAATGCTATTTGGGAGAGACCAGGGACGAAAAGAAAAATATTTTAAATGGAGAGTTGGCATATTGGAGGCTTTCTACTGGCAGGGAAGGATGGGGGGGGGGGGTCACGCACTAGCTAAAAGACTAAAAATTTACTGACAGGACTAAGAATTGCATGTGCCGTGTTCAGACGACTCGTCTTCATACACACAAGCTCGTTATTTGTATCTACTTTTTTTTTCAAAAATCGTAGAATATAATCTCTTTTTTTTTCACATCTTATCTTGACCTTCAATTGGTGTTTGAAGAACGTGATCTAAGCTTAATCAGTAAAAGATTCAAACCCCTTGTTTATCTCTCAGATGAAATGTCTGCACCCCCATTCATACTATGGCCAGGATCGCAAGAAACACCTTTCGTCTTTCCTGTTTCCCAGTGACCTGGCATTCTCGATTGCATAGGATATGTTTAGGGGATGAGGATGCTCAGTATCAATATGAGCTGTCACCTCATTGATATCCTCCCAGTACCACTAGAGTTTGCAGCATTTGAAAAAAACATGGTAAGGTGTTTCTTCTGTTGCTATTCTGCAATGGGAACACCTGGGTGAATCTACTATTCTGGAATTGTGTTCTATGGTATTGAGACGCAATGCATTCCAAGCCAATTGCCAGGTCAAAGGGAACTCAAAGTTGTTGAGACGACTCAAACCCGGTGCTCAACTCCACTCAGAGCAGATTCTCTCTTCTAACCATCACAATCGCCTGACAAAAAGGTAATCAGTAGCTCCCCTCGCCCTTACTAATCCCCTATGGAGTTCCTTTATTGACCTTCATGTTGGACTATCCCAGCACAAAGGTGAATAAATTCTTTCACGCTCAAAAAAACTTCTTGAGAGCAACTACTCTCAAAGAACTGGTGTATATTGTTTGGAGTACTTGATGTAAACATGATCCATAAATTTTATCTTTTCCAGGAAACTGAAATGTGGGAAATGAGCCACGATGATTTGTTGACAATAGTTCTAAACGTTACTTGTAAAAAGAAGAAACATTTGGTGAGTGAAAGAAATTTGATTTTCGTCTTATTTTTACATTTTCTTTTAAATCATTAAAATTTAGATTGTCTCCCCTTCTCCCTACTAGAATTCTTCCAAAAATAAAAACAAATACTTTTAGTTAGTTGAAGTGTATTAGTGCCAAAAAGGCAAAACAAAAACGCAAGCAAATAAAATGCCAAATAGGTGTGTGTTTGTGAGCACTAACCCTGTCTGGGTTTAACCAGCTTCCTCCAAAGGAAGAAGTTTCATAGGAGTATGATATCCCTGTCTTAGGTTTTTGCAACTCTTGCAGGGAGGTGTCGACATCCTCCTACATACAGTGCCTTGAATTGCCAATTAGTCACCCATTTTAGCAATGACCAGTCTCAACGTTGCTGAACTTCTGTGATCTGACAAGAAACAGAGTCAACGTGATTATGCCGTATATCATATGTACAAATAGATGCAACTAGTGTATAAACAATATCATCCGTGAGATACAGTAGGCAATTCAATTAAACTTCACAAAAATCCAATTTTAAAAAGGGGAAAAAAAAAGACTACCAGCATGCAACAGTTTTTTTTTTCTATTTCATACTATATGTATTTTAATTTTAAAGGGTTAGTGAGGAACCCTTTAACATTAAAATTACAGGGTGTCTTTTTGTGAAGTACAAATCACCCACCAACCGCCAGTATTGTGTTATAATTATACAACAATTTGTGACACTATATATCCACCTGAAAATTTTCACTCTTAAACTTTAAAATCAATGTACCCTTTCACTCTGAGACTTCAAAGTTAATATACCCTCTCAAGTGTTTTTTTTGTTTTGTTTTTTCTGAGAGGATGTTTCTTTCTACGGATAGCTTCTTGCAGATAGTTCCAATCAACAATTATTTTATTTTTGACAATCCACCTGAGCAAGTGGCTTGATTTCAACTGGTGATTATTTTATTTCTGACAATCGTGTTATATTTTCTTCTGGATCTAGCCCAAGTACACCTAGTACTTCTGTCAAATGACCTGTTCAATACACCTAGTCTGGATATTTAACAGTAACCCACTCCAAGTCTATAAAGTATTTAGACAAAATATCTCATTTCTGGAATGTAAGTTTCAACATTTCATAAGGCATTCTATTAATTTTACTGCAAAGCTGCTTTTTTTTTTTCTTTGAATTGCATATATTCCTTCATTGAATTACCTTTCCCAAAAAACAAATATTTTATTAAAAGAAATTGAGAAAAGGCAGACGACAAAGTCAATGAGCGAAACAAAAAAGATAAAGTTGAATTCCTGGGCAGACATAGTTATAAATATATTTCAGCTAAGTGGAAAATAAAGGAATCAAGAATTTCATTCACTTATCTTTTTCCATTTTTAAAATCCCAATCTTCTCTCTCTTTACAGCATATGATAATTGGATCCAAAGGCAATAATATTCGGAGCACCTGTGATGTTGCCCGCCAGGCTATGATGGATGCGTTTCGAATTGATGTTAATCTCAAAGTTCATGTCAAATTGGAAACTTAACGGTCAATGAGAGATTATTTAGACATTTTGTTTGTTTGGTTTTTTTTTTTCAAATAAATTATATAAAAATCTAAATATGCTTCACTTTTCTAAGATTTTGAAAATTTATCCCAAAGTCAAATTGTTTTGTTTTTTGGGGTTTTTTTTTTTGCATTCAAATTTATAAATTATATTAAGTTCAAGAAAATTTTCAAAAATGCTATTCAGCAGTATTTTTGAACGTAAAACATGTTTGATAATTTTGGAGATGAGGATTGATTATCTGGATTATTCGGTCTACTCTTCTCATATATCTAGTGATGTATAGTAAGATTGTACATCTAAAAACAAGAATAGGTTTCAAATCCATATTAGATTTGTCTACAAGTACCCGTAACGTAACTGATAAAATATTAGGTGAAAATTAGGTGCTGAGTATCACCGGACCTGAGGATTGAACCTTCAACCTCCACAAGAGTGTCACTTACAACTGAATTTTTCCAAGTACTTTATTTGTTACACCAAGAGTCAGCCAGTGAATATATACCCCCCCCTCTCAAAGTGTTAGGAAGTGACTCATAAAAACAGAGGGAAAACTATAACAATGAGATGATATTATTCATTAATACAACAAAAGTATAGGAAGTGAGGTCAGTAAAAAAATGATGGGAAGCTGTCAAGGTCTTTGGAATTCTTGAGATAGGAAGATGCCTCACGATCACTGGTCAGTTTTTGGTAATGGCTGATAAGGCAAGTCATTTCTGTTTATCGGTCACTCTGATATAATGACAAGATTTTTAGGATTTCTGATCCCTCGAGTCAATAAAATTAAGAGTTAAAGATAGTTTAAAGACAGTTTACAATTTGCAACAGTTTATGACAGTTTTTGGCTCAGAGCAGATTGGAGGAGGTTTAGAGATGAACTGAGCAACTGTGATGGCCTTAACAGACAACTAAGATGTGGGGTTAGCATTTGAAAGGTCATTTTCTACGATTCACTAAAATGAAAACAGTAGTTCAAATAATACGAATTATCAATTTTCATCTCAAAAAAAAAAAAAAAAAAAAAAAACTCCATTAACTTTTAATTACAATCACACTTTGTATGCATTTTTTTATATTCACATATTTTGAATGTTTTAATGTTTCAATAACAAAGGAGTTTGTGTAGTTCACTTGATATGCAATTATGAACACAAAAATGATTTTAAAGAAAGCATGAATTTTAAAACATTCATTTTTTTTTTATTTATTTGTGTCATACAGTGGCCAGTAAGATGGAAGCACCTATAATAGTATCATCTAATTAAATAATAATGCATATAGACATAACCCCCACTCACCCAACTTTTGACAAAAAATAAAACTAAGATGAAAATAATTCAGCAAATTTTTGGCTTTTATTATCACAACTGACAAAAAAAAAATCCTAAAAATTATTTTTTTCTTTAATCTATTTTAAAATATTGAATTTTTTAAATTCATTTTTCTATTGAACAAAATATATGTCAATATTATTGCATAAAAATCCAAATTATACTAAAAATAAAATAAAATAATTATTTGATTTTAAATTCGGTACATGCATACTAATTTTGACAAAACAAACAATTCAGTTTTAGTCTGGTAGAATTTTAATTCTATTTTTAATTATTTTAAATAATGAAATTTAAAAATTAAGATTTTTAAAATATTGTTATTTTTAGTAAAATTTATTTTTTATTTAAGCTTGGCTTGTTTCATAAGATAAAAAGAATTGCCCCTATATTAAAAACAAAAATAAAGAAAAATCTGTATGATGTATGTACCGTAACGAAACGAAAATATAAATTCCAAAAACTACATAAATTGGTCAAGTAGTTGTATTTTTATAAAAAAAATCATTTTTAAATGATTAATAGGAATTTGCTGGCATTACAACCTAACCTAAATCTTGCAAGTTTGAATTATGGCAAGCATCACAATCATCGATTACACATAAAATTTGATTTTTTTTTTTATTAAAAATCAACTTCATTAATTTACATGATTTTTGAAATATGATATTGTTTTGTCATGGGTATATATATCATAGTGTTTTTGTTTTTTTTTAATATGGGATGAATTCTGGACAAGAATCATAAGATATTCAATAATTAAATAAAATTCAAATCATACGCAGAAAAATAAAAGTAATCATAATTTATATTTGTCATTGTTTTTACAGATTGGAAATCCAATCATTTTAACTTTTTGGGATAAAATTTGTTAAATTTTAGCATTACCTTTGTGTAAATTGAAAAATGTAATAACACATTTGAGCATTTATTTAGTTTAAAACCAATATTAAAATCTGTTCATAAAAAGAAAATAAACAAATTTCATCATGAACTTGTGTGTTAGGTTTAAAAAGACAATCCATAAAAAATTATGCAAGTTCATGAAGTACTTTTTTGTTTAAACAAGTAAAAAACATTTTAACAGCAAAATCTCTTGTCCATCATTTTCTGCTTACATTAAGGTCACCAGCCAAGAGATCATTCACACAATCATCATAATACCAGCTAGAAACCATTTGCAAATTATATTTTATAAAAACAATAATACTAGATGAATTTGTAAATTTTGATGCAGTCATTTTTTTTTTAACTTAACAGGTAGGTACATAAAGTTTTATTTTTTAAGATTTTTTTTTTGTGCATATGCAATTCATATATTTTTAAATCTAAAAAAAAAGAAATTGTATAGTTATTTACTTCTACTGCTTTTTGTTAATATTTTTAACCATGTCCATAAAATTATCTTGAGTAATATTCAAAAATAAAATCGCTTTTTAAATTTGATTTATCTTTATGGTCCCAGGCAACATAGACTCTCGCACAGAGTTTTTATGAACCGTAACCTCACCACCACCACCAAGGTTTCTGTCTATGGAGCAATCTGTCTCTCCATCCTCTTGTATGGCAGCGAGTCATGGGTGCCTTATAGACGCCACCTGAAAAAGCTAGAAGCATTTCATACCAACTGCTTACAGCGTATACTAGGTTTAAAATGGTGGCACAGGGTGCCACACAATGAGATACGCAGGCGCACTCAAATGGACCCACTTGAAATAATTCTAACTAATAGACAACTTAGGTGGCTTGGTCACACCATCCGGATGCCAGCAGAAAGGCTCCCACGCAAGGTCCTCTACGGGGAACTTGCAGAGGGCAGACGCAACCCTGGGGGTCCACATAAACGTTTCAAGGACCAACTGAAAACATCATTGAAAAAGTGTGGCATAGAATCCAACACCATCGAACATGCTGCTGCTGATCGGAGAAAATGGCGAAACATCTGCCAAGAGGGCTTGGAAACTTTCACCTCCACCTATAAGGACCGAGCAGAGCGAAGAAGACACCAAAGGCACGCGGCGCAGCGGGCAGACGGCATCTTCCCTTGTGCTGCCTGCGGCCGTGTATGCAATTCACGAATTGGATTCCACAGTCACCAGCGAGTCCATCAGGCGTAATCTATCTGGGACTGTTAGGCATGGTGCAACGTCATCGTCGTCAGCGACAGACTACTGAAGAGAAGAGAAGATATAAATGATAGTCCAAGAAAAGTAACTTTAAAGGTCGTTTTCTGAATGTAATTTTTTTTTTCCTCAAAGATAATTTATATAAATAGAAGAGAATTGGGTTCAGTTAATTTTCTTGTTTTATTATTTAGATAAATTCACGTGCAAATGAAGCAGAAATTATGACCCACCAAGGTATTCTGTTAGTCAAAATTATTCAAACGATTCTAACAAAATCTCTATATTAATAAAATTAACTATTTTTGTGTGTGTTAGTATTTTTCATGCCAATATAACTTTAATTGCATAAAATAAAACAAAATAAAAAAGGAAATTAATTACAAAATTAAATCCACCATAATGTTATTTTTTTCATTAATAAAGGATTGAAAGGCATAATTTGTTAATAGTTGAAAAATAATTTTCCAAACTGGAAAAGAATTTGAAGCATGTAAATTGTAAAGTCATTTCGGTTTTTAAAATTTGTAGTAAATCTTCATCTGAAAGTTTTGGAAGTTATTTTACATGAAATAATTTTATAAATAAAGATTAAAAACATTAAAATTAGTTTCATGAGAATTTAGTCCAATAAATGACCTCCCTGATAAAATTGTTTCAGAGATGCATATATTTGCTGATGACACCACTCTCTCTAACAGGCACAAGGGGAAAACAAATGAACACATATCTAATGAAATGGCAGAAACACTAGAGGATGACCTCAAATCTGTAGTGTAATGGGGACAAAAATGGATGGTTATGTTCAATACTGCCAAGACCAAACTTGTTTCCTTCAATAATTACAAGAAACCTTCTCTACCACCAATAGCAATGGCCAAGAACACATTACCCGAAAGTACTTCCTTTAAACTCCTAGGCCTAACGTTTACAGGGAACATGAACTGGAATAGATACATTGAGAGCATTGCCAAGGCTGCTGCGAAGAAGATGGCCGCCCTCTACCGTGCTAGAAAACTACTTACGCCTGAAAGTATCCTGTACCTCTATAAGGCCACCATTTGCCAATATATGGAGTACTGTTGTCACATTTGGGCTGGTGCATCTGCTACTTGTTTCTCACTTCTTGACAAGAGAGTCACCAACCTGATAGGGCCTGAACTGTCATCTAGGCTTCAGCCTTTGTCCTATCGACGAAATGTTGCGTCCCTCTGCCTGTTTTACAAGTACTTTAATGGTGAATGCTCTGACGAACTACAAACACTTGTACCCCCTCGACATGAATACCCCGACAAACAGCTAAATCCCACCCCTTCACAGTAGAGATCCCTAGATGTAAGAAGGCCTTCTACTCAAGTAGTTTCTCCTCCAGAACTGCTAGACTTTGAAACTTCCTTCCGAGATTCTGCTTTCCCAACTGTACTGACATGCACAAGTTCAAGTGACATCTTGCCACTCATCTCCCTTCATAATATCCCTGCGACTTAATGTCCCCGATAGTAGCCCCCTATTTCAAAGTGGCATTGTGCCTTGTTTGGGTTGAAAATTGAATAAAAAACAATTTTAAATAAATAAATTGATACTGTAATAATTATATTTGGACTTTCACTATCATATTAATATATAAATAATCACTTAGTTAAAAAAAAAAAATAAAAAAAAAAAATAAAAAAAAACTCATGCAACATGAAGGAAATGTTCAAAAATAAAAAAACTCTAAAATTGCATTAAAAAAAAAAAAAAAAAAAAATATTTCTAAGATGTCTGTTCAGTAGACACTTACAGAAGAGTTTCTTTTACCTTACCTGGTGTGAAAATCATTCCAGACAGGTTGAACTGCACCAGCTACCTCCGAATGGAGATGTTTCCAGATAATACTAAATTAAAAAGTAATATCCAGTCACATGAACAAAGTTTTCCCCATTTTCTTCTGTAAAAACTTTCAAAACATTAAAAGAAGATTTGGCAAAAATTTTAACCTGAGCAGAATACAAGAGAAAAAAAAAATAAAAAGGTTTTACGTTGTCTTTCTTGTAAAATATAAAATAGAAATCTTTTCAAGTTAAATTCCATTTAGTTTTACGCATATAAACTTGAGAAAAGTATGCTTGAAATATGATAAAATTATAGTGATTACACAAGATAACTGAATTTGACCTGATGTCATGTGATTTTACTTATTCACATAATGTTGACACATTTGAGGTATGTTTTTCTAAAGTTTACATGCACAATATACTAAATGGATTTTAACTCAAATATTAATAAGATAAGGACTATCAACAAAAATAACATAAAAACCATTTTTAATGCCTGCACAGAATTTTGTTGCATTCTGCTTTGGTCATGATCTTTAACATTTGTCAAGCATTTTTTTTTTATTTCAATTTTCCAAAGAAAAAATTCAATGATTTAAAAAAAAAAAAATAAAAAAAACATTGAAAATTGCTTGATTTTAATGACACAAAAAAGTCAACAATTTACAAATCATTTTTTAATTTTTAATTTTTTTTTTATAGAAGTTTTTTTTTTTTTTTTTTTTTTTAAAGATGTGAATTTTCCACAATTTTTTTTTTTTTTTGTATTAGTTGGCTCAAAATGATGATATTGGGCTAATGGTATGGATGGTGATCACTTGATGGTATGCACATATGTTGATGGAGATGTATGGTTGGTGGTTTGGATGGTATAAACAGTGTTTATGGAAGTCTGAGGTATGGACACATGGCAGTGTCGTGGAGAAAGTTTTATTTTGATGGGAAGTGGGGGCTAGACGAAATGTCAAAATTGTCAGTCGGAATAGAAAGAAATGTTCAACTGTGAAACTGGTGCCATTGGAAGATTTCAAGATGGTGTTTGGGTTGGATAGGGGTGTGGGGAGAAGGAAATGCTTAGAAACTATTATTTGAGGCTTGCTCGGCATATTCCTCCAAGACTTTGTCGATATCATCACCATCAGCTTCAAGATCAACTTTGACATTCTAGGGTAAAAAGAGAAAAAAAATATTAGATGAGCAAAAAAAAGACTTGCATGACAAGTTGTTGAAGACATATGTGAATTTAAAGAAAGGAGTTTTAAATTTCACAAAATTCAAAATGCATCAATCAAATGAAAAACGTTTTTTTTTTTTTAACTCTTATTTATCCCCAAACAAAAAACACTGTTACCAAGACATGAGAATTAAAGCTTAAGCACATAGTCTCAAATTTTAAACCAACATGTTTGTTGAAACATTACAGTTAGGGTGAGGTTGGTTTCGGTTGCTTAAATGCCAAATCCAGTCATTTTAGTAAAAATAGTTTTATGTTTCAAGTTTTTTATATCTTCAAATATTTATTCGTAGAGTTTGCTTATGACGCAATCAGTTCCTGGGGCATGTTTCTGGGTGTGTGTGTTGTGGAGACGTTTCTGAAACAGTTGTTCCATCTTAGCACCGCACCAGCTCCCCGGGGGACAATAAAACCAATGAAATGATAGGCACATCCCCTTGCATCAAGTGGTCTATCTGACCTCGGCTATCAGCTAGCAGGTCTGGGTTATGGGCAGCATTTCCATCATCGTTAATGGCATCCTTCATGACAGCGGCCACTTCTCTGAAAATTGAACACTCCACAAAATAGCGAATAAAGGCATTTTTTTTATAAAAATATAGATTCTTTTATTTTCACACTTGAGGAGCATATTAAAACTGACCTGACGCGTGCATCGCCAACAACTTCAGTTTTTTGTGTAAACAGCTATCAACCTTTGTGAACTGACAGCGTCAACCTTTAAAAATGTGCCCTAACTGAATTTGTGCTTGCACTCCCCCCCCCCCCAATCAGAGCAAGTGCACATCTAATACAGGGTAAGTTTGGCATAAGGGCACAAAATGTGGGGAGCTTGAGGCTCCCCTGAAAGGGTTTCTCACCCATTGTGCCACAGGTTGGTTTGTAGAGTAAAATTGCTTTTTTTTTGTCTTTGCAGAACGCAACTGACTTTTGCAAAGGGATAGAGAAACATCATTGCTTGCTGTAGTTTAGGGTAAAAAGTGGTGCACTTGAGGAAACAGTAACGTTTACTTTTTCAATTATTTTAATGTCTTAAATTGTATCTTGTAAAAATGCTTAATTTTTTGTATCTTGTAAAAAATGCTTAATTTTTGCATTTCTTTATGATTAAAGTGAAAATCCAAATATTGAATTTCATTTGAAACCAGTGTTATCTACTTAATTATCATATCAAAATTAGTAACATATCCAAAAATTAATATTAATAAAAATTGCTTTCGAAACTGAGTTACTTCAGGGTTGCTAGGTTGGGCTTTTCTTTTTTTTTTTTTTAACTTTACGTTAAATTTATATAGATAACTAATCCCCCACTCTGAATTCTGAAAAAAAAATAAATGAAATCTAATTTTGAGAGGGAGTGAGATATAGCTGAGGACACTGATCTATATATTTATCTACAATTATTTTAACATTTTTAAATAAATATTCTTTAAAGTTCTTTGGTATGCTTTAAAAAATATGAAAATGGTAAAATGTATTATTAACATTCCTTAGTGCAAGAAGAAAAAAAAATTTTTTAAATTAAAAAAAATTTTTTTTTAAATAATAATTTTTCCAACTTCATAGGAAATGTCACAAATTATCACAGTAAAGAAAGCAATACGTAAAAAAAAAAAAAAAAAAAAAAAAAAAAACATGTTTGGGAGCTAACATTTAATATAAGCATTTTTATTTTATATAGTACTAGCAGGCTGCTCGGCGTTGCCCAGTCATAAAATATGCATAAATATTATATTTTAATTCATACAGAAACTGAGACATATGCATGCGAGTATTATGTTTTTTTTTCTAAACAGTTCACTCCTTGCAAGTAAAAAAAAAAAAAAAAAAACACACTCAAGCTGAGATCAAAAGCAAAACCTAAAGACAAGGAGTCAAGTACAATAACCATCAGACCAGCTCATCACAATCTTTAAAAAGTGTTTTCAAACCTTGTGAAACAGCTGACAAACAGATAAAAATCTGATGACCCCCAAGTATCAATTTTGACCGCCATAGTAGTCTTTTTTTTTTCCAGATGAAAACAGATTAAAGTTTTTCACATGCCTCAATACCCTATATACGAAATTTCAAGTCTGTAGATTAAAAATTTGTTGAGTATATAGGTTAAGAAGTGTCCTCACACACATTCTAACTTTTAGAGATATACAGATTAATAAAGAACATTTGCCATTTGGCCTTTTCTAGCCGTTTTTCTTCAAAAATTTTGCTTTCATTATTTTTATAGTTTGGCAACCCTGAGTTACTTCCCTTGTTCCAGTTCCAAACCAAATATGGTTTACCATGTGTCACATGTAAAGATATGTTTTATGTAAATAATGCAGTAATATTTAACATTAAAATTAGGTAGATAATATTGCTTTTAATTAAACTTGATATGAAAAGTGAAATAAATATCATTGGTTTTTAAAGAAAATTTATTTTTTCAACTTTTGATTTTTGCTCAAAGCACCTTATTTTTTTAGTCCATGCTAGTTACCCCCCCCCCCAGATTAACAACCTTGTCTCCACAAGAGCCTATTTTTACGAGTTCTAAATTTTTGTGGCCTCTTGTACCACCTTCCCTTTAAAACTTGGTCTTGTGCCCCCTAATAAGATGTCATGGTCTACAGATGAGTTATATGGGCCTTGTTAGAAAACATTGATCCAAGCTAAAATATTTTTAATTATATTTTTACTCATTTTTTATAAATTAAAACACCATTTTGTTGTTTTAGTAAAATTAAATGAAAAAACAAAGCTGAAAAAAAAAAAAAAAATGAAGCAAAAAGTCTTTCAATCACTTACTTTATTCATTCGGTTGAGCAACTGAATCACAAGTTTACGCAGTGCTGTTACCTTTGTTTTGTAGCTTTCGGCTTCTTCGCCTTTAAGAGCTGCCTCTGTTTGGAATTTGCCAACCAACTTAGAAGAAAGAAGAAAAAAAGTGTTTAAAGCAAAAAGGAAAATAAGTTAAAATGGGAGTAAATACTCGTACCTAGAAAGAATACAAAGTTTGTTTTTTTTTATATATATACGTTGAACATTTTTTTAATTTCTTTATACGAGATGCCTTTAATAAGTTTCTAGACTTTTGCATGGGCACTTTTATTGATGGTGCACACATGAAACTCTATTCCCCTTCAAAGTAATCTCCTCCGGCTGCAATGAACTTGTACAGTTCCAACAACTTCTGAAAGGCCCCATGAAAATCCTCTTGTATGAACGTGTTAATGACCCTCGTCACAGCCTCTTTCATCTCCTCAATTGTCTCATAACGATAGCCTCTAAGGTTTTCCTTGAGCTTAGGGAATAACCAAAAGTCACAGACAGCAAGGTCTAAACCATAGGGAGGATGAGGAACTGTCTTGATGCCCATCTTGGTCAAATAGTATTATCTTCTCTGAGCAACCTTCAGTTCCTTACAAATAATTGGGTACAGTTCCCACACTCACATCAAACTGTGCACTGATTGTCTCTATAGATACACAATGGTCCTTATCCATAAAATTCTTTATTTGGTCAATTAACTTTTGCATTCTAACTTCCTTACTCCTTCCACACCTCTCATCATCCCTCACAGACTTCCTGCCTTCTTTGAATCTGGTGTTTGATTCATGCAAGATGGTCCAAAGCAGTCCGAAGCATTCCATACGTTTTTCCAAGTTTGAAACAGAATTTTATTCCATATCGTTCTTCTAAAATGTCCTCACATCTAGATTGCATTTTTAAAATTCACCAACTGTGACAATCAGGCTTTAGTAGGGTGTATTCCAATTCCTGCTGTAGCTGTTCATTTGAACCTGAAACAAAAATTGGTCACTCATCTCATAATTCAAGAGTCTACAATTTTAAATACCTGTACAAAAAAATCTGGAAACTTATTGAAGGCACCTTGTAAATCTAAAAGGAAACAACATGTTGCTTTACAAGTATTGCTGCTGCTGTAACTGAAAACCAACTTCAAATCTTTCCTTATGTCATATGATCAAGTTAACCAATGGGCTTTCTTACACCATATGCAGCTATAGCTAGGCCTAAAGTTCATCACTTATCAATCAGACATAAGTATCTGTTGCATTATATCATTTATCAACACGTAAACTTTAAAGACATCTCCCTCCCAAGTAATCTTTACCACAAAGAGGATAATTTAAAACCATCTCCAAATTCTATCCTAAGTGCTTCTATATTGAAAGAACAAATTGAAATATTGAATTTCAAGTGAAACAAATAGTACCTATGTTATTGTCATACCGCAGATAGTAAAAAATACAAAATTACAAAAGATAAGGTAGAAAAATAATTATTAATGAAAAAAAACAATTTGTGAAACAAAGCAGAATCGCTATTTTATGCTTACTAAAAAAAAAAAAGAGATAAGTTGACAGGGGAGATAATTAAGTCCTATTGCTTATGTCATGTGACGAACATAGTTCAAAATGTCAGACAAATTTTATTCCCCCATATAAACTTTAGCAAAAACTGTTTTTCATTAATAATTATTTTTCTACCTTATCGTTTTCCCTAATGTTCGGATATGTTACTATTTGCGACATGGCAATTACGTAGGTACCATTTGTTTTACTTGAAATTCCAATATTTCAAATTTTGTTTGTTCAATATAGAAGCACCAAAATGGCAGTTGGTATGTCAAGAGGTCTACATACAGTAGTCTGATGTGCCATTTACTTTGCTAACAGTATTGTCACAAAGGATCTAAAGCCACTGCATTGAGAGCAAACTGTATGGTACAACAGAGCATAAATGGTGGTTTCCCTGCCAGTATCATGAATAAAGTTAATGATCATCATTATAAAAAGGAAACTAACATATTTTTACAGTAAAAATTATTTTTTTGTAAAAAATTGTCTTTTTTAAACCAATTAGAATGTTCTTGAAAGAATGCATTTTTTTTTTTTTTTTTTTTTTAATTATTTTAGAGATTATAATCTTTTTTCAGCTCTTAAAATTTAATGGTGGAAACCGAAAATCATTTTATTTTCTTTCCTAAATGAAAATAAAATAAAAACATTACAGAACCAATTGAAATTTTAAATTACTTAATTTTTTTGTTTTAATATTTTGGTACGTGTACAGTTTAATCAAGACATTAAAAAATGAAAATATTGGAAAAAAAAAAAAAAAGGTTATATTATACGTATCTGTTTTGGACTGAAGATCTCTGAAAAAAAATTTCACTTAATTTGAGTTGTTTTTTTGTTTTTTACAACGGAAAACACATTTTTATGAGAGCATGTTGAAGTCAGCCATCTTTGAATTTTTTGAACACGCCACAGGGAGATAACTCCGTTTAAAGCACTGACACTCCCTTCCCACCTTTAATACTAGCTTTTCTTCCTAAAAATCAAACCTTTTTCTCGATATCATAAATTGTTTTTTCGCTGTAAAAAAAACTACTGGATGAAATTAAGCAAATTTTTATTCTGGAGAACTTCATTCCATAACGGATACGTACAATATAAACAATTTTTTTTTAAAGATATTTTCATTTTTTAATGTCATGATTAAACTGTACAAGTACCAATATTTTTTAGACCAACTATTTCTTATAAATTTCAATATTTAATCTATGTTAAACATTTTGTACAATACATATTCCTGCTACTCATCTTTAATTCATAAGCTCCCTCCCCATTCCCAATCATAAGTTGACATAGATGCTGCTCTGCAACAAAGCATGTCTAGACAATGTTTTTATGAGCCAATAATGTTCCCCTCTGAAATGAACGCGAAAGGACTGCATCTGACCATTCACTTCACGTAAGACAACACAGAAGGATGTAACGTTTAAAGGATCTGTCACCTCCCACGATAGTTACCTTTCTAAGTCCTTTCTCGTAATGATCAAAGAAGTCATCGAGGGGGAAGGCAGCCAAATCAGATAATGACATACTCGATACCGATTCCTTATCAATCTTCCAGTTAGGAGGCAAGAAATACCGCAAACAAGTCCTAAAATTACACAAACAAAATATATTAAAATCTTGACTAGAAAACAAGGAATAAAAAAACAAAATATAAAAATAAAAAAAAATATCAAAATGTGCACGGATCATATATTCATAACTTTCTCTTCTGTCAATATCATTTAGTTGTTTTGTTTTTACGGCATATCAACCCTTTTCGGATTATTTAATGTTGAATTGAGTCATTTTGGTAGAAGTTTTTATGCTTCAAGTTCTTTATATCTTCAAAAAAGTTATTCATGATGTTTGGTTTTGCTTTGTTTTTAGCTTTGGCAGAAATTGATTGAAGGAAATTAAAAAAAAATTTTATAAAAAAAGAAAAGATTTTCTGTGTATTTTAGGTCAGGAAGCAAATATCTTTAGACAGCCTGATCTGGTAACACGAAGCTTGATAGCAGAAATCAATACTATAGACCAATATATTGTTAGTTTATAAAATTAATTCATGCGACAGAACAGTTTTGCACCACTTTTGTCTCATTAAAAAGATTACAATCAATATAGAAACTATTAAATTGTGTAAAGTCTTTATTACAATTTTGATCCTAAATCCTAAAATTTAAAGCCTAAACTAAAGGGAATCTTAAGAAATCTTTCATAATTGATGTCGACTGATTATGAATCAAATTTCGTGCAGATCTGAAATATTTTAATTTGGAAGGTTGTTCCTTAACAATCCTTTGAAATGAAACTGAAAATTTTAAATATTTACTAACTGGTATTTATGATTAAAATTTCATAAAAATGTAAAATATCAGAATTTTTGCAAAAGACTTCCAATCTCCTTTGCATAAGATTAAGTTAAACTAAATATAGCTCACATTACCGAAAATTAGTTGTTCCGAAATTCAATATAATAAGTTAATTAGTTTTGTAGTTTACCCCTACTTATGAAACATACAAAGAAACAATTTTATCAATATGAAATGCATGTTTGTTTGTTTGTTTGTTTTGTTTTATAGCATATCAACCACTTTGGGGTCATTTAATGCCGAAACGTTAGTTATGATGTGTTATATATTGGTATGTTCTTCTTAATGTTTTTTTTTTGGGGGGGGGGATCTTTCCTTATATTTTAGTGTATATTTTAATCTCTTTCAGAAAATTGATAATTTTTTGAGGATCAATCTTGTTTAATACTGTTTTTAGATTTTTTTCTTGGTAATACTTTGTTCGGGTTTGTTCAAGGTCAATGCAATTCGTCAGTATATGGTGTACTGTGTAGGGTTCTTGACACGTTATACAGATAGGTGTCTCCTCCCCTTTTAGTAAATGTGAGTGGGTGACATGAGTGTGACCTATTAGCAGTCTGGTCATTACTACCTCTTCCTTTCTTGTTAACTTTTTGGTGTCTCTCGTTCCAATATTTGGTGTTACTTGGAATAATTTATTTTCTGTACATGAGCTCCAGTTTTCTTGCCATTTTCTCTTCAAATATGTGTTTATTTTAGTCTTTAGGTCTATATGGGGGATTTTTCCGCTTATGTGGTTTTGTTGCAGGGTTTCCTTTGTTGCCTTATCTGCTTATTCATTCATATAGATGCCGATATAGCTTGGTATCCAGCAAAAGATAATGTTTTTTTCCCATGGTTATGGCATCTATTTTGTTTAGCACCTTTGTAATAAGTGGATTTATCATTTTTTTTTCTTTTAGTGATATGAATATCGAAAGTGAGTCTGTAAGTACGAGATATTTTTGATGGTCATCGTTGGTTATTATATTTAGTGCCAAATCTAGGGCTGTTGCTTCTGCGCTGAAAATAGAAGATTCGTTTGGGAGGCTTTCCTTTAGTTTTATTTTTTTGTGGATGGCTGCACATCCTACTTTTTCTCCATTTTTTGATTCGTCTCAGTGTAGATTTGTGTGTATTCTTTATATGTATTCTGGATGTTTAGTAATTCTTCATGGAAGATTGATGGGTGGGTTTTCATTTTGGGGTATTTATTTAATTTTAATATCATGTATTTTTGTTATGTTTATTTGGGCTTCTGTGAGGAGGTTTTTTATACGGAGGTTTGATGATATTTTCTTTCCTGTTGAAGAGATGTGTGTATTGTGAATGGAGGGTAAATTGGTATGCCGTATTTGATGGACATGATGCTAGCTTTAGGTAATATTGTACCGCTAACTTCTGTCGTCTTAGTATCAGTGGAGGCTCATGAGCCTCTATGTAAAGGCTTTCTACTGGAGAGGTTCTAAATGCTCCCAAGGCCAATCTTAATCCTTGATGATGGATTGTATTTAGTTCTTTCATGTAGGACTTCCTTGCTGCTCCATAGATGAAGCATCCGTAATCCATTTTAAATCTAATTAGAGTTTGGTATAGTTTCAATAATGTGACTTTGTCTGCACCCCAATCGGTATGTGCTAGGACTTTGGTCAATTGCATTGTCTTTTGGCATTTTGTTTTTAAATATTTTATATGTGGTATGAAAGTCAATTTTTTATCAAATACGATACCTAAATATTCATATTGGTCGATGAGTGGGATGTTCTTGTTGCCCAGTTTCAGGTTGGAGTCGTGGTGGAATTTTCGTAATTTGCAAAAATGGATGCATTTAGTTTTATCCTCTGAGAATGTAAATCAGTTTTCTATAGCCCATTTGTTTATTTTATTCAGACAAAGTTGTAGTTTGCGTTCAGCTGTTTGTATATATTTAGATTGGTAGTATATAAGTAGATCGTCCACATATAGAGCGTTTTCAATTCCTGGGTCTATGTTTTTTATGATATTGTTTATTTTAATGTTGAAGAGGGTGACAGATAGGATACTGCCTTGGGGGGCACCCATTTCTTGATCTTTTTGGACTGAATAAGTGTTGTCCATCCGTACTTGGTTCTATTTGTTAAGAAATTTCTGGTATTCTGCCCCTAAGTCTTAGTTCGTACAGGTCTTTTTGGATTCCGTATTTCCAAGCAGTGTCATACGTCTTTTGCATGTCAAAATAAATTGCTATTAGATGTTCCTTTTTTGCAAATGCTTCTTTTGCGTGTTTCCAGTTTTATTAGGTGGTCGGTGGGGCTTCTATTTTTCATGAAACCCGACTGACTTTCTGTAATCAGATTTTTGCTTTTCAAGTACCAATTGAATGTTTTACACAGGCAACTAGTGAGTGCAATGGGTCGGTAGTTTGTTGGGTTTGTATGATCTTTTTTTGGTTTGGGTATGGGGATTACAATTGCCTGCTTCCAGTTTTTTGGGAGAAATGCATGTGAGATACTTTCCAAGTTCTATTGGTTTTGTCTGTAGTCTGGCATTTTCAAACCTATTTTGGTCAATTTTACATAAAGAAATACTTGTAATGTAATCCAAATAAATCAGATTTGCTATTCTGTGATTATATGGAGTGAGCGAAGACTCCAGAGAATGCGAGGAAATAATTCATCAAAAAGGAAAGGCGATTGGAAGTAGGATGAATAGTCAGCTGGGAGTGGCTGAGAGATCAAGGGTCACTTCCGTTTATCAGTCAATCTGAGAGAAAGATCAGGCATTTAGGATTTCCGGTCGTAAGTTAACATATTTAATAGTTAGAGTTATTAAGAGTCAGTTTGCAGCTGGGAAGGTTCCTGAGTGAGTTCAGTTTCAAGTAAATCGAAGTAGACACAAGAAAGCAGCCAGAGATGATGAGATGAGCTGACGACTTCACCTGAATGACAATGAAGCCTCAATTGTTCTAGTTGATACACTGGAACTTGAATAAGATGTGGATTCTAAAACTTGGGAGTCATTTTCTGTGACGGTCACACACACAGCACAACAGACTTATACATAACCTATCTGAGTTTGCTTACGCTGTTTGTATTCTTATCTAATGCACATGAAAAAAAAAAGCCACGGCATAGATATCGGAATCAGAAGAAAAGAAAACCATGGCAAATGTAAAATATCAAAATTTTTGCAATATTATCTTATAAATAGGACATCAAATAATTTCTTTTTTAAAATCTATAAGACATTGCACCAAATACTAACCGATAACCACTGGCGATTTCATCTGTGATTTGACTGGTTGGTTGCGTTGATGAGGACGGAATTTCCGTGTTCGTATCATGGGATGACATGGAACCAGGTGAAGCAGGTGCGGTAAAGATACACTCATTGGAAAGATTAGTCGGCTACAAAGAAAAGAAAAATTAAATCAAAGACCAAAGAAAAATCAATCAAAAACAAAAATTGCAAAAAGGAAAAACAAAAGTAAAAATACAGTTTTTGTCCAATTGGTAAATTTTAACATCTGTATAAACAAGTGAAGTATGCATGGTCTCCTCATGAGTGCACAGTGAATGAGGCATAAAAAATGACTAAGTTCAGCATTTGATTAAATTAAGAAACAATTTCAGATTGTATAATACTGTAAAGTTAAAGTCCTCTGAAGATATGAGTCATTCATTGAAACTCCATGGAATAAGGAAAAAACTTATATCTTTATAGTCTTTGTCAAATAATAAATTTGTTATAAATTTTTCAATTTATGGAATCTAAATCTCAAATGAAAAATGAGGAAAAAAAGTTATACATAACTTTAGGTAATGGTGTAGATTGACCTTTCTTTGTTTACAGAGCCATTTGACGGAAGTGACGTCAGACATATTTTTATCTACGGATGGCCAAAACCGTATAGAATGAACTTTTTTCTTTTTTTTTTTTTTTTTAATAAGTTTTATTCAAACAGTCTTTATTTGAACTTAATAGACTGTTTTTTTTTTTGTTTTTGTTTTTTTTTTGTATTTATTAACTGTCAAAATTTTGAAATTAAAGTTTTTTTTTTAAAAAAAAAAAGACGAGGTGTTTTTTTCTTTTCAAGATATCTTTTTTTCACCATTTATCACTTTGAAATTTTATTCAACAATGAAATGATAAAAAAAAAACTTTTCGTTAAATATATTTTTAAAAAATTATTATAAAATATCTATAAAGTCTATTTTTTATATCTGTAAAAGTTTGTTGAAAGTTCAAATAAAGTTTATAATTTAATTGAAAAAACAAAAAAAAACACCTCGTCTTAAACTAACTTTAATTTTAAAATTTTGATGTTTGAAAAACAGTCCATAATATATGTCATTATAAAAGCTCTATTTTTGTTTGATAAAAAGAATAAAACCGTTAATAAATACAAAACAAAACAAAAAGCAGTCCATTAAGTTCAAAGAAAGACTGTTTGAATAAAACTTATAAATAAAAAGGTTCATTCTATACGGTTTTGGCCATCCGTAGATAAAAATATGTCGGATGTCACTTCCGTCAAATGGCTTTCTAAACAAAGGAAGGCCAATCTACACCATTACCTAACTTTATTATATCATCAGAACAATAAGGAAACGTAAAGGGGAAATTTAAGAAAAAAAAGAACCATTTTGAAGTTAAATGCACCAGAAGAAGAGAAGGGACAGAATTATACAAAATGCAAATATAGATAAAAACTGGTTAAATAACATTTAAATATGAGATGAGTATGAAGTAATAGAATACTATGGTAAAAAATAATCAAGAAATATTAAAAGTAAGTAAAACATCAGTAAATCAGAAGGGTAGTATATAGGTATAGGTATTGGTAAAAAAACAAAAGATTTGGGTGACTATGAAATAAAGGTGATCATTAAAGAAGAGTAAATAAAAAAAAAGATAGATGAGCAAGTGGAGAAAGAAGGAAAGGTGATAGAAAAAGTAAAAAAAAGGGATATGGAAATACATATATAAATAAAACGATCTGAAAGTGAAGAAAATAGGATCAAAAAATTTTTTTTTAAATTTGAAAGCAGTTTGATCTGCTGACCCATGAGGGTAGGAGAGTCAACTTACAAAATTTAAAAAAAAAAAAAAAACACATCCGATCCGACCCCCTGGACAAGAGAAAAGTGGTGTTGATTGGTGGTGATACAAAAGGAAAACAAATGCAAAACGATGGTTCATCTGTCCTGTTTTTAATTCACTTAGAAAAAGCATAATATTAAAAAATGTGAAATCACTTGACATAAACAAGTGAAACAGAAATATTCAACTTAAAAAATATTCCTAATTTAAACTGTCAAGAGTTTTATTGAAAAATAAAAAATTTTTTTTTTTTTAGAAAGGTGACAAATAAAAATGGCTTCCACTGAATATCTTTTATAAAAAATATTATGAAAATAATGACATTGTCAGTATTAAGAAAAGAACAGATGATCCACAATTTATAAATAGAAAAAAAAAACTTACCTTTCGAAGATCAGGACCATTTTTCAAATACCTAAGAAAAGAAAAAAAAAAAAGAATCAACATTAAGTGTGAGACTACTTCACATGTGCATTTCTTGTTTTTATGTTGCTTATATTTTTTTTTTACTATTAATCAATTTTATTGAAATCAATAACATGAACAAAAACCACATTTTTTCAATTGTAGTTAAAAAATAATTTAATAAAATTAAATCTACCATAATGCATTTCACGTCACCTATTTTATTCATTATTTAATAGTTCTCCTTTCTTTTTGCTTTCATCCCAAGCTATACGGCAAATCTGCAATAATCGACTTTTGTCTTCACTTGGCATGATTATCACAGGCTTCGTCTGGGTGAAAACTTGTTTTTTTTTTTATATCATTGTGCAGGGTGTCTGCTGATCTCATCACCAGCTTTCCTCTTGGTCGCTTCCTGTAAAAGCAAATTTTGTGATAGTGTTGCTGTCATCCCTTAGCACACGTGCACACCATCTGAACTTCCATTAGTGTGATGCGGTAGTGCTTTTGGATGCCGTAATTGCAAATGTGTGATTGCAGTATGATACCCAAGATCCGCTGAAACATTTTGGTTTCCATATTGGCAAATCTTCACTTTTGCTTTTCTCATAATTTTATTTTTAAATGAGAAAATTAAATTTTCTGGCTAATAAAAAAGCAACTGTCGCATGATGTCATTTTTAAAGCAGTGTCAAAAGACAAGGGAGATAACTCAACATAATTCAAACTTGTAAGATTTTTGTTCTCATCAATCACTTAAAAATAATTTTCTTTACAAAAACTACTTATGTGATTTTTAGAATATGATATTTTCTTTCCTTCACATGATACAGATTTTTCTTCATATTTGTTTTTAATACAGAGGAAATTTGGACAAGTACTTAAGCAAAATGGAGCGTTGCGAATCAATCGTAGCACTGACCGTTCAGCCATTTGGATCCAATCCTCATATGGTTAAACATAGGTAGAGTCGGTACATTCTACAGGCTAAGGCAGGAGAAAGAGACCTTTACTTACCACTTGTCGTATTTATCACGGGGATAAGTGTCGAACTTCACTTTTACTTTGCCTTCAGCAGGATTCACTTTAATCACTGTTGCGTTAAACCTAACAAATAGATGAAACAGAATTGGTTAGAAAATTGTTTAGCTTGAAACATACAAATAAATACAATTTTTAGAGATATTCTGTTTAAATTTTTTTCTTGTTTTATGAAGCAAAGAAAATCTATTTTCAAAATAATGAATTTTGTTTCGGTATGTTTTATTTCAGTGATTTTATGGATTTAACCAATAATTTCCCAAAGTGACCCCAGATGGAATCAAAGGAAAATTTCAATAGTGTCTTCAGATTTCTTTAAAAAAATATAATGCTTATACTGAAACAGTTGAATACTGTTGTTGACATAGCGATTTCTTTAACACAAATTACATTATATATGTAACGCCCCCCCCCAATCCGCATAAATCTTTAACATGTCAAAATCCATATGACATCTTTCCAGCAACTAACCGCGACAGTCTAACAGTCCGCTAGTGAGCGCCACCTCCTTAACTGTTGGTATTTCCTTTTAGTCCTTATCTCTCTCTTTCTCTCCCCCTACCCCCACCTTCAAAGTCTTATGCATTTTACACCCTTTGCTTCTTTTCCACCTTCTCCCTCTCTCTCCCCCCTCTCCAATCCATGTCTGGTTGAATATTTTAAACTCCACCTCACCCCTTTTCAATATTTATTTAATTATTAAATCTTAAAACTTAAATGTTGTCAAATCAGAATTGAACCCCTCCCCGTTTTTTTTTTTTATTGCTTCTTCTAATATTGTTCTTCCAATCATAACTATTTCTGTTAAAGTCTGATGAAGTTACTGGGTCGTTGATATGATTCGGTAATCGAAACATGTGTAACTAAGCAGATAAAATGGTAATAAATATATATATATATATATATATATATATATATATATATACATACATACACACACACACACTGATAATATTTTTGAATAAATATTAACAATTATTTTTGTACCTACAGACACTAGTTTTTCATGCTTAAACAATCATAAGTGAAATCAAAGTGAAAATAACTGCCAGTCAGAAAATTCACACCCAGTTCTAAAGTCATGCTTGACTCTGAAGGCTAGTATTCTACCTCCAGGCAACAAAAATTAACACAAGAATTGGGGAAAATTAAGTACCTATAAATGTCAAGTCGGTGAGCATGAACAGTAAACAGTCAGAAAGTATTGAATGACAGGAAGTCAGAATGTTGCATTTATGTTCAGATTGACCACTTTTTCTTAATTGCCTAAAGAAGGTGGGATGGAGGCTCAACTTTTTTTTTTTTTTCTTAAAGGGACTTTTTATAATGATAAATAGGATTCCTTCTTTTCAAATTGACAGAAAACAAGAAATTAAATGGATATGCAGAGTATATATACACACACACAATGCTAGATTAAATTTAGATATTCCTTTTTAAATTGTGAATATATGAGACACTAACATAGAAGTAGAAGACAACATTGGTAGCAACATGTTGTATCGATTTCAGCATGCGATTCGAACTCTTTATAGTGATGCAAAACAATGAGTATATATATATAAATATAAATTCTTAACATTCAGAGACTTTCCCCTTTCATTTTATTTTGGAGTGAACAGAAATATTCTGAATTAAAAATTTGTCAATGTTTTTTCATGTCATTTAGTCTGAGTGATATGAAATGATATGAATGATATGAAATGATATACCCGTGTGTGTCATTTAGTCTGAATGATATGAAATGACATGAAATGATATGAAATGATATACCCGTGTGTGTAGAGCATGTAATATGAAATGATATGAATGATATGAAATGATATACCCGTGTGTGTCATTTAGTCTGAATGATATGAAATGATATGAATGATATGAAATGATATACCCGTGTGTCATTTAGTCTGAATGATATGAAATGACATGAAATGATATGAAATGATATACCCGTGTGTGTAGAGCATGTGATATGAATGACATGAAATGATATACCCGTGTGTGTCATTTAGTCTGAATGATATGAAATGATATGAAATGATATACCCGTGTGTGTCATTTAGTCTGAATGATATGAAATGACATGAAATGATATGAAATGATATACCCGTGTGTGTAGAGCATGTAATATGGAGGAAGTTCCTTTTATGAAACCGTTTCAATATTCTAAGAAAAAAAAAAAGTGATAAAATGATAATTACAGAAACGAAATGAGACAACTTACCATCGACCATTCACAAGTGCTTCCACTCGACTATGCAGATCTTCTGTAAAGAAAGAAAAGAAATTTCAAATGATATGCTAGCAACAATCAGATATTTGCTAAAGTATGCTTGTAAAATCAATTGGAAAGAACATTGTATGTAAACATAAGTGTTGGAACGCTTAATTGGAATCAGGAATTGGAAAAACCAGAACTTTTTAAGGTATCGGAAAAATTTGTGTATTTTCTGATACCAAAAACAATTGTTTTTTTTTTGTTTTTTTTATAAAATTTATTTTTCATTGCTGTTACTAATGCTGAACAACTTATCAGGGAAACTAAAATCTATACATCATTCCCGTCAAGTGTATTTTTTTATATTTGCAAAAATATATTTACATATTACATGGGTTTTTGCAGTAAGCTGAAAATAAAAAAATAAAATAACTCTATAACTCAATATTTAAAGGTTTCAAAAAATTCGGAATCAGTAAAAATATTAGAACTGTCCCATCACTGAGATACACACACACAGGGTTCCAGCATCTAGTGACATTAAAAGCAAGTAAGATTAGTACTTAAGAAAAAATAAATAAGTTATAATTATAAAAAACAAAGTTTAAAAAAAAATAAAAACTCAAATTTTGCATTTGTTTCGTCTTGCTTTTAATACTACTAATATTCAATACATCCTCATATTGTAATCGCCACCTATAAATTATCTTATAATACACATAAGTTGTAATTCCTGTCTATTTATTTACAAACTTCTCTTAGGCTTTTTAAGATAGACAACCATTACGAGATATATTCTGAAACTATTAATAAGAGTATTTAGATAAGTATTTTATTTGCTTGGTACAATAATATTTGCATCAGTAACTTTATGGTATTTATAATTTGAAAATAGAGAAAGACTGCGCCTAACTATCTGTGTGTGGGTGTCCAACTAAAAGTCAAACATCACACAAGATACATTTAAAAACTGTACATAATCGGATTTTTAGTAAAAAAAAAAAAAAAGGACCTATCATATATATGTCTCTTTCTCTGTTCAGGTAAAGAAAGTTCAGATACAAAACAACAAAAGGACCATATGCAATACGGACAGAAGAGATACATATTTGCAGGTCGATAGATAATGACGTCTGATCATCAAATAAGAATAAAGGTTTAGAGAGAGAGAGCGTTTTGGCGATGATATTTGTGTTAACAAATTCTGTTGATAGGTGTTTGTGAATTTGAGAAAGAAAAAAAAAAAACAATTCTTCAGACTTTTAGCAAATCTACCACAAGATGAAGTCCTCAAAAACATCAAACAGAACTTTGCGCAGAGAGAAGAAAGAAGCATTCATTTTTACTCAGCAGATCTTAATAATCTTCCATCAACTCTTGAAAAATTAATGATTGTTAATGCATGTCACACCCACACCAATCCTCCTCAAGTGTAGAACCATTCTTGTAATAGAAAAAGGATCCAAAAAGCGATGCCAAACAAAATAAAATTATCCAATTGTGTATATCAAATGTTATTGTCCCAAACAAGCATCAATCCAGTCCGAGAAGTTTTGAATTATAAAAAATTTCAGGGATGCAACATTGTGGTGATGGGACAGAGGCTGGAGCTTGCTTAATAGTGTAGGACTAATTAGATTTGTTTAACGCCAGAATTTTTTTATGTAACAAATTTTTTAATCATGAAACCTACATGTGACAGAAGTTAGCGTACAACTGACACACGAACATAAACAAACCCCGCATTCACTTGTTGAACCATGCATAGATTTGTACTTTGAAGACCAGTTGGACTGACAAGCCATAAGAGTAAGAAATATTTCCTATAAAGGTGTTTTTTTTCACATGCGACTTGAAAGTACAATTTGGTGGGAAAGGGTTAAGAGTGAGAAATTAGAAGTTATTTTCATTGATAGTGTACCTAATGCATCGAAACCTTTTCTCCTGGCAGATTGGTCATTCAAAAAAATATATAGGACTTAAGTTCATATAATAATGCTGAATACACTCGTAACGACAAAATCTGAGACCTAGCAGCACTTACCTTTCATCTCATCAGCATCGTTGGAACTTGGCTCAGCTGGAGCAGATTCAGGTTTTTGATGACCACTTTTTACCTGAGAAGAAAAAAAAAAAAAAAACAAGTTCACAAAGAGAATGTAACCAAGATTTTAAATTCATAGATACATACATGGGTCATTTAATACCAAACATTGTTATTAGCCTTCATATATAAATCCACAATGAATTTAAAATTAGGTTTTGAAATTTTTTTTTGATAAAGATTGATAATTTTCAATTATTTGGACTACTGTTCTCATCTTGGTTGTTATATTCACAGCATTTTGCTTGATGTAATCTCCAACTTTTCAAACTTGGGATTTTTTTATGTTAAACTCCAGAAGTTTTGACCAATGTAACCTTCAATCTTTTTTTTTTTTTTAGGTACATTTTTTTTTTAAATTTGGCAGTCAAGAAATTGCACAAAATTTCAAACTGATTTCTTCATTGAATTCACAGGGTAGATTGTTCTCATTCCATCAGCCGTGATGAAATCGAAGTGTTAATTTATGTTACTCTTAGGTTTTATCAATGACATTTAGAACCGGTTATTAACCAATATTTTTAACCATGAATCCATGGGGACAATTCTAGTAGGAATTTTAGTCACCTTAAACTTAATATTATCTACATGTTTAATTTTGTTTTTTTACCATTACTCATATTGAAAATTTCTTACTGTTTTAAACTACTATTTATAATTATTGGTTCCCATGCTGTATTCAATTTTATTCTACTACTACTACTACTACTACTATGCTAAACATATGCAATACTTTTTCAGTAATTTTACTCTCTATTCTTCTGTCTATAAATTAGCACTTCTACACAGTCATGGCTTATGAAACAAGAACAATCTACTCCAGTGAATTAAATAAAGGACTCTGTACAAAATTCATACAGATTTCCAAATTTTACAAATATTCCCAAGTTCAAAAAGATACATCTGAGGAAGGTCAACGGCCACATCGATCAAAACATGAACATAACAGTTAAAATAAGAAAAGTCTATCGTTTTTAGTAATTATTTCAGAAGAAAGAATGAAACTAAACCCTCAGCTTTCTTTCTTTTTTTCTTTCTTTATTATATTGAACCAGTTGCAGGTTCGAGTGAAGAGGAGAGGAGTACTGTTATTGAAGGAGAAATGTACAAAAAATAGATAAAAGAAAAAAAAAAAATACTAGACATTTTTTTTTCATATATGCCTCACGGTGAATTGTAAAAAAAGAAAAAAAAAGATTTATGTCAGAAAATACAACTTACAACTTGTGTTGAGTTCAGTTCCTTCTGTTGAGGGGAAGCGCTACCATCGACGGACTTTATCACAGAAATATTGGACGAGGAGAGAGAGCTGTCTGCCTCCATTTCTCTTTTGGTTATTTTATCTTCTTTATCACTTTTACTGACCGACGAGGAATCAGCGTTTGACTTGAGATGACCTTTGTTCCTTTCCTCATTATAATTCTCTTTCTTTTCTTCTTTAACCCGCGTCAAAAGTTTGTTGTTCTTATCTTTTCGTTCAATCTCCTTCGATTTCACTTGTTCATCTTGTGAATTTTCTACATTTTCCTCCTCTTCCTCTTCTTCCTCTTCCTCCTCCTCTTCTTCTTCATCTTCGGATGGTGAAGATGGTGCCACGGGTGGCTTGACTGTCTTCTTTACATTGTTACTCTTTCTTGGCGACACTTTCACTGGCTCCTCAATTGCCGTTTTGTCCTCACGGTAATCTTTACTAACCATCTGTGCTTGCCTACGAGATCTTTTAGTTGGAACAATCACTTCCTCCTCCTCCTCCTCCTCCTCCTCAGAATCGTCTTTGTCATCATCATCATCGTCGTCGTCGTCATCATCATCATCATTCCAGCCAGATCGTCTTCTTGGTTTGATTTTCTTTTTAGCCTGAAAATCAAAATCAAAATATGGAACCAATCAATTAGAAATTTACACCGAATAATCATACACAATCGACAATAAGATGAGCGAATATAAAACTCTCTAAAAGTGAGAGTGTGTGCATGTGTGCGAGGACACTTCTCAACCTATATACTCAACAAACTTTTAATCTACAGACTTGAAGGGGGGGAAAAAAAACCCACTTGATCAAATTACATGATTTTTGGAATTTTTCATCTCAATCCCATTAGTGGTACCTACATTATACGGGCATTTTTGTATTTTCTTTTATAAATGCAACTATAATGCTAATCTGAATAAGCACAAAAAAAATTGTATAAGTCACATAGATATGTGACAACTTATGTACAAAGACAAAAAGTTGTCACAATTTTATTAATACAGAGATTGATATTGAAGATATTTAGGCTTACTTTCTTCGGTGTGATGCGTAGTGACGACTTTGAGCTGGATACTTTCTTAGAATTGGAGTTGGAATTTAGTTTGGAAGAATTATTTGCCACGGCTGCTCTTCTTTCCGCATAAACCTGAGCTGCCGTACGAGCTGTCTTCTTGGTTGGCTGAAGAGCTTGCTCTCGCATTCGATGGGAACTCAGAAATTCAGTGGAGTTATGTGCACCCAAGACCGTCTGAAATCAAAACACGGTACAATTAAATTGTATTTGTTTTTTGCTTTTTAAAAGCTTCAATCATCATACAAAATTATTTTTTATATCCTTTCACAATGGAAAATTCAATGAAAAATCTTTATACTATTAGAATGTTATGTTTTTTTTTTGTTTGATCGTATGCAAACAGAAAAATCTGATTGGTTGACAAAAAAGAAATAGGCAGAGTTACACATCACTAAGGAAGTAGATTTTATAATATTAACACCTGAATTCAAGTCTAATATAAGTTTAAAAAGTAAAATAAAACAAAGAGAAAGTTCAACAACTAACAGAGTTGCTTGAGAATGAAAGTTGTTCTTATCAAATCATTGAACGATCAGTGCACAAAATATTTGATTAATAATAAACAAGAATTAATAATCAAAGTCATGTAGTGGCGAGAACAACAAGTGGTAAGAAATAACAAGTAGTTCTTGTTCAGAATTCCCCCATATTAAAAAAAAAAAAAAAAAATGCCCGTGATAGAACAATATTATATTTCAAACCTCACATAAAAATAAAACTACCTGATTAATTTGACTAAAAATAAGCAAAGGAGGACCGATTATCTTTCATCGCCATCTTGGAAATAATCTCAAGAAGTAAAAAGAAATAACTCCACAATAATTCAAACTTGCAAAACTTTTGTTGCAATGTTTACGAATTCCAATTAATCGCTTGAAAATGATTTTCTTTATAAAAATGAAACTATTTTATCATTTTATATATTTTTGGAATATGATATTTTCATTTCGTCACAGGTACGTACATTATACAGATTTTTCTTTATTTTTGTATATAGGTGGAATTCTGAACAAGAACCCAAAATTTTATTCATACATAGATAATATTTAATTAAATATATTTTTACTTATTTGAAAGTAAATTCTTTTATTTGAAATCCATAGAGCTTCCATTTTTATTTGCGCTAAACAAATAATTTGCAGCAAGAAATAAGGCTACAATCATTATCTACATAAATAGTTATTTATAATAAAGAATATGGTATAAATAGTTATTTATAACAAAGACTATGATATAAATAGTTATTTATAACAAAGAATATGATATAAATAGTTATTTATAACAAAGAATGATATAGTTATTTATAATAAAGAATATGGTATAGTTATTTATAATAAAGAATATGGTATAAATAGTTATTTATAACAAAGAATATGACATAAATAGTTATTTATAACAAAGAATATGACATAAATAGTTATTTATAACAAAGAATATGATATAAATAGTTATTTATAACAAAGAATATGGTATAAATAGTTATTTATAACAAAGAATATGACAAATAGTTATTTATAACAAAGAATATGACAAATAGTTATTTATAACAAAGAATATGACATAGTTATTTATAACAAAGAATATGACATAGTTATTTATAACAAAGAATATGGTATAAATAGTTATTTATAACAAAGAATATGGTATAAATAGTTATTTATAACAAAGAATATGGTATAAATAGTTATTTATAACAAAGAATATGATATAAATAGTTATTTATAACAAAGAATATGATATAAATAGTTATTTATAACAAAGAATATGATATAAATAGTTATTTATAACAAAGAATATGGTATAAATAGTTATTTATAACAAAGAATATGATATAAATAGTTATTTATAACAAAGAATATGATATAAATAGTTATTTATAATAAAGAATATGGTATAAATAGTTATTTATAACAAAGAATATGATACAAATAGTTATTTATAACAAAGAATATGGTATAAATAGTTATTTATAACAAAGAATATGATATAAATAGTTATTTATAACAAAGAATATGATATAAATAGTTATTTATAACAAAGAATATGATATAAATAGTTATTTATAATAAAGAATATGATATAAATAGTTATTTATAATAAAGAATATGATATAAATAGTTATTTATAACAAAGAATATGATATAAATAGTTATTTATAACAAAGAATATGATATAAATAGTTATTTATAACAAAGAATATGGTATAGTTATTTATAACAAAGAATATGGTATAAATAGTTATTTATAACAAAGAATATGGTATAAATAGTTATTTATAACAAAGAATATGACAAATAGTTATTTATAACAAAGAATATGGTATAAATAGTTATTTATAACAAAGAATATGATATAAATAGTTATTTATAACAAAGAATATGATATAAATAGTTATTTATAACAAAGAATATGGTATAAATAGTTATTTATAACAAAGAATATGATATAAATGGTTATTTATAACAAAGAATATGGTATAAATAGTTATTTATAACAAAGAATATGATATAAATAGCTTCTAATGATATTGAAAATTTAAAACTTTATTTTGTGTTTCATTCATGAACGTCCTAACTCACCCGACTTCCCGACTTGGATTTGTTATGCATTTCTGTAGATTTCCGCTTCTTTGCCTCCTCTTCCTTCTTTCGATCATTTTCTGCTTTCCGTTTCGCCTCCCGCTGCCGTCTCTTCTCCTCTTCTTCCTCTTTCCTTTTCTCTTCACGCTGCCTTTCCTCTTCTTCCTTCTTCTTTCGCTCCTCTTCGAGCTTTAGTTGTCGTGACGACTCAACCACTTTTTTGCTCTAAAAAAGGTTAAAAGATTGTTTGCATTGTCAGTTTGTTGTGTCTAAATTACAAGGAAAAGGACAAAAGTTTGTTTTTTTAATATATGCAAATTTTTTTTTTTTTAAATATCCCTGAACTATAAGCATCAAATTTGACCTTTATGTAATGACTAGCGAGGGGGTACCCAGCGTTGCCCGGGTGTTTGGAGGTGTGTGTGGTTTTGGGTAAATCAAAACACCCGGGTGTTTGTGTCGGTTGGGAGAATTAAAAAAAAGTTTTGCTAGGTAAGTATGAGGATCGAACCCAAACCCTTGAGGCAAAGTTGGAAATTAAAGTGTGAAAAAAAACGTGCGCCGTTAACCACTGGGCCACCACGAAATACTAACGAAAACACGTTTGAATTTATTTAATTATTTAGAATTGGTGACTGCGGGGTAGTATTTTATTTATTGCGGGAACGCTTTTTTTATTTTTATTTTCCCAAGATATTGGAGGGGGGGGGGCAACTTCCCATAACAAGGGGAGGGGATTGTCCAAATTGAATAGCAATTGTCTGAAATAAGGAAAATTTCCATATTGATCAAAGCTGATTGCTTTTGGACATTTCCGGCAATCCCGACCGGAAAAATACCGCCAGAATTAGTGTCCCTTTTAGTATACGAAAAAGCCTAATCCACATGCGGCGAGTGAAAAATGTTGAATATTTATTATTTTATTTTCAAAGTCGAGCAAATTAAATAGACAGGCGACCTCCGTTGTTAACTCGTAGATATTATCATTTATATGTGATATAAAAAGTTTTAAGTTGTTGTGAGCCGACCGACCGCTTCTCGGAAAAAAGCCTTTCTTGGACATATACAAAAAGCGAACATAAATACACACATTTTCGCTTTTATATATATATATATATATATATATATATATATAGATGATAAAAATTATCAATTAAGAATATAAAATCCTAAAATGTCTCATACCAAACTAGCTACATCTCCCCACAGTTTTTTAGTTTCATGTTTTTATAAAACAAAATAAAATAAATTTGTTATATTGACTGGTACATGTGAACTAGTAAATAATGAGCTGAGCATGCAAGGTCCCCTCTTCCACAAGTGAAAAATTTACTTTCACCATGACTAATGTTTGTGCAAAATTTTAAAAAAAAAATCCAAGTTATAGTTATTGAGAAAAGTGCGATTAAATGAACAGATGAATGATTTGGGGGCAACCAAAGTTATTCTGGAAAATTCATTCTAGCATAAAAATTTATTTTTGCCATAACTAATGTTTGTGCAAAATTCCAAAATAATCCAAGGCGTGGTTATTAAGAAAAATGTGAACAAGCAAACAGACGAATGGTAGTGAATTACTAGGTCAAATCACTCCTTTGTCGGGAAACCAAAAACTGGTTACATTCATAAAAATCCAAAATGGAGTAGTGAAATTTTTTTAGCAAATTTACAAGGAAGATGAGTATGAAATCATTATTTGATTAAAGGGAGATAACCTAACTTCACTTCCTTTACTTAATTTCTTTTTTTAGTTTCAACTACAAGATTTAGTGATAGCTTGTTAAAATGATGATTGCATACTTATCTTTCGATTTCCTCAGAAATTTCAAGAATCCATATTGGATTTTGCAAATATTACCAGCTTTTATTCACCTGTTCCCATAACCCCGTCAACTTTATATAGCTAATTCAATTTAACTTTTTTTTTGTAATTAAAACATGATTTTAAGTGAAATGAAATTGTTTTAAAATAATGTTAAAACACATTAAAACAAATAATAAGCATCCATACCATAGGAAATTACTTATAACACAAAAGCATTTTCCCTTTGCCTCCAAACATCAGTCTATGCCATTGTCAAGATGCCTTGTTCCCTATTGCCATACTATGGCAATGGGGAACAAGGCATCTTGCAGTTTGCAGTTCTAGATCTACTCTTCCAGGCTTTGCCTCCTCATCCTTTCAGAAGAGATTAGTTTATTGCTAATTGCCTAATACACCCCTACTGGAAATATTGGAGCTGTACAGGCATATTTTTGTAGTCCATGGTACTCTTCCTTTAGGGTGCTGGCTTTTCAAACTGGGATTTTCTGACCCTGTATCACATCTTCCTGCAATGTGAATAAGATAAATATGTGCCTACTTGCTGTGTCGTTATGAATTATTGTTGAGTTATCTTCCTACGTTTTTTTAAAGATATTTTTCAAAATGTTGGGCGAGACATCACTTCTTGTATACTTATAAAATTTAAAAAAAAAAACTATTTGATCAATTTAAGTAATTTTTAGAATATGGTATTTTTGTTTTGTCACAGGTACATACATTATACAGATTTTTCTTTGTTTTTTAAAATGAGGGACTTCTGGACAAGAACTTATTTGTACATATTCATATATATATATATATATATATGGTACTTGTACAGTTTAATCAAGATATTAAGAAAAATGAAAATATTGAAAAAAGGTTATATTGCACATATCCGTTATGGAACAAAGTCCTCTGAAAAAAAAATTTCATTAACTTTCAAGTAGTTTTTTTTTTTTTTTACAGCGAAAAAACAATTTGTTATGATATCAAGCAAAAGGTTTGACTTTTAGGAAGAAAAGCTAGTATTAAAGATGGAGAGGGAGTGTCAGCGCTTTAACTGGAGTTATCTCTCCGTGGCTTATTCAATAAATTCCATAATGGCTGACTTCAACACGCTCTCATAAGAACGTGTTTTTCTGCTGTAAAAAAAAACAAAAAAAACTACTCGATCAAATTAAATGAAATTTTTTTTTCGGAGATCTTCAGTCCAAAACGGATATGTACAACAATATAACCTTTTTCGATATTTTCATTTTTGAATGTCTTGATTAAATTGTACAAGTACCATATATATATATATATATATATATATTTTTGTTATTCTACTCATTTGGCAAGGTGTGAACTTTGATTGACATCAAATGCAGAGTGATGCTAAAAGTTATTTGTATTAACGCTAGATAAGATATTTCATCGAGATGTGAAAAAAAAAAAAGACAATGTATAAATGTCACTTTTTTCTCCTACATGTGTGAATGAAAGATGAACTAATACTGTTACTTAGTAGGAACCCTACGTTGATGACAAGTTAGCTAGTGTGAATTTTGACATGGGTCACATTTACTGCATGTCAGGATAACTTTAATCTGCAAACAGAATTGTTCCCAGCGACAGGTGACGTAAAGTTAATGCAGGAAGCAGTAAGTCAAACACCATAGACAAAACAAGAGTCAAACAATGACAAATGATGTTACATTTTTGAGCTGAAAGAAGCAAAGATCATCAAATCATCTCTGAAGCTGTGGAAATGAGATGTCATCAATTATGTAGAAAATTTGATAATCTAAGCAAAATGTTACCATGATGTCTGTCTGTGTTCATCACTCATTTCAGTTGTTAAATTAGAAAGTTAAGTAAATAATTAGCTAAGACAACATTAGCCTTTTTCTCTCGAGTCAATTTTCTCCAAATAAAACCTTGAGAAAATTCTCAACAAATGTACCATTGTCCTCTTTTTTCATGAAAAGAAGCTTATTTCTATAGCAATGACCAGACAAAATCACAATAATGAAAAGAAGTGGAAAGCGCATAGCTGATCAATATGTATCAATACCCTACATGTATGTATAAAGACATTCTTATTTATTATTGAAAATATAACAATACTATTTGTAAACGGGATTAAATTATTTCCATGTTGAAGCATGCTATAGAATTAGCAAATGCTTATGAATTCAAAGGGAGATAATTCAGATGAAGAGTCAAAATATTAAAAAAGAAACTTGCCTGTAATTTCATTAATTTTTCCGTTTTCTTTTTGATATCCTACAAAATACAAAAAATTTAAATTCATTTAACAAAACGTCCAAATAAAATCTGGTTAAATCTCATTTCAATCAACCAAATTATTTTTTTAGTTAAATCCTGGTTTTAGAAATTAAATTTTTGGAAAAAATATTTTTAAAGAAAACATTAGAAAAGTAAATCAACGTTCCTCATATATATATATAAAATATCAAAATGAAAACTTTGTCAAAAACGTTTTTAAAAAATATAAACAAGTCAAGAACAAGCCTAGTTAAGGAGAGGAACCATTTTTTAAATATTATTAAAAAAGGAAAATGTTTTCTTTGATTTTGTAGTTATCTTTTAAAAATAAAAATTGGTTCTCCATCCCCAACTAGAAAATTATGAACTCAAGTTACATATTAGTTTATCAATTGAGACAATTTTTATTTTTGTACCTTTTCTCCACTTTAAAAACCGACCCTGGTGTCTAACTCTGTCCCGTGGGGAGGCATTGTAAATAGGTACATATTAGTTTACCATTTCACATGTACAATGAAACTTCTTATAACATATCATTTTTACTGAAAGAATATTTGGCCAATACAGCACAATCAAATACTGTTTTATTTTTCCTATTGTGGATTGGTCCACACTGTGCTCAGTTTGCTTTTGAATTTCACTTATGCAACGTAAAATAGTTGGATAACATCAGGTAGTTTTGCGATAAAGGGGCATAACTCTTAGATCAACAATACTGGAAATAATACAATGCAGCTTCAGAAGAATCAATTTTATTTTAATATTTAAAAAATACTTTGACAGTATTTTAATTAATACTAAAACATATTTATATATTCGTTGCCACTTTTTTAATATTTTGACATAAAGAATGATTTTCAAGTCCCTTTTCAAGCCATTTTTATTTTCAAGGTAATGATAAAAATAAAAAAGTTCAAAATTCAAGGTCATTTCAAACCTGTGCAAACCCTGATTAGGATTTAATCATAATCTCTTACTTAGAAAACATGATATATACAAGAGGATAAGAATTTTAAAATTTTCTCTCATCTATTAAAGACAAAATTTTTGGTAGAATTTTAAGTTTCTTCAAAAAATAATTGCAGGTTTCACATTTCAGGAGTTGACAAAAATACAAGGTGGAACGATACAATTGTCGTCCTAGAAAAGATGACATGATTCCATTTCCATTTGATAAAAACCAGTTTTTTTTTTTGTTGCAAACCATCTACTAGTTGGCTAGTTGTGTACAAATCCCAAGAGCGATAGGAACCTGAAAGTGACACAATGTTCAACGAGCAAGATCAGAGATGCGCCGCTATACAACTCATGCTCTCTACTGATCCAATTTATGACAATAGGACCATTGGCAGCACGCACAAAATGAAATGCTGGATTGCCACGAATAACAGGGATGTGCCCAGGATGATGAAAAAGTTTTCGGCAACAGTTTTGGTCTTTGTTGTGGTTTCAAGTGAGGGCCACATTATACCACCTCACATCTTCGAAGTTGGCTGGAAAGTCAACACCAAAGTGTACCTGGAAGTGCTGAAGAGTGTGGTGATCCCTGCTTCAATCAGGTGGCTGCTGGAAGATCCTGAGTGTGGAAGCAGGACTTGGCGCCAGCCCACAAATTTAAAGAAACACAGGCTTCTCTCACTGCCCTCTCCTCCCCCAACTTGAACCCACTGGACTACTTTGGTTTGGTCATATGTCGAGAGCATCACCAATATGACCTCCCACAACACCAAAACCAGCCTGATTGCCGCCATCCACCAAGTATTCGACGGCACTTGCGGAAAACGCATGCGCCCAGTTCTGGACCCGTATCAAGGCAGTGATTGAGGCTGAAGGTGGTTACATCAAATAGATGTCAGCTCTACTACATAATTAAGTTACCTGATCTGATTTTTTCAATCAAGTTTTAAAATAAAGCTGTAATCTTATTTTATTAAGAGCGACAACTTTATCGTTCTACCCTGTACGATCCAACTAAAGTCAGTTTTAAAAACTTTAAATATTTTAATATTTAAAGACTACGTACAAAATATATTAAACTATTAATCTTGTATAATTTTCAGACTCCACACATTTGAAAACGCAAAAAATTCACATTCAGACAAATTTTAATTTTATCTCTCGGTATTAAAAAAAACAAAAAAAAACGAACAAACAAATCCATATTTACTCAATTTCGTCTTAAACTTTTAGAGGATTTAGGATTTCAACGTTTGCTTTTGATTTGCTAACAAAAATGACATTTATTATAATTGTAACCCATAATTTCCAGAGATTTTGCAAGAATAAAATGAATATGTTTACTAGTAAACATTAGAATTTATTTCCAAAGATATATTATGTACGCCACCCGCGTTTTTTTTGTTTGTTGTTGGCACTGGTGTGTCATACTCTTAAAATAAACGGTTAATTTTGTCTATGAAACTGGTATAATTATTTGTATGAATTCAGCCTTCATTGGGCTTGCTAGGAAACTAATTATGGTGACAACTAAAATATATGGCGCCTCTTTCTGAGGCAGCAATCAGATTCTTGTAAAAGTCAGATTATGGTCTATTTTCATCACATTGGTTGTTGGGTTTTATGACATGTCACCCATTGTTGCATTATTTTATGCCCAATCTGTACAGAATATAATTTGTAGATTAATTTCTTTTGTAAAAACATATATTATAAACATGTAAATAATAGTACCATCAGTCAGTATAATCCAGGGAATGGTGATAACTCCAAAAGTTTCACAATTAGATCCTTAGCAATGTTCAAAAAGAAAAAAAAAGGTGCTTGTGCCATATAATTCAATTTCAAAAAATGCATTTTAGATTATAAACAAACTACTTATGTATTAACATGTCATGTTGAAATTAGTAAAAATTCCAAAAATTATGAGAACTGATCGGTAAAATATCTGTTAAAACTATTTTTTTTTTTTTTTTTTTTTTTTTACAAAAAAACATATTAGCAATATGCCATTTTCTATTCTGATATGTCAAATTTTAATATTTTGTCATAATAATAGACTACAGTTAAAAACCCTTTAATATTTAACAAATACAATAAAACTTTATAATTCAATAAATTGTATTTTTACGTTTAATTATTTTTTTTACTTAATCAATTTTTACTAATTTGACATGACACACACGTATATAATACTGTTTTTAACCAAAATGCATTTATTATACTGCACCATAAAAAAGGGGGGGGGTAAAAATTTTCTGACCTCTTCAAGTTCTTTTTGTTTTTGTGCTTTTGATTTTATTTCTTTCTTTAAAAGTCCTTCAGAAATATTCAGTTTATGCTCAGCTGAAGAACATCTACAAAAGAAAAGTATATACATACATATATATATATATATATATATATATATATATATATAAAGAGAGAGATTTAAAAATGACATCAAATAACTTTTTTCAATATTTATTAAAAATTCTTTTATAATTGCTCTAATTCTTTTTTTAAACAACAGATTCTCTTTAAACATAACCTTTTAATCAGTGGTGATCTAGGGATCAATAATACCTGTTGGGTCCATTACAATTTTTAGCAAAATATACTTTCAATACAAGTTAGATGAACGATAATGAAAATTCTTTTTGTATGAAATTAAAACAACTTTTTCTATTTTAATATTGTTATAATTCTATAAAAATAAATTTATATATATCTTTTTTTTAAATTCCAGTAGTGTATGAAAAAGTGAGAACGCATCTTTGATATATTTGTCAATTTCCATTTTCAGCCACTTTCCTAACCCCAACAAAAAACCAAGAGTGAAGTTTAACTTTTCCATCCAGCTCATCTCTAAGTGGGCATACACACATTAGATTTCAAGTTTTTGTGTTTCAATTGGAATATTCTGTTAAAAACCTTACATCGTACGGAATAATTTATTTTAAATGGGCATTTGAAAATAACGTTGTAATAAAAATATTGGTCCTTGTGCAGAATTCCTTCCACATTAAAAAAAAATAAATTATATTTTTGTTTTTGGTACTTGTACAGTTAAATCAAGACATTAAAAAATGAAAATATCAAAAAAAGGTTATATTGTACGTATCAGTTTTGAACTGAAGATCTCCAGAAAAATTTGTTACTTAATTTGATTGAGTAGTTTTTTTTTTTACAGCGGAAAAACACGTTTTTTTTTTTAATTTTTGTTTGGATAATTCAATTTAAAGCGCCGACACTCCCTCCCCATCTTTAATACTAGCTTTTCTTCCTAAAAATCAAATCTTTTGCTCGGTATCATAACAAATTGTTTTTTCGTTGTGTAAAAAAAAAAAAAAAACTACTTGATGAAATTAAGTGAAAATTTTTTTCAGAGAACTTCATTCCATAACGGATACGTACAATTTAAACTTTTTTTTTTTTTTTCGATATTTTCATTTTTTAATGTCTTGGTTAAACTTTACAAGTACCTTGTTTTTTCACAATTCCATATATCATGCAGATTTTTCTTTATATTTGTTTTTTTATATATGAATTCTAGACAAGAACCAAAAATCAGAGCATAAGTCATTCTAGATTTTAAAGATTTATAAAAATAAATAAATCAATAAAGACATTGCACATTAATATAGAGTTTGATCAAGGCTTAGTTTACATAAAAAAAAAAAAATTTTTAAATTTAACTTTTTTAGGGTTTTTTTTTTTTTTTTTTTTTTTTTTTTTTACATATTTTCTTTGATTTTCCCCCCTTTCTTTAGCTTCACATGGCAAAGATTTCCTTCATCCCGATGAGACATTAAGATTAAATTGCTTCCTTATTCTTCAGATCTGGTCCCTGAGCAGTTGCAGATATTTGAAAAATACCTCAGGGAAGAGATTTGGCTCTAATGAAGAAATGATATCAGAAACCAAAATAGAGAAAAAAGAGAGAAAAGACAAATCGTTCTACAAAGAAAAAAAAAAGGCATCAGTTTTAGAGAAATGTATCATTCTAGGAGATTATGTTGTCAAATAATGTTGAATTTTACCTAAAAATTAGTGTTTAATTAGTTAGGCCCGGGACTTATTGAGGAATGTGTTAAGTTCAAAATCGAAAACCAGTTCACTCACTTGTTATGTGATAAATCTGGGTTCATGCTACAAACCCAATCATCTGGAAAATCACGGCCAACATTGTTGGCAGAATATGGCAACGTTCTCCATTTGAGACAAGCATCTAAAAGAAAGACACAAAAAACATTGTAATATAAATGGTAAAAAATTTTTTAAATTGTTGCATTTGGTAATGTTTATAGTGAGATCAAAATATTTCCTTTGTATAGAGCACAATACAATCACAATCATGTTTAAACTATTTAAAAAAAATGTTATCATGCCATCTTCTTGGTTGTTTACTTCTTTTTCCTGCACCCTTCCACCACTCCACCTAGACATGAACACTAAATGCACTTTCAAAATACTGTGATTATGATGTACTACCTTTTTTTATTTTTCTGTATTGTTTAACACAAATTTTCAAGAACCCATGGCATAACAGATAAAGTACTAGGCAAAATTTAGTTCTAAATAACATTCTTCTGGAGGTTGAAGTTTCAATACTCAAAATATAATTGTGAATTACTCAGAACTTCTACCCATTCAAGGTTGGCAGATTGAAAGCATGCTGTCGGGTTAAATAAAGAGTTCCATTTAAAATTCTGTACAGATTTCTGAGTTCAACAGAAAGATTCCAAAGTTTGACAAAAAGATCGGAGGTTACACTGGCCGAAACATTGTAAGAATAACACTCAAGATGAGAACAGTAGTTTGAAGAATTCAAAGAATACACAAATTTTCTTATTGTATAGAAATATCTGTTGTGCAATCAACCAACTTTGCAATTAAAATCATCCTTTATGATGAAAGAATTGTCTTAAGGAACTACAAGCAACAATCATGAAGGCAAGTCAGGAGTTTTGGCTTGACAGAGTCAGATTCAAACAGTGGATCATTGAACATATCAAGACTAAACTAATACATGAGAGCAGAAGATGAAGCAGCATATCTACAAGGTGTCTTCAATAAGTTTCCAGACTTTTTTGTACAGGCATTCAAAATTATTGTAGATTCTTGAAAATTCAGTATGTTCTTGCTATACCATCTTATGAAATGAGTGACCAATTTTTATTTCAGGTTCAAATGAACAGCTACAGCATGAATTGGTATAAATGCTACGAAAACCTGATTATCACAATTGGTGATTTTCAAAAATGCAATCTAGATGTGAGGATACTTTAGAAGAATAATATGCAATAAAATTCTGTTTTAAACTTGGAAAAAATGCCACAAAAACATATGGAATTCTTCAGACTGCTTTGGACCATCTTGCACGAGTAGAGTATCAGTTTTTGAGTGGCATAAGAGATTCAAAGAAGGCAGAGAATCTGTGAGGGATGATGAGAGGTGTGGAAGTGGAAGGAGTAAGGAAGTTAGAATGCCAGAGTTGATTGGTCAAATAAAGAATTTTATAGATAAGGACCATCAGGTGTCTTTAGAGACAGTAAGTGCACAGTTTGAGGTGAACGTAGGAACTATACACACAATTATTCGCAAGGAACTGAAAATGCAGAAGATTTGCCAAGCATCACTTAATAGCAAATTCTTGGAGATATGGAATCTGTAATTTATAATTCGTATTAAACCATTATTCACAGTTAAATGATGGTTGGAGATGAGGTTCGTCATTCAATATGAAACTTCTTTGAGTGGAGCAAACTTTTCTTATGATTATTTTCATGATTTATATGTGGAGTAAGGATTTCTTTGAGTTTCTGTTTTTATATAAAACTCAAAATCGGCAGCCATTTTCTTTCTAGACTGCTATCTGTACAAATTACACAAAAAAATGAAAGTAACAGAGTTTAATAAATCTGATGTTCTTTTTTCCAAGCAATGCAAATGTCGCTGAAATGGAATAAGATTTTTCTTTTGTAAATAAAAAAAAAAAAACATTGTTATAAAGAAGAATATCCAATAAAATTCTGACTACCAATGAGGGAGGTGGGGGAACTAGAAGCTAATATTTATACAATGCTATTTGCCAACATCTGTATATACGGAGTACTTACCACATTGTAATGTAGAACTAACTTGCATTGCTCGACGGCGCGCATATTTTGGATCTGTCGAAGGTGGATCTTTCCATTTGGCGCTAATATAGCCAAAATTTGACCTAAAACATTAAAAAAGAAAATAAATATATACATATAAGTATTTAAAAAAAGACATTAATAATAAAATAAAATTAAGTAGTCTTGAATGAAACTGTAACCCAACCACTTATGGTGGTCGAATTTTCTATTAATAACGATTATAATAGAACTAAGTTAGAGTTTTTATTATGTGGACAATCCCAGGCAATTCTCAATTGCCGTGCTGACTCCAATTATTTGGTCGATGATCTAACCAAACCGAGGAAAAGTAGCTTCAGTTAGCGGATTTGGGATTGATAATATTTTAATAATATTGTTTTGCTAAGAAAACAATTGATTTCAAGAGACTGGTATTGAAAGTTGTTTGCGCTACAATTGGGAGCAGTATCTGACCCCGAAGTCATCTCTTAAGAACGATTGGGCGTGAGAATAGCTTGATGGAAATTTACTTCAATAATCAATTATGCACGGTTGGCACTGGGTCAGTTAGAAGAGAAGGGGATATATCGTAATGATTGGCTTGTTTGGACTTGAGAGCTCTATTTTCAAATCCATCACCTCATTATATAAGCTTATGCATAAGCGATTTTAGACAGTGGAGTTGAAAGTAGTCAGTTGAAAAAACGGCTGACAGTGAGTTAAGCAGAAGCCCCTGACCGCTAGAAAATACGCCAACGTTGAAATACTGCTGTCAACCTTTCTCTCTTGCAAACTGAATAAACTGATGGAATACTTTTGTCATAGATTTGTGACTGGCAAAAAACCTCTGCTGCTGTTAATTCATCGCCTGACACTATCACTAATAAAGGCCTCCCCCATACCCGTATCTGTAGACTGTTGGTGACAACATAAAAAGAAAAGAAAGAAAGAGAAGACAAATTCACTTAATTGTGTCTGTCATTACTCCACCACTATCAAGAATTACAATATACGAAAATTGAATGTGGAATTATGGGCAACTGTTTCTCCAGACAAAAGAGCTGCCGGTCGCAGATGATGCAACATGTCTTGAACTATAGACTCTGAAGTGATTTAATTTCAACTGCCTATACAATTATCTTTGTACAGTTGTTTTATTTAGTTGTTTTGTAGTTATATAGTTTCTGTTAATATAACTGTTGTGGAAAAGAAAACGAACAGCTGAAGTTTTTTACTTGTTGCTTCTGCGAGGTTGTTAACATTGCGACCGGACCAGACGATCAACTGGAGTTGTTTTTGTTTTTTTTTCAGGGAACATCTATCGAAAGAGGGGTGCCTACCTCGGTGCCGGGAGAGGGCTGTGGCTTACGGATCAACAAAACAATCACAACGTAGCATGTGGCAGCACCTATCTCCAAACTTTTTTTGTTGAAACAGAATAACCAGAAACCTTCATCAAACCCTGTCCCGTGTAGACAATTAGGGCCAAACTGTCATGTGAGAGTTGTTCTGGGTGACCAGAATAACTGTTGAACTTTTTTGGGCATTCGTGATCGGAAAGGTCTAAAACAAACTCATATACTGGGTTATTTCCAGTTAGCCATACACCATTTGGCTATAGAACTAAGAAATAATTACCACGGGCTCAAGAAATCAAATTTGATATCTGGGAAAAACACGGAAATAAGATGAAAATTAGAATGTAAGGAACATAAAGGACGTGATGAGAATTTGTTTCGGGATGAGGATGAACATGTGTTGTCATGTAGCTCTGAAAAACAGAGCTAGTTTTTAGTGATTTGGTATCACTATGCCATCAGCTGGGAATTTTTCCCTCAGATCCAAAGCTAATAGAGTCTAGGTCACTGTTGAGATGGCTTTTTTTCCTGTTGACGGAGATATGTCTCAGGTTCTGTGAAGTTCTAGATCCCAGGCTTTGCCTTTTCCTTTTGAAAAGGGATTAGTTTATTGCTAATTTCCTGAGACCTAGGGACCGCCAACGTGGCTGCCAAGGTATGTTTTGTCAACCAGAGTGCTCTTCCTCTAAGATGCTGGCTTTTTAAATTTCACTTTCCGACCCTTGCATCATATCATCCCGTTGTAGGAGGATACAAACAACATCATTATTTATGTTCAGAGAAAATGTAATAAGAAACAAAATGTTTTCTTTAAAATCTTTTGTTGATTAGTTACAGATGACACTATGAGAAATCACTACCAGGCCGTCCAAAGAAAAAAAACAATGATCCGCCCATAATACTTCCTTGTTTCCTCCCTACAAAGAAGTTTACTAGACGATAATCAGCAGCATATCAACCACTCTCAAAGAAAATATCAAGTATTCTCATTTGGTGCAATGCCGGCATCCTCTGAACAATGACCAGGTAAACAAAAGAGAAGGATAAAAGACACAAAACGTAAGAGGAGTCCGAGAAGAAAAAAAAAATTCCAAATAAAAGTTGAAAAAAAATTATTTTTAAAAGTTACATATTACAGAATCCAAAGAAACTTTTAAAGTTATCATCATCTTCGGTTTAATGTTCCCTTTCTAACAACTTTTAGAAAGTGACTTTCAACTAATATTTCTCTGGACAGATCTTTATTTCTCCTTCTTTCTCCAAAGTCTGTTGTTATCACTTCCTCCTAGGTTTTCCTTGGCCTTTTCTTGGAAACTGGACTCGATATCTCAACTGTTCTACATCTACGAAGCCAAGAATTGTTGCCATACTATAAAAGTCTACTCTTCTGCATAAATCTCTGTAAACTGTCCAGATTTAATTCTCATCTGGGATCAATTAGAGAACTAAGCTTGTCTTTAAGACTCACATTACACATCCATTATACCATTATATTATTTCTTTCCATGTAACACTCAAAACCCACTAGCCAGGTTTCACTGCCATACCTCATCACAGACATGCCTGAGATTCTTCCCTTGATCAACAGATCAACAGTTGTAATGTTCATTAGTTAGTAATGACAATGATAGATAAATAAAATAACAAAAATATTAATTTAATCTTTATAAAACCCAAACACAAATAAAATAAAATAATGAAACATAAATATAAGATATACAAAGGGCGTTCCAAGAGGCCTATTTTTTTTTTTTACTTTTTATTCTTGCCCAAATGGATCAGAGGAGATTACAAATTGCATTGCTATGATGACTGAACTTATGCATTCATAACCTGAAAGTTTCATCTCTCTACTGCCAATATTGACGATGTAATCCTCTAAGAAAGCAACGTCTATCATGGATGTGCAGCAAAAGCAGTCAATGATTGAAGGTAAATATCGTATCACTTGAAGCTTTGTTTTTACTCAATTAATTCAACATACCTAATAAAATGAACTGCTTCCCAAAATATAAGCCAGTTATAAGTTTTAAGGGGAGTTCTACCCCCATAGTTCCTTTACAAGGGACACAGAAATTTGGCAAATTGAGGAGCAGGTTTGGGGCAATTTCATTGTCTACCCCGTAGAATGATATACATGATTTAAAGTTTATCAAAATAAAATATATTTGAAGCTTTAAAAAGAGTTCTGCCCTCATAGCTTGTTTAGGATGGCATTTAGACATTCAGATTAAATGCATGGTTTTCCTACCCCCAAATTTTACATGTGAATGTGACATTTTTGTGTCTATATTATTTTTTTCTTTCATTTGCTTTTTAAGGGTTGAATCCAAAGTCACATCACCTCTTGACAACCATCAGTACGGTTTCACAAATATAAATAAACAAACTTAAGAGACACAAAAAACTAACATATTCCATAGATATCTGGTACCATGTGTGTGTGTGATACCATTGTGTGAAATGTCCCTTTAAACATTAACTTCTACATCTTAGTTGTCTGTCGACGCCATTTTTGTCAGTTTGTAGATTAGTTCATCTCCTTATCTCAACCTCCTAAAGCTCTCCACATCTGGTCCAAGCCACAACCTGCTATCAACTGGAAACTGTCATTACTTTTCTTTAAATATATCGACTTCTATGTTCGATCTTTTGTTCCAGTCACTGCCACACCTTGATTAACAATCCTATTTCAGACGACGTTTGTGTGTCTTAGTGTGAACCACTTCCTCTATTGTCTTTTTTACTAACCTTACTTCCTATAATTTTTTTTTGCTGATCAACTATCTCTCTTGTTATAGTTTTTCTTCTTTTTTCTTTATTTTGTATCACTTCCTAACACTTGGGGGGGGGGGTCGATAGTATCACATAAATATACTTTTAGTTTTTATATAAATTCTCTAACACACATACATAAGGATTTATATAAGAAGTAATATTCCTCACCAGAAACTTGTAATTCCTGTTTGATCTGTAAAAAAAAAAAATTAAAAAAAAATAAAAAATTGAGTTAAAATTTATTTTAATTATTATGTTGATTGTAAATTCATTTTTGAAATTAACGCAAAGAAGAAATTAATAAGTAATGACAACAAAATATTATTCACAACTAAATGTACTAAGTATCACCCAAAAGTTATCTTTTTACTCTTAAAAAAATTTTTTTTTTAACATGTAAAACAGATGTTAAGCCGAACGTGCTAATGTTATTGTTTGGGTCTTTTTTATTTTTTTTTTAATTACTATTATTTTGAATAGTATTTTGAAAGTTAAATGTACTCACAATATCATTAGAACATTTAGTTATTAATTTAATTGTTATAAAACTATAACTAATTTTTTTAACAAATATTTTTAGCTCTATTTATAAACTTATTGCATGTAAATAACTTTGAAAAACTTCATTCTTTTAATCTGTGAAGATTGGCTAAGAACAATTTTTTATTGGACTGTTTAAATGTATCTTAATTTCTCACAGAAAATTCATCCTTTTTAACTATTGAAAAATTAAAATGGATGACTTATTTATGAAGAATCAAAAATGTATTTTGGTTGATTTAATTCTAATTTTTAAATAGGATTTAAAAAATCTTGATTTGCAATCTGATTTCAATAAATATTCAATTATTTTTTAATTGTGTGACCATTTCTATATATGCATCTATCAACTCTATTTGACTAACACATCTTTTTATTATTTACTATTTGAATATATATTTATTGAAATAAGAAAAGACAATTGCATAAAATAAAATAAAAATTTTAAAAGTTCTATTTAAAAAAAGAAAATTTAGTTACCAAATTATACCACAATGCTCCTAGATTATTTTAAATTTTGGAAAGACCATAAAGTCATTTTTATCAACTATTAAAAGATTAACATGGATGAGTGATTTTAAAAGAAACCAAAATGCATTCTGCTTAATTCAATTTCATAATCCAATTATTTTTAAGATTTATTAAAGATTGTTTTGCTTTTTTTGAATTACTGCACTCACACATTTTTTTTTTTATATTATTAATCGAATATTTAAAGTTACTTCATATCCATCTGAATTCTTTAAGTTCTTTTTTCTTTGCTTCTCCATGGACACAAAGTCGGTTTTTAAATACGAGGAAAATTCAATTCTCCAAAAATGGGTACTCTGGATTAAGACAAAAATAAAAATGGGCTCAGTCTACAAAGATTTTTTCTTAGCTGACCAAGAACAGAGAAGATGAAGTATCAGAACAGGTACTACACTTTTTTTTCTTAGCAAATTAGAAAGGTTTGAGGAAGAAGTTAACATAACATGTTGGATTCACTTATGTTCAAGTTATCTCAATGTTTTCTAGCCAACATAGTTTTGTTTATAAGTTTGTACAGATATTTTATCCAATTATGTTAAGAGTACTTGTCCGAAAATCTATTTATTCTCCATTCACCAACATAAATTTTGACTTCTGAAACATCCAATAGTGACGGAACGATTCCAATATATTTCCAGATTACGATTCTTTCAAAATCTCTAAATATTTAGCAGTTGTTTTTTTTTTTTCTAGATTACCATAAAAACCCATGTAATATATGCACATATTTTTGTAAACGTAAAAATGCAATTGTGGGGTTGATCTAGAGATTGCTATTTTATTGGTAGTTAAAAATCAATAAATATTCATCATTTTATCATTAATAATAGCAATGGAAATTTAAGTTTTAAATTTTCAAAAATAAAAAAATAAAAGTAAACAATTAGAAGAATCATTTTGGCATCGGAAAAATAGGCACATGGTTTTCTAATTTTGATACCACAGAAGGTTCCGATTTTTATGATTCCTAATTTCGATTAATCGTCTCAACACTAACATCCACCATTCTAAACAGTCAGACACAAGGCCATTCAACACTTTACTCTAATAAAAGTCAAGAATATGAACGTTATATTAATGGAGAAGTTCTCAAAGCAAACTTACGAATATTCAGATCATTCCAATACTGTTCCATATGTTCACCCATGGCTTTCATCAAGTATCGGAATTCTTTTGCATCTGCAAAATCCTGTTTATTGTGCGTTGGTTCTAATACCAAATATGGAACATCCACAATACCTGAGAGAAAAAACAGAACATTAGAATATCAAGTTATTTTGTAATAAAGAAAAAAAAAAATGGTAATTTAACAAAATTGAATTCATTTTAAGATTTAAACAAAAGCAGAATTATGTCAACAACTGAAACTGAACTAGGATTGAGAAAAACACAAGAACCAATTTGACAATCAAAATAAACGTTCCTCATTTTGGGAAAGGAATGTTGACATTTCACTTGCATAAATTGTAAACTATATAATAAATTGTAAACTATATAATAAAGATTCTGTCTTGTTTTTGATTTCTGCTGTAACACCTTTTTGCTTTGGAGATGGGTAAACATCAGGTAACTATGTTAGACAGCTAAAAGTTAACAACTACACAAAAAACACCTACAAAGTTGATTTATTCTTTTTCAGTAGAGCCACAGATAGAATATCGACATGCTTTTTTTTATATAATATTCATTCTTATTTTTTTGGAGGGAGGGGGTCTCTCCCATTGCAAGAACTGTGATATCAGAAAGTGAGAAGGGGCACTCTAACCTGCAAAAAGTGCTTGGGCAGCCTGGTTGGTATTCACCAGTATGGGTGCCGAGGCAATTAGCAATAAACTAACCCTTTCTCAAAGAACGCAAAGCCTGGGAGGGTGGATTTCCTAAACTGCATAGAACCAGCATTACATCGCAGTCAACAGGGACCAGGTCATTATAGGAATGATCTAATCTAAACTCTGTGGATTTTGCGGTCACCAGGAACAAAAAATAATAAAGAGGAACAATTGTTTGTTTGTTTTTTTCATCAAACCTTGATGTGAAACTAACATACAGTTTTTTGGTCTTTGGAGGTAGGGAGAAAGATGTTTTAAAAGAAAGATGCTACACACTTCTTTTGTTTTTGCATTTTTAAGATGAACATTGATAATTTATATTTGAAAACAGTCTGAATAATCCAAACAATACACACTTCTATTGCTAGTAAAAATTATAAATCTGTATCCTGAGGATTGTTGATAGCAAAACACAAAACAAATGAAGCATATATGGTCCCCCATAAGTGCAAAGTGAACGAGGCATAAAAAACATGACTAAGTTCAGAATTTGCCCCCACCCAATTTAGCCCCAAAAGTCCCCAGGGAAATCAAATTCTGATAAAAATGAACAAACGGTGCATTTTTAGGCCTTAACATAAATTTGAGTTCTGCACCATGCAAAAAAAAAAGAAATGACTAAGCCCATCATTTGCCTCCCCCACCACCATTTAGCCCCAAAAGTCCCCAAGGCTTTAAAATATTTAAATTTGAGTTTAGCACCATGCAAAATGCTAAATAGACATACACAGAAAATTTTGGACAAATATGGTAAAATAGTCCCAAAAATGGAGTGTTTTTATTAGCTCTAAAAAGAGACCATGGGGCACACCCAAGAGTTATCGTGAAGTATAGACAAACAAAATATTATAAAGAAATCAGTTAGTTACAATTTTTCAGAAAGTTTTATAAAAATCCAAGGCATCAATTTTTTTTAATAAGCACAAGTGTCAGTTTTAGCCATTTTAACCTGAAATGCACCCCCCCCCGGGTGTGTGTGGGGGGGGGGGGGGGTCCCCCGGAAAATCTGTTGTTACCTTTTTACTCATATCATGATTAATGTTTGTGCGAAAAAATTTTAAATTCCAAGGCGTAGTTATTGAGAAAAGTGCGAATGGATGAACGGACAAGGGTGAATTTACAGGTCCACCCTCCTTTTGTTGGGGAACCAATAAACATTTTCAGTCTAAACATGGAAGCAAAATTTCAAGATCAAGTGTACAAAATTATATCTAAATGAATAAATGCAAAAGTTAGGCTCATTTCTTACACTAATATTAAAGTTAAAATGTTGTATTCCAAGTTAATTCAACTGTACATGATAGATGCACAATTTTTTATATATTACTGCTTATGTATATGCAATATCAATCACGAGGTTAACTAATTTGCATATTGGTTTTGAAAAAGTACATTTTATTAATTGTTATTAGCTAATTCAATGATTATTTTGATTTTAAGATAAATAGTTGTTTCGCAATATTGTTTTATTTGCTAGATAAATATTTAGTACTTGTGTTCAAATGTTCCTTTAGAGTAGAGAGCTCAACTTAATTTTCAACATGTCACAATCTATTTCTAAATTGCAAGTGAAAAGGCAATTGATTTCTTTTTTCTTTAAAGCCACATTTAAAAGGTAAAATAAATTGGTAAAATTACCAAATTGTTCATATATATATATATATATATATATATATATATATATATATAAATTTTTTTTCTACGTTTACAAAGTTATGCATGAAATGTTTATTTTAAATAACAAATTTGGCAAAGCAATAACAAGCCAGCAAAAACGAATATATATATATATATTTGACACTTCTGCATTACACGGATGGTGCCATTATTTTGGTGTGTTTCACTAAATTGTCGCCAGGTGGCGCTTTTGTTACAGTGACAACTTTACTTTGATTCAAAAAATCTATCAGAAAAGAAAGAAAAGAAAAAATCCAATTAAAAAAAAATGTTTCATTGAAATTATTAAATTGTTTAAAAAAAAAAAAAAAAAAAAAAAAATCCAATTTTACTTTAATTCAAAAAACGTTTGGAGGGAAAAAAATCCAATGTTACTTAAATTCAAAAGTTGTTTTATTAAAAGTATATTTTCTTATGCAGACTTTTCAATAAATATTTTTACAATTATATATTAATACATTAACCATTGCGCCACAGGTTCTTACACAAGGATTAGACACTAAGTAGGGAGTTAAGCAGCAAGATGTCTGCTCATATTATACTTAAATTTCTACATGTTAGTACAGTCAGGGAAGCAGGAAACAGTGAGAAAAGAAACTTTTAGGGAGAAGGCTTTTGGGCCTCAGGGGACTTTTACAGCGATAACGTAAAATTTTGCTTCTTGTTGGGTTAGTCAGGAGTATTTAATTAGAGGGGGGCACCAGTGCTACGAGTTTGCCAGAATACATTCCGTACTTGTAAAACGTGAACAGGGCTGGAGCTTGGTTGGTAATCCTTACACTTGGATACAAACACACTATTTTTTAAAGCAACATTGAATTTATTTCAAAACATTTTAATATTTTCATTATTAAAAAAGTAAATATAGAAACTTACCAACAATGCCACTACAACATCTGAAAAAGAAAAATGAATAATAATTTTTTAAAAATATTGTAATCTGATCAGCATAATTTGCTGAAAAGAAAATATATTTTGCTTATTCATATCAGAGTATGTGCAAAAGAAGAAAATATAGTGGAAAGAGCAGAAAATATGAAAGAGAGAGAGATGGGAAGGAAGACATTAGTGTACATGGGGGGAAAGGAGTACAAATATGTAAAAAGCTATTTTCTTTAGACAAAATACAAATTGTTTTTTTTTTTTAAATAATTACAAATTAGAATATCAAGATATATCGTAAGATGTTGGATCGTCAAGTTGGAGCCACTAAATCCACCTCCAACAGTCCTTGCAAGGATGTCAGAAGATTTCAATATCAAGAAAGGGGTGTCTATCAATCAATCTATCTTCCAGTCAGCCCTACTCTACAGCAGCGAGACATGGCCAATAAGGGTGGTCAATTGTTAGAAGTCTTTAACAATGACTGCTTTCGACACATCCCGCAATGCCAATAGACAGACCATTTTTCAGTTACCCAGCCTGGAGACTGCCGTCCTATCTTATTGCAGTGAAGTCTTCGATGGTATTGGCACACAACTCATTTTTCCTTTTTTTTTTTCATTTTTCTTAAACTTTTTCTTCTAGGGGATGGGACATCCAACCAGATGTCTGACATTTACCCCTATTTTAGTGAGTCCAACCAAGAGATCTTTTCAGGATTCTAGCCGTCCCTTTCAGTGCAATCGTTTGTATTTCACTTGCACTTGGTTCACCGGGTATGCTTGCTATGTACTTTTTAAAGTTCTTTTTCATAAGCCCAGTTGCTCCTATGATGACTGGTATAATTGAAACGTCTTTTAATTTCCAATTTCGTTTCATATCATACATAAGTCCTTGATACGAATATGCGATATAAAGTCGCATTGAAAATCATCACGAAACATTTGGTTGAGTTCTCAGATCTTAACCTGAGGTGGTAATGCAGTTCTGCCAATAAATCGTTTCTGTAACAAAGTAGTATAAAAAGAAAACTATAATCATTTTTCCAGTTTCATATTATTTCAACTTGCTGACATATTTCTATTTATATATTATTTCAACTTGCTGACATATTTTCTATTACTTTTGCACATTTTTAATTCATAGTTTGAAGTGATTTAATTTTAAATCTTTGTTATCAGTTGATAGCTCAAATGGTAGAGAATGCAACTGGAGCATTAAGTGTTTTGGTTTCAATTCTAGTCAATCGTTTTGTAAACTTTTAAAAATCACTACTATATATTGGGTATATTAGAGAATTGGCTTTGCAATGATAAATACGAAATATGCAACAAATTAAAATATATTTAAACATATTTTATGACCAAACCAGGCCAGACCCCTACTCACCCCCTGCTAGTTGAAAATAATACAATTGAGAAATAATATTCATACTAAATTCTCGGCTTTCAATCCTGATTCATAATTCCATTATCTAATTTACATTCTACGATAGGCAAATTACATTGAAGAGAACTTAGCTACGGGCTAAAGTCTACAGATGGTTGTGCTTTGTTGGTAAAATTACAATTGATTAGCTTTCTCATGAAACCTTAGAATCGTCTTTCATGGGCCACCATGGTTCAGGATGTAGTGCAGACTAAAGAAAGCAGCTCAACTCAATCAGGGTGAATGCGGTTACAGCAATAACACTTACGTTGTTTGCACCAGTATGTCTTATGGATATGTAAACTTTGAAAACGGTTCAATTTTCTGTCATTCATTTCATTTTCATTTGAATCAGTCTGATGGTTGATATATTCTCATTTTCTGCTACATTTAATCTGAGAGCATTCACTGGTTATTGTACTGCTACTAATTTATATATATATATATATATATATATATATATATATATATGGTACAGTTTAATCAGAGGAAGCCCACCATTCCAGACTCCTTCTGAGAAGGATTTAGTTTATTGCTTGCTTATTATTTAGTTTATTGAGACGCTCATACTGGGGAATGCCAACAGTGTTGCCCAGGCATTTACGTAGGCTAGAGTGTGCTAGCTTCTTAAAACCTCTTGGCAAGGCAGTAAATAATATGAATTGCATTTCCATTTTCCTTTTGTTTATAAGCAATGAATTAAAGACAAAATTTAAAATAAAATCATAGAGAGTGAAAAAAAATAAAAGTACTTACACTCCTCCTTCTAATTGTGGACCAACTTTTTCATACATTCTAATTAACCGACTGCAATTGTAGACAAAGATTCCATCTTGATTTCGCTTTTCGATATTGACGCCATAAATAAAATTGAGAGTTTTGGGGTCTTTAAGAGCTCTGCAAAAAAGAAAAAAATTTCATTATATTTAATTTGTATATAATAAATTTATTAAATACAAAAGTATATTTGAATTAGGAAAAATTATCAAACACAAGTTTAATCTCTCTCTCTCTCTCTCTCTCTCTCTCTCTCTCTCTCTCTCTCTCTCTCTCTATAAAGTGACTTTGTCTGTGTGTGAGAAATAGTCTCTACCAAATTATTTTAACAATTTTTAGTCTACAGACTTGAAACTTGATATACAGGGAATCTGGAATTGTGAAATAAATTCAATTGTTTTTTTTGCCAGTAAAAATAGCTAAGGAGTCAAAATTGAAAAAAAATTCGAACTTGGCAGGCATAAGTTGACTAAAAGCGCTGTTCTGTACATGCACAAATATACATTTATAGGTTAAATAGCATTTTTTTTACTTTTTATATACGGATAGACATGGCTCAGAGGGTATGAATAAGGCTGGAAAGTTAAAAGTTTTGATTCTAGCTGATGGCACCCAAGTCATATTTATTTAGTTTTTTGGGGTTTTTTTTAAACTTAAAATCACTACTATATGTTTGGTACAATATAAATAAACAGAGAATTGGCTTTTCAATAATAAACACAAAATCTGCATAAATTAAAACGGGCCCCCCTCCCTGACTTTTACAAAAAACACTTGTCTAGCTGAAACCACTATCAATAATTTTTCCCACTCTTTATCTGTGCCTAACCCTAAACGTAGATTCCATGAACAAAGCTCCTTTCTTAGAACTGCATGCCTGTGGAACTCTGTTCCACTTTTCTGCTTTCCAACTGACTACAATATGGCTGTCTTCAAGTCTAATGTAAACAAATTCTTGATGAGCCATCCCTTTAAGTAATCCAATTTACACAATTTCCATTTCTAATGATTACTACATGTTCCCTTTATCCTCGAATGGCCTCCGGGCCGTGATAAGTGGTGACTCATTTGTAAAAAAAACAAAAAGCAACTGGGCAGTCTACTAGTTAAATATAAAACTGGGCAGTCTACTAGTTAAATATAAAAATCAGTTTTCTTATTCTGTCAATCAGTCATTTATTTCCCCATCGCTTTCCAACCAGCTAGAAAGTTAAATAACTGTGATGGCATCATTGGTCTGTGTAGCATCATGAATCAGCTGGTCTTTTATAATGTCATTCACTTTCACAGTTAAGTTTTCCAGGTGGAGGTGGTGGGGGGGGGGGGCGTCTGCATATGGGTGAATACAGTCTATAGCATCAAAGCCATACATTAGTACATAATATAAAGTAACTTTCATAATAATTATGTTTTTGATTCTAAACTCCATTTATTAGAATCAAAAACATAATTATTATGAAAGTTACTTTATATTATGTCATAGTGTATGGCTGTGATACTCTCTTTATGAAAGATTAAACTCATTTCTTTATATTGTTCTTCGGATTATTGTACTCACTAACATTCATACGTTTCTGACAACCAGCTCGGTAGGCTTCTTCATCTACTGTAAAGTTTTTCCATGTATTGTTGTCGATTATTTCTTCTGCTGTCTATTTTTCATTTTACTTGTGCTGCCCGTCAGGATCAGGTCGTTATTAATTGATCCCATCTATACCTAAAGCCATCAACATCAATGTGGAACACACTTTGGAGTGTTTGTGATGACTGACAGCAGGTGACATGGCTGTACCAGATGAGACGTCTTTGTGTAAAATACTTTCTCATGAGGCCTGTAGAGTGAAACCAGCCATTTTTTTTTTTTTTTCTTTGCATACTTACAATTTTTTCATATACAATCCTCATATGAAATTCATATATTGATATAATAAACTGATTTATAATTTATGTTGGACATACCTGAGTTTACGGTCAGCAATTTGTTGGCGAAGCTGTGCATCTTTCCGACATTCAAGAGCAAAATTCTGGGCTTTTCTCAGCTCAATACGTAAATCTTTATTGAATGAAGAACCGCATTTGTTTTCCAAATTTCTAGAAGCAAAAAAAAAAAAATGGAAACATTAAAATTTCTATTCGACATTTAACAGTTTAAATGCTTCTAAATTACTTTAAAATTTCAAAGAGTTACCAAGTAATTTTTTTTTTTTTTTTTTAACTATTAACAAAAGATAAAAACGGAAATGTGCATTCCATATTTTCTTTAAAAGAATTTTTAAAATTTTGTTGATTTTGCACCATTGCATTTTTGATTTCAGTAAATATTTGAATAACATTAAATAAAAATATATTAATTAAATTTATAAATCACATTTGTGATTAAAAAGTCAACTTATAATAAAATAGGATTTTTTTAAAGTTTGCTTTAGTATGTTTATGCTATTTTGTGGTTATAATCAGCTAATGTAGTTCCTAACTTCCAGCATAGCACTACCAAAGGTAATGACAAGGCAAATCAGTTCCATTCGTTTTTATTATTCTTTCATATTTCTATTTTGAAGCAACTTATTGAAATAAAATATAAGAAAAGAACATTATTGAAAAGTATATAATAAACATTTAAATTATACAGATAAAAATAACACTTAATTAGTTTTTATTTGCACTTTTAATAACAAAATTAGAAAATTAAGTTTTTATTTTATTTGAAATTTTATAAGAAATTTATTTTATGAAATTATAAAAATAAGTTGTTTTTGTTTTAAATTTTAAAAACGAGTTTTTTTATTTGAATTCATATAATAAATACATGTTTATGAAAGTATAAAAATAAATTATTGAAATCAAAATAAAATTTCAAAGATCATAAAAAACGTATCCAATACATATTTCCAAAATAGTTTTAAAAGACTTTAAAATGTGTTTTCAATAAATTATTTTTAAAAACTGAAACTAATTTTCAATAATTCTTAACTAATTGACATTTAAAACTTTTCAATGATTATTAAATAAAAAAAAAAAACATAATAAAAAAAAGAGTATATACCCGGGGTGGGGGGGAGAGATATACGCGTGAGAGAAAAAAGTAAAGGAACTGATTTGCCTTGTTACCACTTTTGGTAGCATTACGCCGGAAGTTAAGTACATTAGCTGACTACAACCTATTTTGTTTATCATTTCAATAGATAATCAATTAATAAAAAAAAATGACGAAACTTAATAATATGCAAGTGACAGCGGTGAGAAACACATACAGACGACACACAATGCCATTAATATAGACAGTAGTGAGATTATTAAGTATTAAGATTTTGAAAAATGTTAAAGATTATACGTTAGGTAAAAACGTTGGTTTGGTTGTTTTGTTCTTTTGTATATCATTCTTTTTTGGGTGATTTAATGCTAACTCCAGTAGTTTTAGTAAAAGATTTTTTTATACTGCAAGTTTTTTTATATCTTCAGATATTTATTCATGATGTTTGATGCGATTGTTTTCTTTTATGGCATATCAATCTTTTTTTTTATATCTTCAGATATTTATTCATAGTATTTAGTTTGGTTGTTTTATAAAGGATAATTGTTGATTTTATTTTTGGCTTTGCAGAACACGACTGAGTTTTGCAAAGGGAAAGAAAAAAAACCATAACATCAGTGTTTGGGGCATTTTTGGTTAAGAAGCCAGTATCTTCAGATAACCTGATTTAGTATCACCAGTAAAAAGTCACATTTTCATAAAGGCACATTTTCATAAGGGCACGTTATGAATTCTTGTAGTGCAAAAGTTTTCATACTTACTTGGCTTTGCTTTCTGCTTCTCGTGCTTTTTCAGCGGCCATTTTGGCTTCATCATCGGCTCTGTTGGCTTCTTGTTCTGAACGCGTTCTGAACCGATTGGAAGAATATTTATACATTCGTTGCTTGTAGAGGCAGCAGGCCAAACGCTTTGTTCGTACTTTCTTGTTTTGGATGTAGATCTTCATACGGGGATCCATGTAAAGAACAGCTGTGTAGGCGCGAAACGATTTGCGCTCCGGCATTAGACTGAAAACAATTGAAAAAGAAAGAATACCAAAACTTTACTAAGAAACTAGCAAGACTACCAGCTGCTGCTTGCAGACATGAGTAATACAATGGTTTAAAATCGCTTTGGTATTTGTGCAATTTACAGAGCTATGATATGAGATTGTGCCTAACAGAGGACTGTGACAAGTTGAGCAGCAAGATGTTTGTTCACATTACATTTAAATCTTAACAGGTTAGTACAGTAAGGGAAACAGGAAACAGGGAGTGAATTCTAAAGTTTAGGAGTCCAAGGAAGAAATTTCAAGTAAAATGAACACATATCTAAAGAAATAGCAGAAACACTAGAGGATGACCTCCAATTTGTTGTGGAATGGGGACAAAAATGGATGATCACATTCAATGCTGCCAATACTAAGCTTGTTTCCTTCAATAACTACAAGAAACCTTCTCTACCACCAATAGCTATGGCCAAAGACTCTTTATCTGAAAGTACATCTTTTAAACTCCTCGGCCTAATGTTCACAGGAAACATGGGTTGGAACAAATACATTGAGATCATTGCCAGGACCGCTGCGAAAAAGGTAAGTTCTCTCTAACGTGCTAGAAAGCTACTAACGGCCAAAAGTATCCTGTACCTCTATAAGGCCACCATTCACCCATGTATGGAGTATTGTTGCATATTTGGGCTGGTGCATCTGCTACTAATCTCTCACTCCTAGACAAGGTTCAAAAGAGAGTCGCCAACCTGATAGGTTCTGAACTGTCATCTAAGCTTGAGCTTCTGTCCCATCGACGAAATGTAGCATCCCTCTGCCTGTTCTACAAGTATTTTAATGGTGAATGCTCCAACGAACTGCAAGCACTTGTACCCTCTCGACATAAATAAACCCAACAAGCAGCAAAATCCCACCCCTTCACAGTTGAGATCCCTAGATGTAAAAGAGCCTTCTACTCCAGTAGTTTCTTCCCCAGAACCGCTAGACTTTGGAATTCCCTTCCGGGTTCCTGCTTCCCCAACTGTACTGACATGTAGAAGTTCAAGTGTAACGTGAACCAACATCTTGCTGCCCAACTCTCCACATAGTACCTCTGTAGCTAATGTCCCTGATAGTAGCCCCCCTACATCAAAGTGGCAATGTGCCTTGTTTGGGGTGAAAATGTAATAAAAAAAAAAATTAAATTAAAAAAAAAAAGGCTTTCCAGCATCTAGCATCAACAGTGAAGAAGTAGGATTTTGCTGCTTGTCAAGTTAGTCAAGACTATGTACATTGAAGAGGCACAAGTGCTATGAGTTCATTAAAGCACATTCCATTAAAGTACTTGTAAAACATGTACAGAGATGCAACACTGCGGTGATGAGACAGAGTTTGGAACTTCGGCGATAGTGCAGAGCCTGTTAAATTTGAGACTGTTTTTTGGACTCTGTCTAAGAGTGAGAGATTAGTGATAGATGCACCAGCCCAAATGTGGCAGCAATACTCCATGCACAGGCGAATGGTGGCTTGTTCAAGATTTAAGATGTAATTTTTGAGCACGGTAGAGGAAGCCCATCTTCTTTGCAACAGCATTGGCAATGCCCTCAAATATATTTGTTCTGATTCATATTGCCTGTGAATGTTAAGCCGAGGATTAAAATAACGGATCATATTAGAATATGATGATGATGTTGATTTCACAGCAAACCAAAGTGAATATAAAATAGCAAAATATAAAAAAAAAAAAACTTACCCTTCATCAGAATCAAATTCTCCAGAGGTGGGGTTGTTTAATACAATATCTGTTGGGTCGGATAAAATGTCCAATTCAGGCTCACCACTGTCCAATAATTTGAGGTTATAGATGATGACAAGTGTGCCCGTTTGGGAATTGATTTTGTCAAACTGAGCAAAGAAATCTTCCTGGTTTTTGAAAGGTGAATACTTGAGGATCAAACTCATTTCCAGATCATGCTGAATGGTAAAAAAATAAAAACTTTAAAGCAGCAAATCAGCAAGCAGGCCGATGCCGATAGTACGATGGGGTTTACTGATTATATAACAAATGCAGGGAGGAAGAGGAACTCCTCCTTTACTTATCTTTATTTATTCATTTTCTTAATTTTATTCAACTCAGACAATTATTACCACTGATGCATAAGGAGCTACTTTAATATGGGTCATATTTATAGGGGCAACCTGGGTGGGGAGTTAAGCAGCAAGATGCTGGTTCACATAACATTTAAATTTCTGCATGTTGGTATGGTTGGCAAAACAGTGAGCAGGAAAGAAATTCCAGAAGCAGGCAGTTTAAAGAAATAAGTTATTTTTCAGTGTTTCAGGATCTCTATTATCGACTGATATAACCTGCAATATTCTCCAATTGCATCTTTTCGCACTTCGCATCCTTCTAGTTGGACTTTGGAATCTTTATGTTGAACTCGGGAACAAGTATGGAATTTCAAAACTGAACTCTTTATCCACATGGGTAGACTGTTCTCATTCCATCAGCCGTTACCATGCAGATATGTTAATTCATCTTATCCTCATTTATTATCGACTTGTGTTTTTGTTTGTGTTAGCTCCTTACATCAAGTGGCTTCACGCCTTGTCTAGTATTTCTACTTACAACAAGAAAATTATTTTTATAGATATAAACAATTATTATATTATTTTGCTTTTTTTAGACTTTTCTACCCAATCATTGCTGACAGAATAAGAAAAATCCATCCCTGTTGATTAAATAAAAAGAATCAGTTTGAAATTCTGTACAGATTCCAAATTCAATGTAAAGATTCCTATATTAGACAAGATGTATCTGAGGAAAGTAGGAGGTTACAAAGCTGAGGATAGTAATCCAAACAATAATTTTGTCTGGTGTTTTCGATGAAGTGAAATCAATGGTTATGTTGATTTACCTTTTCCAATGCTCTAACATTTTTTGCAAGAGGACCTTTTGTAGCCGTATCAAAAGATGGGATAGGAACCACGACCTAAAAGACAAAAAAAAAATAAGTTTAAATACAAATGGAATACAATAAACGTTGCTCCTCCCTGCCCCCTAGATGTTTAAAAATAAATAATAAAAAAAAAAAAAGACAAAAGTTTATCAGCAGAACAAATGTATAGGAAGTTGTTTGCCAGGGTAAAAGAAACAAAACAAAAGAAAATCAAGGTGTGGCAGTGAACAAGAACAAAAGATTAGTTGATATATTTTAGATTTAGTTTTAGGTTTAACAGGAGGTTTTGCAACACTTTACAATGCTGAGAATAATTTGCGGACAGTCTTGGATTTGCATCGATTTATGGCAGTTGAACATTTGTGAGTTGGACACAGTAGAAGGCCGGTTGTGGCTTAAATGAAATCGAAAGAACTTTAGACGATTGAGATAAGCTGACCAACACTGTCAAACACACGGGTGGGTTTGTGAAAAATTTGAGTTAGGTCATAAGCAATGGAGAAATCAGAACCTCCCCTCATCATCTGTCTTGTTGGAGTGGGCTAACCATTCCACATTGTTAACACTGACGTGAATGTTAGCGAAAGGATAAGCAGACAGAATGTGGTCAATTTTCTTAGATATGCTCTTAAAGATGGTAACTCTGCTGCTTTGGAGGCGATAGAGGGCAAATATAAATGCAGTGGTGTGAGCAAGTGCAACCCGGAAGCACATTTAGAGTAATTTAGGGTCTTCTCTGAAGATGTCCCTACTACATGGAAAGCTATCTCTAATATATGCCCATGGCGATCTTGAGGGTCAGATTTTTATGTTAAGTAAGAGTATCCTTTAATTACCGAACTAATTTAGGGAAATAGTCGGCTCAATGTCAGTTTCGCTGAGGAAAAATAGGTCTTGTTTAGTTTCCTGTAATTGGGTTTCACCCTCTGGAAGGTTGGAACATAGATCTCTGATGTTGGAGAAGGAGACATGGTAGTGGGGATCTATGTTGGAAGTTGGAGTTCTGGCTTTAATCAGTTATTTTTCCTGTAGATTTTTCCTGATGGAGTTTTGAGATCTGTGGAACAGGTCAACAGACAGATGTTATGCACACACATATAATTTTATTTCTTTTTAACTCTTCTATATTGTTATCATGGCATGAGAAACAACCTTAATTTTCTTACATAGTCTATTGTTACCTCAACCTCACAAATATTCTTTTGTAATTGTGATTAGTAAATGTTAAGATTAGCATTTTTAGCATTCTTTAATAGTATGAGATTGTCTTAAGTAAATAATTCAACCATTATAAAAATACTAGCAGAAAGATCTGATATTTTTCTGGACTAAATGAGGAAACTTCTGTCTTTATGCACCCAGTTCATAACATTATATTAATTTTCTTTTTAATTTTAATTTTTTTCATTTTATAATTTTGAGTTTTTGGAGTGGAGTCAAAAGAAATATTCAGCATTGATTGGGCAAGTGTGTGGGTGTGTGTTTCTTTAAACCTCTGGAGGAAAATCTGCCATACAAAAATCAATGAAGACACTCCCCCACCCACACTCCTACTTCATCATTTTCTATATTTAAATTTGATAATTTTCAAGTTATAAATAAAATAAAATAAAAAATTGTATTTTTTTTTTGTTCTGCATGATTAGACCACAAGATATTGTTCTCTCTTTGATCAAAATTAAATTTTCCCTATATTAAAAATCTTGTCCTCCATTTTGAAAATAATATAAAAAATAAAGGGTGATAATTCACTTCTGATCCAGAATTTCACCAATATAAAAACTAAAAGAAAAATCTATATTGATGTATGTATGTATCCATGACAAATATATTACAAAAATTATGTAAATTGCGCAAGCAGTTTTTATTTTTAAATAAGAAAATTAAATTTTACGAGTAATTGAAGAACAGCTGTCTTGTACCCCATTTTGAAAACAATCTAAAGAAAATCAAAACAAGGGAGATAACTCAACATAATTCCACCTTGCAAGATTTATGTTGTGTTCCAATTAATTGCTTTAAAACGATTTTCTTTATAAAAATAAAATTTCTTGACCAAATTACATGTTTTTTTTTTGTAAATATGATATTTTTTGTTACATCACAGTTATGTATATCATAGAGTTTTCTTTATTTTTGGTTTTTAATAAAGGAGGAATTCTGAACAAAAACGAAATATATACATCTTTGTACCTGGAGTAAGGTAGTTAAAGAATATTGGATCATAAGAATCTTGCATGCGAAATTCTTATACAGTTTTTTTCATGCGATTATTAAACTACTAAATAAATAAAATAGAAATTCTGGGATTCAGATTCTTTTTGTATGAAATTACATAATATAAAAAAAACAAAAAAAAAACAAAAGAAATGATAAAAGAGGAAAAGAAAAACGTACCTCATCGATGCCCTCTTCTTCATGAAATGTGCGAGAGAGAAACAAACACGACATAGTGTTGCCTTTTTTGGTGAAGATTATCATGTCATTTCCAATCCGCATGGATCCACTTAAAAGGTAAAAAAAAAAAAAAATATCACTAGGGGATTCAGAATTTGCTTCAAAGTTTTTAAGGTTCAAGCCTTAGTGTAGGCGATATCAATACAATTACAAATTACTTAAGATTTCCACCAGGTTGTGGCTGATGGAACAAGAGCAAGCTATCTCCATGGATTAAATAAAGGGTTCTGTTCAAAATTCCATATAGATTGATTATCAAGTAAAAAAGGAAAATTCCTGAGTTCACCTGAAGCAATTAGATAAAATCAAATTGTGAGAACAACATTTAAGATAAGAACAATAATTTAAATAATATAATCAGAATATGAATGAACCATTAAAAACATAATATAATAACCAGAATATGAATGAACCATTAAAAACATGTAATAATCAGAATATGAATGAACCATTAAAAACATAATATAATAACCAGAATATGAATGAACCATTAAAAACATAATAATCAGAATATGAATGAACCATTAAAAACATATAATAATCAGAATATGAATGAACCATTAAAAACATATAATAATCAGAATATGAATGAACCATTAAAAACATAATATAATAATCAGAATATGAATGAACCATTAAAAACATATAATAATCAGAATATGAATGAACCATTAAAAACATATAATAATCAGAATATGAATGAACCATTAAAAACATAATATAATAACCAGAATATGAATGAACCATTAAAAACATAATATAATAATCAGAATATGAATGAACCATTAAAAACATAATAATCAGAATATGAATGAACCATTAAAAACATATAATAATCAGAATATGAATGAACCATTAAAAACATAATATAATAACCAGAATATGAATGAACCATTAAAAACATAATATAATAATCAGAATATGAATGAACCATTAAAAACATAATAATCAGAATATGAATGAACCATTAAAAACATATAATAATCAGAATATGAATGAACCATTAAAAACATAATATAATAACCAGAATATGAATGAACCATAAAAACATAATATAATAATCAGAATATGAATGAACCATTAAAAACATAATATAATAATCAGAATATGAATGAACCATTAAAAACATAATAACCAGAATATGAATGAACCATTAAAAATATATAATAATCAGAATATGAATGAACCATAAAAACATAATATAATAATCAGAATATGAATGAACCATTAAAAACATAATATAATAATCAGAATATGAATGAACCATTAAAAACATAATATAATAACCAGAATATGAATGAACCATTAAAAACATAATCAGAATATGAATGAACCATTAAAAATATAATATAATAATCAGAATATGAATGAAACATAAAAACATAATATAATAATCAGAATATGAATGAACCATTAAAAACATAATAATCAGAATATGAATGAACCATTAAAAACATAATATAATAACCAGAATATGAATGAACCATTAAAAACATAATATAATAACCAGAATATGAATGAACCATTAAAAACATAATAATCAGAATATGAATGAACCATTAAAAATATAATATAATAATCAGAATATAAATGAACCATAAAAACATAATATAATAATCAGAATATGAATGACCCATTAAAAACATAATATAATAATCAGAATATGAATGAACCATTAAAAATATAATATAATAATCAGAATATGAATGAACCATTAAAAACATAATAATCAGAATATGAATGAACCATAAAAACATAATATAATAATCAGAATATGAATGAACCATTAAAAACATAATATAATAATCAGAATATGAATGAACCATTAAAAACATAATATAATAATCAGAATATGAATGAACCATTAAAAACATATAATAATCAGAATATGAATGAACCATTAAAAACATAATATAATAACCAGAATATGAATGAACCATTAAAAACATAATATAATACCCAGAATATGAATGAACCATTAAAAACATAATAATCAGAATATGAATGAACCATTAAAAACATAATAATCAGAATATGAATGAACCATGTGGTTGAATATGGTTAAATTTATATTCATTATTTTGCATTAAATACTATTCCTAACTATGCATTCAAAGGATAAAATAATACTTAGTTTGCTACACCTCATCATAATGGTTCATACAAAATTTCAGCCAGATTGACCCAGTAGTTTATATAAGAAAAAGTAATATAACATACTCCTGTTAACATTTGAGAGCATGGTGTAAGCCTGATGTAAAGAAACTGCTGCTGGCAGTTGGGTAGTGACAGTCAACGAACGCGCAAATCTGCTCTCTCCTACTCCCACTTTCAAAAGTTGGACTTTGTAAAAGTGGTCGCCATGCAAGTGTAATTTATGGCACGAGTTTATTGGTACCATGTACTGACAGTGAGTCGTTTTGGTTATGGGAAATGACAAAATAAATACCTTTTCCTTCACCAAGAAACGTTTTATCATTTACCTTTGAGATGGCCGCTAAATCCAACATGTTCACCCCGTTAGAGAGAAACAGACACTATGTTATAGCAGAACTGACAGATAAACAGACTAAAAGAAATACAAGAAAACATTATTTTGTTAAAAATTTCGTTTTGCTTTTAATCAATTTGGTCATCTTGGTTCCAAAAAGTAAATGCAGTTTGGCTTCAGACAAAAAGTCCATTTTATGTTACCATTCTTAGTGAAAACAAAAATAAAATAAAGCAAAAATATGTACAAAATCAGAAGGAGAATACGTACGATTTTAAGCCATTGCCGTACATTCCAATCAACTGAGAATCAGAACATTTTTTGGTAGATTTCCCAAAAGTAATGATATCAGCAGTTTCACCTGGAAAAGAAAAAAATATTAATGGGAAAAGGGATAAAAGGTTAAAATAGTTTCAATGACTACAAAAGGATTTTGGCTTTATCAACCTTATTGAATAGAGCCTATTGGCTTTTATTTATATATACATAGATATATATGTGTGTGTGTGTGTATATGTGTGTGTGTGGGTGTGTGTATATGTATGTGGGTATGTGTATATATATAGGAGTATAAAGTTTAATAATTATAAATTATGAATCAGTTTCAAAAGGATGAACAAGCAAAATTAAATTGAGTGTACAACTGTAGCAGAAACAATATTCATTTTATTAAAATTGACAATAAACATTTAGAATAATTGACAAAGAATTTGTTTTTGAATATAGTCTCCTACTGGTTGGTTGCATCCCAATGACCAAAGGAAAGTCCACAATCATAATTTTTGTTTATTCTTTCCCTTTACTTTTTGTTTTGTTTTGGAATACACTGTTTTTTAATATTTTATTGTCTCTGAATAGCAGCCAAATAAATCAAAGACAAAAATTTTCATTACAGGTAGCAAAACATGCATAAGAAAGTAAAGGAAAGAAACTGTATATGCCGAAATAAAAAAATAACAAATTATGATTGTGAACGCATTCTCGCCTTTGATCAGTGGGATGCAACTAACTAGTTTATATGATCTGAAGTCAGAAACAACTTCATTGAGCTTGTTATTTGAAACAATTATGACGATACTATAAGGGACAACTTTGAAAAAAATATAATGAATATCATCAAGATATTTTTCACAAAAGAAAAATACATTTCCAGAGAAAATTGGATAATACTCTTAAAGAAATTAATAATTCAAAACACATAAAAACTAACGAAACACAAAACTTTTATAAATGTACCAAAAAAGAGTGCTATAAATTACTTAAACAAAACATTACTAAAATTCATAAATCAAATTTAAACCTAGTAGACAAAATTAACTCTGACATCCAAATCATAAAGGACAAATTATAGATTAGTAATAGTCAGTAAATTGCATAGCAAGGAAGCATACATTCTTCTTAAGGACCATAAATCAGATTTATTTTCTAAATAAATCCTCTACTACAGATTCATAAATCTTATGAGGTCTGAAATAGGAAAAATTAGCAAAATAATATTAGAAAGAGTAAATACTCAGATGAAATTTACTTATAAACTGAATATGTGGATAAACATGACTGAGACTATTAGTTGGTTCTTTAATATCGAAAAGAAACAAATGTTCCTATATTTAATTTGATATTGAAAATTACTACTCTTCAATAACAAAGGAACTTTTTGAAGAGGTAATGGAATTTGCCACCCTCCTCTCTGGCATTTTTAATAATATTAGAAAGTGTAGAAATACAGTATTAATTAGGAAAAATGAATAATAGCCAAAAAAACAGGTTGGACTTTTTGATGTATCGATGAATTTTAGACTCAGCTACAATGACAGATTTAGTATACTTGTACATATACAACCTTACTAGGGTATTGAAGTGGAAACTATAGGTCTTTATAGGGATGACAGGGTCTTGGTTATAAAAGATTCTGATGGCCCAAAATGCAAAAAAAAAAAAATAAGGAAATAAGAATTAAACTAAAAGTAGACATACCTTCAAATGTGAAAATAGTAAATTTCCTAAATGTAACCTTTAAATAAAGGACTATATGAACTCTTATTGGGGAGAATGCAAATTCAATCTACATTCACCCATATTCTAACCATCCAAACTCTATAATACAATATATCCTCAAAATCTATTAATAAAAGGAATAATTAACTCAAGCAAAAATATTTTCTGTGAAATATCTAATAAAAACACTGTCAAATTAAGCTATAGTTGCAGTGATAACCTAGAAAAAAATAATTAAAAAACATAAGAAACTCTAAAGTGATAGGATGAACCAAACCAAAACAAATCTAAATATATTAAAACATGTAATTGTATAAATAAATCAGAATGCCCCCTCAAAGTGTTTAACAACATCCGTAGCCACATTAACAACTAAAGAAAATCTGAATATAAAGAAATATTATATTGGCATTGCTGGTAATACATTCAAGGAAAGATGTAGCTGCCATAAGTGCTTCTTCAATATCACTTTCTATATACTAAAGGAAATTAACTAAGCAAAATCTAAACCTAATGTAAAATGGGATGTTTTAAAGAAAACTAGCACTTGTCAATCCTTAAATTCACCCTGTTACTTATGCCTTAATGAAAACTTATATATCACTAGATTTAAGGACAGAGATAGGCTCCTCAATACAAAACATCAATAAATGGTAGGCATTATCAATCATATCTTAGCAATTTACATATTTCTCCAGAAAAAAATAAATAAGTCCTTAAACAAAAACTCCTACAATAAAGCTCTAAAGGATTTTGGTTACAGAAATACAAAACTAGATTACATTGATTACTAGATTATTACCTTATAGTAATGCTACTAAAAAAGAAAGAAGAGAAATTATCTTGTTTACACCCCCTTTCAACTTAGTGGTTAAAACCAATCTTGCTAAAAGATTTCTAAACCTTATTAAGCTACATTTCCCACTAAATAATATTCTCTGTAAAATATTCAATAAAAACACTATTAAATTAAGCTATAGTTGTAGTGATAACCTAGAAAAAATAATTAATAAACATAAGAAACACTTAAGTGATAGGAATGAACCCAACCAAAATGAATCTAAATACATTAAAAACATTTAATTGTTTAAATAAATCAGAATGCTTCCTTTAGACAAAAATGTTTATCATCAGTAGTGTACCAAGCCACATTAACAACTGAAGAAAATTTGATTATAAATATTATAATTAACATTGCTAGTAAGACATTCAAGGAAAGATATACCAGTCATAAATGCTTCTTCAATATCACTTTCTATATACTATAGGAAATTAACTAAGCAAAATCTAACACAAATTGTAAAATGGGATGTTTTAAAGCAAACTAGCACTTGTCAATCCCTGTTAATTATGCCTTAATGAAAAAGTATATATTTCTAGATTTAAGGACAGAGATAGGCTCCAAAATAACATGAAACATCAATAAATGGTTGGCAATATAAATCATATCTTAGCAATTTACATATTCCCCCATAAATTCAACATTAACATCTAATATTTTAGTTTTGATTATGTTACTCTCATATATTTATAATTTTTAAATTTATTATTTTTGCTTTATTCTTGTGATTTGTATTTAGAATTTGTTTTAAAATTTTTAGTTATAATTATTATTAGTAGTACCTATAGAGACACTTGTTGAACTACTACTCAGCCTCGCTTGCATGCAACGCACATGATGCACAAGACCCTCAAGTTTGAGACATAGTTATCGCCCCTCATCTCCAGAGTCATATGTTTAAACTGATAGGAGGCGATATCAACTTCCTCTCTCTCTATCTCACTCTTTCATCTGGAATATCATGTTGTATGGATGTGTGGAGATTTTCTCCTATTTTTTTTATAAAACAAGTCTTGTATCAGTTGCCCATAATAAATTCACACGGTTTGTGAGTTACATATTTTGATGAGCATTGTTTCTTTATTTGTTGTTCATCCATTAATTTTACTTTTCTCGACGTAGTAGACAATAGTTACGATGTCTAATACATACCACCATTTTGCTACCCCTTTTTCAGGCACCTGCAACCAGTCTCCATCAGATTGATGCATGCGTCTTTTTTTATATACTTTGCTTCCATATCCCACTTTACCATTTTACTTATTTTCCCTTCACTTTGCCTTTTTTATATTCCATTACATTATAATCTTCCTATTATTATTATTGCACTGTTCCATGAGTCTTTATTATTTTAAATGTTCAATCAATAATTTTCTTATTTCTTAGATATATATTTTTCGACATTTATATTATTTTAAATCAATGTATATTTTAATACCGTAAAATATTTCTTTGTTTTACTTTAGTAATATATGTGCATGCCTGTACAGGCAGATATATATGTATACGTATGGGAACATTTGTGCGTCATATATATATATATATATATATATATATATATATATATATATATATATATAGAGAGAGAGAGAGAGAGAGAGAGATACTTATTTTATGATTATTCACTGTTCCTATGTTAACATTGTTATGTTATTAAACTAATATATTTTATTTTATTAAATCTTTCATTTTTAACTCATTAACCTTTTTTCTTTCATCATTTTATTACTCTAAATTAGTGTCGGGACGATTAATTGGAATTGGAAATCAGAAAAAAAAAAAAAAATTGGGGGGTATCGGAATTGGTATAAAAAAAAAAATTTGATGCCTATTTTCCAATGCAAAAAATGATTCTTTTGTCTTTTTTTATTTGATTTTGTTTAAAGCAAAATCTTCCGTTGCTGGCAATAATAATAAAATAATAAATATTTATTGATTTTAAAATACTAGTAAAACTAAAATCCATAGATCATCATCCACAAATGTAATTTTTACGTTTACGAAAATATCTGCATATTTAATATGTGTTTTTTACATTAATTAGGGAAAATAACAACTGCATAGTTAAATATTTAAAGATTTATTAAAAATTGGAAATTGTATCGGAATCAGGAAAAATATTAGAATCGTCCTACCACTACTCTAAATGTCAAAATTATTTATAGTTTTTAAAATTTTTAAATTACTATTAATCAATAATTATATTAATTTTGTTTTTACTTTTAATTTTTTTTTAATTTTAAACTTTAAATTAACTTACAACTTCTACCTTCCTTTATTAAGAAATTAAGCCTTGTTTTTATTTTCTAAGATAAATAATAAAAATATAAATATTACATAGTATCTTAATTTTCCGATACAAGCATGAAGCTTGTCTGTAAGATGTGTCAACAAGATCCTTTCTCTTAATTTCTCTCCTACTGTTCATTTCTTCTCTTCTTATTCCTTTCATCCCTTCCTCCGATCTATATTTCCATTTTCTCTTTGTCCTCTCTTTTTTGGTTTTCCAATGCACAATGTTAATTTTAAAGAATTTGGTTGTTTTCCATCTCCATTCAATGATTAAATCTTTCAAAGAGAGGGAACTTGTGCCATCCGACGAGGTCATTGATTATTTATAACTGACTGACTGAAACATTGTCATGATTGTGTAGTGACTATGCAAAATGTTTATCTGAATATAAATAAAAGTGTGTGTGTGTGTGTGTATGTATATATATATATATATATATATGGGTGTAAAAACATGATGACAGCTTGTGAAAAATAATCATTTTTATTTTATTCTTCATCAGGTTTGGTAAAAAGAGAAGAATGATTAATTAAAGACACTCTCTCTCTTTGACATTACATAGTAAAGTCAGATTCTTTTTAAAACCTCATTTCACTTTCTAGTGAATCGATGAACATTTACAAATATTTTTTTTTCAAATAATTTTCTCTCACTACATAAATTTGAATATAAAAAAAATTATTAACATAAATAAAGAAAATATTAACATTTTGTAGATGCATGTCTATATGCCACAGTTCTATTACATTTTTATTTTCTGAATATCGAAAAGAATTTAATGCCAGCAAAAACATGCTCCGAAACATATATTCGCTAGTCTTCATACATACCAGGATCCATGCCTTCACCGTCGTCAAGAAAACACATCATGAATCCACCACGGAGATTCTCATCTTCAACTAAAAAGGAAAAAGAAAAAATAAATTATCAAAATCAGAAACAAAAAGTTATAAAATTTAATTTGTTGATTATAAAAAAAATGAGCCGGGGTAACATGCATTTCCTCTAAACTTTTTTCTTGTATCCCAGAAGTTCACTTTTGTTATCACAGGATGAAATGTGAAGAATGTCTTAATGTAGGGTTAGTTATCATTTACAGTGAAATGAGTTTTGGTTGAGTTTCATTGTTCTCAAACAAATTATTTTTTTTTACTTAAAAATTTAAAAAAAAAAATAATGGTTTTCCTGAATTAAAGCATAAAAATACAGAAAAATCTTTCAGATGTACATACCTGTGACAAAAATTATATAAATTAATAAAGTAGTCTTATTTTTATAAAGATGTTTTTTTTAAATGATTTTAAGCAACAAGTAATCATAGGTATTACAAGGCTGATCTCACAGTGATGCAATCCCCTTTTGCTTACTCAAAATATGATTTTCTTAGTTAAAACTCAATTGATTCACATGATTTTTAGGATATGATATTTTCATTTTATCATGAGTACGTACACCATACAAATTTTTCTTTATTTTTTTCATTCTCGACAAGAAAAAAAAAAAAACACTGCATGTTATTAAATGTAAAAACACAACATCTATTGTAAATAATTCACCATGTAGTAATTTATGATATATCTAATTGTTATTTACAGGTTTACGACAGATGTTCTCATCTTGGTTGTTGCCATCTTTACAATATTTCAGCCATTGTATTTTCAGGTATATTGTGTATTGAATGTCAGCTACTTTCTTGTTTTCCTTTGGTAATATATCAAATTACATTTCAAACAGTTCAAGAGCAACCTTAGCAGGTGATTGTCCAACATGGTCAGAAGGTCAGATTTGATAAACATGTGGATGGAAAAACAGGATATGAGAAAAGAATGGATCCTGTGAAGAGCAACATCATTGAAAAAGCTAAAAAAGATTTTCTAAGAGAAAGCTACTGGGAGCATGGCTAAGTAGGCATACAAAAAATGTAGTCTTAAAAATGAATACGTAAACCAAAACTAATGTTGTCCTCTCACTCCCAATGATATCAGAAGCTAAATAAAAAAAACAAGCTATCAATTTGAAAAATCATCCAAGAGTTTGTTTTTATTCATTTGAATTCACAGTTGGACTTGCTTTATTCAACAACAAGTCTTGATGTCCTCTTACTATTTCATTGCTAATAAAATCCATGAAAAAAAAACAAAAAAACCTCATGATCATTTCTTCAAAGTTCAGCTTCAAGAGTTTTTCAACCAAATATCCACTATCAAGACAACTAGACATATCAACGATACCTTTATACCAGAGTTATGGTGGTTTTGGACAGAGTCCAAATCATATTTTTTTTATTCAACTCGGAAAGTTCAATTAAATTACTCTTTTTTGTAACATGTTTTGTCTCTTTATTTACCTGAAATTTAGTGTTTTGAAATATAATAGGCAGAATTCTCTTAATATTAAAAAACAAAAATAAAAACAAATTTGTACATACCCATGAGAAAACGAAAATATATTTAAAAAGTCATGTAAATTCATCAAGTACTTTTATTTTTAGATAAGAAAATCAAATTTTATGAGTAACTAAGAAGTGAGTGTCTTGCCTGCTATTTTGAACAAAAAAAATCACTAATAACAAAGGTACATAAATCTAATAAGTATGAATTACTGTTGAGTTTTGTTGTGATGCCTAAAATTCTCATTAATTGCTTAAAAATGGTTTTCTTTACAAGCCAAACATGCGGGGTCCCCCTCCATGAGCGAAATTAGTCTGTTCTTGCAAAAATTTACTTTCACCATGACTAATGTTCCAAATAAATTCAAGGAGTGGTTAATGAGAAAAGTACAAACAGACAAACTAGAGTGAATTACTAGGTCCAATCCCTCCCTTGTCGGGGGACCAAAATTAAAACTACTTAACGAATTTATGATTTTTGGAATATGATATTTTTGTTTTGCCATGGGCACATACATCAGATTTTTCTTTATTTTTGTTTTTTTAATATGGGGGAATTCTAGACAAGAGCCCATATTTCACTTGGGTCACATGAAGTGAAAATCCAAAACGCAAAATACGAGTAGTATCATGTTGAAACTTTTTCACTGTTGGAAATCACAAATTTTTCGTATTTTTGTATTCAAATTTCAAAAGGGAGATTACTTCTATTACACATTACAAAGATTGAAAAATATAAAGAATTTTCTTATATATTTTGATATGTTTAAGATGAATTTTATTTTGTTTCTCTAATGAAAAATTATTTTCTTTTTGCTGGAGAATAACTGTAGATTTTGTGCATTTAAAAGTTCTGCTATCTGTATAAATTGTGAGAAGTTTTGTTTCTTTGCCTGTGATGCTTACAGAATTACCTCATATATATATATATATATATATATATATATATATATACCAGAAAAGTTATGTCTAATTATATTATGCAGACTAGACTGGACCTAGACAAACGCAGACCCAACAATATTGGTATAAATTAATTAAAAGTAAAACACATTTCTTTTTTATAAATGTCAAGCATGAACGCAGACTCCGTTGCATTATTGGTATGAATATATTAAATTTTATGTCAAGCACGAATGTTGTCCTTACAATATTATTGGTATGAATAAATTAAAAGTAAAACATATTTCCTTTCTATAAATGTTAAGCACAAACTCAGACCTCACAATATTACTGGTAGTTATGCTGGCGCATTATATATATTTTCATTCATTTGAAAATGTCTAGTCACAAAAAACATTTTTATGGCTCCATGGCCTTTTGGCAAAGATCAAAGCATAGTATCTGTTATCCACAACACCAGAATTCTCATGTTTTCTCCCTTAAAAAAAAAAAAAAAAAAAAACGAAATACAGACAGAGATATATATATATATATATATATATATATATATATATATATATATATATACAGAGAAAGTGCAGCATATTATACGTGGATAAAAAAACAAATGATCAAGAATTTTCTTTTAAAATTTGGAAAGTTCTAGAAATTATAAATAATAGACTTACGAGTGTAGATGTTCATCTTTGTAGCGGACGCATCTCTGAAAAAAACAAAATAAAAAAGCATACATTACCAAATCATGATGCAGGGTCATTACTTGTCCACTCCAAAATAAAGTGTTTAATTATAATTAAGCAGTAGTTTAATGGGCAAAGAAATTTCATAATTAAGAGCAACTTTTTTTAGAATCAATATTCAGAAGAGAGATAGGTGGGTCAAATAGAGCATTTTCATTGGTCGAAGATGGCTGGAGTTAGTAAAATTTTTTATCTAGTTTATTCTTTATGGTTTCATTTCAATGTAAAAATGCTCAAAGCTTTCAATGTGATGACTAGGACCATCTAGTCTCAAGTTGGGCATACCTGCTCTTGTTGATATGCGGCATGTCACTTATGCAACTTCCTGTAGCTATGTCTCCTTCCAGTTGAGTACTGTTTATTTATGCAAGGAATGTATTTTTTTTTTATGTTTTATGCAAGTGGCTGCTATGTTTTGCTGTAGTTACTGAAGGAGTAATATTTACTATTTTTTTTGGGGGGGGGACGATATGTAAGAATTTAATTCTTCCAACTACCCTTCTTTCTCTCTTTTCTTCTTTCTTTAACCCTAACCTCTCTATGCAAAGTAGTTGTAGACTGCTATTGATAGCACGTGACTGTTTCTTTGTTGATGATTTGTCAAGTGATTTTTTGCTTGCCAATTTAAGCAAAAATGGAAGTGAAAAAAGGCAGTTGCTGCCTTCGCCTTTGGGAGTGAAAGGTCGTTGTTTGAAAATGTTGGACCTGGATGTAGTAAGCTATCGTGGTGAGACATTAGGAGACTCTAGATGAAGGTCCTATTTTGTCAGTTAAATTTTCGTCTAGGTGACAAAAATGAAGAGAAAAATGCCGTTTGAGTTCAGAGAGGAAAGTCTTAAAAAAATCAAGTCAAAAGTCTTGTCTAGAGGAAAAGAAATAAGTGCAAATGTTAAACCTCAGACGAGTGAAAAAAGTGACGATGCAAACAACAATAATTTGCTTGTTCCTCAGGAAAGATTCGAAGTGAAAAGGAAAGTGTATAATCTTCAATGGTGCAGCAAGAGCCTTCTCTAAACAAGAAGTTTTTGTTCGACTAAGCTATTGAAGTTACATCAGGTCAAATAATGTTTTTTTCTCCCCAAGTAAAAGCTGACAAATATGAGTAAAAAGAAAGTTGAAGAAGATGCAGATTTATTTGATAAAAAAGAAAATCCGAGACATTTTTTTTATTTTTATGCAATCTCAAGCAGAATGATAATTCTTCTCTCTAAAAAAAAAAAAAAAAAAAAAAATAGAAAAGTATAAGATTCTTACCTCAAACTAAGTTTTGGCTCTTTCTTAATCTTTTAACTCTATTCTTTCTCTCCGCTGAACTGTTACTACAACCTTTAAGGTTCGTCAAAAGGGGGCATTTTTTTGACAGTCAAAATACAGTTTTTTATACAGTTAAAAGATGAACTTCAGACTTTATTATTTTTTTTCTCCATTTCAATTCATTTTTCCCTCCTTAAATAAAAGTTTATAATTATTTCAAGTAGTTTTTACTTCCTCTTCTTTCTCCTTGCCTTACTTGTAAATGGTTATATTCAATTGGTTTTTACAGGTTATAGTATTTAAATAGGTCTAATTTGGCTGTTACTAAGTTAAATTCAGACAGATACATGTCGTAAATAAAAGATTTTCATTGGCTGAAAATAACGGTTCTTATATTTAAACGAGTCAAATTCATTTTATCTACCAAATCATGATTTTGTTGCAATGTCTAAATATATAGCACAAAGCTATCGGAGCGGTGACTTTGAACGTATGGTGTCAAGTCAGGAAAATAGTAAATCACTGAAGATGGCTTTAATGCATCGAAAAAATTATTCCTACTTCCTCTATATATCACTAAAAAGAAATAAAATGTTGAAGCAGATTAAGTATGTTTTGAATAAAATTCATTGAAACCATAGTTTATCTAGAATATGGCTTGATGTGCACCAGCTATTTATGGTTGAACATAATTAGATCTTAATCTTGTACAAGAAAGATATTTAGCATTTAAACATCTACAATGATACTGGCTCTACTTCACATATTATATTGATTGTTCATTGGAATAAAAAATACATTAGCCTAATGCACTAAAACAGGCTTTTAAATATGATAATTTAAATAAAATAAATCCAACTATAATTTATTTCAGTTTCTTCATAAGCAAACCATTTTCATTTTTATTATTAAAGATTAAACCATAATAAAATTAGTTATAGTTTATAATAATTCAAAACACCGATCTGTTTCAAAACATCTTTTTAAAAAGCTTGAAGTTTTTCAACTGATTTAGAACCCTTTTTGCATGGTGAATTAAAAAAATGTATTTTATTTTTTCTGGATCAAGTCTGGATTAGAAGATACTAGCATGACACATGTACCGACATTGCCTGGTAGAAGTATGACTCAAAGTCAGAGCAGATGTGGTAAAGGCCGCACCCTCATCCTGAATAAATTAAACTACAGTTGTCAGCCCTGGAAAATAACAGGCACTGGCAGCCGTGACCAAAATGAAATCATCTGGCTTCTACTGTCAAGAAGTGATAGGTGATAGAAGCCACTGGCTGTTATTGTCAGCACGGAGGATTACTGGCAATTAGTGTTGGTTTAGAGAGATTACTTGTAGGCATGGGTTTATTGACCACCAGTGGACTGCAGAGAACTGAAATCGTCTGTTTTTAACTTTCAGGCATTGTTGGGCACTAGCATCAACTGGCAGGCCATAATGATAACTAGTGCTTAGTGGTGTTTTGAGGAAATTTACATTTAGTGGTGGATACTGGTTGCCTTTCCAATTGTCAGTGTCAGTTCTTGGCGTTCAGTATCGGCCCCTATTGGACTACTCCGAAACGGAATCATCTGTCTTAAATGGTGGTCACTGACAATCATGACAGTGATTTTCAGTTGATTACTATCACTATTGGACAGTTGAAGGTACTGCTGTTTTTAAGCGGTAACCACTGTTTAGATGTGGTTACTTCCGGGTATTGGCATTTACCCGTGGTAACTGGTGGCCAGTATTTTGTTCCAAGCCTGAGCTGCATAACTAACTATAGACTTATATCTATAAAAAAAAAAAAAAAAAAAATCAAAGTCGAAATATGAAAGTCAGAAGAAGAATTGTTTAGTTAAACAACTCTAAAGTGACACTGCTAAGTTTAGGTTTCTGTAGGGTCAGCTTTACAGAAATCAAACTGGATTAGTCTGTATAATTGAGAATATAAAAAAAAAAATTATAAATAAAGAGTAGGTTTTATTACGAAAAAAGTCAGGTTTTTTAGGTTCAAAGTATCCGATTTTCTGTTGCTGGACGATATTTCATTTAGTTTGTGATAATTTTTTTTTAAACGTTCAGATTTTGTCTTATTTCGTTATTTTGATGAATATATGTGAACAGCGAATAAAAATTGATCGGAACTTGTTCAGAAATGAATCTTTATTTAAAGCATTGTGAAAGGAAGGAAGAATGTTAAAAGTATTTTCTAAAAAATTAAATACAAACAGTGCTGTTGTAAAAAACTACGACTAATCTAGAAAAGTTTCCAGTTATGTTGAGAGAGTGAGAGTATGAAATAATTAGGGAGTAAAAATCATGCTATCACCATTAAATATGACTTTTTTTTTCGGAATGTAATTCTCCCAGGAATTAATATAAGATTTTATGATAACAGATGAAAGACACCAATAATATATGCAAAACCTACATCAGATATTAGCTAGCAGCTTGGCCATATGGAATTTATATGCTGTGTCTGCATTTGCAAAGCTATAATGTGCTTTTTCTGTATAGGAATAAACGTTCTCATTTTATTAAGTAATAGAGATAATCTAATATTTTTCCAGCATATTTTACTAAAATATCACAATTCAAGCACTGATAAGTTATGGTTTACTTTTAATAATTATTTTTACTTTTTTTTTTACAGTTCTAGAAAAATGGATCAAAAGTGTAAAAATTCTAATAATTTGTTACATCTGTGGACATGTGATTCTTTCAGACTACTAAGGAAAAAAAGAATCACAGATTCTGCAAAGAAGGCATATCACACTTATCTGGAGTCAAACTGTTGGACAAGGATAAGCTATTCTCTCCCCATATCTGTTGCAAAATATATGTAGAGAACTTATGGGATTGGAGGAAGAAAAATAAGGAAAATAATGCTATTTGATCTTCCAATGGTGTGAAAGGGAAAGATCATGTTACAAACTACTGTTAAAGAGCATCTCTCCCCCCTCTCTGGCTTTCTTACTCTTTCTATTTTCTCTCTGTGTGTCTCTATTAGAGAATAGAGAAAGAGAGAGGGAGAGGGAGAGAGAGAGAGAGAGAGAGGTGAATAACGTGGACAGTGGACACGTTTGCAAAAGAAGGGTCAGCTGACCAGATGACGTGGTATCATGTGATGAGGTTAGCTGATTCTTTCTTGGCAGTTGGTTTCGGGAGTTGAATAAGACAGACGGCTTTTCAGCTGTCCCCCCCCTGGGCTGGGGAGGACGCTTACGTGTATCATCAAACAAGCAAGGTTCACCTCCATTCTGTGTCGACCTTTGGAAGGTGAATAAAAACTATAAAACCATTTCATCGTCTTGGAGTGAATTCTTCATCCAACAGGCCAGCTCCCCTCCAAGAGACAATGAAAACCAGAGGAACAACTGACGACACATGAATAAAGGTATGTTAAGAAATACATGTACACAAGCACACACTCACGGAGACATCAAAAATAAAACCATTAGAAACTAGACGATCACGTACACGAATCTCCTTGACAAAATCTCCTTTATGACTCCCCCGAATATATAACATATTCGTTTTGGTGCTCGTGACTAAGTCGCATCACCGATGCGATAATCGAACCTGTGTTTAAGAAAATACAACGTGGAAGCATGGAGATTTAGTGTCAAGAAAAAAGAAATAGACTAAAAAAAAAAAGAAAAAAAAAAGGACAAGAAAAAACAATAAAATGTATGGAAAAAAAAAAGAAAAAGAAAGAACAGTAAAAAAAAAAAATAGAAATCAACACACACACAACGTAGGGTCCATTAAAACACTAGGCGAATTAGAAAAATAATTAAGAAAAAAAAAAGAAAAAAAAAGAAAAGCAGTACACACGTACAACCTTTTCACGAAGAAAGAAAAGGAAGACATACAGACACACAGATGTAAAACTTTATATATAGAAAATAGTTAAAAAAAAATATTTATCGCATTGGGAATTAGCTCGATATGAACGAAGAAAAATATCACTTAATGTCAAAATTAGAAGGGAAAACGAAAAATGACCTTATTTTGTAAATTTTTAACAACGGCCAGTGAGAAAACCAAAAAGAAACGAGCCTTACCACAAAGATAAACATGTCAATCAAAAATATGTGTTATGAATATTTCGTGTCATTTTTAAATTGTGAACTAAATGTAACTTTTAATGAAAAACAATATGTACTTTTGATGAAAAACAATGGATAGGTTCTGAAATGTGATTTTTTTTTTCCTTTTTTTTCACTAATTGAACGATTTTATTTCTTAGGAATTTTTTTTTTCTTACATGGACAATTTTAGTTCCATCGAGTTGTCTGAGACTTTATAAGTGAGTCGTTTTATTTTATTTTAGAAACGACTGTATTTTAATTGTAAATGTCTAGGTATTTTTTGGTAAACGACTGTGGTTTTTCTTTAATTTTGAATTCTGTGGAATGGTAAAAGATGATGCACTATGCAGCCGACCTACTTGCTGACGTGGACAAAATTTTGTTGTTTGGATTTTTGTTATTGCTAAGATGGGACTTTGTGATTGCTTAGAGGATATTTTTGTATTTTTTTTTAATTTATTATCTTTATGTAATTGATGTGTTCTAAAATGGTATTGTGCAGGATTTTCTTACTCTGTGACATGTATTTTTTTTTCGCAGAATGGGGAGGTGGAATCTTGCTTGTGGGGTCTATGGAAAGAAGGATTAATAAAAGAAAAAATGTGTTTTTAATTAATTAAATAGTAATAATAAAATAGGGAGAAAGAAATAAGATTTAAACAGTGTAATAAATGATTTAAAAAAAAAAAAAAGTTTCGGAAGAGTCAAAGGTTCAGTCGGTATTAATTTCAATTTTCGAAAAGTAGAATAAATGTTCTATTCGACATGAGTGACGTTTTGACCACATAAGTAAGGTAAAAAAAAAAAAAAAAAAAAAAAAAAAAAGGATAAATATAGGGTTAAATAAACTATATGAAGAAATGAAAGAAAAAAGTGGGGCGTGAATGGAATTTAATTTCTGTGGCAAGCATGTTAGAATTTTGGAGAGGTGTTGAATTACATGGGTAGTTATTAATTTCATTATTCTCGAGAAATGATTCGAATTTTATTTTTTTTATCGTGATTTCTATTGATTTCGAGTAGAATCAACATGGAGCAAGTTTGAGTACTTCATGTGTGGAAATCCGATGTTTTCCGTGAAGCTATGTGTCTTCAAGGCAGGTTGCGCTTACCGACTTTGGAAAAAAAAAAAAAAGAAAGTTTTTTCTGACATAGCAGTGAACGGAATGTATTCTGTCCAGCGTGAGCGGATCTAGTTGTAATCAACTTCAGGGAGCAAATGAAATGCCCTCTGACATGGTGTAAGGGGCAGAGGGGGTGCAATGGCTGACGTGGCCATTATGTTACGAATCGCTCAAGAGAAGATGAATGAAATATGTATGCAAGTACTTAGGAAAATAAAATGTTACCATATTGTGAATTAAAGGTACCAAAATTAAAAAAAAAAAAACCATGCTGGGTGAATTTAATTGGTATTATTAAATTAAATTATTTTGGAATAGATTTGGTTGGTTTAGTTATATTTTAGGGACGTTTAGCGCGTAGTTGCATTTTTTTCATGAGAATTACAAGGCGATTAGGCTGTAGAAAGCAGTTTTTTCTGTTGTTTTATTTTTTTTTTATAAGCCACGGTATTGTCACAAATTAGAAAATTTGGCAGGGGAAATACTATTTTAGAGTAATGAGAACCCTGTTAAAACAATACTAGTGGTTCCAGTGAGTTGGAAGATGCCACGTAGGCCCAAGCAACGGCAATAAGTCTTGTCCAACAAAAGTCTGGCGTGCGAGGTCGCGATAATTCCTCAGGGTACGGAGCGACTGGACAGTCGGTACCAAGCCTAATCACGGGGAGATAGAAGAAAGGGAAAGATGCAGATTACGTAAGGGACAAGATAGAGCCTTATTATTTTTTTAGAGGAATGTGTGAGGGATATCTGGGTTGGAATCTTGGGACTTGTTGGGAATGCGGAAAAATCACAAAGGGAAAACTACTTAGTTAGAAATCGATGGCGCATTAGTTAGGGAGTGATGATTCCGTATCTTGTCGGGTTCCAGGAACTCAAACAGGCTCCGAGTGAATCAGTGTGAAGGCGTATCTTGACTTAGACCAACCAAGGGAGTTAGTAGAAGAGCTTTGTGAAGTCCCGAAGTAGTAGATTGAATAGAACAAAGCTCCAGTAATAGGACCACTCAGAGAAAGACGTCAGGGCATTACAGTAAAGGAAAAAAAAACTGGGACTTAGGCCTATGCTGAAAGTCGAGAACGCGAGTGGGATGGTTGGGTCGGTAGAGCATCAGACTTTTAATCTGAGGGTCTGGGGTTCGAGTCCCCATGCGATAAAGCTACCACCAACATGGAGCATCCGACGTTCTGGTCGTAATTGCGATATGCTGGCCCCATTTCGAAAAAGTGATCGAAAATGGAGTCTCCATTTGTTTGGCCAAGTGGTCCAAATAAAGAGCAGAGTCAGTGGAAAATATCCAAGAATGCGACCGCCTAGACAAGATGTATATCTGCAAAGCTGTATCTTTGTCTAACTTGGAAGCAAGTTAATGTCTAGGAGGGACTTTCGAGAAGCAGCAGAAGGGTTGATAGTGTTGTAGAAGAGTACTGGTGCCTGATCTTTCTTGGAAAAGGGGTGAGTCCGGAAAGTGAAAAAATAAAGATGTACTTCGGACATAATAATTTTTTTTTAGTTAGTTAGTTATTAAAAATGTATGGCTTGCCATACATTTTGATAAAAAAGGGGTGGAGGAATGTTAAAGAGCATCTCTCCCCCCTCTCTGGCTTTCTTACTCTTTCTATTTTCTCTCTGTGTGTCTCTATTAGAGAATAGAGAAAGAGAGAGGGAGAGGGAGAGAGAGAGAGAGAGAGAGGTGAATAACGTGGACAGTGGACACGTTTGCAAAAGAAGGGTCAGCTGACCAGATGACGTGGTATCATGTGATGAGGTTAGCTGATTCTTTCTTGGCAGTTGGTTTCGGGAGTTGAATAAGACAGACGGCTTTTCAGCTGTCCCCCCCCTGGGCTGGGGAGGACGCTTACGTGTATCATCAAACAAGCAAGGTTCACCTCCATTCTGTGTCGACCTTTGGAAGGTGAATAAAAACTATAAAACCATTTCATCGTCTTGGAGTGAATTCTTCATCCAACAGGCCAGCTCCCCTCCAAGAGACAATGAAAACCAGAGGAACAACTGACGACACATGAATAAAGGTATGTTAAGAAATACATGTACACAAGCACACACTCACGGAGACATCAAAAATAAAACCATTAGAAACTAGACGATCACGTACACGAATCTCCTTGACAAAATCTCCTTTATGACTCCCCCGAATATATAACACTACTACTTTTGCATGACAAATCTAAAAGGTATCAATTGCAAGAACAAGCACTATGTTCAATACTTATTCTTATGCCATAAACACAATCCACAATGGCTCTGATCTTCCTATTCTTCAGCCAAATGTAAACATGGAATCTAGGTCTGATTCTGAATCTACTGACATGATTGATACAGTTGAGTGATGATGAATACAGACCAGAAGAGGACAACCAACTGGTGGTGCCTTTAATCCAAACCAAACTCAATGACTTGACATGAGACCTGAACCTTTCAGGAATCTGCTCAGCTATTGAGTTCTCATCTTCGAGAGAAATGTCTACTAGTGCCAGAAACAATATTCTATTGGTATCAGTACGACAAAAACGAATTTAGAAAATTCTTCATGTTTGATGAGCATCTTCACCGATCTACTGCAGTAATATTGCTGACCTGATTGAATTACTTGATCTGCAGTCTACAGCAGTAATATTGCTGAGCTAATGAAATTACTTGATCTGCGGTCTACTGCAGTAATATTGCTGACCTGACTGAATGACCTGAACTGAAATATGATGCTATGGACTGGAGACTTTTAATTGACTCAGGTAACTCTTAAAACAGTTATTCTTAATATTAGAAACAAGTTTTTATCGATCATTATTAAACACTCAGTCAAAATGAAAGAATACAACAGAAGTATAGAACATTTTCTCTAAACTATCAGAAACTTAAATGGTTGATCTGTAGAGATTTTAAAGTTCTTGGACTCATCCTAGAATTTCATGGTGGTTACACACTATCTATGCTTTCTGTGCTTATGGGATAACTGTGCTGATGCCCAACATTATTCGAGATAAAAGTAGCCATCAGAACAAGGGTGAAAACATGAATCACAACGTTTTTTCCCACCTTCTAGTTGAACCAAGTAAGATATTGCTTCCAACCCTTCACTTCAAGAAAATTGTAATGGCAGTAGACAGGGAAGGTAGAAATCTTGCTTTCCTTCATCAGAACTTTTAAAAGCATGGAGAAAATTAAGACATATTTTTCATGGCCCTAAAATAAGGGAACATAAAGATATTAGTTTTGATGATATACTGAATTCTGCTGACCTCTCTGCCTGGCTTTCCCTAAGTCAGATATTGGTAACTCCCTTTGTAGCTAGAGAGGTTCCCAATATCAGAAGATGGTTGATGAGTTAATGGAAAATTTTTGCCAACATCTGCACTATTTTCGAGAGAAATTTGAAAACTTCAGTGACCAGACCACCAAAGTCTCCTACCTATTTTATAAGCCTTTTATGAAGAAAACGTGTGAGGAAGTGACGAGAATAGATTTGAGATTGAGCAGTTTCACCAAGTTATCAGTATTATGAAGGAATGCAATCAAGTTTGATCGGATGTCAAGTATTCTGGACAACGACATAAAGAGGGATGAACAGTCTGCTCAGCACAAATAGACGTCCCAAAGAAACAATTCATCTGCAAGTAATTTCCTTAGTTCATTATATTCTTATTGTTATTCAAACATTCAAAATATTTTGTAAGCCTTTTATGAATAAATTAGTCTAATATTTTCAGTATTGCATTTTATTTACCTACAAAATTGAATACATTTTTACTGTGTTAATATTTCATTAACATGATCTGATTGAGTAAAGGAAGCAAGATTTTTGGATTCAATGCAAAAAATTAGCCTAAAATCATGTAATATATGTTAGATCTTGAAACCATTACAAAGCAGAGTAATTTAATGACAAAACAATATTGTAATAATTAAATTTTACATTCAAAATACTATTTAGAAAATAATTATTAAAACTAATTGGCATACTTTAAAGAAAGAAAAAGTTCCTGCCCAATAGGTAGAGATAGTTAGAGTTAAATTCATAAATGATAGTTTGACATACCTGGAGTTATCCACCAACTCAGCCAAAGCTCCAAATAAAAATTCATGGGTCGTTCTGAAAAACAAAAACAAATAAAGAAAAATGAGATGGTGTGCAAGGTAGGAGACTTTGGTGGTCTGGCCACATTAAAAGAACGGATGAGTTTTTGGGTTAGTAGATGTAGAACAGTTGAGGTAGCAGGTTTCGTTCACAGAAGAAAGCCAAGGAAAACGTGTGAGGAAGTGATGAGAATAGATTTCAGAGAAAAAGGGATAAGATCTGACTATAGATTAGTTTGAATGTCAATTTCTTAAACATGCCAGGACGTAAAATGGACATTAAACTGAATATGGTTTCATATTTAAAATACAGTATTAATAAAATCAACAATGCAAGAAAAACAGAAAAACAAAATAGGTGCTTGTATGGAATAGTGATGTTTTAAACCAACCTATTTTAGGTAAAAACAGTATCCTTACATGTCAAGTACAAATTCCAAAGATTTATAAAACTAATTTAGTAGAAAAATAATCACAAGTAAAAAATAGAATTTATCGAATGTTATTGTATGTTTTAATGTTAGAGTTTGCAAAATTCAGAGGCGGTAACTGCAATCGATCATTTTGACTAAATAATGACAATCCGCCATTTTTAAATATAAAATGTTGGGATGTAATTATGACTGATTTTTTTGTTAAAAATACATCTAGAACATCTACTACTAAATCATTTTTCGTAATTTTTGGAAAGTATATGAATTTCAGTGATATTTGTTTAAAACAATTATTCTACACAAACACCAAAAATACATTGGGTATTTGATTAACAGAACTACTTGGATATGGATAACAAAATCTTTCTTATAAAACTTCACTCTCATCATTTCTTCCTACCATTGCTCTTCTCCCTTTCTCTCTGGCAACTGATTCAATATAAAAAAAAATTAAAAAAAAAGCAAAGAAAAACTGACAGATTATTTGACCTAGTTTCAGTGATGCTTTTGAAACAACTACCACCATAAAAAGAAGAGAAAATTTTTACTACCCTGCATACACTAATTTGGTTCCTGGTTACCACGAGGTGATGAATATTAAATGTATTTTATTTCTACCATAACCAGGTCATGGTCATACTGAATCAAATGATATAAGGTTTGTAAGCATATTTTGAGAAGTTTTTTTTTTTGTTAAACTTAGCTGGATGCATGCACAGACGGAACTACAAATTTACTTTATATGATAAATTATTGCTCGGAGCAAAAGTGTAACATAACATCTATCCCTCTGTCTTTCCGACACCCTACTGAAAAAAAAAAAAAAATCAAAATTATTTTCTTTTACATGATAACATTAAATAAAATATGTATGTACGTTTTGATAACATTAAATAATATAAATGATCATTTGACTCCCAAATAATTAATCTTTTTTTTTTTGTTTTTACATATTACATCTGGTGTAACGCCGATTAAAAATACCAGCTTCATGGGTGTTTGTTGTGTATTTTTTAAGTTTTAGCTGGACATACAGATATTTGCCCTTTATATAATAGACTAGCTGACCTACCTGGTGTTGTTTAAGACTATAAAACAAGAAGAAATGAAGTTGCGTTTGAACAGACCTTTTTGATGTTATTTATCACTTTCTATTCCACGCGAAGCTGAGTAGATTTTCTTGTAGAAAACAGTATAACAAAACACATTGTTTTTCCCAGGTGACATAGCCTTTTAACATATCTGCTTTATCTAGGATATTAAGCACTTTGGATTGACTAATTTATACTCCCTACTTTATAGGATAGGTTTCCTATTTTGACTTAAAAAAACATAACAAATAAAAAAACAAAACATAAAAAAACAAAACAAAGAAAGTCTATCCTGAGCAAGCTGTGTTTAAACACACTTGCTCTATCTAAGAAATTGAGCACTCTTGGATTACTCTGTACAAATTACCAGGTAATAATTATTATGATATGGTACTGTATTATTACTATTATAAATCCCGGACAATACCAAGTAGATTATTTTGTGTAAAATAGAATAACAAAACAGAGTGATTAAAAAATATCAGCTTTGTGAGTGTTTGTTGTGCATTTTTCAAGTTTTAGCTGGATATACATACATTTACCCTTTACATAATAAATTAGTTGTATTATTATTATTATTATTTGAATTATCCAGACTACTGTTCTAATTTTAGATATTATTCTCACAACACAAATGTAACTTGGGAATGTCTATGGTACCTTCGAATGGAACTGAATGGAACTCTTTAGTTAATCCATGATGGTAACTTGCTTTTGTTCCGTCAGCTATGTACGAGTAAAAGTTTTAACTAATTCGTAATCATGCTGAGGATTGAACCATCAATCTCTAGAAGGCATGTTGCTTAGAACCGATTTATTACTTATCGTTTTTATCCGTTGCGCCTAGGATAGATTAGGTGTCCCTTTTTTAGTAAAAGTATTCAGCATTGTCTGAATAACATTAATTTATTACTAGAAAGCCACCCAGCGTTGCCCGGTCATAAGATACACTAAAATATAGTATCTTAATGTATGCAGATTTTGGTATTATTATTATTATTATTATTATTATTATTATAGAGCCAATTCTCCATTGATTATTATATTGTACCCAATACATAGTAGCGAGCGACCCGGTCATAAAATACACTTAAATATATTTTAATTAATGCAGGTTTTGTATCTATCATTATAGAACCAATACTCTACTGATTATTATATTGTACCCAATAAATAAGTTAAAAAAGTATAAGTTCAAAAGTTAAAATAAATAAAAATAATTTGGGTGCTATCAGCTAGAATTGAAACCAAAACCTATAGCACTCCAACCTTAGTCGTCAAGTTTAAAATTTTGCTAGAAATGACATCATGATGTTAAAATTTGAGATGGTGACAAAGTTTTAATATAATAATAGATAAACATATGCAAAGAGAAATAGTCTGCTTGTGTACCTAACTTTGATCATGTGAACAGATATTGCTTTAACTCATGTTGAATTGCTCTTCAATAATATCATTCTTATTTAGAACCTTCTCATATATACACTGACATTAGCATTTATAAAATGGTGAATTTGAAGTTTCATAAATGTTCACACTTGGCTAGCACAAAGCCAATGCATGTTCTCCATAAAGATATTAATGCAAATTTCAATAATTTGATATTGGATGAAGTAATGCAACTTGCGATGCATTTCATTCAGCGTTTCATGGATGCAACATGTCAGGTCGCTTCGACTGCTCCCAAACACCGTTTTTGACCATTCGTTGACTAGAACTAGAATCTGTTTCCCCCTTGCCAAACTTTCGCAAATACACTTGACTAGCTACAACCACTATATACGATGTCCTCCACTCTCTAACTGTACCTAAATCTAAACGCAGATTCCATGAACAAAGCTTTCCCAGAACTGCCCACATGTGAGACACTGTTCCACTAACCTGCTTCCCAGTTGAATACAACATGGTAGTCTTCAAATGCAATGTAAACAAGTTCTTGTTGAGTCCTCATAAATAATCAAATTCTACCCAATTTACACTATTAATAATTACTACACTACCATTTTACATTCATTAACCCTTATCCTCGAGTAGCATTCAGGCCTTGATAAGTGGTGACTCCCAAGAAAGAAAAAAAAAAAAAACTAAATTTAAATTTGAACATGTGTGATCAGTTTGGATACAATTTTTTATGCTAATCGACACTTCCTCTAATCACTATCTTCAAATTTATTTTTCCTATTTTTTTCAGCAATGGCTACTATCATACTTCTTTTTCTTCCTATTTTAAAGATTTGACAATTCTTTTCATTAGGTGAGCTGCTGCTGGTGCTGCTGCTAACATTCTCACAAGTGTACCAACTGCTACTGCTGAGATTTCTCCCTTGTTTTTTTTTTTTTTACTTTTTTCTTTTGCTCCAGGGTTTTTCTCTTTAAAACTTGAGCCTATAACAGCTAATTCTTAAAAATAAAATAATTGAATAAATGCAGTGTTCCTTTACTCAGATAAGTTGAACAAAATGTTTTAGCCCATTCCTTTTCTTCCTTCATATCTGTATCAATAGCTTACATAACAAAATTCTATCTAAAATAAGAACCATTAAAGCCTCAAAGTATTACAATTGCATTGCCTGGCGTCCTGAATAAGAAAATAAAAAGTAACATTATTTCTTTAAAACTTCTGTCATTAATTTATGATCACACTTCTCCCACCAATTGCTCCCCTCTCTTGATTTTATGTAATGTTTTGCATCTACTTTAATATAATACAAAAGAAAATGTAATCAGCAGGCAACTACCAAAGTTTGTGAAAGTGAATAAATATTACAGTATTTTTCTTTTACCATAACCTGTTTGGGGGTTATACTGAATTTTGATATGTAAAATTTGTAAGTGTATCTTTGGTAGTTTCTGAGCTTTGGATAGACAGAAAAAAACAACTTTCCTATAATATTGTATAAAGTAAAATCAGATGTTCCTCTATTTCACTGACCAAAATAGTTTTCTTATCAAAAAGTTGAGTAAAATTTGTTATATCAGACACATCAAATATGGGCTAGTGTTCTTGAAAAGAAAAAAAAAATATTTTCAATCAATTTTAATATTTAATCCTGATTGATATTTACCCTTCATCTTGGTCAGGAATAGAGGAAGGTGGAAGATTACTTATCCTTACAGTCATATCTACTATACCTACCACTCATGAAAATAGTAGAAAATTTAATACCATCTTCTTTGACCTACATTTGACTATGAGAGAGAGAAAGGGTGGGGTGAGAGGAAAGGGGGGGACAGGAGTGGTTTATGTATTTAATAGTATCAAGATTTCATAGTTTTAGCCTAGCCAGACCGCATAGACAAAAAGAGTTTTAAAAAGTGTTTGTATAATGTGTCTCTCTCTGACTACCAGTGAAAATTTGATAAATTATTATTAAATACTTTTTATAAATGTTCTAAATCTTGACTAAAAAAAAATTTTAAAAAAAAAAAAAAAAAAACATATTTAACCCATTAAGTTCCAGAGCATCTAAAAATTTTTTACTATTAAGTTGAAAGTTTGTGTAATGATTAAAAACGGGTTAGACTACACAAATTGAAAAGAAAAAACTTCTTTTTTTTTATTTAGAAAGCAAAATATTGGCTCTCCTACAATTAGGATACTGGGTTCATTCTGATATATTTTATAAATCAAGAGACTATACATTCAAGATAAAATTTACACATTACTGTAAGGAGCAAAGCAGTTTAAACAAAGAGTCATATTGCATTTTTGGCAACAAGTTACTGCCAAGATGCAAGACTCATTTATATAAATTCATAAACCATCAAAACAAATAAAATTTCAGCAAATTTCAGAATTTTTAAGAGAGTTCCAACAACTCTCAGAGAGTTCATGAATATATATGAATTTTATCTTTTCTTTCCAAGGAATTATCTAGTAAGTAGTCCTACCATATAATAGACTTTTTAGTTCATTTAAAATAGGCAAAAGATATAGTCCCTTGGCACAAAAGAATGCTTTGCCAAACTCATTGTTGAATATAGTTAAATTTGTGCTGATTCTTTGATTAAATACTAATCTCCTAACTGCACATTAAACGGATACTATAATACTTAATTTGTTGCACCTTATTATAACAAAGTTTCATACAAAATTTCAGCTAGATCGGCTCAGTAATTTCTGAGAAAAGTGAAACGGATAGATAGATAGACGAACTAAGAGATATGTAATGTAGATTATCATATAGATTTTAAAAAGAAATTATTCGGTGTTCTATTTATAGGAAAGTGAGACCTAATCGGTAAAGAAGAAAAGTTTCCCACATCTTTCCTGAACAAGAATATATAAGGCTTGTGGTGTGTTTTTAAATTCTAGCTAAATACACAGACAAACTATTTTACTTTATATAATAGATTAATAAACTGCAGAGATAAAAAAATTTTTATCAAGAACATCTTATGAATGGATTTATTATATCTTGTGGTTGCCGAATGCCGAGAAAACTTGTGTTCTCACATGCAGATGTTGCTAGATTCTCTTGTCTTTAGCAACGAGGCCAAATTGATTCAACAATAAACAGCTTGGGAAGAAAACACTTGCTTGAGCAATAAAACATATCGATCAGCATAATTTAGACATAATCTTTCACAATAATGTCGAAGCGATTTTCTGTTTACATAACATAGACACTTTCCAGAGTAATCCCTATCCATTCATTGAACGCTTTATAAGCATGATTCGCTCAAAGAAAAAGGGCATCCATATTTTGCTAATCATGATAAACAAAGGTTAGTAGTTGAAACAAGGAGCACTTGGTTACCAGGATGTCAATTCCTTTCTTGAATTGATATCTAGAGGGTGTCAGTTAGTTCAAAGTATTGACAATGAATCTAGAGTGAGTTCCGGAAATGGTTGAAGCAGTTTACAATTTAGAAACCACCTTCATCTCCAGGAAGTTTTCTAAAATTATTTGTTTTAAGGGGCTACAAATCATTTTTTAACTCAACCCTTTACATGCTTAGTGTTGTCTGCCTTTTTACATTGTTTTTGTAGTTTTCAAATCATAAAATGCTTCACCCATTTCTGGGATTGAATCAGGATTGTTCAAATCCTGTGGACATCCATTTCTCAGAAGTACCTTTTAGGTCATTTTAAGTGCAACAGATTATTTATTGCCGACAACTGTATACATTGTCACATAAAAAAAGTGTGGAAATTGTTTAACAATGACATTGGCTTTTAATGCAATAAAACCTACAGAAGCCAGTCAACAACAGTACCCATTAGGATAATCAAATTTAAGTCAAATGAAAGGAATGGGAACCAAAAATTAAGTATAATGAGGGAAAAAAATAGAAAATTTAAAGAAATCTAATATCACAAGGCAGCATATATGATTTATAACTGTCTCATATATGATAATACTGTTAAGAGTTATCCTGTCAAAAAAGAAAAGGGAGAGGATACCTATGAACTAGGTATATAGTGATGAAACTCAGCATTTCTTCAACAAATTCTGAGCACAATAGAGTCATAAAAAGTTGGCAACACTAAAAATGCTTTGATCTAGCAAGTGTTAAATTTCAACCACAAATTTAACTTCTAGATCACACCAATCTGGGGGACAGCTCATAAAAGCTAGCCTCATATTCTAATTACATTTAGACCAGCCGGTTGGATTCTTTTAAATCTCACTATCCATAGATAAAGATATGATGAATGAACAAAATATTAACTTTGATATTTGATAAATATCCAGTGCTTCAATTTCACCCTACAGTGCACATCTTTTATACATTTCTTCACTATTACTCATTCTCATTATTTTCCACTCTCCTCAACTGTCTTTACTTTCTTTGTTTTTTCCCTTCTTATCTTATCCATAATTTTTAATGTTTCTACTGCCTACTCTAGAATATCCTCTTACTATCCTGCATTTCACAAACTACTACTCACCATAAAAATCCTCCTTCCTTTTTTTTCACCCACATGCTTATAAGCACCTTCTTTGCTACACATTCACACATTTCTCTTTAAACACATATGCCAACTATTTAATTCCAAACCTCGCTCCTCAAACTAACACATTACTCTATTTCAGCTATCTTTTGCCCCACCTTTCTCTGACTACTACTTCTAACTTTTTTCTATAGCCAATCTGAATAATAGTTGTTTCTGTATACTATTGGTGGGCTTCAACCCTGGAGACTAAAGATGACTAGAATGCACTGAAATATTGGAATAGAATGACCACACACATGATTTAAAAATCTGAAATCTTAGTTCTTTGAATAACCTTTAAGGCCATGAAATGTGTGAAATGTAAGCTGGAGAATTGTGATAACAGAAAGGATCATAGCAGGCATTGATGTCCGTACAGAAAAATTTGGATTCTTCAAACTATTGTTCTCATTTTGGATGCTAATCTCACAAAGTTTCTGCCAATGTAAATTCCAATTTTCTTCAGGCATTTCTTGTTAAACTTGGGAAATCTGTAGAGAATTTCAAAAGAAACCCTTTTATTTAATCTAACAGTCTAGCTTGCTTCCGTTCAGTAAGCCCTGACCAAGTAGAACTCTTATGTAATTCATAACTGTATTCTTAATATCAGCCTTACTAGGGATTGAACCTTCAACCTCCAGAAGACTGTCACTTAGAAATGATTTTTACTTTAGCACTTTACCTATTACACCACATATTCTTGCAAACAATTATTGTATAAATTTTAAGTCTTAAACATATTATCTTAAATATGTAATTTTATTACTTATCATAATAGATTACTACTTATTACTATATCTTTTTTCTTTTAATGGTAATCTAATCTATATTTGTGATTAATGGTTTCCATATTAAATTTGATACTAGGTTTGCTGAAGTTATTGTCACCCGATATACGTTGTGAAAATAACATCAAAGATAAGAACAGTAGTTTAATTAATCCAAATAACCAATCCATATCGCAAAAAATCCAAAGCAAAATAAAAATTGTTAAGTGGGATTAAATTTTTTTTTTTAAAGTGTGACAATAGAGATGGGCCAATTACTTATCACCAAGACCCAAGAGAACAACAAGAAATTACTCAAGATATAACACTCTGTTAAATCAGATGCTGTGGTTCTTTACAGGAGCAGTTACTGAATGGAAGCAGGCTAGACTGTTAGATTAAATAAAAGGGTTTCTTTTGAAATTCTCTACAGATTTCCCAAGTTTAACAAGAAATGTCTGAAGAAAATTGGAATTTACATTGGCAGAAACTTTGTGAGATTAGCATCCAAAATGAGAACAATAGTTTGAAGAATCCTAATTTTTCTGTACGGACATCAATGCCTGCTATGATCCTTTCTGTTATCACAATTCTCCAGCTTACATTTCACACATTTCATGGCCTTAAAGGTTATTCAAAGAACTAAGATTTCAGATTTTTAAATCATGTGTGTGGTCATTCTATTCCAATATTTCAGTGCATTCTAGTCATCTTTAGTCTCCAGGGTTGAAGCCCACCAATAGTATACAGAAACAACTATTATTCAGATTGGATATAGAAAAAAGTTAGAAGTAGTAGTCAGAGAAAGGTGGGGCAAAAGATAGCTGAAATAGAGTAATGTGTTAGTTTGAGGAGTGAGGTTTAATCCAATAAATGGCTATACTCCAGTGAACACAAAGTCCAGTATGTCATTAAGACAAAGTTCTCTAAAACTGATGATCTTTGAGCATGTTTTCAACAGAGGCCATATAATGCCACTCTACATCTTCAAAAAAAAGGACTCGAACTCAATTCAGATGGCTACATCAAGTTGTTTTCCATTATTGTAAAGTGCTGTATTGCTGTGAAAAGCCAATATCTGTGGCAACAGAATTCAGCTTCATGTCACAACTGAGAAAATCCAGAAGCAGCTGCCAGAGTACTTTAAGGACTTCACTAGCCTCATGGAGGCATAGTTGGTGCTTAATTACTGAGATCAAACTGGTATTCATGTGTATCAAAAAACACGGTGAAGGTACCATACTTCCAGATTCAGGTCCCACTTGGAGGCCATGGCAGAGGTTCAGAATGGCTTTTTTAAGCAAGTTGTATTCCACAAAAGATCTTCTAAGAGATTCACTTTGAATTTTGAGAATACATCTATATTATTGGCAAAGATATGTTTATTTTTTTCTTAAAAAACACATTGTCAAGAATTATTAACAAAAAAAAAAAAAAAAAAAATGAGACATTGATTTCTATTGCTGGAAAGAAAACCCCTAACATGATAAAACACAAATATGCAATATATTAATTATTCAGTTTTATTTTGTTTTATTCATTCCACTTTGGATTCAAGATGTAACTAATAGGTAGTTTTCCACATAATTTATTTATTGAACATATTCATCAAATGTTTTCTGCAGAAGATGATCGATCATGTACTAACCATTTCCTAGACATCTTGTCCATCATTAGTATTCTGCAAGCTAATTGCTCTGAAAGTCCAGGAACAAGCGTTATGCCATCTCCTTGGTGGTTTACTTTCTATGAATACCTCTACCTTTCCTTTTAGACATACTTAAGTTGACTATTAATCTATTTATGTCCGTACAATCCTAACACTTTTCAATTAGCAAAAGTACATGGGCATGAGTTTCACCTTTGTTTAAAAAAAAAACGCTTAATATATCTATGAGCTTTACACATTGATCTGTTATTTTGAAAGCCAATGAGTTTCTCCATTGTTTTGTTTGTCCATTTGGTACACTTAAGGTCATAAAGCAGTACACGCATATTGATAATCTCAGCTTTTATCAAATATGCTATAAAGTAAGAATTACCTTTTTCTAGAAAGCTGCCCATTTAAAATTTACATAGTGTTGCAATGATTTTTTGGAATCATTAACAGCAGAAATGCTAACCACATCCAAAGTCATTAAATATATCAAGCTGTGAAATAGTTTATTACTAATTTCAGAATTGTCTTGGTTTTTTTCCGTAGTCATACTTGCGCTGCTTTTTAAACTTTGGAGATTAAGAAATACTTTTAGATTGTCTCGGAGTCACTAATGGTTGCCACATGATCCAAATGACTCAGATTTGATATTGTGTCCATCAATTGAAAATTCCAATTTACATTTATTTTCATTTACTTCAAGAACAATTGCAATGCAGAAAATAACAGTGGACAATGAATCCACTTATGGAATTACTTTTTTAATTTTTTTTATTTATCTTGACATTCTTAGCTTTTTGGGTCATTGCATATACTCATTAATAAACTTATATTGTTTTCATTAATTAGTTTTATACAAAATGGTTGATAGTTTGGGGTGTTTTATACTGTTAACTGGCCTGTTTAGCACAATGGTAAGAGTGTTCCGTAATGAATCAGGAAACCAGAGTTCAATCCTTGATTAAGTAGTAAAACCAAAGATAAAAAAAATGGTACTTGATAAATAATCAACATTCTAACGCAGCTGACTGCTAGAATGAAACAGGTGTTCAGGTGTCTCTCAAAGGACTCAGTTAAGCTAAAGATAGCCTGGTGTTTTAAAGAATAAGTTGCACAATATGTAGAAGAATAGGTGGCCAGCCTACAGCCCATAAAAAACTCAAGGGTAAGTGGTGTAATCAAGGGAAAGGACTTACACTCTTTTACATCTCAGCGTTGTGGCTAACAAAAAGAGCTGTCAGGTCACCCGACTATAGTTAACCACTTCACTTGTTTTTTCATACTTTCAAAGGTCTTTAAGAAATCAATATAAGCAATATGAGCCAATTTATTGAATTCTATCAAGTTTTCAATACTGTAGTTCAAAGTAAATACTTGCTTTTCGGGTTGAAGATGCACAATGAAAACTCATACCTTTCCCCAAAATGCTATATAAGTGAACATATTGATCATAATGAAATTAGAAATCGTTTAACCGATTCTATAGTAACTTATGTTTGCCAGTAACTATTACGTTAATTGCGGACGTCTTAACTTCTCTTTCACCATTTCTAGTTACTTACCTTAATTTACCGTTCAACCGGCATACAACGATACACATGAATAATCAGTGAAACTTTATACTTTGGGACCTGTTCTCTAAACTAGATTCAATTTGTTAAGCAAACGAACATATTAAAAAATCAAGTCGGCATTCTCCCAGTTATTATTCTCTCCACATGTTGCAGAACACAATCTTTTATGCATTAAATATCTTTAAAAATACACTATTATGCCATATTCTTGGTAGTTTAATTATTTTTCTGAATCCTTCCACTATTCCTTCTAGACATGAAGACCAAATGCGCATAAGCCTTCAAAATACATTTTCAAAATATGCTATATTGGATCTTTACACTTCATCCAATTTAAAAAATACAAGAAACGAGTCAAGAAAGCTAGAGACTAAAAGAAATAGAGTGAAATATTGAAAAATTGAATAATTTATTGGTGCAAGAAATGTACCATGCAGCGGCAAAAAGGTTGAATGGAAGACATTCACTAACACTGAGCGAATTTTTTATGAACAAATTGAATAAGGAAGACAATAGAAATGACTGTAACAGACATTATTTCTGAAGAAGTTCATCTGATACAAACAAATGAAATAGCAGATGTAAATAGAAACTTTTAAATGAGTACAAATCCAGAAATTGATTATATATATTTTGAACATTTGAAAATGAGCAGAGGAGAGCTAATCAAAATCAGGGGGAAGGAAACAGGAAGTCATTCTTTGATAAAACAAGTCATCCCACTCCTCTAATGGCATTTATCTAGAGTTAATCGAGCCTACTCCAAATGAGTTCAGCGTGTCACATGTAAAGATAATCCATTCACACCAAACAATAGCAGAGTCTTCAGTATAATTCAGCCATTTTTGGTTCTAGCAAGGAATTGAAAGACCTAATCACACCTGCTGACTAGAGGAATTGCAAAGGCAGCCAACTGAAGACTTGGATTGGAATAGTGACAGTAGACACAAACCTAGTGGCTGCCTCCCGACACCATTTTGTTGTTTGTCACTGTAATAATCTATAAGCACTCACTACCAATGGCAAAAGGTTTCTAGAACCAAAGTTCCAAGCATGTGATCATGGTCTTAAATCAAATAAAATCTTTTGGTGTTTATTTAATCCCAATACAATTGTAAATGAATCATTGCATACAATTGTAAGTTGCTATTTTACATATAGCTATGTGAAAATTACATGGGTCATAGATTTCCCGACAGCTTAAATGTATAAGTGACCACAATTAATCCAATTGGCTTTTAATTTCACAGAGTTCTAATTGCATCCATTAGACTAACGACGCACAGGCTAAATTGTTAGGTAATATTAGGCCATTTAAATATCATCCAAATTCACAAATATAATAGGAATATATTCATATAGTTTCCCTTTCTCTTTTTAAATGGATTGAGAAATCCAATTGTTAATGTCCGTGTACAGATTAGGTCCTTAAAGATCTCAGGTTGAATAGAGAGAAACATTGCAAGGTAATCCTTCTCTTAGTACAAGTTCTTTGTGCTTAAAAAAGAGAATGAGGGATCTGATTTGATCAATATGGAGAGCAATTAAGAAAAAAAACAAAAAAAAAAACAAGATGACTCCGAGAAAGAAAACAAGTACTGACAAGTAGTTGATATTAATGAGGTCATTCTATGAAAAACACGCAGAGCTTGAAAAACAACTAAACAACAGATATAAAATTACTGAAAGCAATCTAACAATGAGAGATCAAAAGTACTCAGAGAGTGCATACCTCATTTATTTATTTTAACCAATTACTAAATTCTTTTCATTCAGATAAAGTTTCTCATGAATAAAAAGAATAGGATTTGTAAAGAAATTCTTATAAATTCTTGTCATTCACATTCCACCAAAATTGTATTGTTTAAATATATATTTACACCTCATCAGTGCCAATGGGTACCGACATGTTCAAATACATATTTACACCTCATGGGTATCGACATGTTCAAATACATATTTACACCTCATGGGTATCGACATGTTCAAATACATATTTACACCTCATGGGTATCGACATGTTCAAATACATATTTACACCTCATGGGTATCGACATGTTCAAATACATATTTACACCTCATGGGTATCGACATGTTCAAATACATATTTACACCTCATGGGTATCGACATGTTCAAATACATATTTACACCTCATGGGTATCGACATGTTCAAATACATATTTACACCTCATGGGTATCGACATGTTCAAATACATATTTACACCTCATGGGCACCGACATGTTCAAATACATATTTACACCTCATGGGTATCGACATGTTCAAATACATATTTACACCTCATGGGTATCGACATGTTCAAATACATATTTACACCTCATGGGTATCGACATGTTCAAATACATATTTACACCTCATGGGTATCGACATGTTCAAATACATATTTACACCTCATGGGTATCGACATGTTCAAATACATATTTACACCTCATGGGTATCGACATGTTCAAATACATATTTACACCTCATAGGTACCGACATGCTCAAATAGATATTTACACCACACTAGTGCTGATAGGACCAAATAAATTTACACCTCATGATTATATCCAAACACATAGATTTACACTCCTGAATACTGACATGTCCAAATACACAAATTTACCCCACATGGCAGCCAACATTTCAAGGAACATAAATTTACACCTTAAAGATGCAGACATGACCAAACACATATTTACATCTCTAGAATGCAAATGTTTCCAAGCACAAATTTACACCCCCTTGGTGCAGACACGTCCAAGCACAGATTTACACCCCCACCCCACCTTGGTGCAGACGCGTCCAAGCAAATAGATTTACACCCCCCCCTTAGTGCAGACACGTCCAAGCACATAGATGTACACCCCCCCTCCTTCTTGCAGACACGTCCAAGCACATAGATTTACACTTCTTGTGCTCCAATACATAGATTGACACTTCAAGAGTGCAAATCTGATAAAATATTTACACCAAAGTACCATTGTTAAAATTTTCAGTGATGTCCTAATTTTATTGCAAGTTATGAAACAAGGTCAACAGCCTTTTATTAGAAAATCTCACATTGAAAGTGCAATGCAACTAAACGATAGATTGCATGCATTAGCCAATCAGAAGCATTTTAATCATTCTATTAATTAGTATTAGCCAATAAGATATTGCCATGCATCATCTTTTTAAGGCAGAGTAGAAAGAATTTGGATGACTGACTTTTCAATACATCTACTCGGTTCAATTATTACATCATTTTCCCCCCTTCCACTGCCTTTACTATTATTCTATAGACAATAACACTCACATAAATGAAAGTTTTTCACTAATTAAAATATTTTAACCCAACAATAACTAGAAATTTTTTTACATTTAACAGATTAACTGAAAAAAAGAAAGAAAAGTAAAAAAAAAAAAAAGGGGGGGCACACTAATTCTAATAACAATGGTCAGTATTGAAAGTTTTGTAAACAAACATTTCATGTAAACTAAACAAAAGATAATTCTAAAAGATTAATAAAATATTACTCAAACAATACCAAGTTTTACAAAATAGTTTCAGTTGTTGAGATTCTCCAGTTCAAATATAAATTTTTTATACTTTGTTTTTTTTTTCTTGAACACAAAACATTTGTTTTTTTAATGGTACACACATATTCCATTCTACCCAAGCAGTAGTTCAACATGAACTTATTTTCAAACAGCTTCATAACAATAGCTGATCAGAGATTTATAGATATATTTGCGTCATAGATATATTAGTAACTCAATAAATATACAAGATAAATATAAAATCGAAAGATCATTGACCTATTAGAGTTTATTAAGTACATTCAAGTGGATGCTAGAAGGCAAGGATTATGTGTAGTCTGCCGTTATATTCACAATATTTCGGTCAACGTAACCTTCAACCTTTTTCAGGTGCATCTATTCAAACTAAGAACCTTCCAGTCAAACTTGAAAAATCAGTAACTTATGCAAAATCGCAAATCAAAACTTTTATTTAACCCACCAAAGTAGATTGTCCTCATTCAGTCATGACCATGCAGATGTAATTCATAGTGATTACCACCAGAAGTAGGAACTGAGCTTTCATTTTCCAAAAGCATTAACTGGAATAGATTGTGGTAAACATTAAAAATCACGGCCAGAGTAGAATGCAAGAAAAAATTCTGTATAGGTATTAAATATAGTTTTATCTTATTGTTTTTTTGTTAAATATTAATAGATGAGAAATTATTTTGAGTTAAAATCAAGTTAGCATTACGCATGTAACTGGACCAAAGAAAAAAGATATTTGAAATGTAGCAACATTATGTGATTAAAAGAAATTATATGACATCAGGTCAAATTCAATCGCCATCTTTGATTTTGCTTATTCACGTAATGTTGACACACTTCAAGTGTGTTTTTCTTAAGTTATATGCATAATACTAACTTGATTTTAATTCAAAATGATTCCTACTTTAATAATATATAACAAAACGAATAACATGAAACCATTTTAATACGTAGACAGAATTTTGTTTTTCTTGCATTCTGTTCGCGTTCTTAACATTTACTCAGATTGCTGAATGCTTTGAACAATTAGGCCATCCTTATTAGTAATAACTAAGAACAGCAAATTAAAACTTGTGACAGAATGAGAACAATCTACCCCACAAATTAAATAAAGGGTTAAATTTGAAACTGCCGGAGGTTACAGTGGTGAAAACGTGAATACAACAATCAAGATAAGAATTGTAGTTTGAATAATACAAAAAGTACAGCAGTCAGCACAGCGTATTTATATTTTGCCTAAAGTAACGCCTTGGGTAAAGTGGGTCAAATTTTTCAGTTAGAATCCTGGCTTAAAATTGCTCAAACAAACAATAGATCATTCAAATATGTTAATAAAAGCACAAAGGTGATATAAATATTTTTTTAAAAAAAGCAATGACATTCACATGTTAACAATGAACAAAACTTCTTTTTTTTTTTACGTCTTTTTCATTCTTACTTTTCGCAAACATCTTGCAATTAAATAAAAAAACAAAAAAAAACATACTTCATTGTCTTATTTGAATAATAATACTTTGAATCGGGTTAGGATTAATTATGCAGATCTTATTAATGAGTTTAAAACTAATAATTGAGTTAGTCAATTCAGTTCTTGAAATGTAGGTCATGCCCTAAATATGAAACAGTTATTATTATTTTACTCTTCAAATGAATATTTGGCACACCTAAACAGATCTTTATCTGTATTATCACAATCTTTATAGAAAAGACTTTACCAATGCATGTTTTTTACAAGGCCTACAAATATGGCTTTTTGGTTCTAAATGGCTTCTTTGAAACTTGGTCCAACCATTTAACATATTGTATAATGAACATGTGATTTCAGAATGTTTCTGAAAATATGAGATTTGTTCATAGGGTAACCGCAAACATGGGCGAATGCATTTGCGTGGTCAAAACCTTTGCTCATGACATCAAATCAGAAAATACAGGACAACATAGAAGACCAAAGGTCACCAATCACACACTTAAAGAATACAAAGTAGCTTTTGAAAATAGGACAAAATGTTCAAACACAAATTAATAACCAGAAAAATTTTTACAGCAAGTAAAGACTTAAAATCCGACATCATTGATGAAACATGTCCATGGAACAAATGTACACCACAGTAACGTACGAAAATATCGTATTCCAAGAATCACATAAATTGATTGGGGTTTTTCTTTTACGATTTTTAACAATTTACTATTAATTGTAACCATTACAAGGCTGATTTTGATTTCTATTTGGGAGAGGATGTTAAGAGGAAGAGGTAACCATCGGTGAATTTTAAAGATGGCGGATCTATTTGCTCCCCCATTAAATTTGATTTACTTCGTTACAAAAAATTACTTTATCAATTTGCATGATTTTGGAATATAACATTTTCGTTTGGCGACGAGTGCGTACATCAAATATTTTTCTGTATTTTTGCTTTTAAATTAGGTTGAATTCTGGACAAGAACCGTATTTTCATATACAGGAATTTGGACATAAGCATTCCGCATTAATATCTCTACGTTCTCAAATGATAGTTTCGTCCGGTTGCAAATTAGAAAAAAAAAAAAAAAAAGCAAAGCCAAAATACTAAAGGATTAATTATTTTTTTAACGAAAATCTTTCGTTTTTATCGGTTTCTAATAACAAACAAGTCCCCCACCCCCCTCAAAAAAAAAAAAAAGTCTGCTTCCAAAACGAGATGATAAAGAACAATTACGTCATCATGGCGTCGGCTTCCAGTTTTTTCTACTGCAAGCCGACGACGCCATTACAACGCAATCGTTCTTTGTCATATATATATATATATATATATATATATATTATTATACGGTTTTGACACTAATCACAAAGACGATATAAAACCGTTTTAAAATATAAAAGCAGATATTTAAGAGGCTTTCTTTCAAAAGATAGAGACAATGTTTTACGCCAGCCAATTAAATATGGAACCAATAAGATCACGGCAATCAGGTTACGCTAATGGCGACAATCTAAATACGCAGTTAGTAGCAATGTTCTAAGTTATCGACTCTACTTTTATTACGTTTCAAAAATATATATTATATAAATTATTCCACAGATTATATAAAGCAATTGGACATATTAATGATTCTCTCTACATTGGAGAGTGGAGGGGTAGAAATGGCACGAATGACGTCATCAAGGAGAGGTCATGGCTACCAAGTAATAAGGACACCAACTGAGATTGTTGAGCATTTTTTTGCTCAAGCGAATCAGTTTCATCTTGTACTTGAGGAAAATCTGGTGTTGCTCGGGATTGAATGAGGAACATTAGGTTCTTCATGCCACCGTATTACATTTTTATTCTTACGTTTTACATATATATTTTTTTTATGGGTGGGTTGGATCGATTATTTGTTTACCTCTTTTCTGGGAGGTTAGACACAAGATCAAGTGTGGATTTGATGAAAGTAATTCGAACCTGGCACACTCAGGCCTTCCGTCAGTGTCCGCTTTAGCCACCATCATACTCAAATTGATAGACTAAGTACAGTGAGATTAATTGAGATAATTTTCAATTAATTTACTATTTAAGGCACACTCGGTGTTTCACAAAACACCTGCTCCTGGCTTTGAACCCTCTAACATTTCTATTCTTATGAAATACAATTAAAAAGTACAACTTGGTATTTTTCGTTTCAGTTAGATGAATGTAGAATCGGGAATCTAGCCCTCTTCAAAAAACGTGGGCATTCTAGATTTGTTTTGGCCGGATCAGTCCGTATTGCTTAGTAGGGGCGACTGGCAACAAGCGAATTTACCGAAGGAGAGGACAATACCTGGGAGGATGGCCTTCGAGATCCAAACAGAATCATACTCCAATTGAAGGGCATGATCAGACTTCGTGGTATTATTGTAAGCTCATTATAATAAAAATGAAATAAGCATCCAAATAGTCTAGACGATAAAAGGTTCCGAATATATATCCTGATGGCAGTCTATCTACAAAACGAGAAAAGAATCCGTGCATATATATATATATATATATATATATATATATATATATATATATATATATATGTCTTTTGAGACATGTAAAGTCAATCAAAAGGTTTATGTTATTGTAAATTGCGAGAACCAGAATAAAATAATGAAAATATTTAAATTAAGTATTTTTGAAACATAAGAATTAATTCGAGATTATTTATTTATTTATTTATTTTCAGATGTGCAAATTGCGAACAAGCTCCATGGACCAAATAATAACTATTTGGCTCTAATAATTGCATGTTTACTGACGACCTAGTATAAAAGTGGCCTTTCACCGCTAAAAATGGCAAGGATGACTAACACGAGAAGGACAAAGAAAGAATAGACAAAAAAAAAAAAGCCACGCGAGTGAAGAATTATTATTCTTCGCTAAAACAATGAAGTAATTCGTTTCCAAACTAGAGGATATTCTCCCGCATGCATATACTTATCTCTAAGCACGTACGCACAGACACACACACAAACACACTCACACGCGCGTGCGCATATCAATATATATTTTTTCCTTTAAAATCCGACGGTGACGATGTCGAAATACTTACGAATTCGTATGTAGATATTCAAAACTCAACTGGGCTCGACTGAGGTTGCTGTATGCCATGATTTGGTGTCGGCTAAACAATTCTTTTTCACCAAAGGAGAGAAAAAAAAAAGAAAGTGTTTTTCTTATATATATATTTTTAAAAAAATTATATATTAAAATCGGAGGGGAAAAAAAAGAAAAATTACACTAGAAAAACAGTTTAAATTAAATTCTTTAGATAAATATCTTGTTTTCGTTTCTTAGCGGTAGTAATTAATATAGACTATGGAATATATTTCATGTATATCTAGCATAAAATAAATAAACAGCGAAACATAAATAAAAATAAGAGGAAAAAAATGCAAGGTTTACATTGACAAAAAAAAGGGAAGAGAAAACGCGTGAGTTTCGTCTTGCTTAAAATGTTTTCAATATTTCTGACAAGCTTCTTTTTTTTTCCTTTCTCAAAATAATTAGTTTCGCCAGTCACATTTTTTTATAATAGAAATAATTATTTTTCCATTTTTATCCGTGTGCATGTGTATTCTTGATAAACAGACAATGAATGAGTATTGTTTTTTTTTTTTTTTTTTGCTCTCTCATAGAGGGAAAGAGAGAACAAGCGACATGGTAGATATTCAACTTTTTCAAAACCTAAAATAACGAAGTCCGTCCTCGCCTGATTGAAACGGGGGCTTCAAACGGCGGGAAAGAGGTAGTAGTGAGAGTAGGACGAAAGATGGTGAATCGTGATGTATTTACCCCCTCCCTCCCTATGTTGGCCTCCTTTACGTCTCGAGAGACAATGGATACTCCCCGTAAGAGTGTTTGCATACAGTTTATCATAAATTAAGGGTTTCGCAATCGCCAACCGCACTTTTCCTGAACCGTTATTGTTACAGTCCAAGGCGACTAGAAATATTGTTGAGATTAGTAGTGAGATTGGTCTTATTTCAATTTTCCTTCTAGCTTGGTTATAGATCCAGATTCATATTTCAGCACTAGTGGTTTATCCTTCCAGGCATTATCTCCTCCTGGGTCGATTAGGAACGCTGGCAGGTTCGGTAAAGGCTATTTTATAACCATTTTTCTAGGGATGGATCCCCTACAATGTTTTAGTGAGAGGCAAATAAACATACCCTAAACCAAATATTTCCATAATTTCCCGCCCGAATTCCTTACGGACTCCGTCGCGTATAAATAATTTTGGTACTCATGTACTTATTGATCCGTGCTGAAATGATAACGTTATTATTTAAAAAGCCATTCTTAACATGGGAGGGGGAGGGTGTACTTTAACCTTACAATTGAATAATAATAAAAAAAAAACATCATAAAACTTTTGGAAATACGATTTTTAAAAAATAGCGCGGATCAGTAATTAGCACTATAATTTTAGTGACTGAATTATTTTTTAAATGATTTTTAAAATTCGAGGACTTTAAATAATTGCCGGTATTTGTTTTGTAACACGTGATCAAGTAAATGGTGATTGAGGTGCGAAAGTAAAAATAATAAAAACAAACTTCCCCCCCCTACCCCATCTCTTAATTATAGTCGACATGATAAAGAAAAACTAACACGATTTTAACGGACTCAACAATTGATTTGATAAACGGAGATTTATTTTATCCTTCCAAGGGGTGACCAAGTTAGAATAAACGGAGTTTTGTCCGACAACCCGGCCAGCATCTCGCTGACTATCAATGCAAAAATGTCCACGTGGTAAGATTCTCGCATAAAACTAGAGACGAAAAGAAAAAAAAAATGCTCTCCCTAAGTGACAATAGCAGTAGTGAAGAGGATGACAGCCTGGAATTTCAACGCCTCGCGGATGCTGCAGTCACCTTGGACACTAGTATGTATCTTTTTTTTTTTCTATAGAAATTTTCATTTTCGGAGTCTGCTACAATTATTACCTGCTAATGACACAACAAAAGTAGTCTTGTAAATGTTTGTTTTTATTATTTATTTGAAAAAAAAAAAAAAAAAAGCACAGGGGTTAGCAAGTTGCAATAACCCGGCTAATAAAAAGCAAAGAAACATTTTACTATTTTTTTTTTTTTTTTTTTTTTTTACAAAAAGGAAAACCTTTGATTTCTTTTGTTTGTATTGGCCATCTTTGTTTTGTTTTTCTTTTTTTCAGATCGACTTGTTTCTCCGCGTTTATGATTAAATCTGTATAAGAGGTTTTTTTTTTACTAAACAGGGACCCATTTTGCTGTAAAGAAAAAAATAAATAAATAAGCGACCGTATATTGGGAAATTACCTTAAATTCTACTTGAGGGTTAAATAATACAACTTGTGAAATTGGCTAGGATTAGCACATAGATTTTTTTTCTTCTTTTCATAAATGTGGATATTTCTCTACGTTAAAAACCTACTGGCGACTTCTTAAGTGTTCATATAACATCCAACTACCCAGTTCGCCTCTAACAAGCAAGGCTCCCTCCTACTCTGATATACGCTATCTCCTACTTCCACACTACCTCCTACCCCGTCTCCTAACAAACAAGCTACCAACTCTTTCAGAAAAATGACGTCACACTTTTTGGTTTCCTTTTATGGCAATATAGGCCTAGTAATTCGTTCGTCTTTTGTTTTAAGAGAGTTCATGGTTGTATTATTTACGTCCAGCTGGTTTAAAGACGTGTGGCTACATTTCGCTAATATTGTCGTCCATCAGATGAAAAAAAAAAAAAATGTGTACACGCATGTATGTGTACATATGAAGAAAAAAAAAGTACAGTTATACAGCGTATGTGATTTCGTGTACACAGGTTTTTGTTTGTTTGTTTTTTTTTTCATTTTATTTTTAGACCATGGAAACCATATCTTCCAAAACGAAAAAACAAATTCTGACAAGGCGGTTCGATCCCGGTCGGTTTTAAATTAAAACAAAAAAAAAAAAAAAAATCTGAACCAACCAAGCCTCCCCCACGAAAAAGATGGATTCCCGTAACATCAACCCATTTTTTTTTTTTTAACTATTTTTCCCCCTCCATGTTAGTTAACAATTTTATTTTTGTATTTAAATGATGTTCTCCGTCAAACACGGAATAAGGAAAATCCCGAAACTTTTTGTGCGTCTGATTTTTAATTTTATTTGTTATTTTTATTATATAGCCGCGCCTTTGTTGTTTTCAAATTTCCATAATTAGATTCCCACTTGATTTTATTTTAAGTTATTCTTTACGTTGTTAGATTTCAAAATATAATCATATTTACATTGTTAAAGATATGATTAATTTTTTATTTTTTTATGATTTCAATCAACATTGAAATTGTTTGTTCATCAAGTTACGTAGACGCGAGAAGGCCACACTGACACGTGACACTTGCTGATTTAATCGTACAGAAAAAACCTTGTGCCTGTGTTTCTCGCCTAACTTTCATATTTTTCATTTGTTAACAATTAACACTTAAAACTAAGACTTTTTATTATGATTATATTTTTTTAATTATTCTCTAAGCTTATTTCGCGGTTTAATAGAAACGAATTAGTTTCTATTAAAACTTACATTTTTTTCATGACTTAAATTAAACGTAGGCGTTCTCTTCCCCCATTCTTTCTCTTCCTCTCTTCACTACACAGTACACAATAATACTGTTGAAAATGCCCAAAACTACTAAATGCAGAGACTCGCCATTTTTGTCGTGGCCATTTCTCTCGGCAAAAAGATTTTCTGAATACAACCTCATTTTTTTTCTTGCAGAGTTCGGCTCTATCTAATAATCCGAAACATATATTAAATATTAATCCACTTTTATACTGTTTTATTTTGCTCGATAATTCTCCAGCAGACATGAAATAATACCTTCACGTTTGTTTTTTGTTTTTTTTTTTTTTTTTTTTTGGTCATTCTCTCATTTTTATATTTTATCCGATTCGTTCATCCAATTACTTGCTTAAACGAAGATTAAATTTATTTTTGGCTTTTCTGTCTTAATTTTTTTTTATTTTTACAGAATTCCTTCTGTCAGGTTTCCCGCTTTTTTTAATTCTTTGTTTCTGGTTTCAAAGCTATTCAAATTTTTGTTTGTACCTCATGTCTTTTTTTTTTTTATATAATTTTCTCAAATCTTTCGATTATATCGTTTCTTGATATCTTACCTTATTTTCCAAATGCAATGGTTGTTCTTTTTGAGAAACTATTGTTTCTGTTGTAAGCAGAGGTGTTCAGTTCTTTTCGTTGACCTGGAGACAAAAGAATACCAAATTTGTTAGCACTTATGACCTTTTGGGAGATGGGAAAAAAAAATTCTAGAAATAAAAAGAAAAATCAGATTTGTTGAGTGTCTGGTGAGAATCAGATTGGAAGAGGCCAAATTAGGCCATTGTTGTACTGTGTTGGAAAAATGGCGACTTCTAGAGTCTGTTGATGCTTTCTCCTCCCCGCTTTAAATTCAACCATCCACTAAATTCCCTTTCTTTCTTTTTCCTCTCTCGCAATTCCAATGTTCCCTTTCAACTTGGAAACGATTTCCAGTCAAATAAAATTCACAAATCTGGGCTAATATTTATAGATGTATATTTCTTTCGTTGTTTTTAAACGACATTAATTTTAACCTTATTTTATATTCAATATTTTTTTTTCTTTTTTAAAGAAAAAAAACCCTCCAAATTGACTTTTCGTCTTAAAACTAAACACAAACTGTTCTGGCATAAATTATCTGGCTTTGCTGTCTGTTTCTATGCTTCTTGAAAACTTCACTCTCCAAGAGTTTCTTTGTTCAAAGCTCATGCCAGCCACTGTCAATGTCTGTGCGTCTTGTTCCTTTGACTCTACTCGATGGCTATTAAACCCGGATGTAGGTCAGCCGTCTTTTTTTTCTCTCTCTCTTTTTTGCTAAGCCGTCTTCTCAACCATCTTTTTTTTCTTCTTTTCTCTCTTCATTTATTGTAAGTTTTAACATTTTTCTCTTATTTCGTTAATTTGTTTAATATTTATAGGAAGCCTTTGAACCTTACTGCTTTATAAGATACTTTACTTTAATTCTAACACTAACATCGTTAGTAACTCCTGTTTAAATCCAGATTGTAGCATTATTCTTTCTTACTACGGATTATTCATCAAACATAGACAGAAATATGGAATTAGAATATAAAGTTCAAGTATTTAAATAAGAAAACAATATGGTTATAATAATGTAGACGCTCTGGTTCCCATAAGATCATTGAAGGCAAGCAACATTGAGCTGCGTCAGTATTTAAATTACCCTTTTGGGAATACAATATTTTTAAATTTATTTTTTTTGCTGTAAAATCAGTTTATTAAGACCTAGATGTCACTCAAGGATAAGAGTTAATAGATGTCAGGTGAGACAACACCATGATTAGTGGTGACGGAAATCGGATGAATTAATTTATTTTGAAAGACGGCTCATCAAGAACTTGTTTACATTGGGCTTAAACAACCATGTTGTAGTCAACTGGAAAGCAGCTTAATGGTATAGTGTTCCACAGATAGAATTTTTGGTTAGCTCTAGGCAGAAAGTAAGGAAATTGCTGACAGTGGGAGCTAGTCGAGGTGTTTGCCACAAATGTATAGAGTTAAGTTCAGTTGAACACCTATCATGAAAATGATGGCGCAGAGATACGCTTGTAACATCTCTTCTTTGCAAAAGAGGGAGGAGAAAAGAACATAAGCCACCAATTTTGTGCCTTGTTTAGATAGGAAAAGGTGCTCTGAGCAGCTCCTTCCCCAGAGTACTCCATCTTAGAATATATTTGGCTCTTATGCAGGTAGAAGATTGCCTCAGGAGTAAGATATCTCCTGGAGTGGTAGAATGATCCAACCATTTTTCCGATGACCTTCGCAGCAGATTTGATGTGTATTCCATTTCAGATTAGAAGTGAAGATCAGTCCTAGAAGTTTGTCACAGTATGGTGCTTCCTGAAGATGTCATTCATTTCAGTTTGGGCCAGGTGGGGATTAGACTGTTGCTGATAGAAGCTTTAAAATTACTCCTCCACCCTGCAATTGCACCATGTGCTCAAGGTCAAAAGAAAGAATCAGAAAGACTTGGTTATTGCTGGTTTTTGAAGTGTTGTCATAGGTGGTAGTGTCATCTGCATAAATGTTAACAAATAATCTAAAATAAATTGGACGTTTTTGGTGACATGGTGTTACTCTTGGTTTATTTGATTGCCTTGCAAAGACGTGTCTTACTTTTTGTAAACTCTTGCTTTGCCTCAGTGTGTGTGTGTGTGTATGATTTTTTTTTTTTAGAGAAGAGGGGGAAAATTCAAAGGCCAGCAATGACAAAGATCTTTCTGATTCTCTCTTGAGCATGTGATGTAATGGGGGGGAAAAAGTGGCTAGTTAATTTTAATACATCTAAAACTAAACCTCTCTTTTCTTCATAATTGCTGAACCCTATCTGACCTCAATTGAAATGAATGGCTCTTGTCTTGAGGAAGCACCATGTTTGGACAAGCTTCTGGAACTGACCTTCTCTCCTGATCTGAACTGGAACATATACATCAAATCTGTTACCGAGATCACTGAAAAAATGGTTGGATTATCCTACCACTCCAGTAGATATCTCACTGCCGATGCATGCCTCTACCTGTATGAGCCAAGTACATCCTAGGATGAAGTATTGTTGCCACATCTGGGCAGGAGCTGCTCAAAGAACCCTATCCTGTCTTGACAGAGTTCAAAACCAGATTTGAAGCCTACTATGTGATACCTTTTTCTCTTGCCTGCAATCTCTTTTACACAGAAGAGACGTTGCAAGCCTATTTCCGCTCTCGTTATATTCATGGCAGGTATTTGTCTGAGCTGCAATGTATAGTCACTCCCTGCCAAACTTTCACAAAAAAGCACTCTTCTAGCTACAACCACTATCAACAATTTCCCCCACTCTATCTGTGTCTAATTCTAAACGCAGCTTCCATGAACAAAGCTTCTTTCCTAGAACTGTGTGTCTGTGGAATACTATTCCACTGGCTTCCTGGCTGAGTACAATATCATAGCCTTCAAGTCCAATGTAAATGTTCTTGTTGGGGTGTATCCTTAGATAATCCAAATTTTACCCAATCTATGCCATTGACGATCATGACACTACCACCTTACATTCATACACTCTTATCCTTGAGTGACCTTCGAGCCTTGATAAATGTTGATTTGTTTGTGAAAACAAAAAAATAAATCTGGTTGAGAAACTAGGATTGATAATTTGGATTGTTGAGACTGTCATCTCGGTTATGACATTCACAATGTTTATAATGATCTTACCTCCGACTTTTCCCCATGTTCATCTTTTCAACCTGTTTCTCTAACTTGGTAATCTGTTGGGAATGTCAAAATAAATTCTTTATTTTATGCAGACTAATCGTTAAGGTTGAAGGTTGTCATTACTACAGGCAAAAATAATATTAAATTAACATATTCATAGCTTGCATAGTGAGGGCGATCTGGTCTTATGGGTTCCATTTGAAATTCCAGAGTTTGAAAATATGAACAATAAAAAAACAAAACATCAGAGCTTATGTGGATTGAAAAGTTGTAACCATTGGGCATTATTTACTATAGAAAATAAACAAAGTTCTCAAGAAACAAATATATATCACAAATAAACGTTACTGAAGGTAAGATGAGTTACTCTTATACCTACCTGGATAAATTTTTGGTGTTGTAACTTATTTTCAAACATTTATTAAGTTTGAAACGGAAGTAATGCCAAGTTTTAAATTTAAAATAACAAAAACATGGTGGACATGAAGCTGTCAACTTTGGAGTCGAGAGAATCATTCAAAGCGTGAAAATAAAATGAAATATTGGTAGAAATCGATCCCAGATAAATATAGTTGTCAGAATAATGCAAACTTTTATGAAATCATCTTTTTAAATTTCATCTGGATATTTTCAGTGTCTAAGGATGTCTCGTATGGTTTATGCCGGATCATGGATGATTGTTTTTGCAATTAAATTTGTAATGTGTGATGTTATTCTCTTGAATTCTCACCTCTTCAAGAAAGCTATGGCTACTAAAATCTTGAAATCTGCATGATGCAAGACAAAGTAAATCATTTTTTCTTAGAATAACTCTCAACTTATTTGCATACTTTCAAGAGCTTCACCACATGCTGGAGAACAAAATTCCACCACCTTTTTTTTACATAGGCGTCACCACTTATCAAGGCCGAGAGGCCACTCAAGGATAAGGGTTAAAGAGTGTACAGCAGTCAAAAGGTCAATATAGTACTTATGACCGTATTGGGCCAGTCTTTCAGCTATCATGAGCAACATGCCAGTCTTGATTTTTATCTGGTCAGCCTATCTCTTTGGTTATCATCTGTGATCTTTCATTCCTTAGCCTCTGAGTCACTACGCATATATATATTATATATATATATATATATATATAAAACAAAAGCGGAATGGAAAAGAGAAAAGTGTTAGTAATGGAATAAGTTTATGAATAAAGAAAAAAAGCTTAGGAAGTCTACTTAAAGTCAAATGAATGTATCATAGGAAAGAGAAAAGTGTTCAAACCCCAGGGCCAGATGGCCCCCCGGGAGGTTTTGATTGCACCCCAAGAGTGGAGATTGGGGTTATAAAAAGTGCTGTGATCTCCTAACTAGAAAAGAGGAAGTAAGCCATGTGTTAAGTCTTTTTATCAATTTCTATCACTGGCTCAATACGGTTGAGAGATGGCCTCTGATTGGGTAAGCCACAAGGGAAATTGAATGATTACACTCTTGAAAAAGAGAAGGCTGTTAGTAATGGAATAACTTCACAAGTATAGACAAAGACAAAAAGGTTAGGAACTCCAATGAATGTCTCGCTAGTAAGGAAGAGAAAAGTGTTCATTTCTTTTAAACCATTGTTGTTTATTAATATTCTATTATATAAAGAGCCACTGTGTGTGTGTGTGTGTGTGTGTGTGTGTCCAGCTAAAAATCAAAAACTACAAAACAAACACACAAAGTTAGTATGTTTATGATCGGCATTGCCCTGGGTGATTTTCTTTTTCCCTTTTTTTTACAAAGGAGTCACCACTTATCAAGGTCTGGAAGACACTAGAGGATAAGGGTTAATGAGCGTACAGTAGTCAATGGGAAAATGTCAGTAATTGTTAGTGGAAATTTTGTAAATTTGATTGCTTATGGGGATGTCTCAACAAGAACTTTTTACGTTTGACTTGAAGATGACTGTATTAAAGTCAGTTGGAAAGCAGGAAAATGAACAGAGTTCCACATGTGTGCAGTTCTAAAAAAGAAGCTTTGTTCATGGAATCTACGTTTAGGTTTAGGCACAGTTGAAGAGTTGGGAAAATTTTTAAGAAAGGTTTCAGTGTTCTTTGTGAAAGTCAAGCCAGGGGGACCATAGATTGAAGCTCAGACAAGCACTTGCCATGAAAATAATGATAAAGTAGAGACAGGCTCGCAACTTCTGTGGGAAAGAGAAAAGAGTATCCCCCACTAGGCTACAAAGTCTATTTTGAACTCTATTGAGGCAGGATACCCTGCCTCTAGCAGCTTCTGCCCGGATGTGCCAACAGTATTTCATCCTTGGATGTACCTGGCTTTCATACAGGTAGAAAATTGCATCAGTAGTGAGATATTTACTGGAGCAGTAGAACAATCCCACCATTTTTCCAGCATCCTTAGTAACAGATTTGATGTACGTATTCCATCTCATATCAGGAGTAAAGGTCAAACCCAGAAGCTTGTCAAAACATGGAGCCTCTCCAAGACGAGAGCCATTCATTTCAATTGATGCCAGACGGGGATCAGAGCGTTAATGATGTAAAGATAGAAGCTTGGTTTTAGATGCATTAAAATTAACCAGCCACCTCTTTCCCCATTGCACCACATGCTCAAGATCAGAGGAGAGAGAATTAGAGAGAACTGGGTCATTTACAGCCTTTGAAGTGTTGCCATAGATGGTAGTGTCATCAGCATAAATGTCTGAATAATCTTAGGAGATTATTGATGTAGATCAGGAAGAGAGGTGGGCCTAGGACAAACTCCTGAGCTACTCCAGCATTCTATTACTATACGATTATGAACCTATAAGAGAGAAATGGTTTAATAATTGAAAAGACATTTCCAGCTATGCCGTAGCTGGAGATTTTGTGAAGTAGACCTTTATACCATACCCTGTTAAAGGACTTTGATATGTCAAGAGCAATGGCCGTTGAAAGGAAGCCTCTGTCGAGAGATTTGCTAATCCTAGGAGATATAACTGTTAGCACATCTGCTGTAAATCTAGCAAAACAGAAACCATATTGCGTGTCACTAAGAAGTTTATTTTTGCTGAGGTGGTTGACTACGTCTCTATTTAACACGGATTCCAGTAACTTCCTCTGATGCACAGGAGACTGATTACTCTGTATTGAGAGAGATGACCGATCACCTGAATTTTTAAATACGGTACATACTGATGAGGTTTTCCAGGGTATTGCGAAGCAATTCTCCTTAAGACAATGCTTAAACAGGTTTGTAAGTATGGGAGCTAGTTCTGGTTGAAGGTTTTGGAGCACTAAAATAGGAATGCCATCAGAGAAAAAATTCATTGTTTGCAGGTTAACTGGGCTAAGATTGATTGGCAGGAGGGGGGGGGATTCAGCCATTTTCAGTGTTATCTATAATATAAGTTTCACCTTTCTGTTTAAATGTATGTTTGTATGTCTGCCTAAAACTTTTGACAGAGGCGACAGATTTTCACGAGATCAGTATTGGTTTGAAGCTCGACCCTTCGGACGACAAATATCAAAAAATTGGCTAAAAACATTAATTCCTTCATCCTCAACTGGGCACTTTTCTTAAGGGAGGGGGGTCGCTTTTTTTGCCAATATTTTCAAAAGTTATCCTCTCTGTTTGGTTGACTAGCTTTAATTTGAACCTTCACCCCTTCTGGTTTGGCGATGAACACAACCGCAATGACGTTACTTTTTTTTTTTTTTTTTTAATGTTCCTTTCCTCCTTCGCGGTACAAGTTCAAGCCTGCCTGTCTACTACCACTTTTTTTTTTTTTTGCTCAACACACACCTCCAAACACCCGGGCAATGCAGGGCACCCATGCTAGTATATTATATAAAAGAGGGATGAATGACTTACATTATCATTATTTTCAATGCATTAAAACAGAACAGCAGAATGGGCGGGGTATATGTGAAATGGAAGTAGGGGAGATGGATGTGGAAAAAACGGGAACAAGAGAAAGAGGTAAAGAGATAAAAGTTTTACTATAAAGATGTTCTCCTTTTTTTTCATCCCTTCTATTTTTTTTTTTTTGTTATAACCATAGGCAATGCCGGGTATACTATCAATAAAAGTTAGTTGAGTTATTTTTTATTTTCATATGCAATTAAATGGATTTATAACCAGCCTTGTATATACTAGTAAGACAAGTCTGCCAAAAATGATATCATTTTATTCAAGTAGATTTTTAGAAAGTAATTCTCCTTTAAGTCGGACGACTATTTTGCCCTGATGTTGTACAGATTAAGATAGAACATAAAACCGAATGTCACAGATGTTTTTTTTCTTTTGAAGTATTAGGTCTCAGTTTAAAAATGACTGAAAAGACTGTGACCAAATAGTGCCAGCAATCAATAAATGTTTGCTGAAGAAATGTCGCAACAATTTCTTGCAACGATGTAGCATGGATAACTTGTTTATTAATACCAAAATATAATCTACCATATTGTATTCCAGGTGGGTGGGTGGGTGGGGTTATATATTCTGTACATATATACATTTGTATGTAACGAGTGTCTTATTGAGTGCGCGTCCGTCCTTCATATATGTATTTACATGTGATCGCCTAGATTTCCAAATGTCACAAAACAACTTATCTGGTGTTTGTTCACATGTAATGACAAATAAGGGACGGAATACCATTCTATGGGGTTACATTTGGCCAATCAGGAACACACTTGACCCATCCTTAGTCTTATTGGACGGAAAGCTGCAACAAAAATTCTACCACGAACAACAGACCTCAGGTTGTTTTCGGCAACCTTTATTTCAGAATTGTTCCCATCTTGGAAAGGTTGAATGCTGATACAGTCCTATCTACATCTTAATTATCGATCTTTCCCCTACTGGGGGCCATCCCATCTGTCGATCGGCTCTTTCTCAGCCGTCCATTACAGACTGCCTACTAACTAACTTTCTAAGGTGCGTCTAAACTTGTTATATCATGTATCTACTTAACCAAAGAACATTGCCTGGTCTTTTGTCACATATCTTTGTTCATTAAAATTAAATATTCCAACCCTATATTATTAAACATACTTGTAAATATATTATTGTTTTACATATTTCTTGCTACATTTCTACATTAAATTCCAGTCCTATTTCAAAACATTCTTCTGTTATGAACACTTTGTTATTTCCATAATATTGTCACTAGCTCAAATGTCAGTCACTTACCTCTCTAACTGGGACATCTGACATTGCCTGGGCCACAATATAATACCAGCACCATACCCCTCACACACACACACACGCACGCGCGCACACACACACACACACTAATAAATGTTATATTCCCTACCAACCCATAGCAAATATCTTTTCTTTAACCTTTCTCAACATGCTTTTAGAAAAATCCAATCTACCTCACTCACCATAAAAAACATTAAAGACACAAAAAACAAAGAGCATACATCTACCACACATGCATAAATATATACTGTACTTTACCATGATTCTTTATTTCTCTTTTCTTACCATGTGGTTTGATTGTTATTTTATTACTTTTATTTTTATATTTATTTTTTCATTTCTTTTCACCTCGCGTGATCCTAATTTTTTTAATTGAATTTATTTCTCACTTTATTTGTCACTTATTCTGCCACCAGCTTTTTATCTCCTTCCTCTTTATTCACTACTCTTTCTTCTTCCTCTTACCTTCTAACCACAGTATCTATCGCCTCCTCCTACTATTACTGTTTCTTTCTGATTGTTTTTTTTCTTTCTACATCATATAAAAATGTTGAATTTTGTTCAATAAACATCACTAAATGAATATGGCCAAACCCGTTGCCTGAAATATTTTGGTCAACCTTAAACGGTGTGTTTGTGTCTTTATTTTTTTAGGAATTTATTTCTATGTAGACAGGTTTGTATAACATCAAACTTTTTGTTTAAAATTTCTGTAGAATTCACTATGTGATATGACTAAGCATAGATTACATCTTTTAGATTTACTTGATTTATATTTTCTAGCTTTATCTACTATTGACCATTTTAATTCAAATTCAATTTTATTCTTACGTAGTTCCCTAACCCAACCCCCTCATACAATTGTCTTTCTCTTATTGTTCATATTTACTCTTGTCCTATCCTTATTTTTATCTTCATTATCCACTTCCTTGATGTATTTGATCTTTTCTTGATATTCTGATCGAGTTAATGCTTCATTATAGTAATCCTTATTTTTATCAAATATTTTCTCATTTTGTGATCTTTTTTTTTTTTTTTTTTTACAAGGGAATCACCACTTATCAAGGCCCAGAGGCCACTCGAGGATAAGGGTTAAAGAGTGTACAGTGGTCAAAAGGACAATATCATAGTAAACGTTAAAAGTATAAACTTAGTAAAATTGGATTACTTCAGAGGAATGGCTCATCAAGAATTTGTTCACATTGGACTTGAAGACAGCCATATTGTAATCAGCTGGAAAGCAGGTAAACAGAAGAGAGTTTCACAGGCATGCAGTTCTAAGAAAGAAGCTTTGTTCATGGAATCTACATTTAGTTTTAGGCACAAATGAAAAGTGGGGGAAATTATTAATAGTGTTTTCAGCCAAACAAGTGTTTCTTATGAATGTTTGGTGAGGGGGACCATAGATTGGAGCTCAGACGAGCACTTACGATAAAATAACAAAACAGAGACAGGCTCACAACATTTCTTCTGTGAGAAAGAGGTTGCAGGGAAAAGAAAAAGGCATCCCTCACTAGGCTACAAAGTCTATTATGAACTCTGTCAAGACAAGATAAGGTCTTCCTAGTAACTCCTGCCCAGATGTGACAGTAATACTCCATTCTTGGACGTACCTGGCTCTTATATAGGTAGAGTATTGCATCACCAGGTAGATATCTACTGGATCGATAGAATCCCATCATTTTTCCAGCAACCTTGGCAACAGATTTGATGTACGTATTCCATTTTAGATCAGGAATAAATATCAAAAACAGAAGCTTGTCAAAACATGGAGCCCCCCCCCCAATACAAGAGCCATTCATTTCAATTGATGCCAGATGGAGATCAGAACGTTGATGATGTAAAGATAAAAGCTTGATTTTAGATGCTTTAAAAGTAACCAGCCACCTCTTTCCCCATTGTACCACATTTTCAAGATCAGGGGAGAGAGAATCAGAAAGAACTTGGTTGTTTATAGCCTTTGATGTGCTGCCATAGATGGTAGTGTTGTCAGATTTACTGGGGATAATTGTTTTTTTCATAATTTTAGGATGATTAGATGTATAGTCTATATAGAATAGTGTTTGGTTTGGTTTGTGATACGGTTCATAAGTATTGTTAAGGTTTAGGATTATATCCAAAAAATTCACTATTTTTAATTGCAGTCTAGTATTTATAACTTAAGTTAATTAAAAAATAGTTTAATTTTCTTTTTAGTTTTTTCTATTATTTGATCACTTGAATTAACTAAAAATAATGCATCATCTCTATATAGCCCTCTATTTAAACCCACTATTTTTTTATTCATCTCCTTTAGTATGTATAGGCCTTAGTCTGTTATCTACATAGTCCGGAGATCCCATCATAACATCAAAATGATTTCTCTTCTTTCTTGTCCATAATAAAGTATCGTATCTATTAAGGTTGTCTTGTTAGTTTTATAATTTCTGTTTCTAATCTAGTTACATCTGTTTCATTTTCTTCTAATTTTATTGCCTTTTCCAAGAGTTCAGATGAATAATAAGAGTCAATATCAAACATAATGAATTTACTGTTTGTGTATTTAGGTGTTTTCTGTAACCAATCTATAACCTCACCAGAAGAAATCCAAAGATTATGTTGGATTTTAGATTTTAAAGTTAGTATAATCCTATCCAATACCTTTTTACTAACATTACCTAAATCAGAAACACATGGTGTAATTAATCTAATGCTGGGTTTATTGTTGAAGTCAGATATATGATCTTTCAACAAAAACCGTGGGTTAAGTGGTTTATATATTTCTACTTTATCTTGAATGTTCATTTTTTTCACATATTCTTAATGCTAATAAATTTATGTTATAAAGATCTTCTTTCGTTGCCTTTTTATAATTTTTATTTAGTTCACTCAAAATGAGATTATTATACATTTCAAAGTTCATACTGTATATGTTCATTGTCTTATCTGCTGGAACTATTATGTTAGGATTGTCAATTATTTTTTTCTTATCCTGTGTGGTGACATTATTCGTTTCCTCCTCATTCTTGGCGTTGTAATGGTAGACCTCTTATCTGATTCTTTTTATATAAGTTCGTTCGCTGCTTGGATTATATTCATAATGTATACTTTGTCTTGGTATTGCTATATTCTTTGAAAATGTGATTTCCTCCTTTGCGAACATTTTGTGTTTATTATATATTTCAGCTCACTTTAAAGAGCAGTTTTATCTTATTAATATTTTTTTTTTAATCAAAATTTTTTATTCATTCAAATTCGGTAATGTTCATATACCAATAAAATTCAAATCAATTAATATTGACTCAATTAAGCTTCATGATCATCAGTTTTCATAATCGAGCGTGCATATATTTTTGCAAAAATGAAGACAAAAAAAATCTATATATCTATAAAAGTGAACGTGTCTGTATCTGTGTGTCTGTGTGTGTACATTTCCCTACGCAATACCTCTGTCAATTTTAAATCTACATACTCGAAATTTGATATACAGGGTACTGAGATTTGGGAAAATCTTTGTAATCTGTTTCCGGCCAAAAATTTGGCTGGTAAGGGGTCAAAGTTCAACGATTTGACCTTTGAGAACTCTATCAAACTCCTCTGTCAATTTTGGGTATAAACACTTGAAATTTTAGATATAGGTTCCTTGGACATGGATCTAACTTAATAACATGATTTGAGCTCAAAACAATAAATGTTCAGGGGTCATAATAGGGGTCAAAGGTTTTAAAAAATTGATCTCTGCGATGTCTACTAAATTACTCAAACAATTTCTGGTCTAAACATTTGAAATTTTACATGAAGGTAATGAGAGATAGAGCAAGCTTTTTAATCAGTTTGGGTCGAAAATTTTTACTTACCAATATATAAATGTATGTATGTTTGCATGTCTGCCTAAAACTTTTGACAGAGGTGACGGATTTTTACAAAATCAGTATCGTTTTGAAGTTCGACCTTTCAGACGACAAATATCGAAAAGTTGGCTAAAAACATTAATATCTTCACCTTCAACTGGGCACTTTTCTACAGGGAGGGTCGCTTTTTTGCCGATATTTTTTAAAGTCATCCTCTCCTTTTGATTGTCTAGCCTTAATTAAAACCTACGTCACTTCCGGTTTGGTGGTGATCGTAACAGCAAAGACGTCAGGTTCCACCCCCCCCCCGTTCTTTTCCTCCTTCGCAGTACGGGTTCGAGCCTGCCTTACTACTACCACTTTTTTGTTTTATTTGCTCAACATACACATCCAAACACCCGGGCAACGCCAGGCTAAAATGCTAGTATAAAATAAGAACATCATATTGTGTGCTACAAGTGTTTCATAATCATTTGGACAAATTCAAACACATCATTTAAAAACATTCCAAAATAGCTACTCTTCAGACACTAAAATACATTCATCAAATTTATATGAATATATTCATAATCTCTATTTTAAGGGATCAAGCAGTTGGACTAGACCAAGAGAAACTAATATAAATATTAGTTTCTCTTGGTCTGTCTGTCCATTCTACGTATTCTCAGAAACTAGTGGACAGAACTGACTAAAATTTAATATATAAGCCTTTGTTATGATTAGAAGCAGCGAACTAAATATTCTAGTATTCGTTCGATACACAGGGATTAATAGGGATTAGTATTTAATGCAAAAATGAGTAAAAAAACTTAACCATATTCCACCATCAATTTAATATAAAGCAATCTTTCTAAGTCAATGAGTCATAATTTTTGCCGTTTTTAACAGCCTAAAATAGTGTGTGTGTTTTGTGTTTCTATGAGGATAAAATGCACAATATATCATGAAGTACCGCAGAGACAGGATGTGTGAAAAAGATAAAATGAATATTGTTTCCACTCTGGGTTCAATCCTGAGTCTCTCCTCTATTGACAACGCATAGCGCGATCCTTACTCTCTTTCCCCATGGACTTGCATGGTTGCTGCTACAATTAAATGTAGCCTATTATGTAGCCCATCAGTTTTCTGTTTGTCCGTATGTGTGTAGTACAAAACTACAAAACAAGCACCCACAAAGTTGATCAGCGTTACCCTGGATGAATAATATCTGAATGTTAGAAAAATTATTCTTTAAACTTAAACTGGCGCAAATTTCGTTGGGGGTGGGGAGTCGTTTTTCAGCTATTTTATGTACAAAAGGGGAGAAGAATCTGTTTTTTTTTTTTAATCAAGAAGTTACTACTCTTATGCTAACTCACTCCTCGAGAAATCTATAGTGTGTGTGTGTCCGTCCGTCCTTGTCTGTGTTCAGAGAGGGGGGACGGGAGAGAGAAAGGTAGAGAGAAAGAAGTTTTAATTTTAAAAAAGAAAATGTCGGGCAATGTCGGGTAGCCGAGTTAGTGAAAAGTAAAATTTAAAAAACAAAAAAAAAAGTAATATGATGTTACGGGTTAAGCCGAAAGGGATTTCTCATTCAGACCCGGGCAAAGCTGCGTATTCCTGCTAGTGAGTTCATAAACCGGGACATTGCTGATGTTGTCACTAGTGTCAGCAAAAAAAAAAAAAAACATCGGGCAGTGAAGTGGAGGCGGGAGTAAAGAGTAAAGGCAATCTGGTTCTTACATATTTTAGTTGAAAGCCAGACCATAGTCTACCAATTGAGAATCAAGTCTTACTGCTTGCAAACGTTAATGATTATTTCAACAATAGTCATTCTTTTCTCTTTTTTTTCTTTCTTCTTCTATTTTGTGTCTGTATCTCTCTCTTTCCAGCAAAAAGTGGAATAAAAAGAATCAATTCTGACATCAGCCGCCTACTGCTAAAAATAAATAGTTCAGTTTGTACACGAATGACCCAACGCGGAAGGGAGAGGAGTGGGGATTAGGCCAACAAACAGCAGAAATGTTTTATTGGCATGCTCGTCGGTGAAGGTCACATCTAACGCATTTTAAGTTATGGCGCTTTTATAGATCAACCCCCATGGCGGGTATTATACACTCGGTAAAATCTGGTAACGAATTACAACAACCGAAAGGCAACTACATAAAATGAAACTCATGTCCTCAAAACGGAAAAGGGACAATCGAACAACACTTCTAATTTATTTACACTTGAAGTAGCGTGTTAAGATATTGTCTTCGAGAAATGCCAAGATCCACGCTTACAATTAAATTGTGAATTTTCAGAAAAGCTAACAAAGCAAAAAACGAGTGAAAAAATAAATATCCAACAAATAATTCTTACCAAAGACATGCTGTTACCCTTCTACTTACCTGGATAAATTTATTTGTGTTTTAACGTATTTTAAAGTGTTTCTTACTTCAAAATGAAAAGTGTAAAACCTGCCTAGTTACGAGGGATGTTTCAAAAGTAGTGGCTCCTATTTTTTTTTTATTCCGCCCTAATAGATCAGAGGGAATTGCAAATTGATGATGGCTGAACTTCTGCATCCACGATCTGAAAATTTCATTTATGTTGCAGATATTGACGGTGTGAGACTCTAAGAAAGCAACCCCTGTCATGAATGTGCATCAGAAGCAGAGATATGTCATTGAATTCCTCCATGCAGAAAAATTTGAATCTATCAACATTCACCATCGCCTGTTGAACGTTTACAAAGTCGATGCAGTTAATGTTAGCACAGATGGGTTCGTCGATTTCCAATTCGACAGCTTTTACACTACCTTCATTTTTAAATAAAAAAAACACTTTAAAATAAGTTAAAACACAAAAAAACTTATTCCAGGTTAATAGAAGAGTAAATTATCTTTCGTTTGGTAACATTTATTTACAGTTCTGAATTTTTTTAGATGAAGGCTGATTGTTTGTATCACTTGTTTTGATCGGACTATTGTTTTCATCTTGAGTGTTATTTGTGCAACGTTTCGGTCAATGTAGCCTTCGACCTTCGTCAGGCATGTTGGTCGCCATTTTGGAAAAAATAACACTCAAGATGAGAACAATAGTCCGATCAAAATTAATAATACTAACATTTATTTAAATATAAGTATTCATTTTTTTATACTTTCTTGTTTTAACTATTCTAGGAAATCACGTAAATTGTTATAAAAATAGAAAAAGTAAATAAAATCATGAATGTTAAATGAAGAAAACCTTATTTAAAGAATATAACATTTTTATATATACAAAATTATAAATTGTTCATTTGAAACGTTCAGTTAGAAAAATAATAAAATGTATGAGTTTTTGCATGCAGTTTATGAGTATTGTGTGTGTGTGTGTGTGTGTGTCGCTTTTTGTCAGTGTAAGTGTACAACTGTGTGTACGTGAGTGTTTTTTTTTTTTTTTTTTTTTTTTTTTTTTTGTCAGAGTGCGTAAGCTGGAAATGAATAGTAATCTCCCTCGCCCAGGACAATGAAATGTCTTCCTGTTAACCTGTGCTGCTGCTGCTGATGATGATGATTATTATTTATTTATTTATTTATTTTTTTTTATTTTTTTTTTTTTTTTTGCTTTTCTTGAAAATCTAAGCTTAAATTTATAAAAAAAAAAAAATTGATTTGGGTATCTTAAATAAAGGCAATCGGTGTGTGCTTCGTGAATGAGAACTTTAGCTAGGATCAAGCTTATACGAGAAAAGGTATAGTGACGAGAATGACCATAGACACCTTCTCCCCAATTTTTGAGTGGCCTTGTGCCTAATTTTTTTTTATTATCTTAGCTTAAATTTCATTTTATTGGCTCCAACCACATGGTTTTACTTTAGCGGGGGGGGGGGTAATCGCCGAGGTGTGGCGAACATAATTTTAAAGTACATCACGTGACATTTTTGCTTTTTCATTATATATGCCAGCTTTAAAAGCAAAAAACTATTTTTTTTTTTTTTTTTTAGATGTTTTGTGTTGGCTGCGGTTTATGTTTCGCCCACTACTCAATAATTATTATAGGATTGAGATTACATGTCAATCCTATACACTGTTACATTTTTTTTTTTTTTTTGCTAATATCATAAATAACAAACTAGAAGAGTTAAAAAAAAATTGTGTATAGCATCTTTATTCTCTCTCTCTCTCTCTCTCTCTCTCTCTCTCTCTCTCTCTCTCTCTCTCTCTCTCTCTCTCTCTCTCTCTACTGGTTTCATACAATTAACAGAAAGTTGACTGACGATTCGACCTAATTTCAGTGTTTTTTGAAACAGTAAAAATGAAAAAATAATTTTTACCCCTCTCCCCGTGCACTAATTTGAATATTACACTTTTTTTCTCCTCTTTCCCCACAACCAGCTGGAGGTCATACTGCAGAACTGAAGGCGACATTAGTAACTGTAATAGAAAGCCGTTTTACATGCTTATCCAAATGATAATTCAATTCAGGATCTTTTAGAAGATTAATGATTTATACATATTGATTATCCAATAAGCTGCAATGTCAAATGGTCAGAAAGACCAGAAAAAGAGTTCAGTTACTTATTTTATCATTTTAAAAACACGTTTTGTCATCCAAACTTCCACCAATACTCCCAATTTGCAACCACCACTGTCTCCCTACCATATTTGGCATTATTTTTGCTCAATTTTTACGGACTTCCTTTCTTACGAATCTTAGCTTATTTCCAGACAATCGCCTCCATGATGTACTCATGATCTTTGTCTAATACATTCCCTGTTTACAACATAACACAAGATTATCAATGGAAATGTATTTGGTGAATATCTATACTAGCAAACATACCCACCAATTTTTATTAGTGTGAGCCCTGGTATGAATTGAAGTAGATAATGGTCTTCCATCTTTAGTTAACCCTGATTTGCATTAATAAGTTAAAATAATTAGGAAGGTAGCAGCAGAAGGTAAAAACAGGATTAACGAAGTTCAGCATATTTGTATCTATCTATATAAAGTTAGGTATGTGCATATGTTTATATATTGGTATGTTCAAGTGTGCTATTATAGGCGCCCCGACCCCAGGTGTTGAGAAGTAAAGGAAGAAAGATGTATAACAAAACAAAAAGTAGATTTAGCGAGTAGCAAAAGGATTTATTAATAGATAAGTTGTTCACGAGTGTAGACAAAATAACAAAAGGATCAAACAATGGACTTGAAATATATTTAGATTTAGTTTGCGGGTACTTTAGGATTGACAATGGGTTTATCACTCTTGGGATTGGCTAGGAGTTTGCAACAGTCAATGATATTTTAGCAACAATAGGAACGGTTTACAGACAAAAAATCCAGTTTGGGAGTTCAGTTGGACTTTGACGTCAGTTGAAGTTAGGACGCAGTTGAAAACTGGTCGTGGTTCGGAACAGATGGAAAGATGAATTGACCAACCAACTGACTGGACAGTCTCAACAGAATGTACGTATAGACCTTAACATTTAGAGGATCGGGGATGTCACACACGAAGCCAGAATCCAATGAATATATACATGAAGTGTTGGAGTTTCTTTTTGTGTTGTGGGTTTTTATTTTATTTTTATACTTGTGGGCCCATGCACTCCTATAGACGGTCGCCAATGCGTAAAAGACAACAACAACAACAGTCATAAAAACAGAAGATGAAGAAATCTGTGGCACACAATGTTGGGGTTAGCAACTTGTCGATGGAACCACATGGTATCGCACAGGATTCACTCCTAAACTAATTGAAAATCACAGAGACTATTAAATAAAAGATTGTGTATGTTGCAAAGGAAATGTAATGTGGTTGGTTTGACTAATACTTTAATTTGCATATCCAGACTTTATCATCTATAAGTAGCTACTTTGGGCATCTTTCTTAGTGTTTTGCTACCTGAATAACACCTTTTTACCATCATATCAAGAAATTTTTTGTTCGTTTTTTTTTTTCATAAAGCATTTTTTAATGATTCGAGCTTGGTTTATTGAATTTTGTATTCAGTAAATGCTTATTGGGATTTGTGTGTATTCACGTCATCTGTTTTTCAGTACATTTTATTGTTTTAATTAAATTTTGCTCCTTTGTCCTCTTAATTTAAGACTCATCTTTTTTATATATAAATTTTTATTGTCTTCGTCATGTAGTGTAGCATGACATTAAAAGTCTGTAAACATGTACGTTTATTTGAAAGCAACAGCAGCAGCCATAACTGCTGGCTGCTGCTGATTGTGTAAAAAAGTGCGGATGCACTTATGTAAATGCATGCGAAATGACGTCACCAGGAGGGAAAAATATAGACATTTAAAAGGACGATCACATTAGAGACGAAAATAATGTTCAAGATCATGTTAGAGGCTGGATGATGTTCGAGAAGACGATCACGTATGGTGAGTTATAGCTGTAACAATGAGGTTGTCGTTGTTACAAAGAAAAAGTGAGTTGAAGTTCTTTTCCATTTTTTTGTCTCCTTTGCGACTGAGGCTACGTGTTGGTTTCTGGACGATGTTACAATTGTTGTTGAGCAAATCGAACATATGCACGATTTCCACTAAATTCATGCCTTAGAGTTATCTGCTCTGCATGAACTTCTCCTTTTCGGCCATAGCTATCCATTATATTTACAAGATTGCCAGTTTTTACTCCCAACACTTGGAGCAGCAAAGCTGAATGGTTACATACAAAGTCGGGGAAGGTTTGTCCAAGAACACAAAATATTAGTGTTATCCGCACCTTACACATTGTTTGCAGAAACAGAGACGACTAGAAAACGATGGATCCTGACGTTGATTCTACCTAGATTTTTCACCAGAGTTCTGTTAGCTGGGTATTTCTGACGTCCTTATGATGCCATTATATGTAACTCTGGCCAAATCAGGTCGGCAAATTTGCTAAAAGTAGTACATTTACCCAGCATAGAGATTATCATAAAGACTAATGCTGGTATAGTGATATAGGATATCCTCCAGGCAAAAGCATGGATGTCTTAAATTACAAGGAAGTTAGCTGGTTAAGGAAAACTTGGAAGAAAGTGACTGGACAAGGCTGTATAGAGTGAAATTGGGAGGCAGTTGACCTGCGGAGCTGGAGAGTGAGCTTGCGAAATAAGAAAATAAATGACTGGCCCTCGGATAAGGAAAAAGTAACGATAAATGAAGAGAGGGATAGGGGAAGACAACTCTACAGTATGGAATTAAACACCACCAAAAGAATTTTATTCCCAACAATGTTGTAATGTTGCTTAAACTATTTCAGCCACTATTACTGAAGCAAGAGAAAGAAAGGAACCGACGCTGCTGTTATCGGCAAGAGAAGAGAGTGAACGGCTCTTACTGTATAAACAAGATTTTAGCTGATCACGTGACGAGCTGCTGTTGGCATCCAAGTATTCGCACTTAATACTACAAAGCTACAGGCAAAATTTTCACACGTTTTCATTTCTGGCCTCCATATAAGACAGATATAATAATAAGATTCGTTGTAACAAAGTACATGTACATTAGAAGAGTGCTTATGTTATATAGATAGTGATTGAGTGAAAGAAAGAGAGGGGGGAGTTTATTCATGCATTAATCTAGAGAGGTAGGGTGCAAGAGATAGAGAGAGATTGATACATATATTAATAATACAAAGAGGTAGGATGAGTAAGAGAGAAAGGGGGTTTATGCTTACATTAATAATGTATAGAGAGAGAGAGAGAGAGAGAGAGAGAGAGAGAGAGAAGAAGTAGAAAGAGAAAGGAAATTTATGCTTACGTTAATAATATATGTTAGAGAGGGACCGTGATGGTAGTGGAGGGGGGTATGCTAGCATTAAATTCCATTAAAAGATTAATGGTATGAACTAGAAATGCTGGTTTACTGTTAGTAAAGAGGAAAACGACTTGCAATCGTGAAGCATATTTCCCAATTGATTCTTAAATAAAAAAAGACCATCTTTTATTAGAAAACTAGCAGGAAAGCCTAGCGTTGCACGGGATTGAACGAGAAACGCTATCATGCTCAACTCGTAACACTAAAATCGTTTATGATTTTTTTTTTTTCTTTTTTTTTCTTTAAATATAATATTCAATTTTTGTGATGGGACTCAAGGCTGCAATCCTAATGTAAATGAAGTGACATTTATGGAAATAATTTTTGGTAAATTTATAATCTTCAACTTTCTCAAGACACACTTATATTTCCTGGGAATGAATGACGACCCCCTGTGTACTCTACACTAAGTCCTGAACTCAAAATATATATAAGGCATGTTACCACTTGGACGTAAAGGACCACTGTTTGGGACAATATCTAAAAGGACACTATGTAGGGAGTTTAGCAGAGAGATGTCTGTTCACATTACATTTAAATTGTCAGTACAGTTAGAAGCAGAATACCTGGAAGAAATTCCAAAATCTAGCAGTCTGAGAGAATAAACTAGAAGACTTTCCAACATCTAGATATTGCTACAGTGAATGGGTGTGATTTTGCTGCTTGTTGGTATGTACGTCAAGGGGGCTACAAGTGCTATGAGTTCATCAGAACACACTCCATTAAAATACTTATGAAACAAGCAAAGGGATGCAATATTGTGGGATTGAACAGAACTTGGAGCATGGTTGATGATATGGGACCTATTAGATTGAAGGCTTTTTTTTTTTTAACCTTATCTAAGAGGGAGAGACTAAGTGGTAAATGCACCAGCCCACGTGTGACAACAATTCTCCATGCATGAGTGAATTTGGCTTTGTAAAGATACAGGAAACGGTCAGGTGTGAGTACTTTTCTATCATGTTAAAGAGAGCCCACTTTCTTTGCAGCAACCTTGGCAATGTCTTCAATGTGTTTATGTTTCCTATGAATGTTAAGCTGAGAAGTTTAAATGAAGAGTCCTCAGGTAATCGGTGGTTGAGAAGGTTTCTTGTAATTGTTAAAGGAAAGAAACTTAGATTGTAGCATTAAATGTTACCATCGAGTGTCTGAAATACGTCTTTATTCCACAAGGTTTCAGCCATTGCCTTAGATATATGTTCAATCGTTTTCCACTTGTGTGCTGTCAACAAATATACCCATCTCGGAGACAATTTTATCAGGAAGGTAATTTATGAATATCAAGAATAATAAAGGTTCAAATGATCGGCCTCTGGAGCACCTCTACATTTATATCATACTGTTTTGACATACAACCATCAAGGGAACACCTGGATTTTTAACTAGGGAATATAGATTTGGAATATATATGGTTATGAGGGTTTATCTCCAAAGTCCCACAAGAAGTTTGCGAAAAAGTAAACAAACAACCAGATGATAGCGTATATATTAAAAAAAAATTAACTATCGACAAACATGTTTCGTCATTAACAACTCATCAGCATGGCTGAAACTGGCGAGATTCAAAATCGAGTGTCTGAATATTTCTTTATCACATTTTTTTTCTTTTCTTTTTTTTTTGCTGTGGTTAGGGTTATTATTATTAGTAGCAGTAGTAGTAATAGAATGGCATCTTATGCTATTTTTTAGATGAAGATTGATTATATTTATTAACATATAAAGATTACAAGAAATAATTACACAACGAATGTGATACAAGACTAAATTGTGTGGAGTGGGCTGGGCTAAATGTCGTGCGTCATCCTTTTGGCACGGCCATTGATAGTTGTGCTTTTGGTCTAGTCTCTCTAACTAGTTTCAGTCACCACAAGACTACATTCACACTGTGGAAAATCCTACTTAATGTTGTCCTTGGGTTTTGACGTTTTATATATATATATATATATATATATATATATATATATATATATATATATATATATATATATATACTAGCAAAAGTACCCGTCGTTGACTGGGTTCAAAAACAGCCTACAGAAAATGGACTTTGATTTATGAAAGTATGATAGGTTATGAAAAGGAAGGGTTGTAAAGAGATAGCTTCGAATTTGGGGGTATCAAAGCAAAATATGATGTAAGTAAATTAAAATAGATAAACTCCATAATTTATTATACCATACCTGTTCACACTGAAACACTTATCACAATATTCTGTGGATCTATATTAAAAAACCTTGTTAAACTTTGTGACATATTTCCATTATATAGAGGTCAGGCACGAACGAACACCCCATCATTTTATTATACCATATTTCTTCAAACTGAAACATAATTATCAAAGTATACTTACGCAGATAGATATGAAAAGTCTTTATTAAAGTTTGTGCCTATTTCCATTCTATGGAGGCCAGGCGCAAACGCAAACCCCACAATTTTATTATACCATCCCTACTTAAGTTAAAAATACTTATCAAAGTATTATGTACATCTATATCAAAAACACTTGTAAACGTTTTTTTTTTTTAATTTTTTATTTCCATACTATGCAGATCCCACAATTTTAATGAATCATCACAATGCCAGATCAAACATGCCCATTCCTGTGTCTCTCGATACATCTATCATTATATGTGATCAGTTTTCTATAATAGTCAACCATGTAGGAGCCTATTCGTGACCAGACACACACACACAGACGTTCAGCTTTATATTATATATATATACTCCTATAAATTCGTTTTTCTTTTGTGTGTATTGATATTCATATTAAAAACCCTCTTTTCTATGTATTTAAAAAGAAAATACAATTTTGTTATATATGGGTTGTGGAATTGCATTCACTAGTAAAAGATCTAGCTAATTTGCATATTCTTTTAAACATTCATTTTAATTAATTCCCTATTAGTTGCTTCGGTTTTCTAATGGGATAATCATCTTTAGTTAACTATTACGTGTAATTATATTCATGCAGATATTCTACATGATTTATACTTGCATAATATTTGCGTAAAAAGTTTATAGTAAACACAAAATTGTTTCCATATATATTTATGTATACGTATATATTTTTGTTTAACAAATTTTGCCTACCAAACTCCTAGAGTCTTTGGTCTACAGACATGAAACTTCATATATAAGGTATTTGAATCCATGCGAAACTTTATATTTGGGCTTTAGCCCGGAAAAATCGGTGCAAAAGTGTGAAAATTAGAAAAAAATGAAATTTGCCAGGTGAAGGTCGAACGCCAGCATTACGAATGTATAACGTAGTAACTATTAGTTCATGTTTTAATTTTTAGCCTTGCAGTAAACATGTTTTCATAGTCCAGTCTTTTTTCGCCGATATTTTTGAAAGTCATCCTCTCGCCGATATTTTTGAAAGTCATCCTCGATTGTCTAACCTTAATTTAAAAAAACTGTCACTTCCGGTTTGGCGGTGGTCGTAACAGCATAGATGTCAGGTTTTTCCCAATTCTTTTCCTCCTTTGCGGTACGGGTTCAAGCCTACCTTCCTACTACCACTTTTTTTTTTTTTTGCTCAACATACACATCCAAACACCCGGGCAAAATTAAAATATCATATTTAAACATATTTTATGATTGGGCTACATGGGGTGTCCCTGCTAGCTTAAATAAATACCTTTGCAGTTTTAATAAAAGAGCTACAATAATATCAAGGCGCCTCCATTTACACTAAACATCCACAGAATGCCAACATCAATATATTATATATGAAAAACTCCGCTGTGGAATTTCCACAGGTCCCGCTAGTTTGTATTATTTTCTTAGAAAATAAATATTTATTCAACAATATTTACTTCGACGTGTTGGTTAGATGAGAAACTCACTGAACCAATCCTGCCAGTGTTATATCAGGAGCATGAGCGTGTGGTTATGAAATCATCCCTCATCCTCCCTACTCTCCTGACCTTGCACCCTCTGACTTTCACCTCTTTCCAGCCATGAAGTTGTTTTTGAAAGGAAAGCGTTTCCCAGATGATGCAGCCTTTATTTCTGAAGTTACGTCGTGGTTAGAGGACCAACCTGGGGTGTTCTACAAAAACGGTCTGCAGAGCTGCATCAAACGATGGGAGAAATGCATAACTGGGTGGTTCCTATGTAGAGAAAGACTAATAACTGTGCCAAGTTTCGTTGCTCTACTGCTATGGGAAGTGGGTCAGGGGCATTACTTATTGCACGCCCCTCGTAATATATCACTTTTTTATAGGTGTCATTTATTTGTTTATTTTGCTTGCGATACTTTTGAACGATTTTCCCCTGCATTCAAACAATCTTAACAACTGCATATGCTAATAAAAGCTTAATCCGTTCGGCCATTCAATTAGTTAAGCTTTCATGCCAGTTTCCAGAAATTATGCTTTCATTTCGTCTTCTTTCAAACATTCATACATTTCTTTTGGATTACACCTGATTCTCCCAAATATAAACCTACCAAAAAGAAGGTAGCTGCCATTTTTAATAGCTTCTTAATATCAACTCTTACTTCCACCTGTTCATAATAATTACATTAACACCATTTGTCCTTCGTTTTTCATGATGGTATTCTTCTGTTATCTACGCTTCATTTTTAATCAAAATCATGACTAGCAGTTTTGTAATTCTTTTCTTTATATTCACCAATCTGTAAAACAAATATCCGCTCAGACTTTTTTAAAACTCAGATATATTATGCAATATAAACATATTGTGTAATATAGGTACATTATGTAATATAGATTATATAATAGATTATATAATATACTAGCAAGGGCGCTCAGTGTTGCCCGGTCATAAAATACGCTAAAGTATGATATTTTAATTTATGCAGATTTCGTATTTATTACTATTGGGTCAATTATTTCATATGATATTGTACCCAATATATAATAATGATTTCCAAAGTAAAAAAAAAAAAATAAATATTGAGTGCCATCAGCTGGAATCGAAACCAAAATCTAACAAAATATAGTTTCATGATTGAAACTATGTCTACAAGTTAATCAAAAACTGAAGTTTATTTGTATTCAATGTGGTTGGATTGTGGAAAGGAGTGTGAATTTTATTGAATACTAGCTGGTTTCCATAACAACAATGTTTTTCATAGACAAGATGCAAGCAAGGTCGAGCAGACGGGCCACAGTTTTATAATTATATATAGGTAAGTGGGGGTGGGGCTTTGCCTGGTATAAAATACACTTAAATATGGTATTTTAATTTGTTCAGATTTTATATATATAGAGTCGTCATTTCAAAAGTTACAAAACAAAAAAACATTTAGGTGCCATCAGCTAGAATCGAAACTGAAAGCAAAACTATAGCATTTAAAGCTGGTGACGTTACCACTGTACCAACATGACATGCATATGAACTATTTAAAGATAAACTAAGATGAATGTACAAAATGCATAACGATTTTTTCAATTTTGACTCCTTTTTGACCCCTTAAAAACTATTTTAACCGGCTAAAGACTCATAAAAAAATGGTCCATAAAAAATTCAATCATTTGAAGCTCCTAGTGCGGCTCTCTGACTTTTAGTTTTGGTAGAGATATTTTGAAAATCTGGAGACAGACAGACAGACAGACAGACATAGTGCCATTTATATATATATATAAAGGCTACCCAGCTTTGCCTGGGATAATAAAAACAAAATGGAAGATCATTAAAAAGTGTGTATTAAAACTCCCATTTTTCTACCTCTCTCAATCCTTCTCTCTTTCACCTCTGCCCAGACTATTCTCTTTTGTTTTAATGTATTTAATAATAATAATAATAATAATAATAACGTAAGTCAAACACCTAAGCTTTCAGTTTTAAAGTCATTACTCCCTAACAATACCCCAAAAATATAATGAAATCTATATTTGTTTTAACTTATTCTCAAACAACGCCAAGTTTCTCATCTTCCTCCTCCCCCTTAATAATATAATGAAACCTATATTTATTTTAGTGTTCTTAAGAAACAGTTCTTTTCTCCCACCTCTCCAGCAAGCATATATCACATAGAAAATGTACTACCGCATTATTGCATACGCCTGTTCTATCTATAATATTGGGTACCAACTCCTGAACAATGCAGAGTATTTTTTCTGGTATACAATAGTATAAAATACAGTAAAAATCTTTCTCTGGGGCAATCCAGTATTTGAAAACATGCTCTCTGTAGAATTGCTCAATCCAAGATATTGATGATTCCCGGGTGACATCGAGTAAACACACCTGCTCTGTCTAGTGTATTGAGCACAACAGCAAGTTAACAAAAAACAGTTATTTCTCCTAGGCAGCGCTGCTTTTAAACTAGTTTTGGGACAATTAATCAGAATTGGGAATCAGAAAAATCAAAACTTTTTGTGTATTGGAATTGGAAAAATTATGCATATTTCCCGATGCCAAAAACGATTCTTTTAATTATCTTCTTTTTTTTTTCTGTTTAAAAAAAAATCTTCCATTGCTGGTAGTAATAATAAAATAATAAATATTTATTGATTTTAAACTATCAGTAATACTAAAATCTATAGATCACTACCTCCCTCTCACAAGTGTATTTTTATGTTTGAGAAAGTATCTGTATATTTAATACATATTTTTTACGGCAATTGGGGAAAATAGCAACTTTATAGTTAAATATTTAGAGATTTATTAAGAATCAGAATCAGTACTTGTGTCAGAATCAGGAATTTAGTATGGAATCAGTAATTGTATTGGATTCGGCAAAAAATGTTGGAATCATCCCATCACTAGTTTAAATTCACTTGTTCTATCTAGGATGTTAAAACCTTTTAAATTACTATATATCACTTATCAAATGTAATCCTGTAATCTTATATTTATTGCTTCCATATAGAGTGCTACTGCAACCACCCTAATAAAATTACGGATGCCTCCAGAGCACTACTAAAACCTTCCTTCCCAAGTTTCTTCTCTCTCTCTCTCTCTCTCTCTCTCTCTCTCTCTCTCTCTCTCTCTCTCTAATCTGGAGAGAAGCTTAAGAAATTTTGAATAATTTTGAAAATAAATGTTTTCCTTCCAAATTATGGCTTAAAAAAATCTATCCCTACATTGACGAAATTTGTTTTGCGACTCTTTTAGGGGTGAGATTCGGGAACAGTTCCATTACCTTCCTAGGTTAATTTTACATAAGAATGCACTTTTAGATTTTTATGCAGATTCTTTAACTTTTCTTTCTAACACACATACAGACTTTGAGTTATATATATATATATATATATATAAATCTCATAATTTAGTAATTTAAATTTTATGATGTGAAATGGTTAAATTTCAAATCTAGAATTCTTATTATATGCAAGACAAAGAATACATTGTAATTAGTATACCTCCTTAACCTATAGGTTTTCGATGCTTACCCATCTCAGCAAATATTATAAATGGTTTATACCTAATTTGCTAAATGCAATAAACATAGAAAATCATAAAAGTTTTTAAATCATAGATTAAGGGAAATTATATATTGGTTCAAAATGAAAAGGATATTGAATTTAATATCCAAATTGTATGGTCAATCCTGAAGTGAGAGTTTTTGGTAGCAGTGAGGCAAAAAGGATCCAATGCGTATCTTGATTCCTCCACGGCACAAGGTAACAATCCGAAGTAGGCATGATTCCTTGGTTTCTCCTTTAGTTAGATGATAAATCCGGTAAATATTTTATTACATAAAATGATGTTTTTTAATAAACATAATTTTTTTTTATATTTATTTAATATTTTTTAATATACGAGTTTGATAATCTACTCCAAATGTAATTTCAATTTGTGAATAAAAACACAGTTTCTGGAGACGGATAAAGCAAAATAAAATGAAATGAAATAAATAAAAGAAATTGCTTATGCATCATATTTATAAATCAGCACAATTTCCCTTACTCTATGATTTAAAAACTTTTAATTATGATTTTCTATGTTTATTGCATTTAGCAAATTAGGTATAAACCATTTATAATATTTGCTGAGATGAGTAAGCATCGAAAACCTATAGGTTAAGGAGATATACTTATTGAAATGTATTCTTTGTCTTGCATATAATAAGAATTCTAGATTTGAAATTTAACCATTTCACATCATAAAATTTAAATTACTAAATTATGATTTATTTGCTCTATCTGGTATATTGAGCAATTTTCATTTAGCTAGAATTGTCTTTATAAAATATTGCAGCCAATAATATTTTGTAAGACCGATAATTACTGGATTTGCATACCAGTAGATTTATTGCATTACATTATTTTGAAGTGTGCATATAATATATATATATATATATATATATATATATGCGTGTGTGTGTTTTATGGTTATAAGAAAATATATACTATTGAGGTGTATATTCTTTAAATAAGATTTCGAATTGTAACAAATATTAAGCTCAATGAAAGTGAATTGCCTCTGAAGTGTTGTTTAGTGATCTTTTGGGAAATACATGTAAGAATGAAAATTCCGGCATCTGCATAAAAAGAATCTAATAAAAATTCATGAGTATGAATTATTTTCATCTTTTGATTTTGGGAATAATAACTGATAATGGATATATATAAATAATAATCATTTTTTATACCAACAGACACTCGTGTTTCATGCTTTCGCAATCATCAGTTTAGAAAGTGACAATTCTTGCTGGTTGGGAGATTTGAACCCAGCTACAAAGTCACCTTTTAACTCCATTTGCCACTAACAATTTAATCTGGACTGCTAACAATTGCCATGAAACTTAAAGGAAATTTAACACCTATAAATATCAAATGTTGACACAACAGTAAATAGTTGAGAGAGTTCAAATGAGTGGAAATTATGAACGCGGTATAACGTTAGTTGACTGCTTTTTGTTTTCATTTTCCAGACAGTGATCAACTTTAATAGTCTTAAAGGGTGAATGGAAGGAGTCCATTTGGGTTTAATCTTTTTGTAACGGTTTACTTCAGTGTGCACCTGTATTTCTTCAGCAAACATGAGAACAAGAATCTTTTTTGGTTATAGTCAGCTAATGTACTTCCTAACTTCCAGCGTAGTGCTACAAGGCTAATCAGTTCTTTGACATCTTTCTCTCCTGCCTATATCTCCCCTGTGCATGTACTCTTATTTTTTTTATTACATTTTTCTGATCTTTCTTTCTTTTTTTATTTAATAATGATTGAGAAATTTTTTTGGTCTTATTTTAATTAAGAATTATTCAAATTAGTGGGAGGGGGGTTTTAAGAATTATTGAAAATATTTTAAAATCTTTTTAAGTAATGAACTATTTAATAAAAACTAATTGTGCTATTTTAATCTGTATAATTTAAATTTTTATTGTATACTTTTCACTAATGTACTTTTACTATATTTTATTTCAATAAATCGCTTCACAATACTGAAGAACAATAAAAGTGAAAGGACTGATTTGCCTCGTCATCGCTTCCGGTAGCGCTATGCCGGAAGTTAGGAAGTACATTAGCTGACTATAACTACTTTTTTTTTTCTGTTAGTCACACATTCAGAGTGACAAAGGATCATCAATGTTTTCACCTTTTTTTTGATAGGAAAAAAATTTGCAATTATGTGAAAACTTTGATTATCATTGAATATGTTAGATAGCCGCTGATGAAATGACCTTGGTAATTGCACAGAAAATAAAATAAATAGGATATTACATCCAGTGGTTAACAAAACGAAGATGCTACCTGTATAAGCAGAAGAATTAGATCCAGTGATTATTACAAAAATGAAGATGCCACTTTTATAAGAGGAAGAATTACATCTGCTTGTTAAATAAACAACATACAACTGGAAAGAGAAGTTGCATAGCTGACATGGCAGAAGAGGCATAGCTACATTAAGTTGTGTAGGTCAAGCTTCAAACTTCAGGACACCATGGAGCCCCTGAACTAGGCAAAGGTTTTTCACGGAGCCCAAACAAGGTAGTTTCTAAAACAAATATGGAAAACATTAATTTTATTTTTTGTTTTTGTTTTTGATTAATCAAAAAGTTGTTGCATTTTTTGTTAATTTATATTTTTATTTACTTTTTCATTAACCATCCTGAAACTCTTTGAATCTGTTATGTATCATATCTTTCCAGTAAAAAAGATCGATAATTAACTGTCTGCAGCCATTTAATTTTTCTATATAAAGCATTTGGTCCGCATTAAGTAAGGGCTTCCGGAGCCCCTCAGCCTCGCTCATGGATCCCCAGGTCTCCGTGGAGCTCACTTTGCGAAACCCTGGTGTAGGTAATATGTTGGAATAAATATGGCAGTTTAAGGATTGTGTCTAGCAATGTTATTTAACCACTTCAATTTTTCATCTGCCTATGGATTGGTATGGCCATTTTAAATTACTATAGTGTCTTTGCATATAGCCAAGAATCACATCAATATTTAATATAACTTGGGTATAAAGTTATGTTTTAGCAAAGGAAGGAAAATGAAGTATACATATTTATGCATATGAACATGGAAATAAATGAAACATTGAGAAAATAGAAGAGTTGTCGCATGTTGAGACTGTGTGTAAAGTAATCAGCCAATGAGTGCAGATCTGTCAAAACTGGGGTAATTGAAAGTGAATAGGTAAAGTAGTTGACCTCACAACTGCTGGGGTTAAACACCTGCAAGAGAGCAGGTCGATATAAAAAAGTGAGACAACAGAGAGGAGAGAGTCAAAGAGCAACGGTGAGCCATGAGTCACATTGCTGCGCTGTGTCATTGAAATCTGCCCACTTCCTGCTCCCTCTACTGTCTACCGACTGCAGCACACAACACAGAGCAAGAAATAAATGATTGTTTATATTTTTCTAACAAACGATTTTTTTTTTTTTTTTTTTTACGAGTTCTTTTCTTGGCTGACTGGAAACTACTATTTGTTCAATACTTATATATTACAGGGTCACCAGTTAGCACATGATACCTAAAACATAAACAGTTTATGTCTAGGAGAAGATACACAACCCATATTGAAAACAAAACTAAAAGAAAGGAGTTAAAGAGAAAAATAAGAGAATTTATTGAACAGATAAACAAATAAACAGTGAAACCAAATACTTACAAGAAAAAGTATGCAAGGGAGATAAATCTGGTTTTAAGTTAATCGAGCTTTTACGTGGTGTAAATAATACCCGCATTTAAGAAATAATGTATTACTTTGATCAGAATGTAAGATCAGAAAATCAATATTTACAAAGGGTCTAGTTCTTTGTGAGGGTGTTTGCAATTGGCTTTCTAGAAGTGTAAGCCAAGTTTAGTTTCAGAACAGTTTCCGATGGTCCGTTGTTCTACACAAGTCCTGGGAGGTGACTATTTTTCAGTAGACAGAACAGTAGTTGGAATCCACAGAGCAAAAGACTCTTCCGATGTCGAGACGGAAAAAACATATGCAAAATTGCTACAGAAATGTTTAATATTTATGGAGCAATTCTGGTTTCTGATTAGTTGGTAGCAGAGCGTGAATTAATTTGATTCGTCAGTTCCTAGCAGCATCGTTTATAAATAGAATCTCCCGACTATGCGGGATCATACCCCTTTATGAACAAAAATATTTTAACAGGCTTGTTTCAGGAATTCCTTATAATCAGATTTTATCCAAGGAAAAAATAAGCCACAGTCATAAATAGTTGAAAGGTTGCCCCAAAACAGCATTCCTTCTCAGAGCTGAGTTAATAACTGAAGTTATGATGCTTTTAGCATCTATTTATAGTCGTCGTGGATGGAACTTTCTAGAATTTCTAAAATGGAACAGTATGACTTGAAACTATTTTATTTTCAGAATCCTGTAGAAACCCTTGTTACTTGAGCCAGCTCCATCCAACAAGTTTACCGCATCCCATATAACAGCTGTGTATGCGCGGTGGTCTGAGGCTGTTACCATTATGAGCGTAAGCCATTCACGGTTCCATAAGCGAAGCCTGTAGAAGTGGGGGGTGTAATTTCAGCATTCTGTTTCACCGTCCTGAGCCAGGTTTTTAGTTGGCCACCGCAGCGCTTCTTCCAGCCTGGTGGTGGTGCTGGGTTGATGGCTTCATAAATGAGGTTGATTAACCTTTTTGAGGGTTTCCATGTCGAGAACAACCGGCTGTATTTCAGTTGGAAGGAAACCAGCAGTCAGAAGCTTAGTCTTATTGGCATTAATCTTCATGCCGATCATTGATGTATAGGATTGCATCTCGTTTATGGCTGATTGGATGTCAGTGTAGCTTTGGCCAGGACGCCGATATCATTGGCATATGCAAATGAAGAAATGATTATTAAATGGTACCTCATCTTTTATCGTAATGGTGAGGTACACCTGGGTCTAAACAGGGAGATCATTTGATGTGTAGTCAAATGCTTTACCACTGAGCTATGTTTTCAATCAATTTAACATGCAGTTAAAATAATCCTAAAAAACTTACTTTCAATGCATCAAGTTTTATTTTTATGCTATTTCAGATGTGATTTCATTAAATAGTAAATAAGTTACATAACTGTGAGAAACACACAATTAATTGATATTAAAAGAGATATATAAATTACATATAAGATTGTTATTATTCTTAATTACATATGATAAATAACAACTCTGTTAATTAATAATGCACCAGCAAATTCCTCATTGTGTCAAATGATAAAAATAAGTTTTTAAAACTTTTTATTTGAATCTTCTTTACAGATAAAAAGGTATTTGCAAGCAGCCAAATCAAGAATGAAAATGCAGAAGAATCTCAGAATATATCTTCAAGACCATCATTAAGGTAAGAATGGTTCAAGTTGATTCCTTGCTCAATAATATATCGCTTTGCATAATATACTTTGTTTTTTCAAGATTGTCGTAGCTGAAAGGTAGCAATAGAGACAATCTCTCATTATCTATAAAATGCTGCTCAACGCACATGTTTCTGACAACAAAGTCCAACTTGTCTACTCGTTTAGTTTAGATATAAGCTAATACTGATAAAAGAAGTGAAGGCATCTGAAAATCAATACTTTGGGTAGAGGAGTCTGGGAAAACTCTGATTTCAAACCTTCACTGCTTTGCAGTCGTATACAATTATAGAAAAGGCTTTGGGAGTAAAAATTGAGGAAAAAAAGCAGAGCTAAAGTTGAGTTCTCAAGGCAGTCTGACAGGTGCTGATTCAGTTTTATCCCAATATTAAAAACTGCCCATAAAGAGAAAATAAACAAAATGGCACTTATGTACTTATGTGTTAGGTTTAAAAAAATCTGTATACCAAAAAATTTCACCAATTAATTAATTTTTTTTAAGCAAGAAAAAAACACGTTTTAACAGCAAAATGTCTTGTTTGCCATTTTCCGCTTATATTAAGGTTAATATCCTTAGGGGCATAATTAAAACTTATCACACAGTCATCATAGTAATCTATCTATCTATCTGGTCGGGCACCTTGCTTGAACCAATGTGACTCTATCTCTCTCCAGCTTTCCGTCTTCCATCCGCTGCCTCAAATCTTCATGATCACAATTGGCGTCATGTGCAATTTGCTTATGTACGTGGATCTAGATCATCTTATACTCATGCGCCCGAGCCATGGAGTCTACAGCAATATATTTCTCACCAATTCTTGCTTGCTCCTCTGGCAGTGACTGGCAAATTGTAGACGTCGCTCCCTGACGGTAGTAGATATGGCAGGTAGGTTGCCATAAAATTGCTGCTTCATGGGATGATCTTGCCAAGCTATATCTAACACTGTTCGTAGCATACGTGTGTACATGCCATCTAGCTTTGTTTTGGTGAGTGTCCAGGTTGTAGCACTATAAACAAGGACAATCTCATAATAATACTGGCTAGAAATTGTTTACTGATCAAATTTTATTTTATCAAAACACAAATACTATATGAATTTTCATAAATTTTGGTGTATAGCTTCTTTTTTTTAACTTAACAGGTATGTACATAATAAAAGTTTTTTTAATATTAGAATAAAGCTGGATATGCACCATCCAAGGTTGTATGCAGTAACATTCTAGCAACTTGGACGATTCTCTGAAACCATCCATATTGGCACTTATCTTTCCAATAAGTATTCCAACAATGTGAAGAGGAAGGTCTGTTGCATGCTTAATGTTTATCCTCTGTTCGGTGACTATATACCATTTAAAAATAACAATTTATAATTAAAAGGAAAGTAATTCTTTGCCCTTTGTTATCTCCATTTAGATTAACAATATTTCGGAAAGTAGAGTTATGTCTCATGCATTCAACCAGCTGGCATTTGAGAGAACAATATTGACATTTTGCTTGGTGACTACAATTAATTTTGTCCTCATTACAAAGTAATTATTTTTCTATTGTAATTACACAATATTTTTTGATCTATACAGAAGTATTTTACCTCATTTATTCTTCATATTTGTGTTTTACCACTAATAAAGAACATTATTTCACCCTTGATACTTACTTATTCAAGCATTGATCTGAACTGAGCCCTATGGTCTTTAGAGATTGAAGAATGCAAATTTGTCAGAAAACATTAAACTATAATACATATAATGTTTGCATCTTGCTTACCTCTGTTAGACTGCTGTAATACAAAACACTCAGCATTTTGTCATTTGCTTTGTGGGCCTTATTTTTAATGCCCAAACATCAAAAAGAGTCAACATGCAAGTAAGATGGACTATATTTAAATGTGATACTATCCTGGTCACAGCACCATTGTAAAACTATCATGGACACAGGACCCACATATGATAGTATTGTGGCCTGTGGAATTAATCTTGTTCTGTCTGCCCGTGGAGATGTCCCTGGATGGAATTGTAGTATCCTGGGGGAATTGACCTACCAGCTCTTAAAGTTAAATTCTCATTTTGAATAGCATTGGGGTCATTGTTTCTTCTTATTATTTAGATCCTCAAATGTAGTGGCCTGTTGGTGTCCCGATGAGTAATACGGAGTTGTTGTATATATAAACAAAAAGAAAGAGAAAAAGAATAAGAATAAATCCTTGTATTGTATCAAGTTTACTGACCTTAGACTTTAATTCTTTAAAATACCCAACAACCTGTGGTATTATAAACAAGCTGTCATTTTGAAATAAGTAAAAAGTGAATTTGTCTCCCCTGTTGTTAGTAAATAGCAACTATTCTTTTTTTGGCATGGTATAGGGTATAAATTGTACAGTTTTTCTTTTCCTCTTGACCTTTTTCTTTTCTGAAAATGAAGATTATTTAAATTCTTTTCTTTTTTGTCATAACTAATAATTAATTTCAACATTTTTTTTCATTGCCATTACACTTTTGACATTTTTATTTTTTCGGCCTTAGCCGTGGCTTGATGGTGACTTTCTCGTCCACCCCTTCTAAATTCCTGCATGAATTCATTGTTTTTTTTTTTTCTTTAGATGTTTTTTTTTTTTTTCACCCAACTACTTGTCAGTGGATATTTTGGCGGTTGATTTTGGGAACCTTTTTTAATTGAAGTTTTTCCAGATTTTTTATCTGGGTTTGAGAGTGATTGATCATTGGTCATTTTAAGTTTCTGCTTGCCCAAAAGTCCGGTAGAAAGGAAAAAGTGTCACTGAGATTCATGCAACTTGCAGGCATTTATAGAATGGGGCAGGTGGAGGAAACATCTTAACTGCATATTTCCTTTTATTAGATTGATTCCCGATTGGCTGTTTGTTAGAAGCTGATCTAGCAGAGTAAGCACTTGTAATGAATGGTTCTCAAAAACTGATGTTTCGCATTTTAAGGGGGAGCTGATCATTACTTCTTAATTGAGTCCACATTGATTAGATTATCAAATGCAGTGGCCTATTGCTGTCCAAACGGGTGATATCGGGTTGTACAGCGTCATTAATTCTCTCCAGAGAATTAATTATCCAACCTTGGGGACAGGATAATCAATAAAAAGTTGTACACTTTGTAAAAAAGTAAATAAAATATTGTATTAAAAAATGTAGCTTTTATGCTTTCATTACAGCATTTAGAAAAGCGTAAAACTCAAATTGCCATCCTGGTCTAGCATATGTCTACCCTGCTGAGTTTCTCTTGTGGTGAGAAAGAAAGAAAATGTCCAGTAAAAAGAAAGAGATAATCACGAATGCATAAAAAGAGAGAGAAAGAAAGAACAAGGGTTAATCTTTGTATTTTATCGAGCTTACCAGCTTCAATTGTATATGTCTTTGTCTTCTGATTTTTGGAAGCTGGTGTAAACCACAGATGTCACTGACCTCTAACCTCTTAAAGCACCCAACAGGTATTATAAATAAGTTGTCAGTGATGATTGCAGTCATGAGGGAAGACAAGTAACAGGACACAAGGACAAAATTAGACATAATGTTGACTTTTAATGTGAGGAAATCCAGCTGGGCAAAAGAGTGCCTATCCTTGTGCTACAAAATAAATAAATGTGAAAGTTTTTGTTTATTTCATTTATCATACCTATAATACAACCAACAGTTATTTGAATGCCTAATTTGCATAATTATTTTTTTAAGATAATTCATAATAAATTAATATTATTGTTATTCATTTGTAATTTTAGTATTCTATATTCCTATATATATATAATGTGATATAGTAAAACTGTCTGTCGAAGACTATGTAAGCCTCCTCTTTCTCAGTTCAAGAACTCTTGGTAATTGATATCGCCTGTTATTGCTTTAGTGTAATGCAAAGCTCTTTGTAAATAAACAAATGGACCACTGTTTGAGTGTCAATTAATATTTGTATAAAACATTGTTAGATATCATTGCCGGTGGTTCCTAACTATGAACGCAATGGCTGTTAGTTCAATCCCGGGCTTGCGATGAGTGCTGGTCTGGCCACACTAGAAAGCTGTGTACAGTAAAGCAGTTTATATAACCGGAAGTGGAGATTTGAATAATACAGCATGGTTGAGAAAGCATGAAAATATATGAAAATGAATAATGTTTCACCCGTACTAATGTAAACAGTGTCAAAGGTTAGTGCATTTATTGAAATAGTTTTACTGTAATGCTTATACATCATTTATACCAATGATTCTGGATAATAAATGATTATGTATGCGTTGCATAAAATGAAGTTATCTCTAAGAAAAAACTTTTGAAATTACAAATGTATCATATTGTCTGTGAGAGGAACTATCTATAAGTTAATGTAACTCTTGTTATTTTTGTTTTTTATGCATACTTTGTGCTGAGGAGTGCCCAATGTCCAACTTGTATAAAGATAATAAAAAACATTCTGAGAATCACTATATATCTAAAAATATTAATGGGCTGAAACAATTGTATGCATGTATAGTTAAAAGTTGAAACTATTTTTAAATGAGCATAAAATGTACACCTGTTACATTGGCATGAGAAATACACAAGAAGTTGTCACAATTTTATTAAGATCCACCATGTCATTTCTATATATTCATTGAGTTATGTTTTATAAATACATGAAATATTTGTATTAGAAACATCTGTGCATGAACCCCACTTGTAAAATTTAAAATTTGTATTCTTTTACTTCAGACCAAAGCAGACATATTCTGATGATCCCTACGAATTGAAACTGGCGCCAGGATTTAAAATTCATGTGGCAAACAAATTGTCTGCCATCCTTGACAAGTGAGTAAAACCCATCAATTTTTCCCACTTTAATCTCATTATCAAAAGATTATAAAAGAAGAGGAATGCGGTTGTGACACTAACTCTAAGTGTGCTGAGAAAAGATACCTGCTAAGACTTTAATGGTGATGTCTAATGTATTTATATATATAAACATATAGATATAGCAGAACTCCTCGTATCTGAACTAAGCCAAGAGTTCATATAGTAGGAGTTTGCCAGAAAAGTCTACATATTAGTGTGACAATATTCTGCATCCCAGGTGATGGCAATCAATCTATTTTCTTTTGTGGGAAAATATTCAGAAAATAATTTCCTCAACAGTAATTGTCAGTGACAAGTGGAGACAAAAGTCTGATCGTCTGTATCAGGTTAAAGAGAATGTTTTCTTTTTTTTGGTTTCTCAACGGTAATTAAGACGCATTTGTCGTGATTATTTCAGTTGTAAGTGAGAATCTGGTCATCCTTGAAGGGTTCATCACTAGACAGAGTTAAAAGTGTAACCACTGGGCCTTAGGATTAGTGCCCAAGGGGTACATTTAAGCCCAGGTTGGTCCTACAACCAGGGCTCTTTTATTTACATTGAAGGGTCCCAGGTTGGGTTATATTAGGAGTGTGCCGAAAAGTCTAGATGTAAAGTGTTGATTGAAAAGTCTAGATGTAAAGTGTTGATTGAGAAGTCTAGGTGTAAAGTGTTGATTGAAAAGTCTAGATGTAAAGTGTTGATTGAAAAGTCTAGATGTAAAGTGTTGATTGAAAAGTCTAGATGTAAAGTGTTGATTGAAAAGTCTAGATGTAAAGTGTTGATTGAGAAGTCTAGGTGTAAAGTGTTGATTGAAAAGTCTAGATGTAAAGTGTTGATTGAAAAGTCTAGATGCCTGGATATGAGAAGTTATGTAAAAAATCTGGACAAATAACAAAGAGAGATTTAATATTTAATTAATCACCCATGACCTGTTGCATTAAACGAAATAAAAATAATTTTAATTACAATTTAGATATTGACAATAAGTAATTTAATTTTTTCTTCTGTTCGCCCCCAAACATGGCATATTGCCACTGAAGCACCAGATTTATAGGAGGTGGCAACCTGATTTGGGTAATAAGATGGTTATTCACATTACATTTAAATTTTTACGTGTTGGTAGAGTCTGAGAAACATGGAGCAGGGAGGGAATTCCAAAAGCATACAGTTTGAAAAAAGTAGCTATCAGAGTAGAAAATCTTCCATCTTCTATAATCCTTTACAAACAAAATGGTTTGATTTTGATACTCTTCATGTAATCATCAGGGTATTTATATTGAGTGAGTAGAATATGTTTTGATACTTCAGATATTTCACGATAAAATGCTTTCTTTTGAATTGTTGTGATCTCGCGCATATCTGGCAAAATTATTACAATGTCAACAATATGAAAGAACCATTTAATAAAATAAATTCTAACAAAATACTAACATTTCTGAAAAAAAAAGTAAATTCATACAAAAGAATATACTTTTAACTCCATCCACTTTACTCAAAAAAAAAAACATGTCACCTGATGATCCAAAAAGGCTGACTTTATTTACTAATTAAGTTAAAATATCTAACCCACCACAAAAAAAATCCCAATTACAGAACTCTGCATTAAAAAAAAAAAAAAAGTTGATATGCCGTAAAATCAGACCAATCAGATATTTCAATTTAACCACCATTTTGGAATTTTTTTTAATGAACTTTTGTTATTAGCTTTCCAGAAAATACCGTTTAGTCTTGCTGATAGTTGATTATTGTTGTTTAGATAGAAAAATGTTATTGATGCAAAAAGTTATGTATTAGAAGAATAAAAATATTTACATTAAGCAGTATCCTGGAATGTAACTTGATGGGTGAAATGTCGTTCTGCTAGTTATGTTTTCACTAAGAATGTTATTAGACAGTTTAGGAATTTAGCAGACAAAGAAAATAATAATGAATAGATTTTAAAAAAAAAGCAATATATATATTATTCAATTGGAATTCATTACTGAGATGAATATTGTTTATAAATGTATTTATTGTGGACTATTATCCTAAAAATACTAAATCCATTCAGCAGTGGAACTGTGGAATGTCACAATCTAATATTAACTGAAGCAATGGAGAAAACATTGGAAAATCAGAAATGTGAACCAGAAATAGCTTTGGCTTAGGCTATTTGTGCCAAAAATGCTCTTCAGAATTATTCTGGACATAGCCCAAATGAGCTTGTTTTTGGATCCAACATAAATACGCTGTCAGTTTTTTGTAAACCAGTTACCCATATTAGATGCTTCAACAACCAGTGATACGGTTAGAATAAATTAAAAATACCTTACATTTTGCAAGAAAAAAGTTCATGAAGGCGTAATCAATTGAAAAAAATTCAGAGAGCACTGTGATTTAATCATGCGGATTTAATTATATGGATGAATGAGTTGTGACAGGGGACAGTGTTTACTATAGAAGACAAAACTACATGTCCAGAGTCAACTGTGGAAGCTAAAAAGATGTATTTATGGATTGAATGATCGACCCATGCATGGTACAAGAGAGGAATTGAATAAACTAAAACGAATAGTAAGTGCACATGGCAATGCAGTATTTCTTTGGCATGATTTATCCGAGAACTTGATGGGTATTCTGGCAATGTGTGTAGATGACTTTATATCTTGTGGAAATGATTATTTTTAAAAATATGTGATTTCAGAATTAAAAGAAATATTCAAGGTTGGAATGCATGAAAATGGAACCTTCAAATTTCTGCGATTGTGTGTTAGACGAACGCAAGATGGGGGATCATTATAAAAAAAACAATTATGTGTCATCTATTTCTCCAATAGATATAAAGAAAGGAAGATCCTTAAGAAAAAACTATGAACTGAGTGAAGAAAAGACAGATTTAAAAAGACTAACAGATCAAATGATGTGGGTATCTACCCAGACTCAACCTGATGTATCATTTGATGTGTGTAAGATGAGTCATACCGTAAAATCTCCTAAAGTGAAGTTACTTTTTGAAGCCAACAAGTCACTATTAAAATTTAAATCAAAGACAGAATCCATATCCTTTCCACAGCTGGGAATTCTTCAGATTTGAGTGTAGTTTGCTATTCTGATGCTGCCTATGCCAGCTTGGAGGATAGTTCCTCACAGGGTGGATTTATCATCTTTGTTTATGCTAAGATGAATAGACTGGCTCCTATATGCTGGTCATCAAAAAACAGAGCTCATTGGCCTCCGAGACTCTTGCACCCAATAAAGCTGCTGATGCAAGTTTATTGATAGCTGCCATACTGCAAGAAATTTTAAGATAATTCAAGTTGTCTGAAATACTTTGCAAAAAAAAAAAAAACAATGCATCTTTTGTAGAGACCTTAAAATCATCAAATCTTGTAAGTGACAGATGTTTGAGAGTTGATGTGGTCAGAGTAAAGGAAATCTTGGTAAAGAAAGAAATTCAAATTGAATGGATCAGGGGACAGGGACAGGTCATAAACTGTTGGACAAAGATGGGAGCCCCGACTGAAATTCAAAGAGACTTATTGTGCTAATAAGCCGTTTTCTTTGTTTTTTATTTATATTTTTTCTTTTTGTTTGAACTTTGACTTACACCTGATACCAGAAGACACCAGCAATGGAGTTATGGAACTTGGTGGCCTTCTTCTATATATTTAGTTATGTCCCTTGTCTCAAGTGGATATCCAATATATCGTCCAGCCAACAGTAACACATGTTTATCCTATGTCATAGGAAGTACTAAGTGAACTCACAATACCTTTGTTTTATTTGTTATGAAATGGTGTAAAAAGTCAAGAAATGCAAACCTGAGAGGAAGAAGAAATGAAATAGCAGAAAAAAAAGAATAAAAATTATAATGGAAGAAAAAGAATAAGGAGAAAAAAATGAAGTGGAAGAAGATTAAGTGTCATCAAGTAGAAACCCATTGTTAAGAATAGCGCAAATAGATAGAAAGAAGATGAAATTTGTTAACGGACAAATCCGTGAATAGCTGATCATCATTTTGACACAAATATTAATTTATTTTTATTTCGGACTATTATTCTCATCTTTATTAGTTGTTGTTTTCATCTTTATTAGTTGTTGTTTTCATCTTTATTAGTTGTTGTTTTCATCTTTATTAGTTGTTGTTTTCATCTTTATTAGTTGTTGTTTTTCACGACGTTTCGGTCAACTATTCCTCTGGCCTTCGTCAGGTGGTAAACGCAACATATAGGAACTTCGAATCTCCTAACTGCATTCTCAGCGACCACTGCCATTTGTAGATGTTGTCATCTCACCACGTTTTGGCCAAGTAAACCTCTGGCACGCTTTGGGGAGGATTGAAACAGCTATCTTCAGACAATGTCAATCTGGAACCATAGAGATTCAACGTCTCTGTCAACTGCGCCACAGGCCGCGAAGGGCAATCAAGGTTGGATTCTTTGATCTTATAAATCCACGTTTATTTATTGTCTGATCTTCCATAGTCAGATCCGTACCGATTGGTATCTATATTATTCCTTAATTGGAATTCATTTTTGAGATGAGCATTATATATATTAATTTAGCAAAAACGTGGTGAGACAACAACAACTACGGATGGCAGTGATTGCTGAGAATGCAGTTAGGAGATTCAAAGTTCCTATCCGTCGCAGTTGCCACATGACGAAGACCAGAGGAATAGTTGGCCGAAACGTCGTGAAAAACAACAACCAATAAAGATGAAAACAACAACTAATAAATATGAGAATAATAGTCCAAAATAAAAATAAATTAATATATATAATGCTCATCTCAAAAATGAATTCCAATTAAGGAATAATATATACACAGACACAAAGTTTTTAGCTTGCTTTGATCAATAAATGAAGTTGATGCTTGCCTGTAATTAGGAAACAGTATTTTACAAACATAAGAATCCAAAATAAAGAAAACGCAACTTCGAATAATTGATATGATTGAAGATATAACCATGTGAAAATGCAACAATTATTGCTAAGAAAGAAAATTAAGGGGATCAGTTGTTTTCCTTTTTTTTTTTCTTTTTTTTTTATTTGTGAGAAAGTAGAGAAAAATTGGTAACATGCAGAAACAGTATGTGTCGGCCATGTTGAATTAATGAATAAGCATTCTGTTCTGTATGTGTGAGTAATGAAGTGAAAGTTTATGTCTGATCAGCCAATGAAAATGCTGCTTTAAATAAGAATCAAACAGAAAGAAGGAGTTCATCATTTAAAGAGGTGGCTGGCTGTTCTTTAGAGGTAGCATAAAGTAATGACGAAACAAAATAATTATGGTGAAGTACGGTAAACATAGAATCTGAAGTATTAGCTCAGGTGATGACTGGGGTAGTGAAAGTAGAAAATTATTAGTGGGTAAGGTGCCATGCTACCACCTCAGAATATGCAATTGAGAGTGAATCGTAGCAATGAAATTGTAGTAATCTATTAATTGTAATTTAAACAAATGAATATTAGTGGAAAACATGCATCAATCACTGTTTGATTTATGTGCAGAGGCAGTTTTTTTCTGAAGCACTAGCATTATTTTCTAAAGGAGAAAAATGTGCTTAATTTAGTATGTATATATATATATATATATATATATATATATATATATATATATATATATATATATATATATATAGATTAAAAATCATTTCTTTTTATCTGAAACTTTTAGTGTAAGACACTTTTTTCAAAGAAGACTTTATTGTTTTTCTCCACGCAAACATACACATGATCTCAAGCTGTATGTGAACTCAAATGCTGACTAAAGTAAACTTTTTTGCAAAGATATTGGAATGAAGTTTAGTTTCGGCAAATGTGCCAAGTGCTACATCAAAGCTGGGAAGAAGGTTCAAACGGAAAGCATATAACTTGAGGAAGATACTGACATCAAGGACTTAGAAGAGCAAGAAAAATATAAATACTTTCGCATAGAAGAGAATGATTTAATTCAACATATCAAGCTGAGAGAAAAACTTGGCAGTGAATGTATAAGCTGTGTAAGGAAAATGTGTAAAACAGGTTACAAATAAAAACAAGGTAACTGCCATTAACCAACTTGCCACGTTTAAGATAACATGCAGCTTTGCCATTGTTGACTGGCCAAAATGGGACATGGACAGACTAGATACTAAAACGCAGAAAATGTTGCCATTGTACAGAATGACAGAGGAGCAGGAGGTATGAGTTTCTCAGAGATTGACCATCAGCATCGTGCCACTATCATGAGCACTGGGCAATATCTGATGAGCTCCCAAAATCCAAACCTCAAAATAGTGCTCAACATCACGAAACAAGTTCCAGCAGAATAATCTCCATCATGAAACTGGCCAAACATTTTGGACAAGTCTGTTTTACAAATGAGACAAAGTCAAAAAACAAGTCTGCCACAAAAATACTCCAAAAGAGTCGCCAAAAATACACCAAGAAATTCCATTGCAAAAACCTTGCAGAACAGTATGCCAATTATTTTCTGGGTGAACTGACCTAGGAATATATAGATAAAGAAAGTTCTATGGACTGACTAAAAAGAGGATCGCTCTACTATGATCCAGAGAGGATTATAATGGCTGGCCAAGATCAAGACTTGATGATCAATGCTTTTAAAAAGATGAGTGGTCTCAGCAATGACAAGTGCAGGTTCTGCCACACAGAGGTAGAGAGTATGAGCCACCTGACATCCAGCTGTAAGGTTCTGTCGAGGGATGTCTACGATATGATAGAATACAATGGAGTGTTTAAATATCTCTTCAGGACGATTTGTAAAAAGTTGGATATCGAATGCAGCAGCAAGTCCTGGGAACATGTTTACCAGAAATAACAGTCGGAAATAAGTCGTACACTATCCATTATGACTAAGCAATTCCTACAGCTACGTACTTAGAAAATGGAGCAATTAAAACTGACATAATAATATGGGACAAGGCAAAAGCAACAACCTTGGTAGAAGTCAGTGTCTCCAGTGACGCTCGGTTAAACAGAGCTGAGAGGGAAAAGATAATGAAATACCAAAGTCTTAAGAAAATGGAATCTTAGGAAGATCTCTAGTATTCCAGTAATGATAAGAGCAACTGGACTCGTGAAAAAGAATTTCCAAAACTACCTGGTAAATATACCCAGTGAGCCAAGTGCAAGAGAAATTCAAACAATTGCACATAAAGGGACAGTTAAAATCTGAAAAACATCTCTTAGAATATATGAGATAGCGGATGAATGTCTGACATTCGGTATGATACTCCATCCTCAGCTTGAACAAAATAATAAAATTAATAAAAAAGACATGCATTGCTACAGACTTAGAACAATCGTCAATAACATCAGACGTATCTTTTTCTCTCTCATTGAGGGGCTGACTCATCGAGGTTAATACCATCTGAAGTGAAATGAAGAAAAACAAAAACAGTCTTCTTTGAAAAAGATGTCTTACACTGAAAGTCTCGGGGGGATGATTTTAATCATTTAATAAAATATTTTATGACATTTTGTTTTATAAAATTTTCAAGTAAAAAAATAAATTTTTTTTCTTTGTGTATGGTGACAAGCAAGCAAGCAAGATCACTATAATTTTTGTAACACAGATATACTGACAAAGAAATGCAACAAGGTATATTATTTTTTGTACCTCTCCAGGAAGTTAGACACAAGGTCAGGTGTTAAGTTGAAAAATCAGTGCACTAGAATTAATGCCCCTGGCCTACAAAAAATGCCTGAGTAATCCCGTCAGCATTCTCTTGATAGGAGTGCCTCAGCAATAAACTAACCTATTCTCAAAGAAAAAGTAAAGCCTGGGAAAATGAACCTCCTTGGACCGAAAACGAAAGTCGCTGACTGATTGTCTGAAATGAGTTAATTCAATGAAGTGTTATGGTTGATTAACTTTGTGTACTTGAAAAAAAAAAATTGAAAATCTGAAAGAAAAATGATTCTATTAAAGAATGCTTTTCAAATTAATTTCAGGGAACTTGAATTTCGATCCAAATCTGTTGTTGAGAAAACTAGTAAAATTAAATCTCCAGATTCAGGTAAGTTTGAAATTTTCTTTTACATCTGCTTTGTGTGCGACAAAATCGGTATTAGTTCTGCATCCCAACTGGGCTTATGTGGGGTAGTTACTATTTGATGCTGAAATGGTCATTGTAATAAGTTGACTGATGAATGTGGAATTGTTGCATTGTCTGATGTGGGGTGATTGGTTTTACAACATTGTTAGACACAGACAAAAGCACAATGGGCAACAGATGAAAAACACATGGATTAAGCTAAATATAAAAATGTATGCTTTTATTTGGCTATAAGGTAGAATGGTTAGCTTCAGTTGCTGTCTTCAATGATGATGGTTGAAGTTTTGATATCCTATTGTTGTGGTAGAACAGCTCGACATGCTGAGATTTTGCCTTTGCTGTCAATGTAGTCAAGTCCCGGGATGTGTCTCCCATCCATTTTCTTGTTTATTTAGCAGCAGTTATAATTGTGTGCAGATGATTCTTCATAGAATTACCAGATTATTAATATTCTCTGGAAAATGAATTAAGAGTTGTTCAGCTATAAAATCCTACATAAACATTAAGAAAGACGCTTTTACCTAAAAAGACTAAAAAAAAACAAAGCCAATGACTCTGAGTACCGAGTGATTTACTTTTTTGGGCCAAGTTCTTATCTCTGAGCTCAAAATTGATAATCAGAACCCAGCAATCTTTGTAAGATTCTGTCGGATTAAAAAAAACAAAAAGAAAAACAAACTTTGAAGTCAGGTTTTATGGAGTTAAAGTCTAGTTGTAAATCAACAATTGTTGCAAGAACCAGTTGGGTGTTCTTTAAAGCAAATCGTCTGACATTTTCAAATTGACTCAAGTATGAACCAGCAACCGTGTGTGGGGGAAGGGGGGGGTCACTCGGTGGCCGTTTCACAAGAATACAAAGAACAATGACCTTTACATGGAAAAATATGTATAATTTTATTAGCAGTCACATAAGGATGGGATTCGGAAAAGAGTCTCTACTTAGAAAAATTTAAGTTTCGTGAGCCGTGTCACCAAGTGACAGTTTTTCCTCTCATTAAGGACGACGTCTCTTTACCATAAAAATCTCTCGAACGAGTATCTTGAGACGAGACTCTCTCTAAATTGGGAACCCTGGGAGAGAGAATCAAGTCAGAATCTGCCAGTCCAAAAAGATGCTTCTAAATATATAATGTTACCAACCCGGATTTAGACTTGACCAGGCCACTGGTTTAGTTTTTAGCCAATCAGCGGAATGGCCAAATCCGGGTCCGGCAGTCAGCGTATTTCTCTCTGAAAGAATATTAACTATCATAGCTAGTGTACAAAAAAACAAAGGAAAAGGGGAATTTATTTATTCATTTTTTCTTTTTTTTTTTTTTGACCCTATCACACAAGTCAAGTTTTCTTAGCAGATTTTCCAGTGTTGTCTTTGTATAGTCACAAATTATGTCCCTTAAATTAATTTCAAATTATCTCCCTTGAACTATACTAGCCATGGTAGGAAATTAATCTTCAGTTTTTAAAGTACTAAAAAGACTTGCATATGTGAAATTGGAAATTAGGGACTCTTTTTCGGTTCTTTGAGCTGATGCTAAGTAGACACATCTGGCCCAGCTCTCATTTTACATGGTTATACAATATAAGTCCAGTGAATAATCACTCTGCTTGGATGCCTATTGCCTGGACTTTTGGGCATTAAGACAGTATGCCCAGATAGCTACCTGTTTTAACATTGCACCTTCTTTGTTGTATAAGTAAGTTGTATATTATTTTAACTGCTCAAGATTCTGTGTTTATCCTGGCAGTTCCTGTCTATTATCAATTGTGTTTAAGGACTGTTAACAGACTTTTGTCTTAGTAATTATGTCAGTTAAATTGTATGTATCATATCCCTCAAATGCTTGTATTTGACAAACCTTATTTTTTACATCTCTACTGTTTTCTTTATCATTGTCATTTTATTTCTGACTCAAGAAATTTTATTAAAAGCAAAAATAAAGAGAAATCTGTATGATGTCTGTAACAGTGATGGAACGAAAATATTATATTCCAAAAATTACGTACATTGATCAAATAGTTTTATTTTTATAAAGAAAATAATTTTTAAGCAATTAATGAGAATTCATAGGCATAACAACAAAAATCTTGCAAGTTTGAATGATTGCTGAGTTATCTCGTTTTTTTGGGGGGAGGGGGGGTTGCTTTTTATTTAATTGTTTTTAAAATAGCAGACAAGACGGTCGCTCTTCAGTTATTCATAAAATTTGATTTTGTTATTTTAAAAAAACTACTTTGTCAATTTATGCGATTTTTGGAAAATATATATTTGTTTTGTGATCGGTATGTACATCATACTGATTTTTATTTTTTATTTTGGTTTTTTAAAATAGGCGCAATTCTGGACAAGAACTAAAAATATTAATCCAAGATGGTGGCATATGTGATGTTGTGTCACCATAAACATGTATTAAATGCAATAAACACCAATATTTTAAGTTTATGGTAAAAAGTAGTAGATAGTCATGAATCAGCAGTTTTTGCAGGAGTCAGTCGACACTCGATCTCTGCTACAAAAATCATCATCACCAATCACTGCGTACTGATCAACATCATGTGGTTAACAACAGATCTCCAATCATTTATGTCAGAACAGCTAATTTCAAATATACTGACGGTTTAGTACATGTCGTTTTCAAAGTGGAAACCTAATAGCGCTTTGGAATCTTTTATCACTTGTTTGAATCTTATGCTGCGAGATGAGGTTGTCTGAAGATAATGGCTTACTGACCTAAAATGTATTAAACATTGATGTTATTTTTTTTCCTCTCTCTTCGCAAAACTCAATCATGTTCTGCCAAGCCAAAAACAAAAGCAACAATTTTACTCTTCAAAACTACCAACAAAACCAAACCAAACACCATGAATAAATATTTGAAGATATAAAGAACTTGAAGCATAAAAAACTTTTACCGAAATTACTAGATTCGGCATTAAGTAACCCAAAAAGGGTTGATATGCCATAAAACAAAATAACCAAACCAAATCACTTGTTTGCGCCATGTTCTCTTTGGTCATCTCGAAGGTCTTTTGGTAGGTTTTATGAAAGCTTTACATGCAGGTGATTCTGATATCAGTCTCATTACTATTGATTCAGCATTTTCTCCAAAAGGGATGCTTCAGCGAATTCACTAAACGATTTTACCGGTTGTCTTTGACCTCCATTCTTTTGTTTGATTTCATATATTTCATTCTTTCCATTTTTTTGTATTTCATTTGTGATGGCACCACATGGTCCCGCTCGACAGCACCGCTATTCCCAACACTGTGTGCCATGGATTTGTTCTCCATTTTATTTGCTTATGGCTGTATCTTCATAGTTTCTCATGCTGGTGGCCATCGAGGGGAGCGCACAGGTCTACAAGCACTCTATCCTGACAGAGTTTAAAACTGACTTTGTAATCTAGTAGGTGATGCCCTTATCTCTTCTCTGCAACCTCTTTACCACAGAAGAGACATTGTGAACCTGTCTCTGCTCTATTGTTATTTTCATAGCAAGTGTTCATCTGAGCTTCAATCTATGGTCTCTCCTTGCCATTTTTTCACAAAATCACTATCAATAATATTGTGCCTAAACATAAACATGAATTCCATGCACAAAGCTTCTTTCCTAGAACTGCCCATCTGTGGAACTCTGTTCCGCTTGTTTACTTTCCAACTGACTACAATATTGTTGTCTTCAAGTTCAACATAAACAAGTTCTTATTGAACTGTCCTCTTAAATGTAATTATACCAAATTTCTACCACAAACGATTACTGCACTACTGTCCCAATGCCTACCATACATACATTAACCTTTATCCTCGAGTGGCCTCCAGGCCTTGATATGTGATGCCACCTCTGTAAAAAAAAAAAATAAATAAATAAAAAAACACAACTCCAAGGGAAAGTGCAGACTCTGTGTCCATCCATCGAGTGATCAATTCAGTTCTCCATCTGCTCAGAGCCACGATCTGTGTACAACTGTCCCCAACTCCCAACTGTCGTCGACCATTGCCAAAAACCACTCTCAACTAAACCTGGTTGTAAAATGTCATAAACCCCTTGCAAAGTGCCCACAATCAAAATCTAAATATATCTCTATTTATTGTTCCATCCTTTTGCTATCATTACTACACCATGATCAACAATTGCATGTCAACCTTCTTTTGCCCACCACAGTGAACAACTTTCCATCTATTGTCTCTTCATCAACCCTATTTCCTATTTCTTTTGTTATATTTATTTTACTTCATTCGATGTTGACAGTACCACACATTTATTTTTCCCTTTGCAGGAATCCGTCTACTTTCATCATCGAAGGATTTTCTTGACGAGAATTCGATTGTTGCAATGGTAAATTCCAAAGCTTCCAAAGGGAATTCATCCAAACTAGCAAATTCCACAGAGAACATGTGTACAAGTTTCATTAATCACAAACGAGAAAATTTAAATTCACAAAGAGTAGCAACTTCTTCAAGTGACAGGTAAATAGGCTGCCTTCATCTTCTGATCTTTTTTCCAATATTTTAGAAATACCCAGTACTATATCTGGTAGATATACCCAGTACTAAAAAGCTTGCTTCGTGAAGTATATGCCTTTTACTTTTAAAATTAATCCATGAAGAATCCCTGTGATTTTCCAGAATAGTCAACAAAGCAAAAAACGGGTATAAAAATAAATATACAACAAACAAATGTGACCAAAGGCAATATAAGTTATTCTTCTACCTAACATTATTGACCTTTTCATTTATTTTTAAAGTTTTCTGTTTTTTTATTAAAAATAAAAGTTGTATGAAATTTGTCGAGTTAGAACAAAAAAACAAAATGGTGGTCAAATTCGAGCCATAGTCAGCTTCGATGATCTCTCAAAAATTAAATAAAATACTGATAGAAATGCATGTTAAGAAAAGTTAAGATAAAATTCAATTCTATATTTCAGAAATTTTGAGATGAGGATTTGATAATTTGAATTACTTGGTCTACTTTTCTCATCTTCGTATAATTTGGATTCATCAGACTACTATCTATTCTCATCTTGAGTGTGATTTCCACAAGGTTTCGGCCAATGTATCTCTGACCTTCTTCAGGTGTATCTTGTCGGACTCAGGAATTGGAATGGAACTTGAGAATTTGGCTGATGGAATAAGAGCATGCTACCCTGTGAAGTCAATAAAGGGTTCCATTCAAAATTCCGTCTAAATTCCAGAGTTCAACAAGATACACCTGAAGGAGGTCAGAGATGAAAATCACACTCAAGATGAGAACAGTAATGCAATGAATCCAAATAAACATAAATAACCAATCCTCATCTCAAAAAATCAGAAACATCATATTCTCATCTTGGTTGTTATTATTTCAAGATTATAACCTCCAACCTTCTTCAGGTGCATCTTCTTATTATTTACTTGCCTTCCCTACTAGGGCAAAGTTAGACACAAGGTCGGCTTTTAATCTGAAGAAAATCCAGTTCTCCAAAAGGGCCACCTAGGATTAGGACAAAAATAAAAATTGCTCCAGTCTAGAAGAATTTCTCTGTCATTGTCCGAAAACAGAAAAGATGAAATGTAGCACCAGAAAAGATAATTCACTTTACTCTTGTGACATAACATACACATAAGCAAGGAATTTGCAAGGAGGAATATTGGGCAATTAAATTTGATATGGAGTAATCTATATCTATACTCCTATAAATTTGTTTTTCTTTTGTGTGTATTGATATTCATATTAAAACCCCTTTTTTCTATTTATTTAGAAAGAAAATACAATTTTCTTATACATAGTTTGTGGAATTGCATTCACAAGCAAAGGATCCAGCTAATTTGCATATTCTTTTAAACATTCATTTTAATTAATTCCCTATTAGGTTTTTCGGTTTTCTTATGGGATGATCATATTTAGTTAACTATTACGTGTAATTATATTCATGCAGATATTTTACATGATTTATACTTGCATAATATTTGCGTAAGAAGTTTATAGTAAACACAAAATTGTTTCCATATATATTTATGTATACGTATATATTTTTGTTTAATCTATCTATAAAAGTGAACATGTCTGTGTATCTGTGTGTCTGTATGTGTACATTTCCCTACGCAATAACTCTGTCAATTTTCAGTCTACAGACTCAAAATTTGATATACAGGGTACTGAGATTTGGGAAAATCTTTGTAATCCGTTTTCGTCAAGAAATTTGGCTGTTAAGGGGTCAAAGTTCAATGATTCGACATTTGAAAACTCTACCAAACTCCCCCGCCAATTTTGGGTTTAAAACACTTAAAATTTTAGATATAGGTTCCTTGGACATGGATCTAACTTAATAACTTGATTTGAGCCCCAAACAATAAATGTTAAGGGGTCATAATAGAGGTTAAAGTTAAAAAAAAATTGACCTGTGCAGTCTCTATCAAATTGCTCCAGACAATTTCTGGTCTAAACATTTGAAATTTTACATAAAGGGTATTCAGAGATAGGGCAAGCTTTTTAATTGGTTTGGGTCGAAAATTTTTACTTACCAATATATAAATGTATGTATGTATGTTTGCATGTCTGCCTAAAAATTTCAACAGAGGCGACGAATTTTACCAAGATCAGTATCATTTTGAAGTTCGACTTTTCAGACGACAAATATCGAAAAATTGGCTAAAAACATTAATATCTTCACCTTCAACTGAGCACTTTTCTACGGGGGGGGGGGGGGGGGGACGATTTTTCGCTAATATTTTTGAAAGTCATCCTCTACTTTCGATTGTCTAGCCTTAATTTAAACATAAGTCACTTCCGGTTTGTCGGTGGTGGTAACAGCAAAGACGTCAGGTTTTTACCCCGTTCTTTTCCTCTTTCGTGGTACGGGTTCAAGCCTGCCTTCCTACTACCACTTTTTTTTTTTTTGCTCAACATACACATCCTATCACCAGGGCAATGCCGGGCTGAAATGCTAGTAATATATAAAAACCAGGACATTTTTTTTTTCGTGATGAAGAGGAGGTAAAGGCAATTAAAGCAGTTAAATTTCCGGTAACTATAGGAGGCATAAAAGGTGTCAGAGCATACATAGAAATGACATCATCAAAAATGATTTACCTTTGTTATTAAGTCATAAGTCAATGAAAACTGCTGGAATGATGCTAAATTTTAAAAGTGACAGCTGTAAAATTTTAGACAGATATTTAAAATTGTAAAAGACAACTTCTGGACATTATAGTCTTCCATTGACAAATATGCTTTTGAAGGCTGAAAAGTCACCAAACTTTATATTAAATTATGAAGCTTTAAAAAAAAAAAAAAATGCTCTAGAATTGAGAAAAGAATGAAGGCTGAGAAATTACATAAACAGTTTGCTCATGCATCAAAAGAGAAATTGGTATTATTGGTGAAAGGCAGCCGGGCCTTTCATGAACTTTGAATATAAAAAAAAAATGTTATGGGTGCTAGTGTTACATTATTTGGACATGGAGAAGAAAGGTAAGGAAACTATCGTGTATCTGTTTGCTTCTTTCTCTTTTTTTCTTTACGTTAACAGGTAGGAGAGATAGATAGTGGATGGAACGCTTTACACAGTTCGCTGTAGCTGTTTGTTTCTTTTTGCTTTCCACTAACTGGGCTTAACAATATAATGGTAAGGAATGGAATGAAATTGCATGTTATGTGGTCGCCCTTTGCAATGATCACAGCATAGTATCTGTATTATGTTGTGGTAGGCAATGCCAAGGATCACAATGATTATTATGATAAATTGTTAAATTATTTAGGCTAAAAATATACCAAGAAAAATGTTTTCAAAGAAAAGAATGTTAGTTAAAATATTTGTTAAATATTTTAACTGAGGAATTTTAACTCAAAGAAAACTCTTATGAATAGAGTAAAAGCATAAACAAAGCTAGTTTGGAATTTGGTTTAGTAAACAATGATGTGGCTTTCGTGACAAACAAGATTGTTCACTCTGGCTGATGTAAGAGAAACGCAAGCCAAGAGGAATTAAAATTAAGAGAGAGTCTGTTACAGGAAGTTGAAAAGACGAGTTGTAAGTTAGCTAGCCAGCGGAAAGGAATTGTCTGCTCTGCAGTCTAATGGAAACATCTATGGACCAACAACGAAAATGTAAGGGAGAAGGTTAAGAACTGCAAACTCAGAGACGTGGAACATTTGAAAATACGGATTTGGAAATGATAACTCGGCATTTTAGGTGTTCCATTCTGCAAAAGATGCCTTCATTTCAGGTGCCTGCCATTAAAGAGGAAGATAACGAATGAGGTATGTGTCAAGCAGGCAAGGGTATTATTCACCATTGTTAAAGACTATCTGTTATTGTCCCATTTGTTATTATCGTGAATATGCGAAAACACCCACAGACACATAGAAAAACTATTAAATATACACATAATAGATCGACACATACAGACACCTCATATTATTACATTACATTTTCACCCCAAACAAGGCAAATTGCCACTTTGGTGTAGGGGGCTACTATCAGGGGCAACAACTACTGGGGTACTATGTAGGGATTTGGGCAGCAAGATGTCGGTTCACATTACACTTGAACTTCTGCACGTCAGTACTGTTGGGGAAGTAGGAACTTGGAATGGAATTCCAGAGTCTAGCGGTTCTGGTGAAGAAACTATTGGAGTAAAAAGATCTTTTATATCTAGGGATCTCTACAGTGTGGGGGTGGGATTTAGCTGCCTGTCGGGTTTGTCGAGGGTACTCACGTCGTGGGGGGCACAAGTGATTGCAGTTCGTCAGAGCATTCATCACTAAAATACTTGTAGAAAAGGCAGAGGGATGCAACATTTCGTCGATGGGACAGAGGCTGAAGCTTAGATGCCAGTTCAGGGCCTATCAGGTTTGCGACTCTCTTTTGAACCTTGTCAAGGAGCGAGAGACTAGTAGCAGATGCACCAGCCCAGATGTGACAGCAATACTCCATACATGGGCGAATGGTGGCCTTATAGAGGTACAGGATACTTTCGGGTGTCAGTAGTTGTCTAGCACGGTAGAGAGAGCCCACCTTTCTTGCAGCAGCCCTGGCAATGCCTTCAATGTAATTGTTCCAACTCATGTTTCCTGTGAACGTTAGGCCAAGAGTTTGAAAGATGTACTCTCAGATAAAGAGTCGTTGGCCATTGCTATAGGTGGTAGAGAGGGTTTCTTGTAATTATTGAATAAAACTAGTTTAGTCTTGGCAGCATTGAACGCGACCAACCACTTTTGTCCCCATTCCACCACAGATTGGAGGTCTTCCTCTAGTGTTTCTGCCATTTCTTTAGAAATGTGTTCATTCGTCTTCCTGTCATGCCTGCCATAGAGTGTAGTGTCATCAGCATATATACCCATCTCAGAGGCAATTTTGTTTGGGAGGTCATTTATGAATATCAGGAACAATAGAGGTCCAAGGATAGAACCCTGGGCCACCCCCGCATTTATATCATATTGTTTAGATGTACGACCGTCGAGGACAACCTGGATTTTTCTCTTATCTAAGAAGGATTTAATTATGTTAAGTATTCTACCAGTGATACCATATGATCTAATTTTCCTGAGGAGACCCTCATGCCATACCCTGTCAAAAGCCTTAGATATATCTAGAGCTACCGCTCTGCCCTCCCCCGCTTTGTCCAGTGAATGGTATATACGTTCAGAGATCACAGTTAGGATGTCTGCTGTGGAACGGGCTTGTCTAAATCCATATTGTTTGTCAGTCAGAAGTTTAGCATCTGTAAGATGATGGACTAGAGCATGGTTAATTAAGGTCTCAAATATTTTGGCAAAAAGTGGGAGGAGGCTAATGGGGCGATAATTTGATGGGTCAGTCCTTTCGCCAGAATTCTTGAATACTGGTACAACAGAAGCAGTTTTCCAACAGCCCGGAAAGCAAGCTTCATTAAGGCATTTGTTGTAGAGTTTGGAGAGAACTGGAGCTACTTCGGCTGAGCACTTTTTTAATAGCACAGCTGGGATAAGATCGGGTCCACATGCTTTTGAAATGTCAAGGTTTTTTATGATAGCATGCACCTGAGCAGGGGTGGTTTTCAGATCGTCTAGCGTGGCGTCTGTCCACATAGGAAAGTCAGGTAGGGGGTGGTTGGCAGGGTCCAGTGTGGAGTTTAAGGCAAACCGACTGGCAAGCATGTTAGCCTTGTCGGTTGCTGAGGAGACAACCTCGTGATTGTTGGTTAGTGGGGGAATTGTTGATTGCCCATTATTTACTACACTGTTGTAGATTTTCCAGAAGTCTCGAGTTCCTAGTTTTTGTGCTTCAATGCGCTTTTTAGTGGTTTCCGTAAATTCTCTCTTAGCTGTCGCTATCCTCATAATTTTAACTGCTAGATGATACACGAGCATCAATTACAGAAACATGTATACCTTATATACACTAGACATACATAGACACAATTATATAAACGACAAGCAATGCTCTTTGTTTTATTTATTTATTTATATTTTTTTACACACAACATTTTTGACAGTTGAGTTTCAGATTTTTGGACAGCAATGTCGATAAAGAGAGATTAAAAAAAAAAAAGATAATTGAACAAGTAACAAGGGAGTAAAGAAAAAAAGTTTTTGGAACACAATAGTGTGAAAAAAATATAATGTTGTATCGGTTGAAAATTTTTCATGCCTTTATGGATTATTTATTTGAAGAAAAGTTGGTTAAAATATGTGAACGAATAAGAGAATATTGAACTTTGAACTGTTAATGTTTTATATATTACAGACAATTCTTAAGCTCCATCAAAAAAACAAAAAAACCTTTGTCATTAAATTTCACTCCAATTATGTTTTAAGTATCAAATTGCTTATTGTAACTCATGTTCGTCTTTCACCATTTTACCCTTATGTCTCCTCTATTGATATCATTACAGAATATAGGGAACATACCCCTGAGCCAAAACAAATTCCGTCCAAAATATAAATGCTAATTTGTGTTCAGTATTATCAGCCATCACACAGAGGATAGAAAAGATAAAGTGCAGCATTAAAACACATACTACACTTCGCTCCTAGTTTCATCTTGTCGAACTCTAAAATAAAGATAAAACTTCCCAAGTTAGAAAAAATCTACTTGAAGAACGTCAGAGGTTACATCGGCTAAAATATTGTAAGAATAACACTTAAGATAAAAGTAGTCCGAATAATCCTAAAATTCCATTTTTTGTCATCGTTTCAGACTTTATACATACAATCATCTCGCTTGATTAGTACGAGGGTAGTTCCAAAAGTAAAGCCTCCTATTTTTTTTAACTCAAAAAGTTGAAGAGCTACAAAGACAGAAATGGTGTCATTAAAGCGAACAACCTTTTATGCTCCAAATTTATTTTTCTACATGGTCATCACCATTCTCAATGATCTTTTACCAGGAATCCAATGATGCATCTCTGCTTCTGACGAACATCCATGACAGGGGTGGCTTTCTTAAGAGTTTCACACCGTCAATATCTGCAACAGAGAGATGAAACTTTCAGGTCATGAATGCATAAGTTCAGCTGTCATAACAATGCAATTTGCAATCTCTTCTAGTGTGGGATAGCGTGGGACCTATTAGTTTATAGACTTTTTTTTTTTTTTTTTTTTTTTTTTTTTTTTGACCCTATCTAAGAGACCAAGACTACTGGTAGATTTACCAGCTCAGATGTGGCAACAATACTCCATGTCTGAGTGAATGGTGGGTTTGTAGAAATACAGGATACTTTCAGGAGTGAGTTCTCATATGGTAGAGGATGGCCACCTTCTTTTTAGCAGTATTTGTTCTAATTCATGTTTTCTGAGAATGTTCAACCATGAAGTCTGAACAATAAGCTCTCAGGTATGGTGTTATTAGTCATGGCAATCAGTGGTTAAGAAGGTTTCTTATAATTGTAAAAGGAAAGAAGATTAATCTTAGTAGCATTAAATGTTATCATCCACTTTTGTTCCCACTCAACTATAGATTGGAGGTAAGTTTCTTAGGTTTCAGATATTGCTTTGGATATGTTTACATTTGTTTTGTTTTTTTAATTGATCCCATATCTCGAATTTGTTTTGCTCTTTGCAGTTCTGATGATGAAAAACTATCCGAAGCTGCTATCTCATTTCAAGACATAAAGAAGAAAGATGAACTACTGACCACATATGCCACTGCCACGGCTCCGATTCTAGTCATTAAAAAGACCAAAGAAGACAATCGCGGAAAGAAAGATAGAATAAAATCTGATGTCGAAGCGGAAGTCTGTGTGAATGGTGATTCAACCACGAAAAAGAAAAAGAAATGTAAGGGAAAGAAAGATTATTTGGAAGAAAAAGATAACACCGATGAAGAATTAATTCCCCAAATTAGCAAAAGCAAACATTGTACGGAAAATGACTCGTTAGAAAATGAAAACAATCGTGTAAAGAAAAGAAAATCTGATGTTGAGGCAGGAGTTTGTAGGAATGACGACTTAAACAAAAAGAAGAAAAAGAAAAAGAAATGTAAGGAAAAGAAAGATTATTTGGAAGAAAAAGATAACACCGATGAAGAATTAATTCCCCAAATTAGCAAAAGCAAACATTGTACGGAAAATGACTCGTTAGAAAATGAAAACAATCGTGTAAAGAAAAGAAAATCTGATGTTGAGGCAGGAGTTTGTAGGAATGACGACTTAAACAAAAAGAAGAAAAAGAAAAAGAAATGTAAAGAAAAGAAAGAAAATTCTTTGGAAGAAAAACATAAAAACACATACGAAGAATTAATTCCCAACATTAAAAAAAACAAACTTTGTACGGAAAATGACTCATTAGAAAATAATGAAGAAATTCTTCGAAAGAAGAAAAATAAAAAAAATAAATGAAATTAATTTAATAAAGTTAAAAATGTTTCAGCGTCAATTTATTTTTCAAAATAAGTCATAATTCATTGCAGCACATCAAGTTTGTGTGTTCTACCCACTTCTACCTCCAACATATTGCAACACGTTTAGTTAATCATGCTTATGAAAGATTTAAGGAGATAAATTATTAATTATTTATTTTAATTAAAATCCTACACATTTAAATAATATAAATAGTCATTATTGAGTGGCCTTTTTAAAAGTAGTCCGAATACTCTTTAACTAGAAGAATGCAAGTAAAAATGAGTTCTTGTCCAGAATTCCCTCCATATTAAAAAAACAAAAATAAAGAAAGCCCGTGGCGCAAAGAAAATACTCTATTCCAAGAATCACGTAAATTGATCAAGTAGTTTTCTTTTTATAAAGAAAATCATTTTTAAACCATTAAATCTCACAGGTTTTGAATTGTTCAGTTATCTCCTTATTTGTTACATTTTTTTTTTCAAAATGGTGGGCGAGACAGTCCATCCCCCAATATTCATAAAATTTTTATTTTTTTCTTATGCATATGAATAAAAAAAGGTGCATGTATCTGTGTATAAATATTTAACCGATAAATACTTAAACTACTGGTCATATAACACTGAAATTAACCATACACCAAGGATGGGTTTATAACGAGTAAAATCTTTGTTTGGATGGATGAATAATACGTACAGATATACATTGGCAAGTTGAAATGCAAACTGTTCATTTCAACTTGCTGACATATTTTTACTTTTTTATGCATATGCCCAAATTCAATTAATTTCTTCAAGTCATTTAATATTAAACCTTTCTTACATATTTCTCAATATTTATATCTGTAGGAGATGCGGCTGGAGTGCTAAATGTTTTGGTTTTGATTCTAGCTGATGGCACCTAAGTCATTTTTTTTTTAATCTTTTAAAATCAGTACTATTAACTAAGTATAATATAATATTCTACAGAGGATTAGCTTTCTATTACAAAGCTAATTCTCTGTAGACTAAATATGAAATCTGCATGAATTAATATATATTCAAGCATATTTTATGACCTGGCAAGACGAGGTGTCCCTGCTAGTTTAAAAATAAAACTACTTGATCAATTTACATAATTTTTGGAATATGATATTTTCATTTCATCACAGGTATGTACATCATACAGATGTTTTAATATAGATGAAATTCTAGACAATAACCAGAAAAGATAATGGAAGCAGGTCATTTATTTATTTATTTTTTTTTTTACTCGTATGGGCTTATTTTCATACACACTGGATTAATAAAAAAAAATTAAATTAAAAACAAAAAAATATGAATTGGAAATCAACATATTCAACATATAACACACAAAACATTGTCGCTGAGAGATCAACCCACTAGATTGTAAAACTGAATGATCATTTGTTTCTTAACTGATTTTTTGGTGCTTCTGCAGATAAAGACACACATGAAATTCTTATCCCGAATAATTCTTTCATATATTTATGTGTCAGACGAAAAAATAAGTATCCTCACCAAAAATTAAATGATTAAGAAGTTTAATTAAAAGTAAAAATCAATTTTATTGTATTTGGCATGAGTTGTTTATTTTAAGAGAAATCTTAACATTTGCCGAAATTTATCTCCCGTTTTTTAGATGACTCTTCAAATTTACTTCATACGATAAAACTGCAATTTACAATAAAATTGATTTTTATGTTTGATTAAACTTGTAATTTTTTCTAATTTTTGCTGAGGATACTTAAGTTTTTATTTGGAATGTCATTTTCATTTGTATCTTTATCCATATAAGCAGGGAGAATTGCCAAGTGCTCCAATGGACTCCTGGTGGGGGGGGGGAGACTCAGAAATGAACTGAAAACAGACAATCGAGAGAGATTTGATTACAACCGAAAGAAATGGGGGGGGGAGGGTGATCTGCTCCAGATCAAAAGTGATACTCTGACTGTCTCATGTCTCACAAGATGCAGGAGTTCCTTCATCTAAGTAAGTCTTTATCTGTATAAGCACTAGTTTTTCTTGTATACTTTAGCAACACAGAATACACTCTAAAATATGTTTTAGTTCTGGGATTGAATAATATTTGAAAAAATCCATTTTAATTGTTATACTTACGTAACGTGACCCAACACATCCTCAGTCGTAAAGTAGACAATGAATAGGAAAGAATCAACTTTTTTTTTTTTTTTTTTACCCGTTGTAACAACGGCATTTATTTCTGGGTACTTTCTCAAATAAAAACATGATCTCTAATGTACTCTTGAACATCATCCACATCTCTAACGTGATCGTCTTCTCTACCATGCTTTTTCTCCTTTTTATAGTCTTTTTCTCTATCGGTGACAACATTTCACATGTATTTGCATACACGCTTTGTTATCATCATCATCAGGATGGACTCCTTGCCCGGACCAACATGACTCTTCCTCTTCAGAGTTTCCCATCTTCCATCAGCTGCCTTAGATCTTCAGTTTCAAAGTTGGCCACATGTGCTATCTGCTGGATGTACGTGGATCTAGGTTGTCATTTGCTTGCGCGTCCATCTTGTGGAGTCCATAGCAATACATCACTCACCAATTCATGCTTGCTCCTTAAACAGTGATTGGAAAATCGTAGGCGTCTTTCTCTGATGGTATTAGATATGACAGGTAGGTTGCCATAAAGTTGCTGTTTCATGGGATGATTTTGCCAAGATATATTTAATACTGTTTGTAGCATACGGGTGTATGTGCCGTCTAGTTTTCTTTCCAATCTTTTGGTGAGTGTCCAGGCTGTAGCATCGTAAACAACGATGGACTCTACCACTGCCCTGAAGAACTACCTTTTCAGTTTGTTAGTTAGCCTTGAAGTCCATGCTGGACGCAGCCATCCAATGCGGCCCATGCTTTTGAGATGCGAATTTAGATATCTCTCTCTGTTGCTGCTCAGATACATAAACTCAGTGACTTAGTGTTGTTATACTTAGCCATAATTTACAACTAATTTATTAAGTGATGCATCTCTTACTAATTTAATGTTAATTATTCTCAGAGAAAGACTTGTTGCACGATCCTACCCCCCTCTCTTATTTTATAAAGTGTCTATCGCGCTCATTTCTGTCATTCTCTCTGTTTTATTACCTTTGAATAAACAAGCCATAAACTGTAGATAGGAATAGTCTATATCAACAAAAGGAAATATTGCTCATAAGTAATAATGCTGTTTGACTCATTACTGGAGACAAAAGGCAAGAGAGAAGAAAAGGAAAAAGCTGAGAGATAGTGAATAGAAAAAGAAACTAATTTTGAAATTTGTCTTCTCATTTTTCAAAATTTAACTGGTTTTGCGAACTTATGTTTTCCCTGATTCAAACAATACTTAGTTATAGATGGAAAGAAAAAAGAGGGATATATATATATATATATATATATATATATATATATATATATATGAGCAGAAAGAGACTAATTTGGAATTTTGCCTTTTTATTTATTTTTTTATTTAACCAGCTTTACAAACTCAGTTTTTCCGGATTCAAACAATCTCACCAGAATTCAACGGGTGAACCAACAGGTCACTTTTTTTTTCTTTCTAATTTCTTCTGATGCTGACATTCCTACACCATCTAAAATGGTTCAACATTAGACAAGAATGTATCATACTCCTCCAATTGATTATGCCTCGTTTTTTTTTCCCCCCTTTATTTGAATATGTGTATATTTTACACAGATTCTCTACTTATCGTTCTCAGTTACATCCCCTGTCTCTCACTTCTAGTTAAATGAACACTTATATAACGTTTGATCCTGAGCCAAACTGGTAACAGATCTCAATCCTACGCAATAAATGATCTCATTTCAAATAAGAAGCGGATAACTCCATAGATATATACACATAGTTAACAAGTAAAATTCACAAGTTGTTTATCACAGAAAAAGAAGTTTCTATTTCTCTCACCCTCTTTCACTGTATGTTGTTTGCCTCCTCTGCCCATTCTTTGCTCATATTTTATATGGCATCTATTACTCTCGCTTCCACAGCCCTTAAAGCAGTGAAGAAACGGATAACCCAACAGATATATATACACAAAGTTAGCAAGTAAAACTCACAGGTTGTTTATTACAGAAAAGAAGAGTTCAATGTAGTCATGTCCTCACTCTAAACGAATGGATTTCCAATGTGTCCTATTTACAGATGAGACCCGTGCTACTCTTGACGGTCTAGATGGATGGGCTAAAGTTTGGAACTCGAACGGAACTCCAACCCCTTACAGAGTTCATCGCCAACAAGGAGGTGGAGGCATCATGTTTTGAGTGGGAATCATTGGGGATAAGTTGGTTGGACTATTCCGAGTTCCAGAGGATGTAAAACTTACCAGCAATGCATACATGGCCTTTTTGGATAAACATTTGTCGACATGACTAGATGACCTACCATTGTCACGTAGCTTTTAGATGATTTTTATGCATGACAATGCACCATCACATTCTGCTAGAGCGACTGCAGCCTTCCTTGAATCTATGAGCTTCTTTGGAGAAACCTTCATGAGCTGGCCACAGTGTTCTTCAGATCTTAACCCCTGATCTGAAATGGAACATGTACATCAAGTCTGTTGCCAAGGTCGCTGGAAAGATGGTGGGATCCTTAGAATAGTAGTTGATGGGCAAAAATCAGAAGCTCACAGTATTAATGCTGGAGTCCCACAGGGGTCCATCGTGGGCCCAACTCTTTTCCTGATTTACATTAATGATCTTCCAAATCACATCCTTACATCATTTGTAGACATTTATGCTGATGACACTAACATCTATGGTAGCACATCTAAGTCAGTAAACGACCAAGTTCTCTCTCCTCTGATCTTGAGCACGTGGTACAATGGGGAAAGAAGTGGCTGGTTACTTTTAATGCATCTAAAACCAAGCTTCTATCTTTACATCATCAATGCTCTGATCCCTATCTGGCATCAATTGAAATGAATGGCTCTCGTCTTGAGGAGGCCTCAAGTTTTGACAGGCTTCTGGGCTTGACCTTCACTCTTAAATGAAAGACGTACATCAAATCTGTTGCCAAGGCCGCTGGAAAAATGGGAGGATTCTTCTATCGATCCAGTAGATATCTTACTGCTGATGCAATTCTCTATCTATATAAGAGCCAGGTACGTCCAAGGATGGACTACTGTTGCCACATCTGGAACAGGAGCTGCTAGAAAGGATTTATCCTTCCTTGATAGAGTTCAAAATAGACTTCGTAGTCTCATAGGAGATATCCTTTTCTCTTCCCTGCAACCTCTATCTCACAGAAGAGATGTTGCGAGTTTGTCTCTGATGTATCGTTAGTTTCATGGAAAGTGTTCGAATGAGCTTCAGTCTATGGTGCCCCCTTGCCAAACTTTCACAAGAAACACTCGTCTAGCTGAAAGCACTATCAATTCCCCCCACTCGTTATCTGTGCCTAAACCTAAACGTAGATTCCATGAACAAAGCTTCTTTCTTAGAACTGCATGCCTGTGTAATTGTCTTCCATTTTCCTGCTTTCCAGCTGACTACAATATCGCTGTGTTCAAGTCTAACGTAAACAAGTTCTTGATGAGCCGTCCCACTTGTTAACAAATTTACCGAATTTCCATTACTAACGATTACTATATTATCCAATTTCTACAGTATACTCTTTAACCCTTATCCTTGAGTGACCTCTTGGCCTTGATAAGTGGTGATGCCTATGTAAAAAAAAAAAAAAAAAAAAAAAAAAAAGATATACAAACTGCCATTAGCGTATTACGCGATGTTCTTTGTGTAAACAAATCAAGTTTGAGCATTTTGGATGATGTCAAAACATCGTTAATTCTCTACGTGCACAGCAGCCGAATAGCGTAGTGGTTAAAAGCCTTGACTGTTGTTTGGGCGGTCGGGGTTCAATACTGGCTTGAGGTAGCTGCCTGTCTAGCTGCACTGATGAGCTGTGCAACAGTGAAACAGTACTGTATGTAGATGACTATATATATATCTCTAGACAAGCAACTACCTCAAAGACACACACACACATATATATACAAGCTGGCAGTCGAATCATACAAAACGCTTAAGCATATTTTAATTAATGCAGATTGTTCATGTATTATTATAGAACCAATTCTCTATTGATTATTTTATGTTACAAAGAATAATTTGCCCAGTAGACTAATTCGCAAAAAATTTTTTTTTAAATAATAATGTCATTCATCAAATTCCATCTGTGTTTGTTTACAATATCATGTCTATTTGGGCTTGGCGATGAATGCCCTGGAAAAGTCACTTCTAATTAATGTTTAGTTTTAAAATATGCAAACAAAAAAATGCTTTGCAACGATTTTAAATGATACCTTTTCTTTTATCGTAAATTGAGTTCATTAATAAGAAAAAATTGAAGTAAAATGGTGAGATACACTGGAACTTGAACAGATCATTCGATCTGTAGTCGAATGCTCTACTAAGCTATATCTCCAAATTATAATAAATCTGCTTTTTTGTTTGTGTTATTTTTTTTAAGTAATGATTTGCTGAAATTTTATTATTTCCCTTGGTTGGTATAACGTAAAATATTCTTTCTTATCTATAAGAGAAAAAGCTATTTTTAAGATCTGATTTTCGATACTTATCGGATGAATTTCTGTACAAAATATATCTAAGAACACTGCCAGACATATAAATTAGCTTTGTGTAGAAATTTACAAAAGTTACGCTTAGCCGTTTTGGAAAGTCTGAGGAAGGAACTCACACACAAAGTGACTTTTATATAACAGTAAATATTAGACAAACCATTTAGTCCTGGAGGGTCTAATCAATATTATTATTATTATTATTAGATACTAGCAGTTCTGCCCAGCTTTGCTCGGGCCCTATGTACTGTTCATAACTTGTCCTACGTGTGAATACACTTTTTGTAAGATTTCAAATGTTTAGACAAAAAATTGAGTAATTTTGTAGGGACCGCAGAGGTAAATTTGAAAAAAACTTTGACCCCAACTTTAACCCTTTAACAATTATTATTTTAGTCTCAAATCAAAATAAAAAAGTTTTACCCATGTGCAAGTTACCTACATCAAAAATTTCAAGTATTTAGACCCAAAATTGGCGGAGAAATTTGGTAGAATCGGCAGAGGTCAACTCTTTCAATTTTGACCTTTTGGCAGCCAAATTTTCAGCCAAAACTGATTAAAATGCTTGTCGCATGTCTGAATACCCGTTATGTATAAATTTCAAATGTTTAGACAAAAAATTGGCTAAGTAGTTTGCTAGACACCGCAAAGGTCAAATCTTTTGAACTTTGACCCCATTGGCAGCTCAAATTTTCAACCCAAACATTAAAAAGCTTGCCTATCTCTGAATACCCTTTATGTAAAATTTCAAATGTTTAGACCAAAAATTTGCTGAGTAATTTGTTAGAGACCGCAGAGGTCAAATTTTTTAAACTTTAACCTCAATTTTGACCCCATAACATTTATTTTTGGGGCTCAAATCAAATTAAAATGTTTGATCCATGTCCAAGTAACCTACATTTAAAATTTCAAGTGTTTAGACCCAAAATTGGTGGAGGAGTGAGTAGAGTTATAATAGATCAAATCGTTGAGCTTTAACCCCTTAAGAGTCAAATACCCCTTATGTCAAATCTCGAGTCTCTAGACACAGTTATTTGGTAGGGAAATGTACACACACAGATATTTTCATTTTTATAGATATAGATTTTGAAGCCATACAAGCACAATTGAAAACTAAAAAAAAAAAAAAAAATGATCAAAAATTTCCCCCTGAATTAATCATTTCAATTGTCTTTTTATTGCAAACAATGTTAAGACATAATGAATTCCAGCTTTCAGTGAACATATCTACTTGTGTTGTGGCTAGAGTTAACTCCATTGAAGATAATTGATTCTATCATTAGAAGACATTTTTGTGAGAATTAGTACAATCGTTCACTGCATGTAATGATAAATTTTGAAATGTGTATGTCCTATTGGTGCAAGCCCTAATATCGCATGACATTGTTAATCCAATCTGTTTCTAAGCATAATTTCTAAACCATAATGAGCTTTGCCTATTGATGCTTTTTTTTTTTTTTTTTCTGATCGATTAAACTGACTTTTAGCCATTGTTCAAAGAATCAAATAAGTGTATTTTGTCCTGTGATTTCCACTCAACAACAATTGCTAACTGAAAATGCTCTATGGCATATTTTTCTTTGGTCTGTCTTTTCTTTTAGTTTTTGTTTGGCTATGTTGTTGTCTCTCATTCACATAGCCGGCTCCAAAGGAGGCACACAGTGGCCCACAAGTATAAAAAAATAAACGCAAAAGAAAATAGGCGCTTACAAATTTTGCATATATCCGCTGTACTGTGTGTGTGATACAATTGATTCTCTAAGTGTTAATGTCAACACCTTAGGTGTTTGTTGAGGCCATGTTCGTCCATCAGTTGGTCAATTCATTTCCTAATCTGCTCAAAGCTACAACCTGCTTTCAACTGTCGCAAAACTCAGTCCCTCTCCTAAACTAAGTCTAAAAATACTGACCCTAACCGGCCTGGTCTTTTGTCCCACTCACCACCAAACAGATTAACTGTCCTATTTCAAACGGCCTTTGCATTCCTTTGGTGACTGCCCTCTCAATGTCTTTATATTAACTTTACTTTCTATACTTTTGTTCTGCTGATCAATTTATTTCTTCGTTTTGTTATAGTTTTTCCAATTTATTTTGTGAATCATTAACACTGAGAGGGGTGGGGGTTCATGTTACAAGTCAAATGGTGCATTGCAACCATTGCAATTCTGTAGTAGCTTTACATTTCATTCACTCATTTTTTTGTTTTTCCAATAACTTGTGCATATTATTTGGATTCATCGGACTACTGTTCTCATCTTTAGTGTCATTTTCACAATATTTCAATCGATATAACCTCTGACCTTTTTCAGGTGTATCTTGTCAAACTTGGGAATGTTTCTGTTGAACTCAAGAATTTGGACGGAATTTCGAGCAGAACCCTTTATTTACTTCACGGGGGTAGTGTGCTCTTGTTCCGTCAGCCATGACTGGATAGAGGTCCTAAGTGATTCGCAATTGTATTTTTTCAGTCGCCTACACTGAGTATTGAACTTTCAACCTTCAGGAGAATATCACTTTTTACAACTGATTTTTCCACCACTGCGCCATAGGTCCTTGTGAAAATCACACTCAAGATGAAAACAGTAGTCCGATGAATCCAAATAATACGAATAACCAATCGTCATCTAAAAAATTCAGAAACGTCAAAACAACTTGCGCATTTTTGTATTGTCATGGAACATCATATTTTTTTTTTCATTTTTCCAACTTGTTTTCTCTGTGTACGTATTTGTGATAGTACGGACTGCCCCTCTCACATGCAGAATGCTAACTTGGAAAGTGATTCAGTAGTTGGACCTGAAACAGGTGGACAGCATTGGCACCTGACAGGTTGTTTGATGATTTCTGGTAGACAGCTGAGAGTTGCTGAAAGAAACACACGGAAGTAATCATTTCCGTTGTTCAGCTGGAAGTGACTGAGACAAAGGTTTTTACACTTAGAATTTCGGTTGAAACTAAAAAATATTTAGCAGACAGGGTTTGGCTTAGAGTCGATTAGGGTAGATCCAAGAATTGAAAGTTCGGCAGAAATTTAGATCTGGTCAAACAGACGATAAACTGAGCTGATTTCAACCAAAAAATAATGATGCTTTGACAGATAAATTATCTCAGTTGAGTACTAGTTGATACAACTGGAAATTGAACTACTTATATGATTTTTGGAACATGATATTTTTGTTTAGCCATGGGTACATACATCATGCAGATTTTTATTTATTTCTATTTTTTTTTTTAATACAGAGGGAATTCTGGAAAAGAAGGTAATGTTATTTCAAAAGATAAAAAAGCATTTTAATGCATGGCATGCTAAATTTTCTTTTGATAAAACATGAGAGATTTTTTATATATGTGCAATGACAGTAGTTTTATATAGCCTTGATTGTACCACATCAACTAAACAACTAGACAATCGCATTGAGTTGTTTCAAAATCATGTAATGCGTTTCATTACAGGACGTCGCCTGATCGACAAAAACTATCCACTCTCCGTCAAACTACTTCCCTACTCAGTCTATTTGCTAGAATCAAAAGTAAAACTCAAACTTTTTGGCCATGTCAAACGATCAACCACTAGCATGTCAAAGTTATACTTTGAAGGTATGTTAGAGGCAGAGAGGAAAGCCAATGAGAAGGTGGGGAGAAAATAGTTGAGTATCCATCAACCAAGTTGCCCTGGATCGGAAAGAATGGCAAAAAATAAGTCATGTGTAGGTTCGCAATCTGCACCAAGTGAACAATGCGACTCATAAATATGAGAGATTTTAATAAAAGAACATAATGTTATTTCAAAAGAAAAACATTCATGGATACGTAAAATTTTCTTTTGATAAAACATGAGATTTCAATAAAAGTTACAATATTAAAGTTAACTAAATTAATGCAGCGGTCATCAAATTCATTATTTTGCATGTTTGTAACAAAACATTCAATTTACACACAAAACATTGCTTCTTCATATAAAAAAAAAAGATAAGTTTTGAAGAAAGCATTCAATTATTCAAATAAAACAGACAACTCAATTTGTTTAGATAAGAAAAAAAAATTAATTTGTTTTATTTAATTGTTCTCAGCTTTTATAAGTTTTTTTTTTTTTTTTAACTTAATTTTTTTTAATTCCACTTTTGTTCCTGTTTGCATTCTTTTCATATTTACAAAATTCTAAATTTATCACATTTGGGAGGGGAGGAGGTGACATTTGACCTGAAAGAGAAACAGGCTAGAAAAGATCAAGACAAAAAAAGAGAGAGAAAGGGAGGAGAGAGGGGGGAGGGAAATGAAACTGGATCCATATCGATTAGTCCAGTCTTTCTTTTTTTATATGAAGCCCCCAGATTCATACATTACTATATATATATATATATATAAGTGGTGCTCTGCACAGTATAATTCTAGGAGCCTCATATAATTCAATCATTTTTTTTTAAATTGTGCATTTATTCTCCAAAACAAATAGGAAACGTTTTGAGGCTGAACATCATAAATTCTTTTAAACTTTGATCAAAAACCGCCAGTAAAAAAAAAAAAAAAATGGTTTTGATTTCATCATTGAAATGTAGAAAGAACCAATATTTAAAAAGGAAGAAGAAGAAAAGAAAAATGTTAAATTCTAATTTCTATGATGTTTTGTGTTGAAATCTGATTAAAAGTTGGTAAAAACTTAAATCAAATGGAGGCTTCAAGAAATGATTTACTGATAAATGAACCAGTGGCGACCTAGAGGTTGTCAATGTCTGTTGAGCCAATTACGATTTTGAATAGAATATGTCTACTGCAAATACAATAAAAAAAAAATCTTTGCAGGAGATTAAAAACAATTTTTTAAACATTTTAATATTAATTGTTAAAATTCTAAAAAGAAAAAAATACCAAATTAAAATAGTGTATGAAATAGATATGTGATATATTTGTCTATTTACTGGCCCTTTGAAGTTTTAGTCTCTTTCCTTACCCCAACTGGAATGTTTAACTATTTGATTATACTGACATTTAACTCATTCCTAAGAGCACTCATACAATTAAGTTTGAATAAAATTTCATTAGTCTTTTTTTTTTTTTCTTTCCCAATTATTACATTCTGCTGAAATTAAAAAACGACACCATCGAGAATATATTTTAAATTGACATTTGAAAACAAAATGTAATAAAATTATGTTCTTGGAAGAACAGGGCATAGAAGTCAATTTAGATTAAAAAAAATAATATCTATGAAATTAAGCAATAAATACATTGCATGTCAAGTGTGTATGCCAGTTTGATTGGGGCTTAATTTACGTAGACGAAAAGCAGAGTTAATTTATGTTGGTACACTTCGGCTGAGCTCCAAAAAGCCCGCCCCTCCCAGGAGTCACCACCACATGAACATTTGGATGTCAGTTGTTAGTTATTCTGGAATCAACACAAGGAGAAATGGTTCATCCAATCAAAGACCTTATTTTTAAAAAGGAGAGTAGCCAATTTTGAATAGATGGGAGCGTGAGAGAATAAAGGAAGGGTAGCAGATCCAGTACAGAAGCAGCAGTAGTAGAATAGTAGTAGTAGTAGTAGTAAGTTTCCATGGAGACGTGTACAGTAATATATCTTACATTGAATGTTACTTTTAGGTAACTATGAGGTCATCAGAAATGACCTTCAAATAAAAGGTTATATAACACACGAGTGTATACACACACACACATATATACATACATACACACTTGTAGATGCACATGCATGCACACACAGACGCACCTTACATTTGTCTTTTAGTTGGGTGGGGATGATTGGTGTTTGGGGAAGTAGGGATGGGTGGGGTATAAATGTGGAATGTGAAAAATGAAAGACTAACTCTTGTTGTAGGCTTGCAGCCTGGGGAGGGGGAGGGGAGTTAGGGTCCTACAAAGATGGTATACAGCCGCTTATCATTTAGGCTTTGGTCAGCATCTGAAAAATGAATAAACAAAAAAAAAAAAGATTTAGAAAAAATAATTTATAAAAATTTACATTTGTATAAAAGAAAGTTGTAATTTTATCCATGTAAAAGTCAGGAGGAACTACACAAGACATACTGGTACCTATGCATCTATGTCAACATTATCTAGACAAAAAAAAAATGGTGGGGGGGATCTTCTAGAGATCCAAATTGCAGCCACCCCCAATGAGATGAATAGCATGTGACCTTTGCATGTGATTTGAAAGTTGAAGAAAACAGGAAGAATGCTAGACATGATTAAGTTCTTCAAATGCTGAACTGTATTGCTCACCCATTTTTATTGTTATCCTTATAAAATTTTTTTATTGTTATCCTTATAAAATTTTTTTTTTATTGTTATTCTTATAAAATTTTTTTTTATTGTTATTCTTATAAAATTTTTTTTTATTGTTATTCTTATAAAAATTTTTTTTATTGTTATTCTTATAAAAGTTTTTTTTATTGTTATTCTTATAAAATTTTTTTTATTGTTATTCTTATAAAAATTTTTTTATTGTTATTCTTATAAAATTTTTTTTATTGTTATTCTTATAAAAATTCACTAAATATTGGAGAATATCTTCCGTATTTAAAATTATTGAGGGCAAAAGTGTAACATTTCTATTAAAACCTCTATCGCTTATTTTTTCCTCCTCCCCATCTTTCTCCTCCATCCAACCAATTCTTCTCTAGCTGGACGCATACAAACTACTTTTTATAATGGATTTCTTGAGGAATAAATCAGTATTTTCTTTCTAAATCAGTAATTAAAATGACTGAAAAATTGACCACCTTTGAAGAAACTTAGCCCAGTTGCCACTGACCCTCTCTCTCACTCCATCCCATCCAAAGAATAAACATTGGTGGTAATTTAAAATTATGCTCGATTAACAAAACAAAAATACAAAAAAAATACCTATAATGTACATATTCCTCACAGAACGAAGATGTCATATTTAAAAAAAAATGACAAATTTATTCAAGTAATTTTTTTAAAGTTAAGACAATCAAATTTTATGATTTTACTGATTAAAAAGCTTTTCATTATTTTGAATCAAATAAAATCTCTGCAATTGAATTTAACTGTCGTACTTTAAGTTTGGTCAATTAAAACAATATGGTTTTATGGTTTCTCTTGGCTGCCTCCTTGCTTCCTCATAAAATTTGATTTTCTGTTTTTTTTTTGTTTTTTTTTTTTAACTAAGTGTAATTCTAAATAAGCATGTGAACATTTTTTTTAAATTTTAGATATTCATCCGGGGCAACGCTAATAAAAAATATACCAAATTTGTGGTTCTTTGATTTCTAGTTTTTTTTTTACTTTTAGCTGGGCAAACGCATACATATATATAGGAGCACCCTTTATATAATGGATTATTGTTTCATTAATATCTCGAATGTCCAAGTTGTATTTTGGTGTTTTGCGTTCAACCTTCTTAACACAGTAGGATACGTTTCTTAAGATAAATTATTCACTTTTCTATCCTTTTTTTCTTGATTTATTTCTTATGTTTTTCTTATATTTTTTAATTTTCTTCGCTGATGATGATTATGTACGTAAATTTTTTTTCTTAAACGTTATATTATTAAATTGTTTTTGATAAAAAATAATGGACAAGAATTTCTCATTCATTATTCGATGTACCCAGGTTAAATTTTCCTATAGCAAAAGAAAATTTAGTGATTATTCAGAATTCATCCTGCAAAAATACAGAAAATCTTTACAGTGTACGTACCTGTTATGCAATGAAAATGGCATATTCCAAAACTGAAATTGATTAAGTAGTTTTTTTTTATATTGAAAATCGTCCATTGAAAATTGTAGACATTATGACTGGAAACAAACAAAAATATCTTGGAAGTTCGAATTGAGTTATCTCTCTTCATTTATTCAAGATAGCAGAGGAAAAAGAGACCTCTTTCCTGCTTTCTCATTAAATTTGAGGGTCTTGTAAAAAAAAAAAAAAGAAAAAAAAAAAAGAAAAAATGTGATTTTTGGAATATGACATTTTACTTGCATCACAGGTATGTACACAATATAGAGTTTTCTTTATTTTTGTTTTCTAATATAGGGAGAATTCTGGAGAAGATTGGAATATCTATTGTGCAATTAATCAAAATTAAAAATCACCCATTAAAAATTTGTGATCCGTTTGGCAAATTTTATCTACAACAGATTTCATTTAGTTGTATATTTTAATAACATTTTTTTTAGCAGCAAAATGTGAAGATGTTTGAAAATGTTGGCTTAATATTGCAGTTTACTTACTTTTTTCTGCTGATGATTTTTGTTCTTGGTCGGGCGTCCTTTGATCATTGCATAACAAAAAAGCGTGACAAACATGACGAAAAGGAAATAACTTGTATGCATCAAATGTAAATTGATAACAGAACGATCCCTCTAAAAGTAAAAAGAAAAAAAAAATTAATAAATGATGAAAGCAAGAGTGATAAACGCCATACAAAATAAGGCAGGGAGTGGGTTAAGACAATATAGTAACAGAGGGTGAGAGTGATATTCAGAAATTGATCATATTTTTTTACTAGAATCCTTGGAGATGAGTAATCTGTATATTTATTTATTAGTGGACCATTATCCTCATCTTCATAATTATTGTTGTTTTACTAGGTTTCAACCAACTAATCCTCTGGCCTTTGTCAGTTGGTTAACCGTGATGGGATAGAAATGCTGAGTCTCTTAACTGCATCCTCAGTAATTACTGCCTTCCATAGTTGTTATCTCACCACGTTTTGGCCAACTAATCCTCTGGCTGGCTTTGAGTAGGATTAAAACTGCTATCTTCAGGCAATGCTCACCTATGAATATTAATGTTCACCTATCAACAACTATGAAGATAACAGTCCGCAAATAAAGATACAAATTACTCATTGCAAAGGATTCCAATAAAATAATATACCATTTGGTATAGACTCGACGATGAAAGATCAGATAAGAACGAAAAACTTGGATTTATAAAACCCAAAGATCCAACCTTGATCGCCCTTCGGGGGCCATGGTCCAGTGGATAGAGGCGTTGAATCTCTACGGCTCCAGATGAGCATTGCCTGAAGAAAGCAGTTTCAATCCTACCAGAGGATTACTTGGCTAAAACATGAGACAACTATGGAAGGCAGTAATTACTGAGGATACAGTTAAGAGATTCAGTATTCCTATTCATTCACGGTTAACCACCGGACCAAAGGCAGAGGAATAGTTGGCCAAAAATGTTGCGAAACAACAACTATGAAGATGAGGATAACAGTCCGCAAATAAATAGAAATTGATCATTTGATGAATTAAGTGCAAATTACAGTTAATTAGGACAATTAAAATGGTATTTCTTTCAAATATAACTTAATCCCAGAACTAAAGAATATTTTGTATGCAATTTACGTTATTAAAATATATAGGGAAAAAAAGTTGTTAAGTAAACATTGATTCATTTATCTATATAATATTATGCTCGTTTCTTTTTTAGTTAGTCTGTATGTTACGCTTTGAAAAAGACAAAATACAATTATTGAAAACCAAACTGCTCAAAACAGAAAAACGCAAATTTGCAAAATTTGGCTTTAAAAGGGCCAATCTGGCAACCCTGGACATGAATATGAGAGTGACCTTTCTTTGATGTAGCCCTGTTTTCGAATATCATAATATATCATCATTATTGTAATGGTGTAAGAAAGGAACTCATAGTAATTTCAGCATGCAGCGATTTCTCACACTAGAAAGATAGAAGCGAAACATTATGTAAAAAAGGGAACATTTGAAAGAAACAGAGAAAAACATTGTCTACCAAGTGGTGCTGGATTGAAGGAGTAAATTAAAGATTATCTCTTACAATGTGATTTTATTTGTATTGGACAATGTAGCACAATATTACTTTCTGAGTATTAATTTATCTCATTTGAGTCAGTTCTATATTTAAAATACAATGGACACTATTTTCATAGAAATGTTAAACTCATATTTGCTGTGTTAGTTTTTTTGTAAAAAAAAAAAAAAAAAAATCAGGTCTATCAAAACATTTGTTAATTAAGTATGTTTCTCATTCCGTGAAATTTTCACAGGTCTTGATAGATAGTGTAGTATTAGACTATTTACAAGGGAGATAACTTCACAAATAAAATGGCATAATTATGCCCCATGATTAATTAATATGGACACAACCTGGCTTTTCAGAAGAAAAAAAATTTTTTAAGTTAAATGTCTGTGAAAAAGTTAATACAGGGTGACCAAAAAAAAAAAAAGGGCTCGAACTCTAATTAAGCCCCGTTTCTTAGTGTTTTGTCTGAATGAAATGAAACTTTAATCATAGCTAGTTTATTATATTCAAAACATCACATCAAAACACTAGGGTCTTTGGCCTTTTTTTCTCCGTTGACTGTAAAATGTTCAGAAAAACGATTGAATGTCCTGTTGTTTTTTTTTTGGGGGGGGGGTCACCCTGTATATATGGATAATAAATTTAGAATGAATCAGAAGAACAGGCGACTCAAAATCTGCCTCAAAAGTCAGATAAACAAAATTCATATTATACTGCATCAAATAATTAATATTATTGTTTCACTGTTTTGAATTTGTTTTTAGTATTAAAAAAATATATTACTTTATGAAATTATATAAGAAAAAATAGAATAATTTTTATCTGACACCAAGTCGCCTGTTCCTCTGATTCGCCAAATTTAGATATTTGAAACAATTCAATAGAAAAATATTTTAAATGAGTTGGACCTACTTGGGGTTTGCCTGGGGTATTATGTTCAAATATTTTTATAATAGGATTCTCAAAGTTAAATTTAATTATTACAATATTATTTGGTCATTAAAATTATTTTTAATTCATAATAAAATAATTAATATTTTTAAGATAATGTTATAAATTATTGGATGTATTTACACTTAGAATTTTAAAACCATGAATAACTTGCGACAATTTAAATGCTTTTCAACTTTTTTCAAATTTCCAAGAGTCACAAAAGTATTTTTTTTAATAAGAAGCAAAATGCATTCTAATGGATTTAATTTTGTAATTAAATCATATTTTGTAATAGGATTTAGTTATCTTTACTTTATTAGATTTTTAAAATTTCAGTTAATGTTTGATTAATAATGAAGAGGTTAGACACACAGAAAGGGGTCACACAATTATTTTGTTTAAAAATGCCATGTAAAGTTTGTCCATTATTGAAAGCGTTGAATTCTGAAAATGCCATACTATCATTAGCAGATTTTTAAAAGTTTGTTTTTTCTCTATTCAATTTGAGATCATAGTTTACTTTCTTTCTTTTTTTTTTTTTACTTTTTTTTTTTCAACCCATATTGCCACTTGGAATGTAATGGGCTAATATTTGTTTGAGGTTGTGTCTAACAGGGGACTGTGGGAGTTGAGCAGTAAGATGTCTGTTCACATTACATTTAAACTTCTGCAGGTTAGTAGTCATGAAAGCAGGAAAAAGAGATTCCAAAGCTTAGCAGTCCGAGGTAAGAAACCATTAGAGTAGAAGGAATCTCGACAAGATGTTTGCCACGCAAGTCTTTTACGTTTTAGTGATGTGTAATGTGATAAGTGTTGAGTGAACAAATAAATGTAATCTCTCATCAAACTAAAATTATTTGACTGTGTTTGTTGTCAGATGATGTGCATTTGTGTAAACTTCTTTTCTTAAATGTTGTATTGGTTATCATCAAATTGTTTTTAACACAAAAATCGGATAGAACTTTATTCACGATTGTTGATGTGAACATAAAACATGTCTACGGATACTAAAAATATATTAGGCTCTGTTCAAATCGAGCACCTTGAAAGAAATATAATAAAAGATTTGTGTTTGTTTTATCGTTAATACCATGGTAAGTGCTCGTCTGAGCTCCAATCTTTGCCCCCCCCATCCAATCTTTCACAAAATCTAGCTGAAACCACCGTCAAAAATGTTCCCCACTCTTTATCTGTGCAAAAACAAAAACGTAGATTTCATGAACAAAGCTTCTTTCTTAGAAGTGCACGCCTGTGGAACTCTGTTCCGTTTGCCTGTTTCCCACCTGACTACAAACTGGATGTCTTCAAGTCCAACATAAACAAATTCCTGATGAACCGCCCTCTTAAGTAAGACACTTTATCAAATCTCCAATACTAACATACTATACACGCAATAACTCTTATCCCCGAGTGGCTTCCAGGCCTTGATAAGTGGTGACTACCTTGTAAGAAAAAAAAAAAAAAAGATTCAAATTTAGCAGCATTGCGAATTCTCTCCCTTGGAGTAAGTAGACCATTCAGTTTTTTTAATGTGTTTCTCTTGCATTTGAAATATAGTTGTCATAAGAAACTTGGATTTCAATTATATGAGTCTGGAGTCATACAACTGGTGGTACAGCTACATCATCCATACAGATGATTTTTAGAGAACATGAAATATATCCATGGGTGTCAAGAATATTATATATACAAAGTGTAATATAATAGCTTTCAAAAATTTCAAATCAATTCTCCTTAGTTGGTAGTTTATTATATTTCAAAAGGAAAATTATTACAATAATGCTCCGTTTGCAACTAACAAGTCAACAAAATTATGTGTGTCGCATTTTTAGTGGCTTACTCTCCAGAAAAATTCCTTAAAAAACATTAAAAAAAAAACTATTTTGAATAACTTTCACGATTCAAATAACCGACATACACTGTCAACATTCTTGTTATGGAAATGACTTTCGTAATTTTTTTATATATATAAAAAACATTGTTTAATATATTATGATTGCCATATACAAACTGATTTATGTTTTAAATAAATATATATATATATATATATATATATATATATATATATATATATAACACTTAAGATTTGTGGTTGGCGGTTTTTTTTTGCTTTTTTTTAGTGATATTAACAACTTTGACTTCGAAATATTGTTATTTTTATTTTTTCCACTCCCCTATTTTTTATGGGACATTTTTTTTATTATTAAATATTATTACATAAAAGATATTTTACACTATCATTTCAATTTTAATTTTCAATTTATGTGCTAATAAGCAAAATTTATAATTACCCATATCTATTTTGCTAATAACATTTCCATCAATGAGATGAGCCATTCGTTGAAAATTCATGGATTAAGGAAAAAAATCTTTAAAAATTTGTACTCTTTTGTCAAACAATAAATTTTGTTGTAATTCTACATAATTTAATTCAGAATATATATATCTTAGTGACTTTATTTTTAAAATGCTCACAAGCCAATTTAATCATAATGGGAAACAAAAGAGAGAATGAAAAGAAAGCAAAAGTAGGAGAGAGAAGAGGAAAAGAGGGCCATTATAACATTACAAAGTATTATAACTTACGAAAATATGATTATCAACCAATGTTACAGTTCAGAAATTATTCAATTTATAAAAAATACTGACTCAATCGGTGATGAGTGATCAAGGTTAGTATACAATCTAAAAGGTTTAGAATTGTTATCATTTAAAAGACAAATGGTAGACTTTGCTTACCAAAGACAACATAACAGTCAAAGTTGGGTCAAGGTTATAGTGGATGTTGATGAGAGGTCGATTACGACACCAGGAACGAGTTTCACTATTCAGAAGATTCTTTCGACCAACCATCTTCACATGGTAATCAACTCCAGTTTCATTCACTCCATAACAACCACTTGGCTTTCTGTAAAATTAAAAAAAAAACAAAAAACAATAATAATAAAAACAATAATAATAGAATTTGGAAGATGTTATTTAAATCTGCAATGATAGAGACTAGACTTCTATACTTATGACTGCTGTAAATCTTTATATCAGAAATCAACCATCCTGAATTTGATCAGTCATTGTTTTCCCTTAGCTGAGGTATAATATTGCTGGTCCTCTGCAGTTTTAGATCCACCCTCCTCGGCTTTGCCTTCTCATCTCTTGAGAAGGCATTAGTTTACAGCTACCAGAGAATGCCAATAAGGCTGCCTAGGCATTTTTGTGGGTCAGAGTACTCTTCCTCTAAGACATTGTTTTTTTCAAATCTCATTTTCCGACCCTTGTGTCACATCATTCTGCTGTGGGAGGTAAATAAACACTCATCGTTAACCATTGTGTAGTCAGCACTGATCACAATGAAAAGTCAAAGTCTGTCTAATGTTAATTGTGACTGTAGATTGGTACTTGTCCTTGGCTCACATGACTACTAGGACTTTGCACACAGTATCTGGGAATCCCAAATGGTCATCATTAAGGCTGTGACAACAAAATATTCTTGTCATTCTTTTGACTCAAGTATATATCTGACGCAGTAAGACAGTCAATCAATTGAGAACCACATCAGTCTATATAAAAACATAACATATTAACGGATATAATCTCAAGAGTCAAAACAATGAAAATAATATACTGTTGTCACAACCCTAGTCATCATCTAAGTACACCGTAACAATATAGAAGCAGTCAAGGTGTGGAAAAAAACAGCTAAGAGTATATTTTCTTCTATTCTCCAATGACTCTCTTACAGTTATGTAAACCTCTAAATGTATTTCTTATTATTTTGCTAGTACTATACTATAGTAATGACATAGAAACCATCCAGGAAGAATAAAAAAAAAAAAAAAAAAAAAAAAAAAAAAAAAAAAAACTATAAGTGTACCTTCTTTTATTCCCGTATAAGAACCAATTCAGCTTACTTTTAACATAGACATCTAGATTTTGTTATTGTTTTGACTGTATTGTTAGTTTTTTTTTTATTTTTTTAATATCTTTATCCAATTCTTTAAACAGACATTATCTTCAGAAAATAATCTTGCAATGATGAATTCTTTTGGATATGATGATCAAAAGAGAACATCTCTCAAAGAGGAAACATTGAGTGAAAACAAGGAACCCATCAGAAGTGATACCTAAAACCATTTAAAAAAAAAAAAAAAGAAAAAAAAAAGCGACCGTTTAGTTAGCTTCTTCAGAGGAGTAGAGACTAATGCAATATTTTTGGATCATTAAAGATTATGGTTAAAGAAAATTGGAAGGTTCTTTTTATTGACACTGGTGATAGGAACTGACCAATCAAATGGAGCCACACTCTGCTAGTAACCAATCAGAAACCAGAATCACTCAATAAAACATAGGGATATTTTAGCATTCCCACACATAATTTTTCGTGTCCACACTAGAAGGAATCTTTCTCTTTGTCTGCAAAACTTTTATAGTTTAAGATTTATACAGATTAGCTACCAACCGAAAACTCTTCTAAAATTAAACATGGCTTCCAATTCAAAAGAAACAATTTTATTTAGAATCATAGTCTTCAGAATTGTATCTGGCATTCCAGTAGCCCTTTTATATCAAATTGTGTGTAAGCAGTATATTAACCAAATTATAAGACATCTTCATGTGTATGATTCTCATGACTACATTATTGACACATGGAATTAATATTCATTATTTCTTTATTATTAATCAAATTTTTATTGAAATAACCACAACTGTCCTAGTTAATTGGATAATATTTACAATATAGTCCAATAAATTTGGCAATAATATATTTACAGTAATGCAAAGAGGTTTCAGTTTTTTGGATATGACAGGTGTGCATTCGAAAAAATGTTTTTTCTTTGGTTGGACTATAAGTGAACGATAAACCTTTTAAACTTTAATCCAAGTCAGGATTTACTTTAAAATCTTTAAAATCACTTGTGAATTTTGAATGGTCATAGAATGAAGAAATATTGGCCATTCTTTCATGTGTTAACTGCCAGAGTCTTACTTTTATTTTGCTTTAAACATTTTTTTTTGAGAATGCATTCGTGTGTGTATATATATATATATATATATATATATTTCTGTAGAAATATATTTTCTAATATATACCACTCCTTATTTAAGAAGCTCAATGTAATTACAGAGCAATATAATGAATAAATGACAAAAAATTATATTCCAAAATTCATGATGTTGTCCATCTTATAATTTATTCCTTTAATTCAGTTGATTTTGCGCTACGAAACAGATACTGTCAAGATATGTCAGCTGAATTAAAGGAATAAATTATAAGATGATCAACATCATGAATTTTGGAATATAGTTTTTTGTCATTTATTCATTATATATATCTCAAATAGAACATGTATATAAAATGTTTTAAAGTCATCCAACGCAAAAAATAAACATTTTAAACCGTTTATTTATATATATCATGGCGAAGAAACTCACCCTTGACAAGGATCGTTTTTTTCTTCTTCTTACTCTTCATGATGGTACTTTTAAGCGGGACACATCCGTTTCATTTTTATTCAATGTTTTTTATGGTTTTTTTTTATTATAATTCAGGAATGCACATAGCGTGTGCTAAAGGAATAATTGATTGGTTTCCTGTTTGAAAGCGTTAGTAAATAGGAAATCACATAGAACATGTATATAAAATAAAACAATTTAAAAATTGTTTTTTTTTTTGTGTTAGATGGCTTAAAAATGTATTTTATGTACATGTTCTACTTGAGTTCTTATTTACTAACGCTTTCAAACAAGAAACCAACCAATATATATATATATATATAATTATTTCTTTTAAATTTTTAAATTTAGTCACTAAATTAACAAAATTGTTACACAAGCTATGATTTTGGTAAAGCAAATACCTTAATCTATTTATAAAAATGATTGGATATAAATAGCTTTCCAAACTTTCTATCCAAAATTTGCTCAATATTTTAAAGTCAGTTTAAATGACTTTCTATTCAACAGATTCTAAATTTCTTTAAAATTTTGAAAGGTCACAAAGGAATTCATTTATTTTTTTACCCCAAAGATTAAAATGACCGACTTTCTCATAAAAAATGAAATGCACTATGCTGAATTTTATTTAGTTTTTTCGAATAGAATTATTAAAATGTCTTAGCTTACACTATCGCTTTTTTTAATAATGGTTAACAGTGTAAAAAAAAAAAAAACAATTGCAGAATCAATAAGTGAGCACACAATTTTATTAATAAAGGCATAAATACAAACATCCGACCTTTGATAGGTCTTGTTTTTGGTCCTGTTGGGTGTCCCCACACCCTCCTCACCCAGGTTACCGGGTGGGGGAGCCAGTTTAGCCGCCGACGACCCGACCATGAGGCAGCTAGCACTGGGTTACATGGTACCAGTGGAAGTCTAAGACTCAGCTGACAAGCACCACGCTTTTGGAAATCACGAGGACGAAGACAGTGTGTTCCTTCATGCTCGTTCTGATGGAGAACTTTTTAACTTGGTTCACCTATATGCCAAAACCAAGATTTGAAATGTCCTAATACTTGAGCTGCTGTTTGCAGACGATGCTGCATTGGTCTTGCACTCCGCAAGTGGACTCCAGCAGCTGCTGGACAAATTGAGCACTGCTTGTGTGGAGTTCGCACTGGTAATCAGTGTGAAGAAGACAGTTGTAATGCACCAAGGTGACACATCATCAATCACCATCAATGGCCACGAACTAGAGATTGTCAAGAACTTTGTGCCTCTTGGATCCACCATCAACAAGGGAGTATCCATTGAACAGGAGCTACAAACGCACATAGGTAAAGCAGCGTCTACTTTCAACCGACTACGTGAAAGAGCATGGTTCAATAAATACCTCACTTCTCGCACAAAATACCGCATCTACAAATGCTGTGTTCTGAGTACTCTACTGTATGAAGCAGAGACTTGGACCACGTATGCTCGTCACGAGAAAAGGCTGAACGTCTACCATCTTCGATGCTTGCGACATATCATGGGCATCAATTGGTGGGATAGAATCACCAACAAAGAGGTGCTAAACGTGCCGGCAGCCGCTCCTTGTTCCAGACACTCAAGATCCGACGATCGAGTTGGCTTGGACACCTGTGCCGTAGGGCAGGTCGATTTTGAAACCCCGGTGAGGCAATGGTGATGATAGTTGGGGTTTGACATAGAAAAGACCTACACAAAATATTTTTCTCAAAATCGTTATCTTTGCTTGAGGAAATGACTTTAAAAGTTGAAAAATTAAAGCGATTAAAAGTTTTTCGGTGAATTTTTAAGAACGTCCTGTCATCAAAACAATCCGTACTGTTAAGAAAATGGAATTGTTATTTAGAATATGTTTTAAACTACATTTTTAAATAAAATGAGTGAGGATAATGAATTAATAAAATAAATATTAAGTGTAAAGGCAAAATTATGTTTTTTTAAATAATAACGACCAAAGTTCGCTTTTTCATTTCAGATTTCACCGTCGCAAAACACGCTTGTTATTGATATTGAAAATTAACGTTTGTTTATTATTTGATTTGAAAACATTACGATTTATGCTTAATTATTTTGAAAGGAAAAACGAAAAAGACTTGTTTAGAATATATATTATATTTCAAGTGTCTGCAGTGAATTTGAACATATTTGTTTTATCTTTTTTAATTTGTTTTTCTATTAGGTTGGTGCAAAAATAATGTATTTTTTTGATGTTTTTTATCTTTTTGAATTGTGAAATTTAAAAGACTTAGTTGCTAATTAGCTTTTTTTACAATTTTTGTTTAATCAATGCAGTAAAAGTTGAGATATTTTGCTAGTTTGTGATTCATAATTAAAATTATAATTCATGTATTTATTTTTCTTTCAATGTATTTCATATAAATATATCAATTTTAATTAAATTTTTATAAAAATAGTGAAATTTCAAAGTCAGTGTTGTGAAAAATGCTATGAAAATGAAGGATTTTTCAGCATTTTTCTACACGATTTTTAAAATTAAATGCTCAATTTTCTGTTCAAGATGGGAATCTAATCTTTGGTATATGTTCTATCATCACCAGTGCCATGTTGATTTTCTGAAAAAAGTTGCAAATCGACCTGCCCTACTGTGCAGAATGCCCGATGGCCATCTCCCTAAGGATATCCTCTACAGTGAGCTGGCAAATGGAACAAGAAGCTGTGGTCGCACGGTGCTGCGCTTTAAAGACGTGGCCAAACGAGATCTAATCACTCTTGGCATTGATGTGAATGTGTGGGAGGAGCTAGCTGAAGATAGACCCCCATGGAGGCGTGCCTTGAGTAAGGGTGGTGAAGGACTTGAGAACCTTTGGTTCGAGAGAAGACAAAACTAGTGACCACGTTTACTGTTGCTTGCATTAATCTTTCGTAGATTGCTTGCCATTATATTATTAAATACAAACACAATAAAGGTTAACTAATATATCTTTTGAGAGTTTTATGTGTCAGGATCATAGCCACTCGGACTTCCAAATATTTCCAAGATTTTGGTTTCTTACTACTGAGTCACTACTTATCAAGGCCATAACCCACTTGAGGATAAGAGTTGACGAGTTAGATGGATAGATTGTCAGTTGAATAACAAAAAATATTTACAATAGGATCATAAATTATGAATGGAATGAACAAAATTTGGTATTGGAGAGAATTTAACGAGTATTTGTTAACATGGGGTGTGAGGATGACCTTGTTTTAGGTTGTAAGGAAGCAGGCCAATGGTAATGTGTTTCACAGATGGGAAATTTCTTAAAAGAATCTTTGTTTGTGATAATCTATTTGATGCTAAACTTTTGGAGGAAGAAACGAAAATTCTTTGTAATTTGTGGTAGGAGGAAAGTTGTTACCACGAATATATTACAAGGAGCAGAGATTTGAACTAAATGATAAAATAGAGAAAGTGATTGTAGTTCTCTACAATCACTTTCTCTATTTTAGATCCAAACCCACTAGATTTCAAAATCGATTTTATACCATGTCAATGCAAGAAAGAGTGCTCTGAGAAAACTGGCCTAAATGTAAAAGCAAAACTCCATCTTAGGATGTATGGGACACACACGTTTTCTATATAACTATTGAATGTTTTCACAAAAGTCATGATACTAAGTTTCAACTTGCTATCAATCCCCCGTGCTGATAATGAGACCTGATATAAATAAAAACCTATATTGTCTCTGAAACGATCGTACACAAAATTATGTTGAATACTTGGATTGGTTGTTTTTGTTTTATGGCATATCAACCCTTTTCAGGTTAATTAATGCCGAATCCAAAGATTTTGAAGAAAATTCTTTAATAGAATATATTTGTTGTTTTCAAGTCGGTTTCTATTTAACCCATAGTTGGGACCCTAACAGGTACTACCACTCCGGACCTGGGAGCAATGGCAATTAAAGGGATGCTCCACACTCCCCAACGCCTGCAAGCTGGAGCCTCACCACTGAATATAGTTTAAGGTCATATCCAGAACCTGAATACTTGGAACGGACATAAATTATCAGTTCTTAATTGTTTTCCCTTGTCTGGAGTGATTGACTGATGCAACGATTTTTCCAGCAACCTTAGTCACAGATTGGACGTAAATCTTCCAGTTTAGATGTGGAGTGAAAGACAAACCGATTGGATAAAGTTAGAGATGCAAGTGTGCACATAAACTCACCTTGTAACGGGGAAAAAGTTTGGAGGTGCACTGAACGTCATACATGTGTAGATTTTAACTCGATTGCAAGCACCATTCTGATTACATGTGGTGGTGTTCCAGTCATATGGCAGCTCAAATGTAACAACCATTTCCATTGTACTAGCATCACCTGTGAGGACAGAAAATAGGGAACAAAAAGAAAGCTAAATTAGTTTGGAAAATAGTAATACAAATAATAGACAAATTTTTACAACACAAAATGGAGAACAGTGTCTACATGTGAGTGCATTATATATAGCAGAAAGACCTGGCGTTACTCAAGTTGTACTTCTTTCCATAACACCAGAATAGCTTTATTTTGTTCTTTTACATTTTATAATATTAAATTCATAATTTCAGTGAATTTAGTCTTTAACTTCCTTAAGGCACTCCATGTATTACCGGGGAATCAATGAAGATCCCTGTTCACCTTTTGCTATAATCCTTGAAGCACTTCATAACATTCCTATTATTATTTTTTAAATTTTCAAAAAAAAAAAAAAAAAAAAAAAAAAAAAAAAAAAAATTCCTTCTAAAGGATGTCAAGCCTGAACAAACTCCACAATAATGTTGTACCTCCTTTGATCAACATCAATTATACTTGCACCCTAGGTAACAGTTTCAGAATATGCGTTTTTTTTTTTCTATTGAAAGACAGGGTCTATTCTGTTTTGTAAAACCCAAGGAGTTTCTGAACAAAAAGCTAAGGATTGTAATCTTCCTCAGCTTTACAATCTGATGATGCTTTGACAAGGAATTAAAAGTGTTAGTGATACATACCAAACATTCAATTTTTTTTTTATTATTTTAACAAAATGCATCATTTGTAAAATTAAAAAAAATTTTTTTTTAAATCCCCCAAAAATGTATAATTACACAAAAGATTTTTGTTGATTTTAATAATGTTTGCATGAATACATGTGTATACACTCACACATTTCAGTAGGGATTTCAAGAGTCAAGATTGTTGGATTTATCAACATTCAAGTATATCTATTTCAAACAACAACATTTTTCCTAATGCATTATTTTTCATCCTTGAATTCAGTTGGTTCCAAAAAATAATCGTTTTTTCATTATAACTTTAACTTTCAAAATATTTGCTGAAACAAACTTTATTTATATTATTCATAATGAAGAAAGTAAGCAAGAAAGAAAAAAAAAAAAAAAGAAAATGAACACGTCTTATCCGGTCATACTAGATTTTTGCTATGTCATTGTAAAGGAAAGAAAAAGTTTATATATATAAAGAAATGTTTTGTTCTCAATCTAAGTCAACCCATACCTGATTAAACTGGACGCACACTTGATATGCAATGTATTTATTGCTTTAATTTCAAAACCTTTTGAAAATCAAGAATGTCTTTTATATCTTGCTTTTCAAAAAACAAATAAATAAATAAATAAAAAAATAAATAAATAAATAAATTTTTATTTATTACAATGTATTGTTTTCAAATATCCAATTTCAATAATTTATTCCATACAGTATAATTTATTTTTTAGCAAAATGTATCAATTGAAAATTTTTAAAAGAGGGCAGGGTAGATTTTGTAAGAGTTGAACCCAAATGCATGTATGCTCTTAGAGATAAGTTAGACGTTGACAAAAATCAAAGAGTTACTGAACTCTTGCTGTCTGGAGTTGGATTAAGGAAAGAGACTGAAAATAGAAGGGTCAATAAATAGACAACTATATCAAAAACGTTGCATTCATACACTACTCAATGTTTTATTATAGAGATTAAATGGTATTTGTTTTTAATTTCATGTAAAGTGAATTTTGATTTTATCTAAGAGTATATTTTGTTAAAAATTGTAAATGAACAAAACAGTGATGACAGATATAAAGTTGTTCTTCTGTTTGTTCACAAAAACTCTTCCTATACTTTTGGGGATAGACTTCCCCTCTCCTTTTGGTTTGATTGGTTGTTTTACGGCATATCAATCCTTTTCAGATTATTTAATGCCGAATCCAGTTATTTTGAAGAAAATTTTTTTAATAGAATTTTTTTTTTCAAGTCGGTTTCTATTTAACCCATAGTTGGAACCCTAACAGGTACTACCACTCTGAGTCAGAATGAACCTGGGAGCAATAGCAAGTAAAGGGTGGCTCCACAACCGCCAAAGCCCGCCAGTTGGGGCCTCACCATCGGATATAGTTTAAGGTCATATCCAGGACCCCCCTCTCCTTTCAATCATAAATGTTCTGAAACTATATTATATATTATAAACTACTTTACTAATGTATATTATCAATATACATAAAAAGTGATCTATCTTTCTGTCTATGTAAGGAAGGGTCTCTAGCAAACTTCTGTCAATTTTTGGTCTATGGACTCAGAACTTGATATATAGGGGATTTGGATCTGTGGATCTATTTGGTTTTTCATTGATAAAAAAAGTCGCTAAAGGGGTAAAAAAAATTTTTTTAATTGGAACTTGGCAGGCGTAAGTTGACTAAACATGTTACTTCTATGCATGTACAAATATACATTTATCTCTTTAACAGCATTTTGTAAAAAGTTTTTTATGCATATTTAGATCAGACAGTAGTGAATAATGCTGGAGAGCTACATGTTTTTGTTTAGATTCTAGTTGATGGCACCCAAGTCATTTTTTTTTACTTTTGAAATCACTTAATATATATTGGGTATAATATAATAATCAATAGAGGATATAATAAATACGAAATCTGCATAAATTAAAATATGAGCGTAGATTATGGTGGCCTGCTAATTATTAAATGTGATAAAGGTTTAAACAATCAATACACGCAATATTAAATTCAAGTTCATTATTCTCAAAAATACACACACATTTAATTTCTACTATATTAATAAAAGATTAAAAAAAAAAAAAAGGGAACTCGAACCAGGGGAGATAACTCTTATTTCCATTTGCAGTTCTTTCCCTTGTAAATAAGTTTACTTATAGAGACTCTATAAATTTAGCTTTAAATCTTAGGTGAATTCCGTTTAATGGATTCACAATTTTTTTTTCTGGGATGGAAAGTCGATACCAGTGCGGACTGACGATTTAGCATAGCGTATTTTTGTTCTATCGGGTCTATTAGTACAATTTCCTTTAGGTATTTTCGTAATGTTATTATTGTAATTAGTTTATATATATATATATATATATATATATAATTTTATTAGTTTTTTGGCTTTTTCTCCACAGATTACTTCAAGCTAGGTTACTATTTTCAGTGATGGACAATTTTTTTTTTATGTTAATGTTTTTCAATATTGCTTGTCTAGGCATGTAAGAACATTTAAAGACAGAGTTCCACTGATTAATATGGGGGGGGGGGGGCTTAATATAGGGTTTTAGATAGTCTTTCACAAAACAAATCCATAGTAGTTGTCTGTATTTTTGAGATGAGGTGTTTTCATTGATTGAGATTGTCGGACTGACTTCCTCATCTTGGTTGTTATTGTCATAACGTTTCGGCCGTTTTGCCCTCCGGCCTTCGTCAGGTGTTTTGTATCGAACTGGGGAACCGTTTGTTAGGAGCCTCGAACCCAACCCTTTATTATTATTACGGGGGTACCGTGTTCGGACTCCAGCTAGGCTTTGGGACATAGTTGCTGATTCTCTGTTTTGAATGTTACTTTTTTACTTTGGGTAACTGTAAACTTTGATACAACATCTAGGACCACTCGGCCATGTCACTAGGACAATTCTTAGTTGGTTTTTGTTAATGTTAAACCTATGTTGTTATTCAAGGTTTTCTCTATCAGAGGTTTCCAAATTGCATTCAGCTCTATGCTTGGTTTGCTCAGTAGGTTGTTATGTCTTAGCATGTGAGCTGTTTCTTTAAGTTTTCTCGCTTTCCAGTGGGTCTCTCTGTTTATTATTTTTACTTCATCCCATAGGGGGCGATGGTCCCCCCTCTCCATCCAGACAGGGTTGGCTATACCCGATTTTTCCGTCTCCCCTTTAGTTACCGCTTTTCGGTGGGTTTGAGACTCCTAACAAACGGTTTCCCAGTTCGATACAAAACACCTGACGAAGGCCGGAGGGCAAAACGGCCGAAACGTTGTGACAATAACAACCAAGAGGAGATAGTCAGTCCGACAATCTCAATCAATGGAAACAAATCCATGTTGAAAACTTCAATGAATGAAAGCTTTTGCCCTATTTTTGTTTGTTTTACATGATTAATATCTTTTTTTTTTTTTAATTTAAATTTTTTAACTAAAAAGAAACATCAAGCTTGATACCTAATGTTCTATGAATCATACTAAGATGATTCAATGTGTTTGCGGTTGAAATGAATCTTAATTGCATTTGTGTTATTTTTGTATGTTTTTGGAAAGGTAATGCAATATTTTTTTAAAGGTTTAGATTGGTTTCATCTAATAATTATCGTTTCCATCATAAATTTTCATTTACCACAAGATGGCATTAAATTTGTAAGGATTTTTCACTTGTTTGAAGCCTGAATTTTTACTTATACTCTTTGAAAATTGGCTTCTGGACAATTAGCACACAGAACTAATTTTCTAATTTCCAACAAACCATGAAAAGTCCTAATTCAATGTCTAATTACATGACCAAAATAAGTTTGGTATCATTGCTTGTTTCGCAAATATCTATGTGGCCATAATAAATTTTTTAGATGCAATTAAAATAAGATTTTGGTTTGGGATACTTATTTATAGACGTTCTGAACGAGTTGTAGTTTGTACAAAAATGAAAAGAAATAAGTTGGAGTTAGAGTGACTTGTTGAAAACTGACTGTTGAGGCAGCTTTACAAAAATCAACTTCTAAAAATGTTGCTGACTCTTATAACAAAAAAAAAAATCATAATTCTGTTTAGGTGTGGATGGTTAAAAATAAAAAAATGACAAGATACACTTAAAAAAGCTTACATCATTGTGACCTTGACCTGATTATGATATAAAAAGAAAAAGTACAGATATATTCATTTATTCAGAATCTAATTAGTGGGAGGCGGAGATGGGGAAGGTGGCAGAAACAATAACTTTATTTGTTCTTGTGGTTTCAAAAGCAATATTGAAATTAGGTCAAAACACTCAATTTTCTTTTTTATTATTCTGTTAAATTTGTTGACCAATGGAAAAGTCTATCAAGTGTGTGCATGCATTGTGATGCTGTATGGAAGTGAAGCCTGTCCAGTGGAGGTTGAGGACTTGTTGCATAGAGAGAAATGGACAATGAAAGAATCAATGTGTAATGAGTCTTAAAGTCAGGTTTAGTTCTGATGAACTCGGAAAAAGATTAAGTCTGGATAGTATAAGGACATGTGTACATAACAGGAAACTTCATTGGTATGGTCATGTTGAAAGGTCATGTAAGTTAGTAGATGTAGAACAGTTTAGGTAGCATGCCAAAGAAAACGTGGGAGATAGGTTAGTTTGAAAATCAATTTCTGAAAGCTGTTCAACACACACAAAAGTGATAATTAACCAGTTACCAGAGGAGAGGGGATACATTTTTCTCATAGCTCAGAAAAACTATACTCAAACAATAGAAAAACGGTGTGTACATTAACCGACCAAAGTGTCAAGTTTTAAATATAACTAAATGAGATTAGTTTTAAATATAACTAAATGAGATTAGTTTTAAATATAACTAAATGAGATTGGGGCATTTCTCAGGTCAGGAAAAAAAAACAAAAAAAAGACAGTCTATTAACCCATATGCTGCCTCTACCAAATTTAATATTTACTAAAACATAAAAAAAAAACAATAACAAACGAGTTTTAAGTTGTATTTTGAATGAAATTTGACATTTTCTGAACTTTGTATTGTTTTTCACTTTTTCTGACATTTATAAACAAAATAAATAAATAAAAAAAAGTTAAGATTACAGCTAAAAAACGAGATTTTAAGTCTTACTTTCCTACATAACAGCAAAACCAATGATCAGTACATGTGTTAATAGCAATACAAATTTTAAAGTCTTCAAACCACATTTAGATTTGCTCAGATTTCTTCTTGGATTTTCCAGATTTGTTTTCTCCAACCATTTGTCAGACACTGCTAATATTCAGTGTTCTACAAGTTGATCCATGAAATCTTCCGATTTTTTTGTAATGGATTCCAGAGGAAGGTGTCACTCACAAGATTTTTCTACTCCAGTAGTGATTGGTCAGCCAGTTTTCTCTCTCTTAGTGAGACTGAAATGGAAAGGTGTCTATACGGGGGTTTCTTAGTTGAGTGTTTATTAGAGTCCAGTGCAACTCATAACTGGATGTTGCTGCCGAGATATACAAATTTTCTTGACAAACTTAACGTTGTTGCTGTTTTTCAACTGAATTTCTCTTACCTGATTGTTGCTAATAAATTCTGTTTTGCCAGCATTAATGTAGAGTTCAATGTTGTTTCTTTGATGAAGTTTGCTCATTGTATCAGTCATGTCTGATAATAAGGAATGGTCATCTATGTAATCTATGTCGATTATTGTTTTTATTATGTGACAAACTTTTGGCCCTTTCAAGGATGAACCTCTAGATCTAGGTTTAAATCAGATGTCTAAAAGACATAATCTAGGCACAGGATGAAAAGGAAAGGAGAAATTAAAGCATTTGTAATTTTCATCAGGAGATCGAATCATTGAGTGAGGGTTATTATACCTCATCATGTTAGCTTGCAGGATACCATATGCTGACATGATCGTTTAGAGTTTACCATGATGGATGGAATCAAAAGCTTTGGAGAAAATCTACAGTAGACTGCTATCATTCCACATATGGGTATGTTGAATCTGGTGTATTTTCCTTACTAAGAAATTGAAAATGATAGAAATGGGGGGGGGGAAGAAACTAAGATAAAATGATTTATAGAAAGTTCATAGAATCTCATTTATTCCACCGGATATGCTTGCCAAAACTACATCCTTTTTTTTTCTTCCTTTTTTTTATAGTTATCCCTACACAGATAGCCTAATTAAAATTAAAAAGGTGTTTAGAAATTAATTATACTCTAAGATTGAGAGTTCAATTCCTAGGGAAGGAAAAGACAAATTAACAGATACAATATATGGAATGCTAACAGTCTAAAAGATGTAAAAAATAAAGGGTTTAGTTAAAAAGAATGCCAGTGAATAATGGTCAAAACATTGTGAATATGACAGAGATAAGAATGACAGTACGAAACATCTAAATAATGAAGAGAAAAATAGAGCTGATAATACCTGAAAGTCCCAGCTGGTGGCCAGGTAAAGTAGTTGTCAGATGAGTAAGGTTGTGTGGGATGTTCAGGAAATCCAAGGTTGGAATCATTTCCACCAACATTGATACCGTCACATTTCTACAGAGAGAGAGAGAATGAAAAATAAAAAATATAATTAAGAATTATTTCAAGTTAACTTGTAAAAATTGTTTTAACAAGTTTTACAATGTGTATCATAATAATTTTTTTGCTGGACATTCAAAAGGAACAAGTGTATTTGCAGCACTCCAATTATCAAAAATGCTAAAAGGAATAAATAATGTTTGTAATGTTTTAATCTACACATAAATTTCCTAAACACACCTTTAACCCATTAGGTCACAACCATTACCATCGTTTATTCTATGTTGTTATACTTGACTATTTTTTTGACAAATTTGATTGCGTTCGAAATTCATAAACTCTGACATATCTGTTAGAACGTTCTTCTTGCACAAGTAAAAATAATGCCTCTTCAGTTTTATATTTTTTATGGATAACATAGAAGTCAAGATCGATTTGGTTTGGTTTACATTATATTTAATGTCAAATAAATTTGTCTAATGCTAATCCTATAGGTAGGATAATTATTTTATATTCTTAGCAAACACTGCTCTAAGAAGGAAACTTGAGAATGAGAATATTATTCTTTTAAAAAAAAAATTTTCAGCAGTGATAATCTTCGTTCCAAACTATTAGGCACCATCTTCTCGTATTTATTTGAAAGAAAAATAAAGAGAAGATCTTTGTTAGAAGAACCAGATTAAATAATACAATTGGGATGAATTTATAGATACTAAGGCATTACGTAATCAGCTAATAATCTGATTGAGCCTCTCCGACCCCTCTGTCTAGTCGAAGAACAGAAGTGGAAAGTTGCAAGTCACATGACCATTTATGTAATCAGTCCACACTGCTCAGCAACTAGGATTCCATCCTAAGGCATCATAAGGCGCCACCCATGGCCTACAGTCGGCCTTGTTGGCGGTGAGTACTCCTTTGAATGGGGTTATAGTTGGTGAATTTGTGGCCCTATAGAACTTAAAAGATATTATCATGCATGTTTGCTCAGAGAAATTAAGAAATATTAGAGAGTAGTTACACAGAATAACGTATTTGTGTTATTAAAGTATATATGGAAATTTTGTCTCTTTTTTTTTTTTTTTTTTACATAGGGGTCACCACTTATCAAGGCCCAGAGTCCACCCAAGAATAAGGGTTATTGAGTGTACAGTAGTCAATGGGATAATTTCGTAGTAATCGTTAGTAGTGGAAATTTGGTAAATTGGATTATTTAAAGGGATTTAGCTGCTTGTCGGATTTGTCGGGGGTATTCACATCGAGAGGGTACAAGTTGTAGAACAGGCAGAGGGATGCAACATTTCGACGATGGGACAGAGGCTGAAGCTTAGATGACAGTTCAGGACCTATCAGGTTGGCGACTCTCTTTTGAATCCTTTCAAGGAGTGAGAGACAAGTAGCAGATGCACCAGCCCAAATGTGACGTACTCCATATATGGGCGAATGGTGGCCTTATAGAGGTACAGGATACTTTCAGGCGTAAGTAGTTTTCTAGCACAGTAGAGAGAGAGCCCACCTTCTTTGCAGCAGCCTTGGCAATGCTCTCAATGTATCTATTCCAGTTCACGTTCCCTGTAAACGTTAAGCTGAGGAATTTAAAAGAAGTACTTTCGGATAATGTGTTCTTGGCCATTGCTACTGGTGGTAGTGAAGGTTTCTTGTAATTATTTAAGGAAACAAGTTTAGTCTTGCCAGCATTGAATGTGACCATCCATTTTTGTCCCCATTTCACTACAGATTGGAGGTTATCCTCTAGTGTTTCTGCCATTTCCTTTTTTATGTGTTCATTTATTTTCCCCCTCGTGCCTGTTATAGAGAGTGGTGTCATCAGCAAATATACCCATCTCTGAAACAATTTTATCAGGGAGGTCATTTATGAATATTAGGAATAATAGAGGTCCAAGGATAGACCCCTGAGGCACTCCAGCATTTATATCATATTGTTTAGATGTACGACTGTCAAGGACAACCTGGATTTTTCTCTTATCTAAGAAGGATTTAATTACATTAAGTATTCTTCCAGTGATACCATATGATCTAATTTTCCTTAGAAGATCATCGTGCCATACCCTGTCAAAAGCTATAGATATATCGAGGGCTACCGCTCTACCCTCCTCTGTTTTGTCCAGTGAATGTTATATATGTTCAGAGATAACAGTTAGGATATCTGCTGTGGAACGGGCTTGCCTAAATCTATATTGATTGTCGGTCAGAAATTTAGCAGCTGTAAGGTGATGGACTAGAGCTTGATTAATTAAGGACTCAAATATTTTGGCGAAAAGCGGGAGAAGGCTAATGGGGCGATAATTTAATGGGGGAGTTCTTTTCCCAGAATTCTTGAAAACTGGTTTCCAGCAGTCAGGAAAGCAAGATTCGTTAAGGATTCGTTGTAAAGTTTGGAGAGAACTGGAGCAGTTGTAAAGTTTGGAGAGAACTGGAGCAACTTCAGCTGAGCATTTTTAATAGCACAGCCGGGATGGGGTTAGGTTCAAATGCTTTTGAGGTGTCTAGGTTTTTTATGATACCATGTACCTGAGAAGGGGTGATTTTCAAATTATCTAGTGTGGCGTCAGTCCGCAAAGGAAAGTCAGAGAGGGAGTTGTGTGCCGGGTCCAATGTGGAGTTTGAGGCAAACTGACTGGCGAGCAGGTTAGCCTTCTTGGTTGCCGTGCAAACAACCTCATGATTGTTTGATAGTGGGGGAATTGTTGATTGCCCATTATTTACTACACTATTGTAGATTTTCCAAAAATCACAAGTTCCTAATTTCTGTGCTTCGATGCGTTTTCTGGTGATTTCAGTGTATTCTGCCTTAGCTGTCACTATTTCTCTCTTACAATTACTTCTAGCTTCTATATACTTATATCTGTTTGAAATGGACTCATGTTGGTTGAATCTGTGGTACGCATGCTGCCTTTGAGCAATGGCAGCTGCATAAGTAGAAGCAAACTATTGGGGAGAGTGGGGCTTGCTATAAAATTTCCGTGTAGGAACATGTGCTTCAATTTAGATCTATTAACAATTATCAACGAATATTCACGTTTTCCTTTCCTCGTCAAGATATGTCCTCACATATAGTCATAATCAACTATTTTCACTGCTTGGCATGCCTTCCTTTATTCACTCTGACAAAGGTCCATTTCTTTTCAACAGAACTAATAGATATTTTGCACAGAAGGAGAATAGCAACGAGCTGCACAACCATGGAAATGGCCAGGTAGAATGTTATGGAAAACGAGATCGCTGGCATTGAAGTCGCAAAGACTGACGATTTCTTATTGGGAATTAGTTTCCATTCGTTCATTATAGTGTACTGCTACTAATGCTACACCTCACGAGCAAATATTCCAGTATAATAGGAAATCAACATCTGATACCTGTTTTCCAAGTTGGTTTTTGAATCCAGGTTCACCCCTAAACATAACGTATGGTCATCTAAGTATGAACCTTTTGTCAACGAAGCTGAATTGTTAGAATGCAACCCTCAATACGCCCATGTTGGACTTTCAACTGGAAGGGAGGAAATAGTGTCACTGCGTCAACTTGCCCCAAAACCACAAAATGTAGCACCTAATACTAATGACTATTATTTCATTAGAGACTATCTCTACAACCAGATGCCTCATTTGAATTGGGTGCATCCGAAGAACCTTATGAAATCTCATAGGCCGATATAACGCTCGATAAGAACCTAATGGAACTCAAACAACGTGTCCGTCCCTATAATCTAAGAAACAGAGATGCTTGAACTTGAACCTTTGTATAGCATGTCATAACTAGTGCTATGATAACAGCATATTGTTTTGACTCTCGAGTATATATCCGAAACAGACACAATCAACTGAGAACCACATCACTCTACATAAAAACATAAGATATCAATGGATATATATCTGAGAATCAAAACAAGGAAAAGAATATGCTGTTGTCATAGCCCTATTCATAACCCCTCCCTGAACTCTTTCCACTCTAGGTGAAAGTCATATTAGCATTGTTACTTTGTGTAAAATCTTAGCAATTTTTCATTCTTTTATTTCAGCATGTATACCTGTGATTGTAGATGAATAAAGCCTTATTAACTGGTTTTCATTCGTCTTCCGAATTATTACACTCATGTTCACCCCTAACAAGGCATATCGCCACTTGGACATAACGGGCTACTATTTGGGATCAGGCCTAGGAAAGATTAATAAGATGTTGGTTTACAAAATTACATTTGAACTTCTGCATATCAGTACAGTCAAGGAAGCAGGTAGCAGAAAGGGAATTCCAAATTCTAATATTATTCTCTATGCATGTGGCAACCATAGTTTATATGTATTCTTGTACCAATGAATATAGTAAATGCGTCAGAAAAGAAAGATGAAAGAAAACGGTCAGTTGACATATTTCACTTTTTATTATTTTATTTACCTACTTTCCAGAAGATTAGACACAAGGTCAAGTGTTTAATGAAAGTTTTATGCAACAAACTAGATCTGAACTTGGAATACCCCAGTTATGAGTCCATGTCATTAACCATTTAAACAATGGCACTCTTGCTAACTAGATCCAAGACATGTAAATAAATGAAGCAACTAGGAAAAATGAATCATAATACAATGTTTAATGACAAAAAAAAAAAAAAAAAATGGTTACTTGTACACTTTTGCCACAGTGCTGAAACAATAACATTTTGGAAGCCATTCTTAACATGAGGAGGGGGAGGGTATTTTGTAACTATTCTGTCTTCCACCAATTTAATTTAAAAAAAAAAAAAAAAAAAAAAAAAAAAAAAAATAAACATATCATGAAGCTTGAATTCAAATCTGAAAAAAGCTACTTAAAAATAGCGTGGTGGCAAAAGTGCACAACCATCCAAAAATGCAGGAGTTGCGAGAGAAACAAAATAAAAAAAATTGCGAATGTAGCAAAATGAAAAATTGCTTAAATAATCTCAACAAGCCATTTAAATAATAAGGTTGTATGGTTCTATGACCATTGTCTGAGAGTCAGTAGAATTAATCAGAAAAATAACAGGTTTTGAGGCATGTACAGTAGTAGTTAGCAACTTTTAACCACTTTGAAGATTTGCTTCTCAATTTACAACTACATAGAGTGCACAAATCACATAATTATAGCACCCTGTCATGCTAGAATCAAATATCTCCAAGGGAGATAACCGTGATCCAAACACATAGATGAAAATACAATTTATTGATAAACAATACCAAACCTAAATTTTCAATTTGACAATAGAAATGGTTTAGAAAAAAAACAAACTTACACATAATTTTCTGGCACTGTCTGCTGAGCCACAGGTTCTGTGGTGTTCAAATCTAGCGTTGATAAATCTACAGTTGGGGTTGAGGAAGCTGCTGCAGTTGTTGATTGGACAGCAATTGCTTGAGAGGAGGGGGAAGATGAATCACTAGAATTACTTAAAACGCAAAATTCTACTCGGGCAAGATTTTCTAAAAATGTATTCCAATCCTGAAATGAGAGAAAAATCAATCATTATAAACCATTGAAAACTTTGACAACACAAAGTTAAAATCAAATAACTGACTTTAATGGTTATTTTTTCATTATTTTGAGAAAAGCTTCTTTATCAAAAAAGAATCAGTTTTTTATATTTATTTTTTTCTCTGCAACTGTTTTTGTAGGGTTCCAATTTGACAGCAAGATGTTAATCCAATGTTTATGAAAGTTGAATATTTTCACCCATTTTTCTGGTTACTATAACAATTCTTTAAATATTGAATGTCGCCTGGCTCACTGTAGAATTAAAAAAGCATTCATGTTCACTTGAAGGCTTACGTCCTGCATAGAACACCACTATAAGCTACTGAAAGTGCAAAAATGCAGAAACAAAACAGATGTCAATGGTTACCAATATCTTTCCTCCGCAAATATTTAGAAAAACTTCCCATATCATTGAAAAATAAAGAATTTTCATTCAAGCACCTGCTGTTTATTTTTGCTTCCCTCATTGTTCCAGTTTGATTAATACTTTGTTAATTACTTAGCCAACAATACTAGGTTAAAAATTTTACAAATAGTTATAATGATCAGAAAAAATGTATGGTAGTAGAAACAAGTATAGCCTGTGCCTCTTCTAGTATTAGGAGCTGTTGTATAGTACTTCTCTCATAAGTCATCAATATGTAATAAAACATCAAGGCAGGATAAGCTGCTAGAAGCAGCTTATCCTGCCTTGACAGAGTTTAAAATAGACTTCATAGCTTAGTGGAGGATGCCCTTTTCTCTGCAACCTCTTTCCCACAGAAGAGATGTTGCGAGCCTGTCTCTGCTTTATTGTTATTTTCAAGGCAAGTGCTTGTCTGAGTTCAAATCTATGCCCCCGCCCCGACTTTCATAAAAAACACTTGTCTAACTGAAATCGCTAAGTACACATTCGTTTGGGATTACATTTTTTTTTTTATATAGTTTTATTTTTCTTTAAATTCCACCTAGAGAATTACAGTTTTCCCCCTAACATAATTCAATTTTCTCTAAGACTAGAACTATGTGGCAGCAGATTCGAAGATGCAAACAGGGCACTGATAAGAATTCTCAACCCTGGAAGTAAGCAAAACAAAACTATCAAGCATACACCCCATCCTCTTACAACAAATGTTTTTGTCACATGATACTAAACAATTAAACTGCTTTTCTTTATATATTTATTTCTAACCAATTATTTATTGAAATCAAAAATGTAATAATATAAAGTACCAAAACTAAATTTTTTTTAAATCCTATTTAAAAAATAATTTAACTTAAATCCATCAGAATGCATTTCCTATTTCTTTGTAAACAAGTCGGTCATTTTAATCTAAAAGAATTACATTGTTACATTTCTAAATTTGAAAGCATTTAAACTGTGGAATAGAAAATCATTTCTGGCTTTAAAAATCTTAGAAAATATTCATGAAACATTAAAAGTCTTAGGAATTTACATCCAATAATTTTTTTTATAAACCAGGATTAAAACATTTTCTTAATTATTTATAGTTTCATAACAATTTGGTTCAATTCATAATTTAGTTCCTCAATGATACCATAATAATCAAATGTAACTTTCAAAATCCAATGGAAAAAAAACAGAATAAAACAAGTACAGTTTAAAAAAAAACAAAAAAAACTCCTGGGTAATGCCAGATACAGGTACAGCTAGTAAAGCAATAATAATAAAAAATGGTAACATGTTAAATACATGAGTGATAAACTAGCAAGTATACCTTTAAAAGGACAATATTTAAAGAAAGCATAACAGCTGAATAAAATATAATTAAAACAGAACATGCTCATATATCATTCCGCTTAAAATACAAAAGGTTCTTCAAATAATATTATAAGCATTTTTATCATAGAAATTCACAAACAATTATAAAATGATAAAAACTAATTCACATTAGTTTTTATTTCTGTGCAGGTAAAAATGGACAAAACAGAAGCTTGAGCAGTGAGAAATTATGCGCAAAACAAAGGTATTCTCACCCTCCAAAATATCCTCAATGACATAGTACAGATACTAATGGAGAACTAGTCTTCCTTCCTCTGTGTAAAGAAACGAGATAGGGACAGAACAGAAGAAGATTCCCGGTCACAATATCCAGGAACTTTGAACTATTGATGAACAAGTTGATTACCATTCACTTTATGGCTTTATACGATTGACATCTTACTGTCCATATGCATCAATGGAGATCTTTGAGATGAGCAAACTGTCTTTTGCAAGATGCATCCCAAGAATGTTGATGCCAAAGTGTAACATCACGCATTACTTGATGATGGCTCTCATCTGGAATACACTGGATAAATTTTCACCAGATAATATGGCCTGCATATGTTATTGTGATGTATGGTAGTAGTCCAACTCCATCACTACAGGACTTTCCACCTTGGCCCCAAACTTGCTTGCGTAGTTTAGGTGCAGTATCTGTTGCGTATCAAATAGACACCCTCTGAACCTCCAATGCTCATGTACATTGGAGCAAACCAGCGACGACTGGCAGCAGGGGAGGCCACAGCTTCTGTCCGAAAGTAATCTCAGCGAGGTAAACAGTCACCCTATCATGTCCGCTACTATGCCTTTTCTTTCTGGTTGCGGTTCCATAGCCTTTTAAGGAAAAACTGCAAGGCAGCAGTAGGATTTAAAGTCAGAGTCCCATCTCTTAGCCTTTTGCTGTGATAAGGCTCACAAGGCAGTGGTGTTTAATTTTGGGGTTGGTTCCCCTAGTCTTCGCCCAATCAAGGGCACCCACAAGACAGTGGGGTAGGGGTTGGTAGTGTGCCAGAGCATGTCCACACATCGGTGGGCCATAACGCACTACCTCTGGGGTCACCTACTACTCCGAGATCTCCTACAAGTTTAGCCTGGGGCCGCAAGGCACCCAGTTACCGTGTGTGGCCAACGTGGGGGTACTGTAGGAGTCTTGATGATGGAAAGGCTGTGTACTGGCAGTATGTAGCATGTGCGTTTGGATTCTTAATCCAGCAGGGGGATGTGATGCGTCTAGTGTGTTAGGTATAAATTAGTGTTAAGTTCATGCTTGCATGCCTTCTTGCTTCCAGCTAACACCGTTGGCTAACCTCACGGTGAAAAGGGAGCAACTACGCATAAGTCTTTTCTCATAGTAGTCATCAATGTGTAATAACAACAGCACACATTCATTTAGGATTTTTTTTTTTTAAATAGTTTCATTTTTCTTTAAATTCCTAGAAAATTACACATATCCTTCATAGGAGGGAGGAAGAAATCCTTTTAAAACAGGCCTGCTTCATCTTAATGACAAAATTCAAGAGCGTTTATTTAATCTTTCTTTTTGCCATGTATCACTATTTCCCGTCATTTTCATAAGGCTACTCCTTGTTCACCAGGTCATTAGTTTCTTGCCATGTTCGCTAAAGTATTTTTATAATCCACTTTCATAACAAAGACAAGCTTTCATCATAACCATCATGTCCATAACACATCACATTATTATTCTCTCTACCTATAAGAGCATAAACTAAAAATGATTGACATTTCTAGGACACTTCAAACTTGTTTCTAGACTAAGGATTTTGGCTTCATTCAAAATCAAACCAGATTTCATTTTGAACCTGAATCAAAGATTCAGAGCAAATAGTAGAAATAACATGGTTGAAAACTCAAGCAGGCAGAAGCTGTTGGCAAGGCAACATTGTAATTTGGAGAGGTAGAGTATCTTGGAAGCTCCAGATGTATGAAAAAACAAAAAAAAACAAGTTTTTTTTCATTTTTCTATTCCACAGCCACAGAAGGATTTTTCCCCACAGTCTAAAAAACATTAAATGTGATTATTAATGAAAAGATTCCCAAGAGGTATAACAAAGATTATTTAGGAAATCATGAAAAAATATTCAGCTATTTATTTTGTAAAATTGTAGATCATAATAGAAGGTAAAATAATTTTATTTTGACTAAGAAATTGAATTGTTTTTCAATGCAATACTACAACAGCTGATTATTAATAGGGCTGTAACAGCATATTCTTTTCATTGTTTTGACTCTTGAGTATATATCCGTCACTATCTTATATGTCTTTTATATAGACTGATGTGGTTCTCAGTTGATTGTGTCTATGTCGGATATATACCCGAGAGTCAAAGGAATGAAAAGAACATTCTGTTGTCAGCCCTAATTATTAGTCATGAAGAATGGATTGACAGCAACGTACACAAAATAATATAGTATTGATACTCAGTTTTCTTATATTCTCTATGATCTAATGAAGAAAAAAATTGGGAGATATTCTATTTTATTTCTGCAATTTCAAAATACACTGAAAAAATATCTTCATGAATATGGTTCCTATTGTCACACAATTTGTAAGTAAATTTTTTTTTTGTCCATAATTATTCATTTCAGCAATGGTGTTTCTTAGCTACATTAAACTTTAATTGCTACATAATTACTTATTTAAAAGTCTCCCCTCTATTTTTACACTAATCATGATTAAAACATAAAAGGCTAATACTTTCATTTTTCTTACAAATAAAGATGCATGTCATATTATTATTATTGTTCATTGTTTTGCATGCTTTTAACAATTCTCTTTCCTTTTGTTACAGCCTATACACCTGTACTTCTTGATGAATAAAGCCTCGTTCACAGGTTATCATTCGCCTTCCATGTTGTCCTCACTACAATGTGGATGCTACTTCTTTTTAGTTTTTTTTTCAACTTACATAATCAATATGTTAGGACACCACGTGCTACCCTATTTAACAACTCCTTGACCCCAATGTTCTGTAACGTGGAGGATTTTTCCATCTATTCTTATGGCCATATTGTCATAGTTTCTCACATTGGCGGTCTTCGAGGGAGCTCATGGGTTCACAAATATAAAAAAGTACAGAAACAACAAAAAACACAAACTTCAATGTTTTACATATATATCAGTTGGACTCTTTATGTGTGCTTCACAATCGATCCTCTAGATACTGAAGTCCACATCTATATCTACTGTCGAGACTGGGTGTTAGTGGGTTGAGCAATTCATTTCCTCCTGTCTGCTCTGAGCCACAATCTTTGTTCAACTGTCATCAAAGTGTCCAACTGACGACTGTCATAAAAACTCCAGACCATGTGTAAATCATTCCTACTGTTGTTAATCCATAGTCACTCTCCAGCATCATAAAACCAACTGTTATTCTTAAAGTAACCACAAACCAAATCTAAATATATCTTAGGTCCATTTTTCGATTCTTTTGTTACACCCTGACAAACAATCCCATGTCACGTTTCTTTTGTCTACCCTGATAAGCCTATTGAACCTAACAGTCCCCTGGTTCTTTTGTTCCCATCTTAAAGGCTAATGTGCAATTGCAATCGTCTGCATTAAGGAATAAATTTTAATCTATTGTCTACTAATAAACCCTTATTTCCTATTTCTTTTGTTATATTTCCTTTTTCTTTTCTCTGCTACTTTCTAGCACTTGATAGTATTATAATGGTAAATGGCAGGAAAATGAGATATTTCATCAATGTCTACATTTATAACATTATTAGACAACTGTATACGAAGATGTTTGTATCATTATAGCAAACATACTTTTCTATTAATATTATAAGGTTGAAAGCTTGCTCATTCATTTCTTTAAAGTAAATTATTTATTTTCAAGAAAAAAAAAAAGATTGCTTTTTGCTATCTGAAATTTCTAATATCTCAAATTTTAAGGACAAAGTAGAGGATAAGGACCCCAATCGGCCTCACTGCGAAGAAAGAAAAAACAAAACAAAAAAAACATTGACCCTCGTACATACATTTGCTCTGTAAACAAATATGGCAACAAGTTAACTTTTTAAACCAAATTTTGTATTGCTTTTTAGAAAATAATAAAAACAGCTTATCTATTTACTCGCGACCAAGATTAATTTTTTGGTAAAGTGTGTCTATATATTTACATCACTTTTTTTACAAAACATTTTCTGGGGAACAGACTTCCATTCTTGAAAGATTATTATATCTAAAAAAAATCAAGGTAAATAATATAAAAAAACAAAGAATACCCCTCCTGGCTTTCTTAAACTTCTAATATTTCTCCCCATTTTTACTTTTTCTTATTTATATCCTAGGTGAATAGTAAATTGTCTCCGAGGAGGTTGAAAGAAATAAACCTCCACTTCTTGATGTCAGCCAAACAGCTGATATATTAGCAGTTTTAGTAATAACTAGTATTGAGACTTATTGGCATGGGCATATACCAGATTTACACAGTAATATGTTTAAACTTATTTACACACACACATATATATATATATATATATATATATATATACACTTGTGCCCGATATTATTCATACCCCTCGGATCTTTGAGATTTCTATAAGAATATTGCTCAAACCAGAAGGTAGACAATATCAAAGGGATTTCAAACAATAAATCAAGCATAAGCATTTAATTTTAACTCAACAAATAAATAAATTATGCAAGTTTGAAACATTATACAAAGAAAAACAATAATGGCACTAGTTCAAAATTATTCATACCTCTCTTACTAATAGTCAATAGCATGCCCTTTATTCTTAATAACTGCCTGTAACCGTTTTGGATATTTATCAACAAGGTTTTTACAAGCATCAACACTGATTTTTGACCATTCTTCAATGCAGTAGTTCTCCAAATCCCTCAAATTTCTAGGTTGCCGCTTTTTAACCTCAGTTTTCAATATGTGCCAGAGGTTTTCGATAGGGTTCAGGTCGGGACTCTGGCTAGGCTATTCCAAAACATTAATTTGATTATCCTCAAACCATTTCTTGACTATTTTGACAGTATGTTTTGGATCATTATCCTGTTGAAGGACCCAGTTTGATCCTAAATGGAGCTTCTCCGCATCCTGTCTAATGTTTTTCTGGAGTATCTCCAAATATTGCTCCTTCTTCATGGTTCCATCTATCTTGACCAAACTTCCTGGACCACTAGCCGAAAAGGAGCCCCAAAACATTAGGCTACCACCACCATGTTTCACCGTGGGTATGGTGTTCTTTGGGTTGTAAGCTTCTCCTTTCTTCCTCCAAACGTAAGAAGCATCCATATGGCCAAACAATTCAATTTTTGTTTCATCAGTCCACAAAATACTTGAGAAAACGGACTCTGTAGAATTCACATGGGTCCTAGCAAACTTTAGATGTGCTGCAAGGTGTTTTCCGGTGTGCAATGGAGTCCTTCTTGGTCTTCTTCCTTTCAGACCATTTTCATGCAGAGTCCTTTGCAATGTTTACCTTGATATTTTTATGCCAGAAGACTCCAGATTTTCTAAAATGTCCTTAGTAGTGGTGGTTGGATTTGCATTAACACTTCTTACAATATTCCTGGTGGCTCTAGCAGACAGTTTCCTTTTCCTTCCTCTACCAATCAAGTTGTTTGTTGTGTGGTGGCTCTGGAATTTTTTGATGATGCTCTGTACTGTTGCTGTAGGGACCTACAAATTTCTTGGAAATTGACTTGTAACCTAAACCATCCTCATGTGAATTAACAATTTTAGTCCTAAGATCATTACTAAGCTCTTTTTTTCTTCCCCATTCTAATAATTTTTATTCTTTTATTGGTTTTAAGATTATATCATTTTAATTTCTGAAAAATGCAAAAAACGTAATGAAATTAATCAAAGGTTGTATAAAAGCATTCAAAATAAGAATCAAACAGGAAACAAACAGTCAGAAACTCGATTAATACTGAAAGAATAAGGGGGTATGATTATTTTTGAACATTGCAGATTTTATAAATAGCTGTATATTTCTTTTATTACAAGTATCCCGAGATTTTAAAATGACGAAAATTATCAGAAGAGGTTTATTAAGAATATGTATCAATATGGACGTAAACAATAAATTCTTACAAAGTTACACCTAATAAACTCAATTTTCAAGGGGGGGTATGAATAATATCGGGCACAAGTGTATATATATATATATATATATATATATATATATATATATATATTTTCTTGAAAAAGATGTCTGCCTCAACAGAAAAATGTTCAACAAAATGTTTAACTGGAAAATTATTTTACCGAAAAACTATTAATATTAAACTAAAAAGGAAGATACTAGAATTAAAAAATATATTTTATTTACACTCAAATCAGATGTGCCTTATGCACTAATAAAAATGCAATTGGCATTTTGTTGCACTTTTTAAGATTTTAAATATTTATAAATTTTCTCATTATAAAAAACGATTATTATATTGATTATAATTTTTTGACAGAAGAAATAAAATGAATTGCATATAAAACATTAGAAGAAAAATTTTAAATCATAAGAAAAATCTAAAATCAGTAAATTATCAATAAATTTTGTCATAATAAAAATGTTTATTAGATTAATTTTGATTTGTAAAAGAAAACATGACATTAAAAAATCCAAAATTGGCGAATTTATTCAATTTTGTCATAAAAAACGATTGTTTTATTAATATTGCTAAGAAAACGTTTTACTTCATAATCAATCATACATAAATTATGTTTGTAGTATGTGAAGAAATTTTTATGATGACAAAATTTATTAATTATTTGCTGTTTTGAAATTTTTTCATTATCGTTTTGTTTTGCAATTTAAAAAGAATTCAATATAATGTTTTATATAAAAATATATTGACGATTTAATGATTTAAAATATTTCAATCGTTTTTTTTAATTACAAAAAATTAAAATCAATTTAATAAATAATCATTTTTTACAAAATTTATTTACAACATTTGACAATATTTATTGATATAATTGGATGATTTAAAATTTTTCTTCTAATGTTTTATATGCAAAGCCGAGGATTGAACCTAAAACCATTGCAGTTCTACCCATTAACCCATAGGAGCTGCGCCCATAAATAACCTCAACAAATGTCTATTTTAAACAAACATTCGTCCACCACTTTTATAGTGCTCAAACCGTTTGTTTACCAACAAGCAGTGAGCCTTGCATTTTTCAGCTAATTTAGTAGCGGGTGAGATTATTTACGATAGTGCTCTACTCAAAGAGAGGGGGGAGGGCTTAAAATATATTTGTAAACCAATACATCAATACAAGTAGTATAAAGACTCACAAGTACATGTGTCAACTATGAGGCTACATATCAGATGGCTTCAAAAATGCTCTATCTTTTGAGGGAGAAGAACTAGATGATCAGAATGTATGTACTTTAAAAAAGGGATGTGGATGAAAAAGAGAAGTTAAGGTGAGGTAGGTGGTTTTTGATTATAGATTGTGTGACTGCTTAGTTTGGAATTTGAATAGAATTTTTACCGTTCCAGAAACTCTACAAGTTTCTATTTTTAGTATTCAAACAACATATTCTCATGTAATGCATCTTTCCTAGCAAACAAATGCCAGTTGAGAGTCTTGTCCCCCACCCTATATGTAAATTATAAGAACTTGGAAGAGTATCATAGATCAAATTGTTTAAGATTATAGTTGATGCTAAGATAAAAATAAAACTTCATGTGGTAAATATTGTTTGTGAAAATCAAGTAATAAATGAAAATAAACTCACCTCTGTAATATCTGGATTGGTTATCTCTCGAACTTTGATGAAATAAGCAAGGGTAAGAAGCACAACAGCAAACGCCCCAAGACACACCATAAAAATGATAATTGGGGGGCGGCTGGTGGCAAAGCCCTTTAAGTTCTCATAGACAGGAAATGCCATCTATCTGGAAAAAAAAAAAAAAAATTGAATTTTCTGAAAATCTTTTGTAGAAAGTATAAACAAAAAAGAATGAAGAGTGTAGAGAGGGAAAAGAGGAAGGGATACAGAGAGAGGGGTAAAGAGAAAAGAAAAGCAGAGAGTGTGAGAGCAAAAGAGAAAAAGAGAGAGAGAGAGAAAAGAGCAGAGAGGGGAAAAGAGAGGGAGGAGTCTATCCTATATCACTAGAGAAACGCGTTTTCAAATATTTGGAATTTCCAAATATTTAAGTTCTTGCAAAAATAAACTTGATTTACATAAACCACCTCCTCTTACTATTTCTTGTATCATTTCTCCATTATTTATGTTACTAGGGGGGGGGGGAACCCGGCGATGTCCGGGTGTTTTGAGGTGTGCGTGGTTTTGGGTAAATCAAACTAAACTAAAATAAAAAAAAAAGTTTTGGTAGGTGAGTATGAGGATCGAACTCGAACCCTTGAGGCAAAGTTGGAAATTAAAGTGTGAAAAAAAAAAAAACGAAAAAAAAAAACATGCAACGTTAATCATTGGGCCACCGCGACATACAGCGGAGACACGTTTGAATTTATTTAACTATTAAAACAGGTGTCCGCAATAAAAGTTAACTCTGCTGCTTCCATTTGACCTAATTAAAAAGGTCAAATAGAAGTCACACAGTTAACTTTTGCTGCAAAGCAGCATTTGGGTTTGTTTACCCGAATTTGACTGTTTTTTCCTCAACAGATGTTGGGGAGGGGGAAACCAGCTCCCAATTGTACAGATTGAATAGCAATTGTCTGATATACAACATTGATCAAAGCTGATTGCTTCTGGACGTTTCCGGGCACAATGCCGAGAACACCTCCGTTTGAATTAGTTTCGCTTTTTATATGAAAAAGCCGAATCAACATGCGAGAAGGCAAAATAGCAATAATTTTGTAAAAATCGACGTAAATAAATCTATACGATACATGCGTTCTCTAATCTTAGATATTATTATCTACGGCCTATATAAACGGTTCTAAGCAATATACCCCTCCCCCCGGGACCGTGTGCGAGAAAAGCCTTTGCGAGACATACATGAAATGGTCACACACATTTTGCCTTTTATATATATACTAGCAGGGCTACCCAGCATTGCTCGGGACCGTATAAACAATGAAAAAACAAAAGCAGATATTGAACATATGTTTTATTCTTAGGGGAGAGGAATCTTTCATCTGTATGTATTATTTGTTTTATCTAACCTAGGACTGGTATTGTTCATGTTTTATCCCTAGCATAGGTAATTTACAGCATGTATATGAAATTGTTTTACCTTAGGGAGAAGAGAACAGGTAATATACAACATAATGTGTCTATATTACATCCCTGGCAATGCCTAGAAACCAGCTAGAACATGTATTTCAGTCAATCTATATTACATCCTGGGCTATGCCGAGAAACCAGCTAATCTCTATTTAGTGACTTGACCACCAAAATCCCTCCCTAAGTGTGTCCTTTCTTTTGAACTTATTAGATATAGGTATCTAGAAATGTGTGTGAAATTTTGTTGAATGCATTGTTCACTATGATTTTTTTTATTGTTCTACACAATATCAACTGTAGCGAAATAAAACAGTAAACTTAGTGTAGTGTTAGAATAAAGAGCAAAGGAAAAAATTAGAATCATATTCTGTACTTGCAAATCTAAATTTGCTAGCGTGTACCAGTATTTGCCAGGTTGTGGAAATTTGGAATTTATAACATACTAGCAGGGCTACCCGGCGTTGCCCGGGACCGTAACAACAATGTAATGATGACAGGTTTTTGGAGGGCCCCCCTTGAAGAAAACTGATCAGTTGACCTACTTCTAGTGATCCGTTTGACGTGAAATTTCGTTATTTGTCATCCGGGTGATGGGGCTTCAAAATGATAGCAAATTTGTCAAGTTTGGTTGTGTCTGTCAAAAGTTTTAGCGTTACATACAAACCTACATACACACAGATGTTTGGGATTTGGGGGCCCCCCTTGAAGAAAACTGATCAGTTGACCCACTTTTAGTGGTCCGTTTGACGTGAAATTTCGATATTTGTCATCCGGGTGATGGGGCTTCAATATGATACCACATTTGTCAACTCTGGTTGTGTCTGTCAAAAGTTTTAGCGTTACAAACAAACATACATACACACAGACGTTTGAGATTTATATATATAGATGTAGTGGCCTTTTCCTAGATACCTATTGCTAAAAATTATACTTTCATTTTGTTAGAAAAATCTCTCTTCGGATGCCCTTCATCATCCAAAATAAAAACAAATATTTTTATAATTGTTTCAGTACATTGCTACACAATGTGAAATTTGTTGACGTTTGTAAAAAAAAAAAATCATGAATGTGCTTATATTCCAAAAGAGAAAATATCAGTGCACAGTATTGAAAGTGTTTGAGATTCAAAAGTCGGTAACATTTCTACTAACTTCATAAGATGTCATGTGAGAAACTGAATTGAATATCAAGACATTATCTGAAGCGTTTTTATTTTGGTGTAACATATGTGTTTACAGTGAACCTTAACTTTTAATAAACAGCTTGGTATGCAATGACATAGGCCAAGAATCTTAGACAAAATATATATAAATTGGAAAAATGTGTGAACAAATGAAAAAAAAAAAAATGATCCGCTCAACTTGATGACATCAAGCACAGTAATATTTTAGTGAAGAAAATATGAAATTGATGTTCAGTGATTAGTTTGGATGAATGAGAAAATGTAATTGTTTGATGCATAAAAAATAACTCATTTGCTGTATTTGATATTAAGCAGCAAAATATAGTGATTTGAATATTAAGGAAAACATCAAATCAGATTATGTAAAAAAAAAAGATGAAAGTAGAAAATATATATTTTATGTTTATGAGTTTTGCCAATCAAAATTTTGTGGCAGAAATTGGGTGATTACCATGCAATTTTATTTTGGTAAAATTCTTAAATTATTTGAATGTTTATTATAATTTCTAATTAGTGACTTGTTATCATCAAAATCCGCCCCAAAGAGTGTCCTTTCTTTTATTAGGTATCAGAATAGGTATCCAGATTTCTACTTCTATACAAATGTGATATTTCAGATCTGTAGATAAAAAATTTGTTGAATATGTAGGTTGAGAATTGTTCTCTCGTTCTCTCTCTCTCACACACACATTCTCACTTTTATAGATATAATAGATAGATTATGCTAGATATATTTCCATATATCTGAATAATCTATATACAAATTTTCAAATCTGAAGATAAAAAATTTGTTGAGTATATAGGTTGAGAATTGTTCTCTCTCTCTCTCTCTCACACACACACACACATTTTCACTTTTATAGATATAATAGATAGATTATGCTAGATATATTTCTATATGTCTGAATACGCTACATACAAATTTTCAAATCTGTAGATAAAAAATTTGTTGAGTATGTAGGTTGAGAATTGTTCTCCCTCTCTCCTCTCACACATTCTCACTTTTATAGATATAATAGATAGATTATGCTAGATATATTTCCATATGTCTGAATACCCTATATAAAAATTTTCTAATCTGTAGATAAAAAATTTGTTGAATATAAAGGTTGAGAATTGTTCTTTCTCTCTCTCTCTCACACACACAGACACATTCTCACTTTTATAGACATAATAGATAGATTATGCTAGATATATTTCCATATGTCTGAATACCCTATATACAAATTTTCTAATCTGTAGATAAAAAATTTGTTGAGTATATAGGTTGAGAATTGTTCTCTCACTCTGTCTCTCTCTCTCTTGCTACCTCACACACACACACACGCAAACATTCTCACTTTTATAGATATGAGATAGATAATGCTAGATATATTTCCATATGTCTGAATTCCCTATATACAAATTTTCTAATCTGTAGATAAAAAATTTGTTGAGTATATAGGTTGAGAATTGTTCTCTCTCTCTCTCACACACACACACATTTTCACTTTTATAGATATAATAGATAGATTATGCTAGATATATTTCCATATGTCTGAATACCCTATATACAAATTTACAAATCTGTAGATAAAAAATTTGTTGAGTATATAGGTTGAAAATTGCTCTCTCTCTCTCACAGACACACACATTTTAACTTTTGTAGATATAATAGATAGATTATGCTAGATATATTTCCATATGTCTGAATACCCTTTATAACAAATTTAAAATCTGTAGATAAAAAATTTGTTGAATATATAGGTTAAGAATTGTTCTCTCTCTCTCGCTACCTCACACAAACACGCACACACACAAACATTCTGACTTTTATAGATATAATATATAGATTATGCTAGATATATTCCATATGTCTGAATACGCAATATACAAATTTTCTAATCTGTAGATAAAAAATTTGTTAAATATTTTTAATCCTTATCCTCGAGTGGCGTCTGGGCCTTGATAAGTGGTAATGCATATTTAACAAAATATAAATATATATATAACAAATTTACTGAATTTCCATTACTAACGATTATTGTATTGTCCAATTGACTACTGCACTTTTCAACCCTTATCCTCGAGTGGCCTCTGGGCCTTGAGAAGTAGTAATTACTAACGATTACTATATTGTCCAATTGACTACTGTGGACTTTTTAACTCTTATCCTCGAGTGGCCTCTGGGCCTTGATAAGTGGAAATGACTAAGTAACAAAAAATAGGTATATAACAAATTTCCCGAATTTCCATTACTAACGATTACTATATTGTCCAATTGACTACTGTGCACTTTTCAATCCTTATCCTCGAGTGGCCTCTGGGCCTTGATAAGTGGTAATGCGTATTTAACAAAATATAAATAGATATATATAACAAATTTCCCGCATTTCCATTACTAACGATTACTATATTGTCCAACTGACTACTGCACTTTTCAACCCTTATCCTCGAGTGGCCTCTGGGCCTTGACTTGATAAGTGGTATTATCCTTGAGTGGCCTCTTGGCCTTGATAAGTGGGAATACCTAAGAAACTAAAAAATAGTTATATAACAAATTTCCCGAATTTCCATTACTAACGATTACTACTGTGCACTTTTCAATCCTTATCCTCGAGGGGCCTGTGGACCTTGATGAGTGGTAATGCGTATGTAACAAAATATTATTATATATCACAAATTTACTGAATTTCCATTACTAACGATTACTATATTTTGTCCAATTGACTACTGCACTTTTCAACCCGTGGCCTCTGGGCCTTGATAAGTAGTAATGCCTATATAACAAAATATAAATATATATATAACAAATTTCCCGACTTTCCATTACTAACGATTACTATATTGTCCAATTGACTACTGTAATTTTAAACCCTTATCCTCGGGTGGCCTCTGGGCCTTATTGTCCAATTGACTACTGTGCACATTTTAACTTATCCTCGAGTTGTATCTGGGCCTTGATAAGTGGAAATGCCTAAGTAACAAAAAAAATAGGTATATAACAAATTTCCCGAATTTGACTACTGTGCACTTTTCAACTCTTATCCTCGAGTGGCCTCTGGGCCTTGATAATTGTTCATATATATTTTTTACAAAATATATATATAACAAAATAGGTTGGAGTCGCTGAATAACTCATCCTCCTGTTAAAGCGGTTCCATCCTCTTTCCCGAATTTGACTACTGTGCACTTTTCAACTCTCATCCTCGAGTGGCCTATGGGCCTTGATAAGTTGTAATATATATTTTTAATAAATATAGATGTATATATATATATATATATAACAAAACAGGTGTGAGTCGCTGAATAATTCATCCTCCTGTTGAATCGGTTCAATCCTCTTTCCCGAATTTGACTACTGTGCACTTTTCAACTCTCATCCTCGAGTGGCCTATGGGCCTATAAGTGGTAATATAGAGTTTGTACAAAATATATATATATATATATATATATATATATATATATATATATATATATATATATAAAACAAAATAGGTTGGAGTGGCTGAATAACTCATCCTCCCGTTAAAGCGGTTCAATCCTCTTTCACGAATTTGACTACTGTGCACTTTTCAACTCTCATCCTCGAGTAGCCTATGGGCCTAGATAAGTGGTAACATATATTTTTCAATAAATATAGATATAAATATATATATAACAAAATAGGTTGGAGTCGCTGAAAAACTCATCCTCCCGTTAAAGCGGTTCCATCCTCTTTCCCGAATTTGATTACTGTGCACTTTTCAACTCTCATCCTCGAGTTGCCTATGGGCCTTGATAAGTGGTAATATATAGTTTGTACAAAATATATATATATATATATATATACAAAAATAGGTTGGAGTTGCTGAATAACTCATCCTCCCGTTAAAGCGGTTCCATCCTCTTTCCCGAATTTGACTACTGTGCAATTTTCACCTCTCATCCTCGAGTTGCGTATGGGCCTTGATAAGTGGTAATATATAGTTTGTACAAAATATATATATATATATATATATGTATATATACATATATATAACAAAATAGGTTGGAGTCGCTGAATAACTCATCCTCCCGTTAAAACGGTTCCTTCCTATTTCCCGACTTTGATTACTGTGCACTTTTCAACTCTTATCCTCGAGTGGCCTATGGGCCTTGATAAGTGGAAACATATTTTTTAATAAATATAGATATAAATATAACAAAATAGGTTGGAGTGGCTGAATAACTCATCCTCCCGTTAAAGCGGTTCCATCCTCTTTCCCGAATGTTACTACTGTCCACTTTTCAACTCTCATCCTCGAGTAGACTATAGGCCTTGATAAGTGGTAATATATATTTTAAAATAAATATAGATATAAATATATATATAACAAAATAGGTTGGAGTCGCTGAATAACTCATCCTCTCGTTAAAGCGGTTCCATCCTCTTTCCCGAATTTTACTACTGTGCACTTTTCAACTCTAATCCTCGAGTGGCCTATGGGCCTTGATAAGTGGTAATATATAGTTTGTACAAAATATATATATATACATATATATAACAAAATAGGTTGGAGTCGCTGAATAACTCATCCTCCCGTTAAAGCGGTTCCATCCTCTTTCCCGAATTTGACTACTGTGCAATTTTCACCTCTCATCCTCGAGTTGCCTATGGGCCTTGATAAGTGGTAATATATATTTTGTAATTAATATATATATATATATATATATATATATATATATATATATATATATATATATAAAACAAAATAGGTTGGAGTGGCTGAATAACTCATCCTCCCGTTAAAGCGGTTCCATCCTCTTTCCCGAATTTGACTACTGTGCACTTTCAACTCTTATCCTCGAGTAGCCTATTGGCCTTGATAAGTGGTAATGTAGAGAGAAGAGAACGAGGGTGAGGGTGAGAGAGAGAGAAGAGAACGAGGGTGAGGGTGAGAGAGAGAGAAGAGAACGAGGGTGAGGGTGAGAGAGAGAGAAGAGAACGAGGGTGAGGGTGAGAGAGAGAGAAGAGAACGAGTGAGAGAGAGAGAAGAGAACGAGTGAGAGAGAGAGAAGAGAACGAGTGAGAGAGAGAGAGAGAAGAGAACGAGGGTGAGAGAGAGAGAGAGAGAGAAGAGAACGAGGGTGAGAGAGAGAGAGAGAAGAGAACGAGGGTGAGAGAGAGAAGATAAAGAGGGTGAGAGAGAGAAGATAAAGAGGGTGAGAGAGAGAAGATAAAGAGGGTGAGAGAGAGAAAATAAAGAGGGTGAGAGAGAGAAGATAAAGAGGGTGAGAGAGAGAAGATAAAGAGGGTGAGAGAGAGAAGATAAAGAGGGTGAGAGAGAACGAAGAGAAAGAGGGTGACAGAGAACGAAGAGAAAGAGGGTGACAGAGAGAGAGAGAAGAGAAAGAGGGTGAGAGAGAGAGAGAGAAGAGAAAGAGGGTGAGAGAGAGAGAGAGAAGAGAAAGAGGGTGAGAGAGAGAAGAGAAAGAGAGTGAGAGAGAGAAGAGAAAGAGAGTGAGAGAGAGAAGAGAAAGAGAGTGAGAGAGAGAAGAGAAAGAGAGTGAGAGAGAGAAGAGAAGAGAAGAGAAAGAGGGCGAGAGAGAGAGAGAAGAGAAAGAGGGCGAGAGAGAGAGAGAGAAGAGAAAGAGGTAGAGGGAGAGAGAAGAGGGTGAGAGAGAGTTGAGAAAGAGGGTGAAAGAGAGAGAGAGAAGAGAAAGAGGGTAAGAGAGAGACAGAAGAGAAGAGAAAGAGGGTGAGAGAGAGAGAGAAGAGGGTGTGAGAGAGAGAGAGAAGAGGGTGTGAGAGAGAGAGAGAAGAGGGTGTGAGAGAGAGAGAGAAGAGGGTGTGAGAGAGAGAGAGAAGAGGGTGTGAGAGAGAGAGAGAGAGAAGAGGGTGTGAGAGAGAGAGAGAGAGAAGAGGGTGAGAGAGAGAAGAGAAAGGTAGAGAAAGAGAGAAAGAGGGTGAGAGAGAGCAGATAAAGAGGGTGAGAGAGAGCAGATAAAGAGGGTGAGAGAGAGAGAGAAGAGGGTGAGAGAGAGAGAAGAGGGTGAGAGAGAGAGAGAAGAGGGTGAGAGAGAGAGAGAAGAGGGTGAGAGAGAGAGAAGAGGGTGAGAGAGAGAGAAGAGGGTGAGAGAGAGAGAAGAGGGTGAGAGAGAGAGAAGAGGGTGAGAGAGAGAGAGAGAGAAGAGGGTGAGAGAGAGAGAGAGAAGAGGGTGAGAGAGAGAGAGAGAAGAGGGTGAGAGAGAGAGAGAGAAGAGGGTGAGAGAGAGAGAGAGAAGAGGGTGAGAGAGAGAGAGAGAAGAGGGTGAGAGAGAGAGAGAGAAGAGGGTGAGAGAGAGAGAGAGAGAAGAGGGTGAGAGAGAGAGAGAGAGAAGAGGGTGAGAGAGAGAGAGAGAGAAGAGGGTGAGAGAGAGAGAGAGAGAAGAGGGTGAGAGAGAGAGAGAGAAGAGGGTGAGAGAGAGAGAGAGAAGAGGGTGAGAGAGAGAGAGAGAAGAGGGTGAGAGAGAGAGAGAGAGAAGAGGGTGAGAGAGAGAGAAGAGGGTGAGAGAGAGAGAAGAGGGTGAGAGAGAGAGAAGAGGGTGAGAGAGAGAGAAGAGGGTGAGAGAGAGAGAAGAGGGTGAGAGAGAGAGAAGAGGGTGAGAGAGAGAGAGAAGAGGGTGAGAGAGAGAGAGAAGAGGGTGAGAGAGAAGAGAAAGAGGGTGAGAGAGAAGAGAAAGAGGGTGAGAGAGAAGAGAAAGAGGGTGAGAGAGAAGAGAAAGAGGGTGAGAGAGAAGAGAAAGAGGGTGAGAGAGAAGAGAAAGAGGGTGAGAGAGAAGAGAAAGAGGGTGAGAGAGAAGAGAAAGAGGGTGAGAGAGAAGAGAAAGAGGGTGAGAGAGAAGAGAAAGAGGGTGAGAGAGAAGAGAAAGAGGGTGAGAGAGAAGAGAAAGAGGGTGAGGGAGAAGAGAAAGAGGGTGAGGGAGAAGAGAAAGAGGGTGAGGGAGAGAGAGTGAAAGAGGGTGAGGGAGAGAGAGTGAAAGAGGGTGAGGGAGAGAGAGTGAAAGAGGGCGAGAGAGAGAGAGAGAAGAGGAAGAGGTAGAGAGAGAGAAGAGGAAGAGGTAGAGAGAGAGAAGAGGGTGAGAGAGAAGAGAAAGAGAGTGAGAGAGAGAAGAGAAAGAGAGTGAGAGAGAGAGAAGAGAAAGAGAGTGAGAGAGAGAGAAGGGAAAGAGAGTGAGAGAGAGAGAAGAGAAAGAGAGTGAGAGAGAGAGAAGAGAAAGAGAGTGAGAGAGAGAGAAGAGAAAGAGAGTGAGAGAGAGAGAAGAGAAAGAGAGTGAGAGAGAGAGAAGAGAAAGAGAGTGAGAAGAGAAAGAGAGTGAGAGAGAGAGAAGAGAAAGAGAGTGAGAGAGAGAGAAGAGAAAGAGTGAGAGAGAGAGAAGAGAAAGAGAGTGAGAGAGAGAGAGAAGAGAAAGAGTGAGAGAGAGAAGAGAAAGAGGGTGAGAGAGAAGAGAAAGAGGGTGAGAGAGAAGAGAAAGAGGGTGAGAGAGAAGAGAAAGAGGGTGAGAGAGAGAGTGAGAGAAGAGGGTAAATGTGCATCTTTTTTTTATAGTAGGTAATGCTTGGGAAACTGTGCACGCGGCCCCCCCCTCCCTCTACAAAAGCGGTTCCATTCATAAGGAAAACAAACTCGTATAAAAGTAATTTTTGTGTAATCAAATGGCCTCATACTGCTACCCCCCTCCCCCTTACAGTTTAACAGAGGTAGGAGGTAAAAACAAAATGGCTAAAGCCTTGTTTACATGGTAAACTATAGCAAAGAGCATAGTCATCTTCGCCGGTAAAAAACTTCAAGCAAAAATAAAAACATTTTCCCTACGTCAATTTTCGTGTAATTTTGGGATTCTGCGTTTTTAAATGCGATAAATCCGTTGGTAATAACGGTTCGACTCGAAAACTAAAATTTAACTGTGTTATAGTATCAATTACTCCTCGAAGGCAGCTTTAATGTACCTCAGCGCAGCCGACATTTTACTGAGCTGACGTCACGTCACGTGACACGTAATGAATAACGTTAAAATGACAGGTTTTTTTGGGGGCCCCCCTGGGAGAAAACTGATCAGTTCACCCACTTCTAGTGGTTCGTTTGACATGAAATTTCGATATTTGTCGTCCGGAGGATAGAGGTTCAATATGATACCAAATTTGTCAAGTTTGGTTCCGTCTTTCAAAAGTTTTAGCGTTACAAACAAACATACATACATACATACACACAGATTTTTGGCTTTTATATATATAGATACTAGCAGGGAGTACCCGGCGTTGCCCGAGTGTTTGGAGGTGTGTGTGTTTTTGGATAAATCCAAACTCCGAGGGAGGGTTAAAATTAAAAAAAGTTTTGGTAGGTATGAGGATCGAACCCAAACCCTTGAGGCAAAGTTGGAAATTAAAGTGTGAAAAAAAACGTGCGACGTTAACCATTGGGCCACCGTGAAATACTAATGGAAGCATGTTTGAATTTATTTAACTATTTAGAATTGGCAGGTGCACGTTTTAATGACTTAATGAGGTCAACTTTGAGTGCGGGACAGTATTTTAGTTACTGCGGTAACGCTTTTTTATTTTCCAAGATATTATGGGGAGGACCAGCTCCCCATAACAAGGGGATTGTCCAAATTGAATAGCAATTGTCTGATATAAGGAAAAATTTTCACATTGATCAAATCTGATTGCTTTCGGACATTTCTGGCGATCGCGACCGGGAAAAAATACCGCCCGAATCAGTGTCGCTTTTATTATATGAAAACGCCTAATCCACATGCGGCGAGCGAAAAATGTTGAATATTTATCTTTTCAAATTCGAGCAAATTAAATAGACAGGCGACCTCCGTTGTTAACTCGTAGATATTATGATTTATATGTGATATAAAAAGTTTTAAGAAGTTGTGAGACAACCGACCGCTTCTCGGGGGGTACCTGGCGATGCCCGGGTGTCTTGAGGGGGAGGGTAAATAAAAAAAAAAATGTTTTGGTAGGTATGAGAATTGACCCCCGTACCTTTGAGTTGGAAATTAATGTGTGAAAAAAAAAACAAAAACCGGGCGACGTTAGCCATTAGGCCACCGCGACATACAACATACACAGGTTTGAATTTATTTATTTAACTATAAAAACAGGTGTGCGCAATAACAGTTAACTCTGCTGCTTTCATTTGACCTTCTTAATTAGGTCAAATAGAAGTCACGCATCGTTTGGGTTTGTTTACCCAAATTTGACTTTTTTTTCCCAACAGATGTTGGGGAGGGGAAAAGCAGCTCCCAATTGTCCAGATTGAATAGCAGCTGTCTGATATACAAGACTGATCAAAGTTGATTGCTTCTGGACGTTTTTCCCGGCGCAATGCCGAGAATACGTCCATTTGAGTTTAGTTTCACTTTATTTATACTAAAAAGTGAAATGAACACACGAGAAGGCAAAATAGCAATAATTTTGTAAAAAAAATCGACGTAAATAAATCTAGACGCTACATGCGTTCTCAAATCCTACATATTATCTACGGCCTATATAAACAGTTCTAAGCAATAGTACCCCCCCCCCCGGAGCGTGTGCACAAAAACCCTTTGCGAGACATACACGAAATGGTCACACACCTTTTGCCTTTTATATATATAGATAGACTAGCAGAGGTACCCGGGTGTTTGTAGGTGTGTGTGGTATTAAATAAAAAAGAACCCGAGAAGGGCTGGGGGGATGGTAGGATCGAACCCGAAGCCCTGAGGCGAAGTTTGAAAATAAAATCGGCCAGCCAGAATGAGTTACTGAAAGATGTTTGAATTTATTTAAGTAAGAACCAAATTGACTGGTGCGCGCCCGGAAGTCGTCGAGCGTGACGTCATCAATGACCAGGTTTGTTTGTTATAAGCGAAGTAAAAAAAGAAAACGCTTTAATTAAGCGGGGGGTGGGGGTAATCAAAACATCGAAAAAAAAACACAAAAAAAAACTAACATAAGGCAAACGAATGATGAAAACAGAAAAACAAATTAAAATTAAAAAAAAAAAAAAAAAAAAAAAAAAAATCGGTGGGTACCCGGGTGTTTTTGGATGTGTGGTCAGGGTGGATAAGTAAAAAAAAAAAACAGAAAAACGAACATTATGTGAAAAATGGCTTAAATAACACTGGTTCAATTTTTAAATTTTAAAAAATCGAAAAAAAAAAAAAAAAGACATCTCACACCACGATTCGAACCCAAAACGTTTAGATAATGAACCAACGTGCTAATCAACTGACCTAACGCGACATACATGAAATTTGTTCAGTTTTTCAACTATTTAAAGTAAATCAGGTCATGACGTCATCTGGCGCATGCATAGAACTGCTCGTCGCCACAAGAAGACCGTTTTTGTTGACCCCCCGTCTAAAATTGTTGATTCGGGGTGAAAAAATGAACGTTTTTGGCCAATTTTTCGAGTGAAGGATGGGGCTTCGATATGATACCGAGTTTGTAAATTTTCGTCGTGTCTGTCGAAAGTTTTTAGCCGACACACAAACATACATACATACATTTTCGCTTTTATATATATATAGATTTACCCTTCCTCCCACTATTTAAAACATTCCTGTTCAGATGAAAAGTGTGCACAGTAACAAGGGAACATCAAAGTTTTAGTAATATACAATGTTTTAATTGTTAACCTTATTCGATGTAATAAATAGCTTCCCAAACTTTTAATATATGAAGATTTTTTAATTTTAAATTTAAACAATTTTCTATTTTCAACAATTTAAATATTTCAAAATGTCATGAAGTAATTCTATTTTTTCTTTCAACTATTAACAAAAGATTAAGATGGCTGATTGGTTTATATAAAAAAAAAAACAGTGGATTTAATTTTGTAATTAAATTTCATTTTAAATAGGATTCTTTTAAATTCGTTTTATTTTATGCTATTTCATTGTTTACTTCAAATAAAGGAAAATAATGTGTCAGACAGACAAGAAAGTGACACACAAGAAGTTACAATTCTTTATTAACATAAATTTTCATTCTATCAAAACTTCTTAAATTACTTCCCCATGTTTATTTATTGTACCTCTGACTAGAATGTATACCCAATGTTAAAGTTGCTGCTTTTTGAGAATCAATGATTTTAATAAACATCCGATTTAGGCATTTGTTTTAATACAAAGGTTAATCAAGGAAACGGAAGCCCATTACTGATAACTCGTGAAGATAAACATTATCCATGGCAACAAGCAAGCAGCAGCAGCTGATAAATATACTACCATTATTGTAATCAAGGCAGTCAATTTTCTTTTTATTGTTGCAGAGAGGAGGGGGTAGCTAGAAAAAAAAAAAAAAAATGAGTAATAATAATTCAATTTACAAAACGAAAATACTGTCACCTCTAGATTATTCATTTCTCCTATGTTAAGAATTCTTCATTTGGTTGGGATAAATTTTACCATTAATCTTTCCCAACCAGAGACATTTTTGAGATTTTGAGTAAAAAACATTATGGATTCTTTGGGAGTGATTATGCTATATATTTTAACCAAAGAAACATTTTTAACATTATCACTAGGGCTATGACAATAGCATATTCTTTTCATTGTTTTGACTCTCGAGTGTGTATCTGTTGATATTTTTTATATGCTTTTATATAAAGTGATATGGTTCTCGGTTGATGAACTATGTAAACGTGTCGGATATATACTCTAGAGTCAAAATAATGATAAAAATATTCTGTTGTCATAGTCCTAATTATCACACACACACACACACACACACACATACCAACTAAACATCAAAACACTTCGTAGACACACATGAAAGATAAAAGGATTTGGTCTGGATGTTAAATTTCAGAAAAAATAAAAGCTAAAGATAAAATTCCATCACAATAATAAAACAAAAACATCATAATGTCTATAATATATAAAAGGCCTATCTAATTCTCATTTGCTGCCATCGATAGATTGCATCCTACATATTCAATACAGTAGAATTGTACCAGTTTCATAGTTAATAAAAAAAACTTTCCAAAGTTATGTTTTCAGATTAAAAACAATTCAAAATCTTCTTTCTCATAACATTTTAGAATAGGTATAATTTCTACAATTCCTTTGTTTTAAATTCATGCATTACATACTATTTTTTTTTTCAGTGGTTACACACAAGCATTTCAATTCTTGATTTATTGAGAAATAAGAAAGGATATATATTTATTGTAGCAGTTACCAATTTTGCGCACTTCTCTCACTTATTTCGAGCTAGCAAATACCAGTTCTTACCATAAACTAGCATAGTTGTCAGACGAGAAAGTGCGTCAGTGATTATAGACACATTAATTAATCAGATGTCTGTTCTTACTTATAACAAATGTTTTAAATTTTTATTCCTACAATTCCTCCTAGTGTTTCATTTCAAATTAATAAAATAGTAGTACCTTCCTTCCAGTATTAGTGTGGACAATTATTTACCCACCCACCCCATTTTAAAACAGGAAAAAATGTTTGCTGATATAAATATGTTGCTACAGGGTTGCTCTTTTTTATTTTTATGAAAATCGCTTCAGACAAGGCATAAAGCCACTTGAGAAATGATGGAGGTAAAAAATATATTACTTGTTGATCAAAAACTAGTCAATAAGTGTTAGATAGATTCTGACCCAAAATTAAATAGTCATAAAAATAATGTTCATGATTTATCAAATTAAGAATGTTATAAATAATACTTAATATATATATATATATATATATATATATATTAATATATAAAAAAATTGTATTCCTGTTTATTTGTTTGTTCACACTTTGATCAATATATACAAAAAGTCCTCTACTTTAATATTTCATTTATTTCTATATATATAGTAGGATTCTTTCAAAATATACGATTATGAGGTCACCTCATTTGCATATTATATTAAGGAAAATCGATTTTATTAAATAGCTGTATGTTAGTTTAAGTTTCTAGCGAGAGAGTTGTTTTAAATGTTCTATTTAAGATTGTTATTTTATCAACTTTAAATAACAATTATATTGATAATATATTTAATTTAATTTATTTGGAATTATTATTACTGACATCGATTTTTTTTTAGAAACAGGGAGAGCTATTTCCTCTGATGAGTTTTTTTAAACTGAAAAGATCTCATTTGTTTTTTTTTTTTATTATTCTTGAAACAACTATACAGAATCTTTGAGCATTCCGGAAACTAAACCCCCTGACCAAAAAAAAAAAAAAGAAACAAGTCAAAATTTTACTTTATTTACAAAAAAAAGTCAATGAAAGAAAACACCTTTACAAAAAAACAAAACAAAAACAAGCCAATAAAAAGAATTCTATTTTGTTCTTAAACTTTTCAAATGCATTAATGTTTATAAACCTTATTATTTCTAGAGTGCGCAAAGTCATTTGCAAATTAGCTTTTCCCTTTATTCACATTTCAGGTTGGAGTCTGCCTACATGACCATTTTTTTTATCTTTATTTTTTCTGATCGCTCTGACACTCGCTGCTATTTCTATTGAAAAAAAAAAAAAAAAAAAAAAAAAATTGTTTTGATTCATTTATTTAAAATTTTTTTTGGGGAAGGGGGGATCGGGGGCTGTGCATGAGCAACAAAAAGTGCTCAATATCCGGAGAATAACTTCTCTTTGTATCGCTTCTGCCGAAATATCTGGTGGAGAAGGTATAACGTACTTCTTTTTACATGTTTTTATCCGTTCTTTTATTTTTGGAATTGTTGTGGGAGTATCAACGTTGCGCACAATAAAAATGATTAATATTCTTAGTATAGCAGATGTGTTCTAAACGGAACTTCATATTGATCCGGACAATGCCGGGTACCCATGCTAATAAATAATAAAAATACTTATATGAGATTCAATAGTGAAAGCAGGAGTTTTCTAAATTCTTCATTTTTCCCTGAGAATTGCTTCTGCAAAGGTCTCATTAGTATATAATAAAGCTGATCTGTTTGTTAAATTAGATTTTTGGTAGTGTAACAGTTTTGGGTCTAACGTATATTGGCATTCTGGATGGAAATCCTGTGGGCTAGACCCAAAACAGTTACATGGGGGCTCGCCCGAAGAATCAGTACTCACCAAGCACATAGGGGACTGCTGGAGGATCAGTCACACGCCAAACATGTGTAACCCCCCCCCCCATTGCTTGAATAATAATCCTCATTGGAATACCTGACCATTGTACACGGACAAATAACGCAGAATGATGGAAATCGATGAGTTCATAGAAAATCCATCCCCAGATAGGTTATAAAGGTTCAAGAAAGAAGAAATAAGTTACTGTCTGATTCTGAACAATAACTGTGATTCGATTTTTTTTTTTTGTTAAAAAAAAAAAAAAAAAAAAAAAAAAAAAAAGGAAGTGGTGGAGGGGAGGGGTGTTACTGTTCATTTATAGGTGGATGGGCATTTCCACATCACGGAAGTATGTTCTAGTGATGGAATTACACAAGCTGAACAAATTATTGGTTGTCAAAGTTTCACGAGTTTCTTAAATTTCCACTTTAACTCATAAAACCGTTAAAAGTCATGCAGAAAATAGAAAATATATGAATGAAATATAAAAAAATTTGTTTGGGGATTGTGGGAGTGACAAAGTGAAAAATACTATAATTACACAACTGCTATTTTAGTGTGTCATCAACAAAAGATGAAACAAAGGTAACTAATCTTATTTTATGACCAAGTTGAATCTGTATGATGAACACTACATGTATGCACCTCTATCATATCTATAAGCACCTCCAATACGTGCCACAGTTTTAACCCCCACTGTATGTAACACACAATGTAACTAATTTAATATATTATCATCCTAACTTTTTTACTATTCAAAAGAAGCTTCAAATAAACCAATATTTTAAAAAAATTAGTTACAGTATAATGCGAGGCTAAAATCATGTTTACATTATCAACACTTTAAAACAATGTTCCTATCTAGTGATGTTTTTGAAGCCATAAACATACCCATGTTTAAAAAATCTAGTAAAAAATCAAATAATGGATTTTCGATAATTATTCATTTTTAAATTAATTTACTTATTAAAAGTAGGTTTCGTTAAGTATATGAGGGGAAATATTTTTTTAGGTGTTCTACCCCCCCCCCTATATTTCATGACACAAAAACTAAACAAAATAAATTTAAGGCCATAAATATTGCAACATTTTAAAAGCTGAAGTGTTTAAACAATTAAAAATACTTATATAAAAACCATTACAAAATTTACTTATCTTGAAGTTGTAAATAAAAAAATGGACAAAAACAAATCAATATTCTATTAAAAAACAAAATCTATGTCTTTTCTTGATATGTGAATTACAAAAAAAGGAATTCTAAAAGATAATTAATTTTAAAAAATTTAAATGATATTAAATTACAATATTCCATGATATGAAGTTTTAAAAAGAATTTTTTTATTAAAAGATTTCCAATATTAAAAAATATATTCATATAATAGAATAGGAAATCCAGCATCAACCTCAAAATAATTCATTTTTTAATTTGTATGTTTTAATTGAAGTGGCAAATTAATTTTTGCGCCTTTTTTCCAAAAAATGTATGGAGGTTTCTAATTAACAGTCTCATTATTTACACAATTTTCATCAACAGAGAATGTTAAAATTTAATATGATTAACTCGTCTGTGTAGTTTGTTAAAAAGAAATCTTTGTTTTACGAAAGGTAAGTCTTGTATTATTTTTTATCCATTATTTTGTTTATACAGAAATTTCTGCATAAAATGTATAAGTTTATCGATTAACGTGTAACTTTTTATTGTTTTTGAAGGGTTTTTTTTTTCTCACAGATTGATATGATTAACTAGTTTTCTTTTGGTAATATACAAGATATTACTTTCTTTGGAACTTACGCACTTATGTTACCTTGCTAAAATAATAACATTATTTAGAAATCAATTCTCTACATGGGGAGGGAGTTTTATAACTATTTTGTAATTTCTACCTAACAATGTGATAAAAAATATTGTAAAACTGGAATTTAATTTGAAAATACGATTTAAAAAATAGCACGGTAACATAAGTAACCATCTACAATTTATTTAATGAAAAATCAAAATAATTTCAGTTTAATTTTATTTTCGCTACTTTTTTCAATGACTACTGTTGAAATGTTAATATTTTATATTTAACATACAAATACTTATAATATTATTAATCATTAAACTCTATAACAACAATTATTATAAACTAGGATAATATGCAGCCAAATATTTATAGTAACCTTTTATTTTGTTTAGATGAATATCAAAACCATTTTGTCAAGCAATGCATCAGTAAAACCTGGAAAGGGGGATATTGTATTTTTTTTATATAAGCAAACAAACAGATTAATTGATAACCTATTTTTTTTTTCAATTGTTCGTTTGCACAACAATTTCAATGCAATTGTTAAAAAAGAAAAACTATTAAAAATAAATTTCATTTTGCAGATGATAGAATACATTTGTTTATTGCATAGCGAAAAATATAAGCCAAGCATATCTATTTTAAATTATTAATATTCCTAAATCAATATAACATAAATGTAAATATGAAAATCTGATAGCAAAAAAAACAAACAAAAACCTTACTTCCATTAAACATTATAGTGCCACTAAGCATCTGTAGAATTGACACAGAAAATAATGTATGCACCAAATGATGACGTCGCTGATATTGTGTAAAACCTTGGTGATTGTACACATAAAATTAGATGCCTCTACATATTTAAGTTTAAATATCTGTTCTAATGTCAAAACTAATAGATTTTCTAAATCACAAGAGAGAGGATATGTTTGTGGAGATAGCAGTGCAAAAATAATTTTTTTCTTAAACAACTCCAGCTAGTTTCAACCAAACAAGATCAAAGTGTGTGCATGTTGGGGGATGGGGAGTAAGGAGATAGCAAATCATATTTTTTTTTTTTTTTTTTTACAAAGGCATCACCACATTATCAAGGCCCAGAGGCCACTCAAGGATAAGGGTTAAAGAGTGTACAGTAGAAGTTGGTCAATATAGTAATCATTAGTAATGAAAATTTGGTAAATTTAATAACTTATATGGAACGGCTCATCAAGAACTTATTTACTTTAGACTTGAACAAAACCATATTGTAGTCAGCCGGAAAGCAGGAAAACGGAAGACAATTCCACAGGCGTGCAGTTCTAAGAAAGAAGCTTTGTTCATGGAATCTACGTTTAGGTTTAGGCACAGATAAAGAGTGGGGGAAATTATTGATAGTGTTTACAGCTAGACGAGTGTTTCTTGTGAAAGTTTGGCGAGGGGGGACCATAGATTGAAGCTCAGTTGAACACTTTCCATGAAAATAACGATACATCAGAGACAAACTCGCAACATCTCTTCTGTGAGATAGAGGTTGCAAGGAGGAGAAAAGGACATCTCCTACGAGGCTACGAAGTCTATTTTGAACTCTATCAAGGCAGGACAAGTTCTTTCTAGCAGCTCCTGCCCAGATGTGGCAACAGTATTCCATCCTTGGACGTACCTGGCTCTTATATAGATAGAGAATAGCATCAGCAGTGAGATATCTACTGGATCGATAGAAAGATCCCACCATTTTTCCAGCGGCCTTGGCAACAGATTTGATATACGTGTTCCATTTAAGATCAGGAGTAATGGTCAAGCCCAGAAGCTTGTCAAAACTTGAGGCCTCCTGAAGACGAGAGCCATTCATTTCAATTGATGACAAATGTGGATTAGAATGTTGATGATGTAAAGAGAGAAGCTTGGTTTTAGATGCATTAAAAGTAACCAGCCACTCCTTTCCCCATTGTACTACGTGCTCAAGATCAGAGGAGAGAGAATTGGAGAGAACTTGCTCGTTTACTGTCTTAGATGTGGTACCATAAATGGTAGTGTCGTCAGCATAAATGTCTACAAATGATGTAAGGATATGATTTGGAAGATCATTAATGTAGATCAGGAAAAGAGTTGGGCCCAGGATGGATCCCTGAGGGACACCGGCATTAATATTGTGAGCTTCTGATTTTTGCCCCTCAACTACTACTCTTATGAACCTATCAGAAAGAAATGATTTAATAATTGAGAAGACTTTTCCAGCTATACCATAGCTAGCGATCTTATGAAGTAAACCTTTATGCCATACCCTATCAAAGGCTTTAGATATGTCAAGAGCAATTGCCCTAGAAAGATTGCCACCGTCGAGAGATTTGCTAATCCTATGCGATATAACTGTAAGGACATCTGCTGTAGATCTAGCAGAACGGAAACCATATTGAGTGTCACTAAGAAGATTATTTTTGTTGAGATGTTTGATTACTTCTGTATTTAATACAGATTCTAGCAACTTACTCATGACGCACAGGAGACTTATTGGCCTGTACTGAGAGGGGGATGAGCGATCACCTGAATTCTTAAATACAGGGCATACTGATGAGATTTTCCAGGGAGATGGGAAACTATTCTCCTTAAGACAACGTTTAAACAGTTTTGTAAGTATGGGCGCTAGTTCAGGTTGAAGTTTTTTGAGTACTATAATTGGAATACCATCAGGGCCAGTTGCTTTACTGGAATCAAGGTTTTTGATTAGCTTGGCAACATCACGTACAGATATACGTATATCACATAGCGTGTTTTCTGATACAAGAGGAAATATTGGGGGTTGGCGGTCTTGGTCGCAAAGGGTAGAATTAGCTGCAAAGTTCTTGACAAAGAGTTTGGCTTTGTCTGATGCTGACGAGATTACCTCAGATCCATTGATAATAGTTGGGATGGAGCACACTCTTCTGTTCAGGATTCTGTTTGCTATTTGCCAAAACTGGTGGGAACCAAGCCGCTGCTCAGCTACTTTGGACTTAACAGATTGAGCATACAACTCTCTTGCGTTCCTTATTACTTTCTTACAATGTATTTGAGGAAACAAAAATCATCCAACTCTTCTATTCTCAACTTATTTGGATTCTTTAGACTATTGTTCTCATCTTGAGTGCTATTTTCACGTTTCTGTAGATGTAACCTCTGACCTTTTTCAAGTGTATCATGTTGAACTTGGAAATCTTTCTGTTGAATCTGTATGGAATTTCAAAGAAAATTCTTTAATATATGAGGGTACAGTGCTCCCACTATCAGCCATGACTAAGTAGAAGTCCTAATTTGCAATTGTATTTTAAGTATCGTCCACACAGAGGATTGAACTTTCAACCTCCAGAAGAGTGTTACAACAGAATTTTATCAAATATTTTATCCACTATGCTACGGCTTCTTGTGCAACAAAGACCAGTGGCATAGTAGATAAAGTTTTTGTAAAAATTTGACAAAGATTCTGAGTTGGACAAGATACACCTGAAGAAGGTTGGAAATTACATTGACTGAAATGTTGTGAAAACAGCACTCAAGATTGAGAATCGTAGTCCAAAGAATCCAAATAATATGAATAATCAATCCTCATCTCAAAAATTTACAAGTGTAATTTCCTATTCCCATCATGATTTTTTTTTTTGATGACTTAACCCTCATGGCATAAGTAACATTTTCAATTTTCAGAGAGAACCATCATAAAATAGAAGAGGGCAATATAAGATGAAAAAAACCCAAAAAAAACAAAAGAAACAAGAAAGATAAAGCAAAAGAGAGGAAGAAAAAGGAAAGTAAAATCCAGCCAAATAAAAAATAAGGAGGTTGACAAATTTACTTTTTTTTTTAAACGAAAGAGATTTCATTTAAAAAGTGGAGAACTTACATCCATGGGAAACTAGTGATTTAAGAAAAAATTCGTTTTGTTTTGTTTTTTTTGCTTTTCTGGATAAAAAAAAGTGGAATTCCATAGAAAAGTAAAGAACTCGTATCCCTGTAAATCAATGATAACTATTACTACATGACAAATACCTCTAAACCAATCTCTATATATTAATAAAATTGTAGCGTGACACTTCTTGCATATGCGTGCTTTGTTTATATCAATGTAACTCTTGATAACTTTTAATTCTTTTATTTACTATTTATTAATATAATATTTATTGAACTAAAAAAAATTTTTTTTTAAATGCAATGTAAAATGAAATTAAGTTTTAAACCTTCTATTTAAAAAAATAATTAAATTATAATGCGTTTCGTTTACTTGTAAACAAGTCATCTTTCGGTAATAGTAAAAAAAAAAAAAAAAAAAAAAATGGATATATAATATATATATATATATATATATATATATATATATAAGTGAACGTGTCTGTGTGTGTACATTTCCCTATGCAATAACTGTCAATTTTAAGTCCACAGACCTGAAATTTGATATACAGGGTACTGAGATTTGGGAAAAATCTTTAATCATTTTTTGGCCAGAAATTTGGCTGTTAAGGGGTCAAAGTTCAACGATTTGACCTTTGAGAACTCTACCAAACTCCTCCCTCAATTTTGGGCCTAAACACTTGAAATTTTAGATATAGGTTCCTTGGAGATGGATCTAACTTAACTTGATTTGAGCCCAAAACAGTAAATGTTAAGGGGCCATAATAGGGGTCAAAGTTAAAAAAAATTGATCGTTTTTTTTTTTTTTGCTCATCATACACTTCCAAACACCCGGGCTGAAATGCTAGTGTATATATATATATATATATATATATATATATATAAATAAGCTGCGACAAGTCTCCAGTTATCTCAACATTGTTTTGAGTTGTCCTGAATTTCTACTTGCCACTGGAATTAAACAATGTTGACTCAGGCAAGGTGTGGTTGGAGATTGCACAATTATTACCATAAAAATTTAATGCGCAGACAACCTTACAGTGGGTACCAATAGTCTGTCAAAACTGAATGGAGTTATTCATGTTGGAAGAATGGATGAAATTTCTTGGGTTAGTAGATGTAGAACAGTTGAGGTAGCAAGGTCAGTTTACATGAAAACATGGGAGAAAGTGATAAGCATGAACTTCAGAGGAAGAGGGATTGATAAAGATCTGGCTGGAAATAGGTTACTAGCTATGTACGACAAGTTCTCCCAAAAGAGGATAGAAGATAAATGTAGTTTTCATCACCTTTTATTCATCATACCTAAGGATGATTGAAACATGCTCCCTAAAGAAACCAATGGGATATATAGTACTCTTTCATTCTTGCATGTACATATATGGACATATTTAAACAGATTACAATGGTTGTCCCTAACATGCATCAATGGACATATTTGATACCTATTTAGTTACTTTGGAAGTCTATTTCTAAAACCTAACATATGCCAGCATGTAAAACAGATGTTAACTTGAATATATGACAAACAATTTGGTGCAATTAATAACTTGATGATCAAATGATACCGTAATAACTGATTTTAACTTATCTATTTTACAGGGAGATGACAGTGGTCTAGTGCTTAACGACACAGACTGACAACCTGGGTATTCCAAGTTTGAATCCAGTTTGTTTCACAAAAATCACTTTCCCTTACGATGTTGGCAACCTTCTTGTGATCCCTCCTGTAAGTACCTGATGTCTTTCTAGAAAGAATTCTGAATAGAAAAATATTGGAGAAACCAATGCCAACAATAGACTCTTTAGATTCATATGATATGAGGATCTATTATATAAAGGGCAAATGCCCAATTAAAACTTTAAAGGAACACAACAAACACTCATAAAGTTGGTATTTTTTAATTAATGCAACCTTGAATGTATAATATCTATAAAAAAAAATTCATTATTTGGGGGAGAGAGGGGGGGGGTCACCTGACCATTTATGTCATCAAAATGTACACACATCCATTAATGTTATGTAGTTTGTTATCCAACCACTAACTAAAGGGAAGTAACTGAGTTATTTCCATTAGACCGACTCCGATTGTGTGTGTGAGAGTGAGAGAGAGAAACAGGGTAAAAGAAGAATGGAGGGGGGGGGGTAGAATTTATGTTATAATTTTGCTCCAAGCAATGCCAGATAGCTCTGCAAGTGTATAATGTGGTAAAAAAACAAACAAAAAAATTAAAACTATATAATTAAAAAAAAAAAAAAAAAAAAAAAAAAAACACACAAAAGTAAAAAATGACTTGGACAACACTGAATAGGTACAGCAACTGTTATATTTGTATTCTATTTACCTCCTCTCAACAAGGTCTGGTATGGTGTTTAAAAAAGCCATTACACTAGGATAAGCACGCTCTAACCTGCAAAAAATGCCCGAGCAGCCGCCAATAACACTCCTCCAGCAATTATCAATAAACTAACCTCTTCTCAAAGAGAAGATAAAGCCTGTGTGAACCTGCTAGACTAGAACAGAAGCATACTTCATTTGGACAGTAACAAAGCCATTGTTGAACTGATTGTCAAGGGCATATCCCAGACTGGTACAAAGGCCTACTCACGCTGTGCAAGGTAAGCATGTCATATTTATATGAATTCTCACATAAATCAGATAAAACAAATAAAGACAAAGTTTATCACACCTTCCCCATAAACTTTCCTCAAAGTCAGATAATTAGATCTTATTTTTATTTTTTTTTTTTGTCATATACATTTTTTTAAATGAGAATTAGAGATTTAGTTGTTGTTAAGCAAAACTATTACAAATAAAAACTCAGATTTTGACAAGAAAATAAAATTTCATATGTTTCAGATGTTTGTTTTTTCTTCTCCAATGTTATTACATGGGATAAATTGTTTTTAATAGCAAGCCATCACAACTATATAGACATGATTTACTTTTGATGGCTGCTCAGAAAAAGCTGTTAATGGTGACAAATGAACATGGTAACAATAAGGAAGTTAAATTGGAACTTAAATCATTGTTACAGAGTTGCAAAGTATAAAGTCTAACTCTGATTCTTCTAGAATGCCAATAAATTTGATCCTTAGAATTCCAATATATCTGGCCGACTCCTTAAATTCCTATTGGTTTTAAAAAAAATGTATCTGTTCTAATACTACACTTCATCTTTTCTGTCTTTGGTCAGTGAGGGAAAAATCCTACAATGAGATCATTTTTATTTTTGTCCCAATCCACAGTGGCTCTTTCCCCACATTAAAAACAGAACTTGTCTAAGTGCTCTTGTAGGGAAACAAGTAGATAGGAACTCCTAAAATTTCAAAACATTCGACTTCAGCAATTCCAATTTTATCACACTTACCCATGCATCATTAGAAATATGGCAAAATTAACATTTTCAGAGAGAACGGAAATGAAGGTAAAACAAGGCATGAGACGAGATGAAAGGGAAAGAGAAAGACAGGAGAGGAAAAAGATAGAGAGAGAGAGAGAGAGAGAAATAAATAAAACAGAGCCAAGTGTTGAAAAACTAAGGATGTAAGTTTAAAAAATTTCATATTCAAATTGTTTGCAAGGAACCATAATGTAACAGATAAAGTACTGGGTAAAATTCAGTAGCAAGTGATTCTTCTGGAGGCTGAAGGTTCAATCCTCAGACTGGGTGATACCTTAAATATAACTGCGAACTACTTAGGACTTCTATCTAGTCATGGCTTACAGACTGAGCGCAAGCTACTTCATGGATTAAATAAAAAATTCCATTCGTAATTATGTGCAGATTCCAGAGTCTAATTGAAAGATTTTTAAATTTGACACGATATACCTGAAGAAATTTTATGGTTACATTGGTGGAAATGTGAAAAGAGCACTCATAATGAGAACAGTAGTATAAAATAATTATCACGCTTCATCTAAAAAATTCAAAGCATAAGGACATAAAACTTTAAATATTTCTATTAAAAAGAAAAATGGAATTTTGCTAAAAAGTGGAAAATTCACATCCTGATATATCCAAAGAGACGGCTGTGTACTTTCAGATCACGAGTTGTCTATGTTTTGCTTTAAAAGATGACATTCTTTTGTTACTTGATCATTTATAGAGTCATAAAGGATTAGCTGGTGTTGTCCAGAGCAAAAGTATAAGATAAATTATACCTTTATTTTACTTTTTGCCATTTTCAGTTCTCTCCTTCCTCTTTCTTCCCTGCCCAGCCTATTTCTATTTAGCTGGACATACAAACAAACAACTCTTTTATATAATAAGTTTCTTGTGGAATAAGTTGGCATTTTCTTTCCAAATTAATGCATAACACTGAAAAAAAAAAAAAAAAAAAAAAAAGAAAAAAAAGTCCCCCCCCCACCTCCTCTTGAGAAAACCTGGCCCAGTTTACTCACAGAGAATGGATAATTTATTCTAAACTAGCTTGGGTGTCCGACATTGCCCGAGTGTTTTGAGGTGTGTGTTGAGCAAAAAAAAAAAAAAATGTGAGGTTTTTGGCGTTGCGCCCATCGCCAAACCGGAAGTGGCGATGGTTTAAATTAAGGCTAGTCAATCAAAAAGAGGAACTGACTTTTGAAAATATTGGTGAAAAAAAGCGAACCTCTCTGTAGAAAGTGCCCAGTTGAGAGTGAAAGAATTAATGCTTTTAGTCAATTTTTCGATATTTGTCGTCCAGTGGGTTGAGTTTCAAAATGATATTGATTTCGTGAAAATCCATCACCTCTGTCGAAAGTTTAAGGCAGACATACATACATACATACATTTAAACAGACAGGTGAGATTTATATTATAGACTAGTGGGGGTACCCGGCGTTGACCGGGTGTTTGAAGGTGTGTGTGGTTTTGGGTAAATCAAAAGACCCGTATGTTTGTGCTTGGGGGAGGGGGGGGGGGGTAAAATAAAAAAAAGTTTTGGTAGGTAAGTATGAAGGATCGAACCCAAACCCTTGAGTCAAAGTTGGAAATTAAAGTGTGAAAAAAAAAAAAAAAAAGGTGCGACGTTAACCACTGGGCCATCATGAAATAGTAACGATAACATGTTTGAATTTATTTAAGTATTACAACTTGTCACTTTGACTGCGGGGCAGTATTTTATTTACTGCGGTGCAGGATTTTTTATTTTTTGTTTCCCCAAGATGTTGTGGGGAAAACCAGCTCCCCATAAAATGGGGATTGTCCAAATTGAATAGCAATTGTCTGATATAAGGAGAAAACTCCCCATTGATCAAGGCTGATTGCGACCGGAAAAATGCTGCCAAAATTAGTTTCGCTTTTATTATACGAAAAAGCTTAATGCGCATGCGATCGAAAAATGTTGAATATTTATTTTTTCAAAGTCGAGCAAATTAAATAGACAGGCGACCCCCATTGTTAACTTGTAGATATTATGATTTAGACGTGATATAAAAAGTTTTAAGGAATGAACCGACCGAGAAGTCCAGCGAAAAAAGCCTTTTACAGACATACACAAAAAGCGAACATACATACATTTTCGCTTTTATATTTTTAGATTAGATCCAGCGCAATGCTGATTAAGAATATACTAACTGCATAGCTATTTGTTTTGTAGTTTTTGACTTTTAGCTGAACATACAAACATACACACAGAAAACTATAATAAATTAGGAAATTTTTAAATGCAACAATTTTCAGAAAGGTGCAATTTGTAACGGAATATAAATTTGGACCAAATAAACACATATGCACAGTAATCTTTTTTTTTTTTTTTTTTTTTTTGCAAGATTTTAAGTAAAAGATTAAAAAAGAAAAATTCAGGAACTCTCCAGAGCAGTGTCAAACAATTATTTTGAGGCTTGCATCAGGTCAGAGGGTTTGAAGATAGGTGTTGGTGCCTGTGTGTATGAATGTTGTGCTCAGATCAACAATCAATAATTACTAATATCAAATCAGATTGTAGTGAACAAAGCTACTAATGTTTACCAATAATGAGGCAATGACACAAATTACTGTTGTCAATGAAGGCTCAGCAGCCTGTTCAGTAGTCACACTGTTAATCAATGCATCAATAATTGACCAAAAATACTGGTTTTAAACTGGTCTTAATATCGTAACCAAGACTATTTTCACTTCCTGGAAACAGAAAAAACACCCAAACATATTCGGTAAAAAGTAGGATTCAGATACAATCATTTTTTTACTTATTAGATGTGTGAGTGTATGTGTATATTAGATGTGTGAGTGTATGTGTATATATATATTAGATGTGTGAGTGTATGTGTATGTATATATTAGATGTGTGAGTGTATGTGTATATGTATATTAGGGATGTACCGATTAGTAAATTGACCAATTACTGATCAATCCTTCTTTGATAATCGGCTGATCACCAATTAATCGGTCGATTAATAGGTTTTCTAATGGCGACTTATCAGCAAATTTTGTTGTCATAAATGATACTAATATTAATTAAATTATATTGTAAAAGGAGACAAGTGAACTCCCTCTTTTACTTGCCAGTGAAAATTTATCAAAGAGACCTGCATTGTCTGCACCACATTATCAAATAACAGGCATGATGTGCTGTTAACATAGACTTTTACAAGTGAATGAATTTGATGCAAATACACATAAGCATATGAAATATTTCCCTCCTTTCTCTTCATATCGAATTATCATTACTATTTTGTACTTTAAATCACTGCCAAAGAAAATTATCACTTCATCTTGCAGTTTTCATGTTGAGGAATTGTACAGTGAAACATTCAAGATGTGACCACAAGGTGGAATTCAACATATTATATACTGAAAATAAATTAACAAAAAAACTCTTATAATATATGTTGATAAGATTCCTACGCTAACAACTTACCAATGGGGATTTGTTTGAAAAAATATCCAGTTCCCAAATTACATTTGAAGAAATCACCAAAAAAAAAAAAAAACAAGTTACAGAACATCAACAATATCAATGATAATACTTAAAAATCTAGCTGAGGTTATTTCTGTCAAAAGCTGTCCAATCTAATTCTGATATTTCTGACTTTAGTGGAATCCTTACCATTGTTGAACAATTCAGGTTATCAATGGAAACAAGGTTTTCATCGAATCTAAATGATAAAAACTTTATGCCTACTTTCTTAGATCCATGATTCAAATATTAATTTTAAAAGATTGGCATGGAAAACATATTTAAAATTGAATTCTACATCTACTACCCTGCTGAGGATGAAGAAGCACGAACATGTGTAAATTATAACATGGCAACTTTGAAGCCAACTGACAAAAAAAAATAGTAAAAATGTCACGATGCTTTCATCACTCGTAGTATAAGAAGACAATAGGAAGTAAAAGTACAATTATTTCTAATTCAATTTCAACCTTCATTTTTTAGGTATGAAAAGTGAGTATTATTTATAAAAGCAAAATTGCACTGATGGACAATTTTTAAAGTATCGTCAAATAAAACTGAATTAAATGACAGTAAATATGAACAATCAATATAATTCTATATATAATGATTATTATGCCTATTTTTTTTAACAATTCCAACTGCAATTTACTTTATTATAAGTCAATAAAAATGTTGATATGTTTAATTTTGGTAACGGAAATAAAGTACCAAATGTCAAACATATACTAATTTCAAAATCACACATCACAAAAACTTAAGATACAGATCTGGAACATTGCATGCCTAATCAATACATATTGTAGAATGCTATATCGAAATGTCACCTATTTACACCATGTACTTAAATAGTATCCTCAAGAAAATGTAATAATTTTATATAGTGTTTTCCACTTTGTTTATCATGGCGATTTAATTAAGTAAGCATACATGTTCAACATCAATTTAACTTTAATAAGAGATAAGCTGCATATTATCAACGATAGAGTTCTTTATACAATTAGTATTTCTTTGCGATCCTGTGCAATTGAGAACCACAAAAACTCTTGTAATGTATGCTGTTAATAAGATTCCTACCATAACAACTTACCAATGGGGACATGTTCAAAAATTGTCCAGTTACTGAGTCCATTTGGAGAAATCACCAAAGAAGCAAGTTACAGAACATCAACCATAATTTTAGCTTTGAGGTTATTTCTTTCAAAAGCTGTTCAATCTAATTCTGATATTTCTGACTTTAGTGGAATCCTTACCATTGTTGAACAAGTCGATGAATCAAGAGAAACAAGATTTTCATCGAATCTAAATGATAAAAACTTGCGTATGTCTACTTTCCTAGATCCCAGACTCAAATTTAAATTTCAAAAGAATGACATGGAAAACACTAAGAATTGGATTCTGCATCTACTTTCTACTGATGATAATGAAGCAGAATCAACAGGATAAATTTCTTCAAGCTCTGCTGAGGGTCAAGAAGATGAAAGTGAAAATAAAACTATCTTTTTCAAACCGGTTTGATGAATCATCTTCAAATAAGCCGACATTAACAAATCAAAACTTAGAGTAGATAGAAGCCGAGTTAAACGTGCAAACTACAACAGAAATACAAGAATCACAAAAGGAGTAAATTCTTTTATGCTTAAGTACACAAAAGAACTTTATCGTTATGTAGCTTTATCGTTATGTAGCTTTATCGTTATGTAGCTTTATCATTATGTAGCTTTATCGTTATGTAGCAAGAGGTGATGATCCATTTCAGTGGTGGAGGAAGATATACAAGAATTTACCACTGCTGAGTAAACTGGTTTCAAAATATTTAAACACACCCCTTCATCTCTGGAGAGTGAGAGTATAGGTGGAAATGTGCATGCGCTTATGAAGAATATGCTGTCCCGATAATGGAGAAACTCTAATGTTTCTACATTACTACTTAAAAGTATCCAACTTTAAATATCGAGGAGACTATGCGAGCAGAGGAGAAGGCAGCAAGAATAGAAGAGGACGTAGAGCAGCAACAGGTGCAGAACTTCAGCTTAGTTATTCACATAAATTACAATTTGTACTTTGTAGTTGGTTTGTAATTTCTTTTTTCTTATCTAATTCTTTAAGTATATTCATTTAAAAATTTAAAATTGTACTTTGTATTTTTATTTAATAAAAGTAAAAAGGCATAATAGTGGCCAGACACTTAAATGTTAACTTAGCAGTTACTATGTTAATGTGTCAAAGCTATCTGAAGAGTCACTTGGCAGTGATGTAATGGTTTGAATTTAATAGGAAAGAGAAAAGTAATTAATCGGCAAATTGGAAGCAGCAAAGTGGGCGATTAGGCAGATTACCTGCCAATTAATCGGCACAACCCTTATATATTAATGAACTGATCTTTATAAATTATAGATATATTCTAGTCAATACACAAAGTAACGTGGACATAGTATTTCTTTTTGTAAATTTTGACATTTAAGCTTCGTTCGTAACTACATCCTACTCTAAAAAATAAAAATATTAAACTAAGCGAGCTACATTAACCTAGTAAATAAATAACACATTCTCACACCCACAGCTATTCTCTGTCTCTACAAATCTACTATCAAATCATGTATGAAGTACTGTTGTTATATTTGGGTTGTTGAATTTGTGTCCCATTTGAAGGTTCTTGATAAATTGCAGAAATGTATGTGATTTTATTGGCCCCACACTATTCTTCACTGCAACCTCTCTCTCACAGACGTGATGTTGCTAGTCTCAGTCTTGTGTCCCACAGAATTGTCTGATCTAATTCCTTTGTTCTAGTTCGTTTGACTCATTTGTCTAGAGGCTTCCATCAATTTGCTGCTCATTGTAATACAGCTTCATATTCCAGAAGTTTCTTTTCAAAGACTGCAAGGTTGTCAAATTCTCTTCCTGCTAATGTTTTCCTTCTGCCTACAGCCTTGGATTTTTTCAAGACTAAGGTCAATAGGCATCTCCTGTCTTTGCAATAATCACTTACATCAAGTGGCTTCATGCCTTATCTTTAGCGATTTCCATAAAAAATGTTTAGTTACTGAGTTAATCTCAGGCCTAATAAAACAGCAACTTTTAGGCAAAATATAACTTTATACACAGTCTCCTAGAATGATACACTGATTCCAATGCTTCTCTGACAATTCAATGCTTTTTGTTAAGTTTTTGGCATTAAAATAGGTCTTAGTTTCTGATATTTCTTCATTGGATCCAAATCTCTTTCTCTGAGATATTCTTTTGGGGTCAGCAAACAGCCAGAAGTTTCTGGAGGCCAGATCAGGAGAACAGAGTGGGTTTAAAAGCAATTCAATGTGCAATCTATGTAGTTTTGCCATCATAGCAATAGACTTGTGAAATGGTTCAGAGGCTTAGTGCAAGAGAATTTTTTTTTTTTTTTGTAGCTGTTTAGGAGTGATTTCTTTCTTCAACCGTATCAATAATACTATACAGGTTGGAACAATAAAATTGTCGCCATTTGATGAAAAACGGTTTTCTTTTATTGTTGCAGACCATCTACTAGTTGGTCAGTTGTTTACAAATCCCAAGAGCGATAGGAACCTTCCATCATGTCTGAAAGTGACACAATGTTCAACGAGTGAGATCGGAGATGCGCCGCTATACAACTCATGCTCCCTACTAATCCAAGTTATGACAACAGAACTATGGCCAACACCCTCAAAATGCATCATTGGATTGCTTCAAATAACAGGGATGTGCCCAGCGTGATAAAAACAAAAGTTTCCGTACACGGTTATGGTCTTGGGTGTGGTTTCAAGTGAAGGCTACATCATGCCACCTCACATCTTCGAAGTCAGTTTGAAAGTCAACACCAAAGTGTACCTAGATGTGCTGATCTCCTAGTGCAATCAGGTGGCCAGTGGCAGACCCTGGGTGTGGCAGCAGGAGTCGACGACGACCCACAAGTCCAAAGAGACCCAGGCTTGGCATCAGAAGGAGTGCTACGACTTTGTACTCTTCTCTCATTGCCACCCCCTTCGACTTGAACCTGTTGGACAACTTCGTTTGGTGACACGTCGAAGACATCACCAACATGACCGGCCACTATACGAAAGCCAACCTGATTGCCGCCATTCGCCAAGCTCCCAATGGCACTTGTGGGAAAGACATGCTCTCAGTTCTGGACCCATATCAAGCCGATGATTGAGGCTGAAGGTGGCTACATTGAATAGATGTCAGCTCTATTAGATAATCTAGTTATCTGAATTAATCTTTTCAAAAAAAAGTTTCAAAATAAAGCTGTAGTGTTGTTTTCTTTAGGGCGACAAATTTATCGTTCCACCCTGTATAATATTTGCTACTGATGGTTCTTTCTCAAAGGAATCAAACAAAATATCTCATGAATCCCAACCTGCCGTTCTTCACTCAGCTGATACCCAATTTTTCTCTGGAGTGAAGTGGTGAATCCATTGTAATGAAGCAAAACTGTTGTTGCATCGAAACAGTTGCAAACAATGCTCTGAATAATCAATGATTTGATTTTTGATTGGCTGTGAGCAAACATGGTACACATTTTGAACACACCTTCTCATTGGCAAATGTTCTTTGCAAAATGGTGCAAATATAGTGCCTTACAATATCTTCAACTTGACACAAACTCAATTTACAATGTACAAAAAATGAGTTTGTACATTTTTAAAATGTTTTTCAGGACAATTGCAAAATTTGATTAACTTGAACGTTTAGTAGCATTTGTTTCTATGGGTTTGTTTTAATAGTACCCCCCCACACACACATACACCATCAAAAAGTAATGTTTTAGCAACACACAAAATTCAGTATCTTTTCCCATCGTTTTAAAAATTTGCAATATTAGCTTCACTTAACTAATTTGTAAACTAATTATCTAATTGGGCTTAAATTTTTACACATGCCATTTGAAAGTTAGTACTTGATAAAAATTATACCGATTTTTTAATTAGTGGCATCTTTATATCAGGGTCAGAACTTACTGAGTGATGTGTTAAGATATCAAAAATAAATTAAGTTGCATTATTTATGGGATGGATAGATAACATATGCATTGCTAAGTATGGAAATGCTATATATGTATTGCTTATATTTGTCTTGGGATAGGTATTCTTCTATTTCTATGTTTACAAAGTTATGCATGTTTATACTAGCTGTCCTGACTCAGCATTGCCCTGGTGTATAATTCACATAATTACCTTGGAATGCAAATGAATATTAACTCTTAATATAACTATTAATGAATATTAACTATAAAAAAAAAAAAAAAAAAAAGATTCAATACAGATTGTTAAATCCTAGAAAATACATAGAAAAAAAAATTGCTTAGTACAGTAATATGAAATTGCACTGACTTTTATGCATGTGTCGGAAAAGTTGAGGTGCAGTTTGAGTTTGTTTTTAAAGGAATATACTTTTTCACATTGCTTGCAATTGAGTATATCATACAAATAAACTTGAATCTTAGGAAGATCTCAATCATATCTAATCATATGAACAACTGCGCCTATAAAAGAAAATTTTAAAAAACTACCTGGCGAGTATACCTGGTGAACCAAGTGCAAGTGAGATCCAAACAATTGCACTTAAAAGGATTGTTAAAATCTTAATAATGTTGAAAAGATTTTTTGGTTGTTATCTCTGAAATAGTGTGTGAATGTCTGGCAGTTAGTAGAATGCCAAAACCAAAAAGATAAGAAAATTAAGAAAAACTAGTGAAGCATGCATGGTTTCCCATGAGTGCACAGTGAGCGAGGCATAAAAAAAAAAAAAAATGACTAAGTTCAGCATTTGCCCCCACCCATTTAGCCCCAAAAGTCCCCAAGGCCTTGACATATTTAAATTTGAGTTTAGCACCATGCAAAACTGCTAAATAGACATACATGGAAAATTTTGGACAAATATTGTAAAACAGTTTAAAAAATGGAGTGCTTTAAAAGAGCCCCTGGAGCACACCCAAGAGTTATCGCGAAGTATAGATAAAAAAATTATATAGAAATCAGTTAATTACAACTTTTCATAAAGTTTTATAAAAATCCAAGGAATCAAATTTTTTTAATAAGCACAACAGTGTCAATTTTAGCGATTTGAACCCGAAAGGCACCCCTAAGGGGTGCAACCGGAGTTTTCCCGAAAAATCCGTTCTGTTACTTTTTTACTCATATCATGTTTAATGTTTGTACAAAATTTCAAAAAAATTCCAAGGTGTAATTATTGAGAAAAGTTCAGACGAATCAACGTACAAGGATGAATTTACAGGTCCATCCTCCTTTTGTTGGGGGACCAAAAATCTGTTTTTGTCCTATGCTGAATGAAAAATGGCATTTTAATCCCAGAGTCAGTGCAACATGTGACTCAACTTTAAAGATATTTGTATGTACAGGATTCACTTTTAAACTAATTGATCATTATGAATTTTTGAACACGGAAGGGGTCCAAATGTGGACTATATGTAATTTTAAGCCAAGGAAGGAATGGCAGCCGTTAGTGGAAATTCTGATAACTTTGTTTTTTGTGAAATTTTAACAATAGTATTAACCAAATTTCAGTAGCTTCTAAGTGTATTTTAAAGGGTTTTTAATAGGCATGATATGAGCACAATTTCCCATTTGAAAATCAAAATATATCAGATTTGCATTAAATTTGATCGTGAGACGTTAAACAAGATTCCTTGAATTTCACCTAAGACCCTTTAAGCTTTAAATTTTAGACATTTTCTAGAATTAAAATCATGTAATGGATTTTGATCAAAATTGTTCTAGACATAAGGTTTAGTATCATCATTTCTTAGCTTTAATCTTCATAAGGTAACAAAAGTAATTGAAAACTTTTGTTCAGGGAATTAATGTAACCTGTCCTGAGATGGGTATTCTTTTATGATAAAGTTGTTGTTCTAGTTTCTTAAACTTCTAGAGTTTTGGAGATGGACCTACATAAACACATAACAGGTCATCCGTACTTTGGTCCCAGTACTAGACTGTGTGGTTGTGATGACTAGCTCTTAGTGAACCTCTACTTTACGCACAATTTAGAAATCGATCTAGTAAAAATGTGACCATGCTGGAGTTAAAGTAGAATGATTGAACACTTTTTTTTTTTTTTTTTTTTTTTTTACACAATTCTATCAATAATGCATTGGTCACTTGCAGACTCCAAAACCTATTCTACAGAAACACACTTGATTAAATATGAAGAATCCTTGAGATGCTGAGTGTGTCATGGGGGTTAAAATTTGTAATACTCGTACTAATTTTGCATGGCATCATGTCATAATGACATGAAAATACTACTGCTACTGATGATAAAACATGCTTCAGGACTAGACAGGATTGCACAAAATTTTGGCATGATGACTTTTCTGCCTTCTACTTTGGAAAAAAAAAAAAAAATTATCCACGTATACCATTTGACACAAAATTCAAATTTATATATCAGGTGTAACATAATGGTATATCAGGTGTATAACAAAATAAATGAGAATAACTGATTAATTTGAATCGAATCCTTATTTTTGTAGGAATTTTTGACACCCCTAACACGAAACTGCGAATACAATATAAAAATCTCGTAATTTCTCTGTTAAAAGTGGGTTATTTATTTTCTTTATGGATTATACTTCCAAAATAAACTATTACAGTTGTTTTAAAAGTAATGCACAAACAAAATTGAAACACAAAATTCATACCAATCTTGTACAAAAATGAATTAGTTATACAAAATCCATAAATACAACAAAGTTGTCATTTTTTTTTTTTTTTTGTTCAGGAATATGTGTAAACGTCAGAAAAAAAAAAAAAAAAAAAAAGCTGAAATCAAAGCAAATTTCACAACCTGACGGGTCACAGCCTGCGTGTGTGTGTGCGGAAAGGGGGCAGCACAGAAAACTTTTTTCCTAAACAACTGAAACTAGTTTGTTACTTATCAAGGCTAAAAGGTCACTCGAGAATAAAGGTCAATAAGTGTCATATGTTCAGTGAGACGACATCGTAATGATCAGTAATGGTGGAAATTGAGCAGAATTTGTTTAAGAGGATTGCTCAATAAGAATTGGTTTATATTGGACTTGAACACGACCATGACCCAAAGCCACTTGGTAGGCCGTTATAGACATGGAAGGAATTAGTTAATGACAATCTGATTTTGGCAGGCAACACAAGCAAAATGGCAAAGGATAAGTTGGAAGTCTTTCATGAAACATTTAACTTCAGCAAGAGAAAAATGAAAATAAAAGAATGATTATTATATACATTGATGGAAAAGAGAAATGATTTAGTTGAAAATAATAATGTCAACAAAATTAATTGAAAGACAGTGCATATGTTTGTGTTGGGGAAGTGGGGATGAACAGGAAATCATTTAACTCCCCTACTCCCTTCATGAATTGCTTGAAGTCTAAGTCTTTATGATATAATTAATATTTTCAGAGAGAACTTTCAGAAAAGGGAAAAATCAACTATTTATTTAAAAAAAACAGATTTAGATTAAAAAGCTGAGAACTTGCATTTACAAGATGATCTACGATTTTAAGCCGTTATTTTCTGAATTAAAAAAAGTTGAATTTTGCTAAAACACATTCCTTTTTTTTTCAAATTGTTTTTTGTAAAGTACATATATGAATAGTTGTTCTTGAATTTCTGTCTCAATTTATGATTGATGTAAACAATATATCGCAACAGCTGTTGTTAGTATTAATAAAACTATGTAGATTAACAGCTATGTAACAAGACAGCATATTTAACAAAACAAATACTAGCTCCAAAAGTCACGCATTGGGCAACGTGTTAAGTTAATTAGCAGAAGTAAAGGGCATATTTTACTATAGATAACAAAAACGATCAAGAAATAACTATAACAAATAAATACTACCAAAAGGCAAGTTACTTTTGCTTCCTGGATAAGTTTTTAGTGTTTTAATTTATTTTAAAGTGTTTATTTTTTTAAAGTTTGAAACGCAAGTACTGCTGAGCGCTTAAGTTAAAACGTAAGATGGCCTACAGAAGATTCATCTTTAGAGTTTCAATAATCGCTCAAAACTCGAATATAAAACAATACTGATAGAAATCCATCCAATAAATGTTATGTTGAGGTTTATTTGGTGGATTACTACTAATATTCTTTTTTATTTTCAACTTTTGATGGATTCTTGGAACTTCAAAAGATGACGATCTTGTGTTGCCATCTTGTTTATGTTTTAATTCAAGCGCTTAGCACTACTCGCATTTCAAACTTTAAAAATGCTTTAAAATAAGTTAAAACACCAAAAAATTATCCAGGTAGGTAAAAGAGTAACTTATCTAAACTTTGGTAATATTTGTTATATACAGTTGTTTCTGGACCATTTTTTTTGGTTTGTTGTCTATAAGACATGCCTATAGTAGAAATAGTAGTATACTTTTGATTCCTCTATGACAGATCTGGCAACTCAAGTGCTTCATGCCAAATTCTAACTAATAGTTTTGGAGGCTATACATATTTATATCTATGTGAATAACAATACGTGATCACTTCTCGTATGTCTATTTGGGTTTGTTTTACTGCACACAGAGATTCGAAAAAGTTGTCAAAAAACAAATATATAACAAATAAATGTTATCAAAGGCAAGATAAGTTACTTTTCTACCTAACTGGATATGTTTTTAGTGTTTTTATTGATTGTAACATGTTTATTCAGCTTGAAAAACATACAGTGTTTACCAATGTATTGGACAATTTTAAATGCCGCCCGAATCTCTCTTTGACATGGTAAGTTTGGGAAAAGGATTTATAAATAAAAAACTAGACAAACTACGGTTAAAAACTCGCTCAATATATGTTACCGTGACATAGGCTGACATAGATTCGGTGGGTTTTTAACAGTATTTTTTATTTTTAACTCCTTTTCCCAAACTTACCATGTCAAAGAGAGATTCGGGCGCCATTTTAAATTTTCCAATACATCGGTAAACACTGTATGTTTTTCAAGCTGAATAAACATGTTACAATCAATAAAAACACTAATAACTTATCCAGTTAGGTAGAAAAGTAACTTATCTTGCCTTTGATAACATTTATTTGTTATATATTTGTTTTTGGACAACTTTTTTCGAATCTATATGTACAGTAATACAAACCTGTCTCTTTCTCTCTTCCATGTGAATTGCACATTATTTTTATTTCCTAATAATTGATTGCTGAAATCAAAAATGCAATAGCAGTACTAAAGCAAACGTTAAAAAATACTTTTAAAAAATATAATTTCCAAATTAAATCCACTAAACTTGATTTTGTTTTCATCTGTTTCTAATAGTTTGAAAGGCTGACGTACGTACACGAGTGAGGCCCCTCCGTCCGGCTACAATTTTGAACGCAGTGCTTGCAAGGGTCGTTTCGTTCGGTAAACAAAAAATGCGTGTGTGCACTGCAGTACTGCAACTGCACGGGCACGGTCCCATTTTTACTTATGGGTTTGTATTACTGTACACATAGATTCGAAAAAGTTGTCCAAAAACAAATATATAACAAATAAATGTTATCAAAGGCAACATAAGTTACTTTTCTACCAAACAGGATACATTTTTTTGTGTTTTTATTCAATGTAACATGTTTATTCAGCTCGAAAAACATGCAGTGTTTACCAATGTATTGGAAAATTCAAAATGGCGCCCGTCACTCTCTTTAACATGGTAAGTTTGGGAAAAGGTCTTATCTCTATATAAATAAAATGAACTAATTTTTTCCCCTCCGACTTTGACATTTATAGGACTGCACCTGTATACATTTGGTGCAGCCGTATCATTCACAAACTGAATCGCGACATCTATCGTATGTTATAGGCTTATTAGCTGTCCAGTATCTTGCTGATCAGAGTTTCCTATATTCTGTCTGGTGAGAGTCCACTGTAAAAATCGGTTACATTTAATGGAAGTAGTAAAGTATACTCTCTCTAACAAATTCATCCTACCACCGCCACTCACTTACACCGTTCCAGAACATTCACAGGAGACATTTACAACCGATCACCGGTTAGAATTTATCTAAAAACTGGTCTGGACTTACGCTGAAACGAACCACGGTTACTTTGCCATTGAATAGCATAAAACATAAACACAATTTATAAAGCATTTATTATAATAAAATTACATTAAAACAGAACACAATCCGTTACCTGGAATTGAATTCACAATTACATTACTTCGATTTCGTTATAACCCGCATGGTTAGAGTTTTATGAAAACCTGGATTTACATTTACGTGAAACGCACCAAACTTTCACAAACACAACTTCCGTTTTGCTCTTTCCTTCCGTTCTTTTATTTTCTTTCTTTCTTTCTTTGTAAGGACATGTTTTCGTTGCCATAGTAACAACATTTTATCGACATTGTTTCACTGTTTATAAATATTGAAATAAAATACATTACTACACATTAATAATCTCACTTTTAATCAGTTTTATCGACTTCTTAAAACTTTTCTTACTCTTTTTGAATGACAACGTTAATGTTTATGAATATTGAAATAAAATACATTACTAAACATTTATTATTGGCTTTTTTTTTAATGTTTTACTGTTTATGTCTCACTTTTATCGACTTTCTCTTTTTTTAATAGCATTTTCTTAAAATGAATATTAAAATAATTTCCCAACTTTTTCTTTTTTTTTTTAGTTTTGTGTGTTGAATTAAACTTTTTTTTTTTCTTTTTTTTTCCATTATCATTTTTGAGAAGTGCCAATGGTGCCAGACCTGTTATTGTAAATTAACACTCTTAGCTAATTCCGTAAAATGTGATTCTACTTTTTTAGGCGCATTTGCACCCTCCCCATGTTAAGAATGGCTTCTTAAATAATAACGCGATAATCAGTGCACTAGCACCCATTTTCTTACTAATAAATGTTTAGTAATTATTTTTCTTTTAATATTTATAAACAGTACAAACGTCGTCATTTAAAAATAAAATGCTATTAAAAAAGAAAATAACATTAATTAAACGTAAGTATTATTGCAATATTCAATAAGAGATTATTAATAAATGTGTAGTAATGTCTTTTATTTCAATATTCAATATAAGAATAATTTTAATATTTCATATATATAATATTTCAATATCAGAAAAGAAAAAGTCGATAACATTGACACATAAACAGTAAAAAACAAAGATATTAATAAATGTTTACTAATGTATTTTATTTCAATATTCATAAACATTAACGTTGTCATTTAAAAAGAGTAAGAAAAGTTTTAAGATGTCGATAAAAGTGATTAAAAGTGACATATTATTAATGTGTAGTAATGTATTTTATTTCAAGATTCATAAACAGTGAAACAATGTCGATAAAAAGTGGTTGATTGTTTCTTTTTGCAACCAGAAAAAGAAGTCGACAATGGGAACATTATGAACAGTCCCAGGAAGACACTTCTGGTACTTTATTCTTTTGTTTTGATTTACTCAAAACCGCACACACCTCGAAACATCCGAGCAACGCCGGGTACCCCTGCTAGTAAATAACAAACTAGACAAAATACTATTGAAAAAACACCGAATATATGTCAACTTATGTCACGGTAACATATATTGAGCGAGTTTCTAACAGTATTTTGTCTAGTTTATTATTTATAACATCTTTTCCTGAACTTACCGTGTTAAAGAGAAAGTCGGGCGTCATCTTGAATTTTCCAATACATCGGTAAACACTATGCTTTTCGAGCTGAATAAGCATGTTACATTGAATAAAAATACGAAAAATATATCCAGTTAGGTAGAAAAGTAACTTATCTTGCCTTTGATAACATTTATTTGTTATATATTTGTTTTTTGACAACGTTTTCGAATCTATGTGTACAGTAATACAAACCCGGGGGCTATTATCAGGGGCAACAACTACTGGTAGGATACTATGCAGGGAGTTGGACAGCAAGATGTCAGTTCACGTTACACTTGAACTTCTGCATATCAGTACAGTTGGGCAAGTAGGGACCTGGAATGGAATGGGTTCTGGAGAAGAAACTACTGGAGTAGAAAGATCTTTTACATCTAGGGATCTCTACTGTGTGGAGGTGGGATTTAGCTGCCTGTCGGGTTTGTCGAGGGTGTCTAAGTCGAGGGAGCACAAGTGTCTGCAATTCGCCAGAGCATTCTTTCTTTTATCTAAAATCTATCTTTTTATCTACTTAAGTATTTTATTTAAAAAAAAAAAGTAATTTTCGACTTTCATCATTCATCTAAATAAACAAAAATAAAGAAAAACCTTTATCGTGTACCTACTGATAATAACGGTATGAAGAAGAGGGTTTGTCAAACAAAGTTTTCATTTCAATGTCGTCGCTGTTTTTTCTCATATCGAAAAAGGAAAATTTTCTTTTCTTGAATAAAAAAAAATGCAAAAACTACTCCACGAGGGTACTTGTACAGTTTAATCAAGACATTAAAAAGTAAAAATATCGAAAAAAGGTTATATTGTACGTATCCGTTATGGAACGAAGTTCTTTGGAAAAAAAAAAAAAAATGTCACTTAATTTCATCAAGTAGTAGTGGTATTTTTTTGTTTTTTTTTTTACAGTGAAAAAACAATTTATGATACCGAACAAAATGTTCGATTTTTAGGAAGAAAAACTAGTAATAAAGATGGGAGGGAGTCCCGGTGTTTTGCATTGAGTTATCTCCCCGTGGCGTGTTAAAAATTTCCATAATGGCTGACTTCAACGTGCTCTCATAAAAACGTGTTTTTCCGCTGTAACCCCCCCCCCAAAAAAAAACCATTCGATCAAATTAAATGAAATTTTTTTCGGAGATCTTCAGTCCAAAACGGATACGTACATAATGTACAATATAACCTTTTCTCGATATTTTCATTTTTTTATGTCTTGATTAAACTGTACAAGTACCTAATTTCCTTTTAAAATCTTTAAGGTCACAAAGTCATGATTCATTTTTTTTTAATGATTAAAATGGTTGATTTTTTTCATGAAAAACCTCAATGCTTTATGATGACCGCGAGACGATTGATCTCATAAAAATTTGATTCCTTTGTAAAAAAAAAAAAAAAAAAAAGAAAGCTACTTGATCAAATTAAGTGATCATTTGTATGAAAAACTTTATTCCATAACAAGTCGTACAATATATATATTTCAATATTTTCATTTTTTAATGTCTTGATTAAACTAAACAACTACCATAAAAAATGGGATCAATATGTAGTTTTTATAACCGATCATTATGAATTTTAGAATCGATTCAGCAAGATTAATTCAGCAATGTTAATCATTTTCTTAAGATTTCTTAGAGACACTTTTCTAAAATCGAAATCATGGAATGAATTTTAATCAAAATTTGAAGGAGGATTCTAGACATAAGATTTAGTAGTATCTAGGCCTATAATTCTGATTTTTTTCTTTATAAGGGGATATAAAAGTGGAGCAAAACCGTTCTGATTGATGAATTCATTCATTATTAAAAAATAAATAAAGACAGAATTTTAGGTACTTGCGCAAAATATGAACCGTGCTGAAAAAAACATCTAAAAACCTTATTTCTTAACATGGGGATGGGGGATATATATATATATATATATATATATATATATATATATATATATATATATATATATAAAAATTTAAAAAAAAAACTATTTTGCACTTTGACCTTACAATTTAATAAATAAAAGTAAACTCACATCTAAAAAATATCACGGTTCGTATTCTGCATGAGTACCAAGAATTTTAAATTTATTCAACAACAAATAGTTAACTTGTCAATTTGTCAAAGTAACAAAATGACAAAATCTCGAGCAATTGACAGATGTTGTTTGAAATGTATAGGTATAAAAGAAAGTCATAATTTCGTGTATACTTATAAATCAGAAACTATACAAGATATAATTACAAACCTTACATCATCAAATCAGATGTGACCCTGAACTTGTTACCGTAATATATATGTTTCAAAAAATATTTTTTTGATTTGGGAGGCATCAGGGACCAAATGACTGTGCAACAGTACTGCAACAGGGTAGGTAAAACATTTTAAATTTTTACACGTAAGTATTTCAAAAACACCCGTATTTACTTGTCTCCTCACGAGAACAGAACTAGACGCAAGGTTAGTTTGCAATATGAGAAAAATCCAACTGCCAAAAGGATTACCCTAGATCGAGACAAAAATATGTTTTGCTTCCAATTATAGTGCTCCTGAAACCGTCATTCTGCTTTCTTTTTCTTCCCATTATATCTATTAGGTATGTGAAAATGCCAAGGCTTTTACGAGGGTTAAGTGGCATTGGTAACTTGAGTAAGCCGTAATTCTGTGCACTGAGGTATGTGTCATAAATTGGCCCCTACCACCTATATCCGGGGGGTTAACTACACCGCAGGGATACTGATGAGGTAGCACACATGTTTCGCTACATGCTGGTATTTGAACTATTTCCATACGTTTAGTAGAAGTGTAAAAAATTTTGAAGTGAAGTTTTGTGTCATTTAAATCATCATTATTAGACCTGAAGGTAAGTTGTAATAGTTTTGAAACTATATATATTCGTTAATATAGATATTAAACCTTATTTGTGCGAAATATGAAGCCTATATGACTTTACCTTCATTGGTTTTGAGTTTACCTAAAATGTGAAGCCGTTACGAAAATTTTCAAAATTTCACTAACGCCATATCGTTAACCTACGCACTTTGTTTACAAATATTTTCCAACAACGGCAATGACGCCAAACTACGGCTGGCTAAAAAAAATTCTTTTAAATTATTAAAATTTATTTCAGCATAATGAACTTTTAGGATTTAAATAATTTTACTTTCTTTAAACCAAAACATTTCTCCCCGACAAAATGTATTTTTTTCTATTTTATCATTTTATCGAGCTGCTTTTTTTTTCTTCCATTTTGTTACTTTGCTTTTTTATTTTATGATAAACTAATAAAAAAAGTTACAATTAAAAAAAATACAAGAGTTATTTTTAAAATTAAAAAATAAAACTTTCATGAATATATTTTTTATTATGCACATTTTGCAAACTTTAAATTCTAAAAGTTTTAATAATTTAAAAGAAATTTTGGGGTTTGTATTACTGTACACATTCGAAAAAGTTGTCAAAAAACAAATATATAACAAATATTATCAAAGGCAAGATAAGTTACTTTTCTACCAAACTGGATACAGGTTTTGTTTTTATTCAATGTAACATGTTTATTCAGCTCGAAAAACATGCAGTGCTTACCGTTGTATTGGAAAATTCAAAATGGCGGCCACTCTCTCTTAAACACGGTAAGTTTGGGAAAAGGTGTTATAAATAATAAACTAGACAAAATACTATTACAAAAACACCGAATATATGCCAACTTATGTCACAGTAACATATAATGAGCGAATTTCTAACAGTATTTTGTCTAGTTTATTATTTATAACATCTTTTCTTGAACTTACCGTGTTAAAGAGAGTGTTGGGCGCCATTTTGAATTTTCCAATACATCGATAAACACTGTATTCGAGTTAAATAAAAACACAAAAAATATATCCAGTTAGGTAGAAAAGTAACTTATCTTGCCTTTGATAACATTTATTTGTTATATATTTGTTTTTTTGACAACTTTTTCGAAATTTTAATTTATATGCTAAAAGAAATTTTTATAATTTATATGCTAAAAGTTCATGAGAAATGTAAAAAAAAAATTATATCTATTAAATAAAAAAAAAAACGGTGCTTCTGCAGTTTATTTTGACATAAAAAATCAGCATTAGCAGTAGACTTCATATGCGGGGATGTAATATTGCCTTAGTAATTGACTGCATCTTCCGCCCCAGCATCCCCTTTCACCTCTTAATCTTGTAAATAATTCATTAATAAACTTTCAAAATATATTTTTCTTGTTCTCCATTCAATAAGCTCTCCAGTGATATTTGTCTTTTTGAAATCGGACAAGAAATAAGAAAGCTATGATAAAATAACTGTGAAAAATCTTGATATCGGTCACAACTTTGTTAAGGAAATCCATTGATTCTATTGTCAAAAATTAGCCTCAAATTTCAACTTTAGAATTGCTGTAACTTTCTTATTATTTGTCCTACAGAGGTGGTTCAAGTATCATTAGAATGGGCTCTGCATACTCTTTCTGCTGAGCTGTTCCATTTTGAGATATGTTAACTTTGAAATTTTCTTTCACGTACCTATATCTATTGAACAAGTTGCCAGAGGTGGGAGAGGTAAAAAAAATGCTGGTACTTATGCAGTTATGTTACCGTGCTATGTTTTAATAGTATTTTCAGATTAAATTCAAGTTTCACGATTTTTTTTTTTAAATTAAATTGTTAGGTGGAAGTACAGTATAGTTACAAACACTTTCTCCATGTTAAGAATGGCTTCCTAAATAATAACGGTATTTCACACAGTAACATAAGTGCATAAGCACCAAACACACCCCTCCCGATGTTAAGAATGTCTATCTTAATAACGTTATTTCAACATGGTAACATAAGAGTATGAGTACCAAAATACTTTTTTTTTTTTTTTTTTTTTTTTTTAGAAACTCTATCAATGCCACCTGGCAACGCCGGGTGGCCGTCTTGTAAATAAATCAGAACAAATATCGAATACAATCAGACACCGTTATACAAGCATTCATTTATTTAGGGGTGAATAAGATATGTTATGACATATACTTACATTTTGGGGGGAGTGTTGTCACGTGTTGGCGTAGAAATAACGAAAATATCTTGCCGCCATGGCAAGTCAAGAAGAAATAATACAAGTTGAGTTATAAAACAACGAAATCCTGTTAAAAACTGCTTAATGTATCCGATAAATGGGAGGAAACTAGCTGACAATATATATGTATGTATGTATAAAAGGCAGTCAGTCGACCGAGGAAAGAAAATCGCGTCACAATCAGAACAGTGACAAATTTGGAAATTTTACAAAATAAACAACCTACGCAGTTTACAGTAGAAATTGTGAGTTTTCCAAGACGGCCATTACAAAAATCGAATCTCGTTTGCTAACATCACGTGAACGTGAAATCAACACTATTTTTTTGTTTTAATTATTATTCATTTTGAAGTCTAGCCACTGATTTTAATTATCTTATTTGTTAACATTTCTCATAGTAAATGAAAATATAATAATTTTTCCTTTATTTACATTTTATTTTTAAACCAACTAACTCCAAAGAACGGATTATGCTCTTACTTCCGGTCCGGTATTGTGCATCACCATACCGGACTCTCAAGCAAAAATAATACGAAAATTTAAATAGATTGTTTTCTCTTCAAAAATTTTATTCATATTTTATTTCTACTTTTGTACAGCAATCTGTATTTAAGTGTTTATTTCTGGTTTTAGATCGATTACTTTAAAGTAATTTAAATTTTCGTCTTCGTTTTTTTCTGAGAGTCCGGTATGGTATATTCCATACCGGACAGGAAATTGTAATCTGTGTTGTAATAACTTGTAACTTTCTCACGGATTTAATACCTCCGTATCGGACTCTTTTCTCGAAAAAATAATTACGCAATTTTATGTAACTTCAATGTAATCGATTTTAAAAGCTGTAAAGTCATATAGTTGTATGAAAATTACTTATTTGTAGAAGAAATAAGATGGGGAAAATATTTTTGTTGCCTTTTATAAAAATGTATGATGTCAAAATAAAAATATAAAGTATAATAGAGTTATTTGCCTTGGATTGGAAACATTCCCAAATTGTAAACCTATGTTAAATTTAAGTATTTAAAAAAAAAAAATTTTTTTTAGTGTTTTTGCACCTTGTGCACCGGATTTCTGTAAATGTCCGCTTGACGTAAACTGCCGGAATATGCTAAGCGCCGATCAAATTAACAAACTTTAGAAAACAGAAAATAACATTTATCAGATACTAATTACAAGAAAAAAAATGGAAAAACAATGGAATAAAATATAACAACAACCTATCATAAGTTTCATGAATAAATATTGTTTAATGGTTTATTTATTTATTTTTTGTTGTAAATAAAAGAAACATTTTATTTTTTTACATGATTAAAAACCAATTTTCTTTTTTTTTTTTTAGCGAAAATGTATGTATGTGTGTTCACTTTTTCTGTATGTCTACAAAAGGCTTTTTTCAGAGAAGCGGTCAGTCGGTTCACAACATTTTAAAACTTTTTATATCACATATAAATCGTAATATCTCACAGTTAACAGTGGAGCTCGCCTGTCTATTTAATTTGCTCGACTTGGAGAAGATAAATATTCAACATTTATCGCTCGCTGCATGTGGATTAGTCTTTTTCCTATAATAAAAGTGACACTCATTCTGGTTGTATTTTCCGTCTATCGGCGGAAATGTCTGACAGCAATCAGCTTTGATCAATTTGGAAATATTTTCCACATATCAAACAATTGCTATCCAATTTAGACAAGTGGAGCTGTTTCCCCTACTCCCAACTTCTTGGGGGGAAAAAAAGCAGTCCCACCGAAGTGAGCTGCTCGCCGGGCAAAACGACGAACAGCTCGTTAAAAATAATTTTTCATAAACATTAATAAAAAACAAATATTCAGAAAAATTAATGAAAATAAATAGTCAGACTTGGCTTGTTAAAAGAAGTGTAATTTTATTTACCCTTTTGTGTATCACACTCATGTGGTTTCTTTTGTGTCTGTAGAAAAGAAAGAAATCTTCACTGACTGGGTAAATGTTCTCTTTTTTGGCGTAAAGTCGAAAAGAAAAGATAAATTAAATATTTTTCTTTGGGATAGCCGTTCGAGTGAAAAGTGGCGTGGAAAGGTAAGAAGAATGTTTTTTTTGTTTCATTATGAGAACTGGCATAGCGCATGTTGCGCACATGTGACAGACACAGTGGTAGCGCGTGTTAACTCCTCAAGGGTCAGCGAGTGAAAGAGGAAGAGAGGGCACTCGAATTTAGCGCCACATTTTTTTTTTGTCCTCTTTTTTAGAGCTCTCTGGAAACGGTGACAATTCAAAAGTCTCTGTCAAATTTTAGTTCCGGGGTAGACGCTACACCGCACTAAATGAAATGCTACTCCGCAGTCAAAAGTTGACCTCATTAAGTCATTAAAACGTGCACCTGCTAAATCCAAGTAATTAAATAAATTCAAATGTGTTTCCGTTAGCATCTCGCGGTGGCCCAATGGTTAACATTGCACTCTTTTTTTTCACACTTTAATTTCCAACTTTGTCTCAAGGGTTCGGGTTCGGGTTCGATCCTCATACCTACCAAAACATTTTTTTTTATTTTAACCCCCCCCCCCACACACACACACCTCCAACCACCCGGGCAACACCGGGTACCCCTCGCTAGTCTATCTATATATATAAAAGGCAAAATGTGTGTGACCATTTTGTGTATGTCTGGCAAAGGCTTTTCTCACACACGCTCCCGGTGTCGTTACTATTGCTTAAAACTGTGTATATAAGTCCTAGATAATAATATGTAGGATTTGGGAACTCATGTAGCTTATAGATTTATTTACGTCGACTTTTACAAAATTATTGCTATTTTGGCTTCTCGTGTGTTGACTGGGCTTTTTAGTATAAATAAACTGAAACTAAACTCAAACGGACGTTCTCTGCATTGCGCCAGGAAAAACGTCCAGCGTGACTTTTTGACCTTCTTAATTAGGTCAAATGAAAGCAGAAGAGTTAACTTTTATTGCACACGCCTGTTTTTATAGTTAAATAAATTCAAACCTGTTTAACGTTGTCCGTCGCCGTGGCTCAATGGTTAACGTAGTTTCGATTTACCCAAAACCACACACACCTCCAAACACCCGGGCAACGCTGGGTACCCCTCGCTAGTAAAATATAAAAACAATCTCCTATAAGTTTCATGAATAAATATTTTTGTGGTACTAGTACATTTTTAGAACCAGATTCTCGTAAATATTCAGGAGGGCTGGGCTGGAAACTTACGCAAATTGCCGGATAATGCTGAACGTTGATAAAATTGATCAGTCAATCAAAATGCAATTAGTCTATAAGAAGCCGAGCAGATGGCTTTTGATAAAATAAAAATAATTAAAAAACAACAACAACTTTTTTTTAGTTATTAATTGTAAATCATGGAGCATGTAGGGAAAAAGAAGTTTAAGTGAAATTAAATCTCTTTGCCTCAAACAAAATAATAAAAAAAAGAATGAAACAAAATACTTCCTTCTGGTTTAAAATGCACCGCATTTATTTTTCAACGAAAACAACAAGATGAACAAGCAAAGGTCTGATTGGTGAAAGTTCTTGCGAAGTCATTATGATTAGAATGTTAGACGAAAGTTCTTCGCGGACTTAATAAGATTAGAAGGTAAAAGTCTTGTGTGAAAATAATGTCCTTATTTTAAGGTTTGGTGTTTTAACTGGCAAAGTTCGCCTTATTTAAAAGTCCCATGAGGAAATAATTCGTGAGGAAAGTAATTTTTTGTTGTTAATTAGAAAATGTGCAGAATGGATGCGTGTGTGCATAAGTGATTTTTGAGTGTCCGCGTGGGGTGTGTAATCATGGTTTTGATGGCTTTGACAGCGACGATGTTATGAAAACGAGAGGCATGTTCTCGTGTAATGTCGAAGCGAGAAGAAGGGAAAAAGAAGGGAAGAAAGAATGTTTGATGTGTTTTTATACATTTTGAACCGGCTCCAAAACAAGATTGCTACTGCTGATATTTTGGTTTTTGGAAAAGGGTTGAAAAGACTATCTTTTAAATTTTCTCATTGGTCGCTTGTGTCACATGATACTGTCACCAACTACGTCCACCAGAAATATGTTAATTTTACTTTTATTGTTGTGAGAAAAAGTATGTGGGCGTATTTAAAATGATGCCGTTGCTAGAAGAACTTATTTTGTGCAAAATGCGCGGGGAATTGAAATGAATGAACGTTTGTTTATTTGCGCACGAGTGTGTGTATGTGTGTGTGTGTGTGTGTGTGTGTGTGTGTGTGTGTGTGTGTGTGTGTGTGTGTGTGTGTGTGTGTGAGTGACTGCACAAGCAGCACACAGCAATTAATTTATGCTCGACAAATTAGTACAGATGGCGGATAAACTGATAGCATCTAAAATGAGGTGTAGGCTATGGCCACAAAAAAAAATACAAAAGGTGGGGTGGGCTCGGAGCATACTGTTACCAATTAGAAGACTACCTCCCTCCCAAGTTAGATTTTAATCACGCGTGAAAAAAAGATGTTTATACTTATTTACATGCACAATAAATAAATAAATAAAATAAAGCAATATTCATTCATAAAACTTACAGTAAGCTGTTATGTTTTTTTTTCCAATTTTTTTTAAATTGTAATTTGTAACAAATGAATGTTATTATTTTCTGTTTTTTAGCATTTTTAAGGATTGTTCGGCATCGCTCGGCATATTCCAGCAGTGTATATCAGGTCCCAGTTGAGCTCAAGTGGACATTTACAGAAATTCGGTAAAATGCACAAATGCACCCTTTTTATTTTTATATATGAATAAATAAATAAATTTTGTTTTAAGAAAATTTCCAGAGAAAAATGTGAATTTTTTAAGAAAATGTTTTTGATGTTAATTTTTATTTTAAAGAAAAATTATAAGAATTGGAGTTTCATGAATAGATATGTTTTTATTTCCTTTTTTTTTTTAAATTAATTGGAACAGTTTTTATTTCAAGAGAAGTATTAGGAAAACAAGTTTTAAGAAAAGAAGAAGAGGAAGTAAAGAGAGAGTAGAAGGGAGAGATGAAGTGGGGGAGAGAGTATTCATATATTTCCTCTCTCTATGAACTCTTTTATTAAACTTTTATTAGTTACTGTTAATATTAACAAAGTTATTGCAGACATATCAGAAAAATAAAACAATAAAATTAGAAATGAATAACACTAAACATGAATTTATTATAGACTGTTTTAAAAATAGTTATACAAATTTGATAGATGATTATCTATGGAGCTTTCGTCAGTACTATATATGTATAATGATAATGAAATATATATATGAGGAACCCGGGATTTTTGGAAAATCTACAACAGCGTAGTTAATAATGGACAGTCAATTATTCCCCCACTAACAAACAATCATGAGGTTGCTTGCACGGCAACTGACAAGGCTAATCTGCTTGCCAGTCGGTTTGCCTCAAACTCCACACTGAACTCGGTACACCACTCACTCCCTGATTTTCCTCTGCGAACAGACGCCACACTTGACGATTTGAAAATCATCCCTTCTCAGTTACATGCTATTATAAAAAACCTAGACACCTCAAAAGCATGTGGACCAGATCTCATCCCGGCTGTGCTATTAAAAAAATGCTCTGCCGAGGTTGCTCCAGTTCTGTCCAAACTTTACAATAAATGCCTTAACGAATCTTGTTTTCCCGACTGCTGGAAAACCGCCTCTGTGATACCAGTCTTCAAGAATTCTGGTGAAAGAACTGACCCACTAAATTATCGCCCCATTAGCCTCCTCCCGCTTTTCGCCAAAATATTTGAGTCCTTAGTTAATCAAGCCCTAGTCCAGCACCTAACAGCTGCTAAACTCCTGACTGACAAACAATATGGATTCAGGCAAGCCCGTTCAACAGCAGATATCTTAACTGTAGTTTCTGAACGTATATACCGTTCATTGGATAAAACAGGGGAGGATAGAGCGGTGGCCCTTGATATATCTAAGGCTTTTGACAGGGTATGGCATGATGGTCTTCTAACGAAAATTAAATCATATGGAATCACTGGAAGAATTCATAATGTAATTAAATCCTTCTTAAGTAATAGAAAAATGAAAGTTGTCCTCGACGGACATACATCCAAACAATATGACATAAATGCGGGAGTACCTCAGGGGTCTATCCTTGGACCTCTATTATTCCTGATATTCATAAACGACCTCCCTGATAATATTGTTTCGGAGATGGGTATATTTGCCGATGACACCACTCTCTATAACAGATATGAGGGGAAAACAAATGAACACATATCCAAGGAAATGGCAGAAACACTAGAGGATGACCTCCAATCCGTAGTGGAATGGAGACAAAAATGGTTGGTCACATTCAATGCTGCTAAGACTAAGCTTGTTTCCTTCAATAACTACAAGAAACCTTCTCTACCACCAATAGCAATGGCCAAGAACACATTGCCTGAAAGTACTTCTTTTAGACTCCTCGGCCTAACGTTTACAGGGAATATGAACTAGAATAGATACATTGAGAGCATTGCCAAGGCTGCTGCAAGGAAGGTTGGCTCCCTCTACCGTGCTAGAAAACTACTTACGCCTGCCAGTATCCTATACCTCTATAAGGCAACCATTCGCCCATGTATGGAGTACTGTTGTCACATCTGGGCTGGTGCATCTGTTGCTTGTCTCTCGCTCCTGGATAGGATTCAAAAAAGAGTCGCCAACCTGATAGGTCCTGAACTGTCATCTAGGCTTCAACCTCTGTCCCATCGACGAGATGTTGCATCCCTCTGCCTGTTCTACAAATACTTTAATGGTGAATGCTCTGACGAACTGCAAACACTTGTACCTCCCCGACGTAACTACCCCCGACAAACTACTAAGTCTCATCCCTTTACAGTAGAGATCCCTAGGTGCAAGAAAGCCTTTTACTCCAATAGTTTCTTCCCCAGAACTGCGGGTCTTTGGAACTCCCTTCCGGGATTCTGCTTTCCCAACTGCAATGATATGCAGAAGTTCAAGTGTAATGTTAACAAACATCTTTCTACTCTTCTCCCTTCATAATGACCCCGCTAATTAATTCCCTAATAGTAGCCCACTGCTTCAAAGTGGCACTGTGCCTTGTTTGGGGTGAAAATTGAATAAAAAAAATAAAAAAAATGTATATACCTATTGTATTTCAAAGTTCTGCCGTATTATTGATTTAAATAACAATAACCCATTTACTAATACAGGGTGACCCCCCCCCAAAAAAAAAACGGGCCCCCACTCTAATTAGGCCCCATTTCTTAGTGTTTTGTTGAATGAAATGAAACTTTGGTCATAACTAGTTTATTATATTCAAAACATCACATCAAAACACTAGGGTTTTTGGCCTTTTTTTCTGTTGACTGTAAAATGCTCAGAAAAACAATTGAATGTCTTCTTTTTTTTTTTGGGTCACCCTGTAATATAGGAGTTATAAAAGAAAACATTTTTGTAGCATTTATTCATTTAGATGCTTTTAATACATTTAATCTTTTTAAAGCAAAATCGTGTCTCTTTTTAGTTGGTATATCAGCACTATGTTACTCTCTTTGCTCTCTCACAACAAGACATGGTATATATATATATATATATATATATATATATATATATATATATATATATATATACATATATATATATATATATGTACAGCCTTTGAGACTTTACAGCAGATTGAAAATTTCTTGGGGCCACTAAAAGTCGTAAATCACTCGCCCGCCAGTCAAATAAAGAAACAGGAAAAACTCATTTATTTTATGACCCTCAATGACCTATGTCTCATCATTTGTGAATTCTTTCATCTCTAGCTGTGAGACCGTTGGAATATCGTATAGAAAAAAGAGTGGTCACGCTAAAGGACAACAAGAGGTCAAATTTATACATTCCGTGTGTAGTCAAAATGTTGCCTTCATTTGGAAAAAAAATTCTTCGATGCTACAACTACATACACTGCATGCTTACAAAAGTAAAGATGAACATTTGGAAGAGGAAAAAAAAACGCATCGTTCCGTCAAGCATGCACCGAAAATTAAATTATATAACAAGTAAGTAATCAGTTTTCGCTTCAGTTTTGTTTCTTCGTAAACAAACATTATTTATTCCAGGGACATGAATTATAAAAATGTAAACACATAAAAATATCAAGACGGCTGATTATTAGTAACATGTTATACATGATATAATATTGCCTTGTAAAAAATAAAAATATAGAATAAATGCATAAAAAAACCTTTATTGTTTCATTAACAAAGCTATTTTATTATTAGGTTAATCTATATAAATTTCGCTGAAATGTTCAATGCTATATGATACTAAATGTCCATTTTTATTATGATCTCGCTTCGAGTTTTGTTCAGTAATTATTGTAAGTAACTATTTCTGATTCTTTGAGCTGCTGGGATGATTGTGTGTTTCAGAATATTTTTCAATTAGAGACTTCATATTGAAATGTTTTAATGAAAAAATGAATCTCTAATATTTGTTTTGCATTTAAAAATATATTTATTTCAAGGGTGTGATTTTACATTATGTTTTCTTTGTATATAAAGTTAGATATATTCCTTTTCTAACGGTTCCAATAAAAACAGTCTTGAATTATTTATATTTCAATTGTCATTTTGATAGTACGTATCAGCATCCGAAGAAATGATTCTTATTTCTATGGAACAATAATATGAATGATGCTATATAAAGAAACTGGTGTTGTATTTTAACGTTTTGTTGAATATTTACTGAAATGTTGGTTGTGATAAAATAGTTGATTTACAAGAGTTAAACAAATATTTTCTTGTTAGATTATACACACGGTAATTTCTTGAATTGTTGTAAAATTATTTACTATTATTGACTGAAACAAAGACAAAAAGTCGGACGAGTAAAAATATTTTGGGGTGAGTAAATTTTCCCCTCACACTCGACCGGCGGTCAAGTGATTTTTTTTTCAAATATCAAAGGCTATTTATTTATTTATTTATGCAGAATAGATTAATTTCTAGTGAAGGGAGCTGCGATAGGAAGGAATGCCAAAAAGTGACTGTCTTGAATAGCCACCTTCTATCTTTCTATAGTTCTTTTATAAACTCTCTTTCATCTTCCAAAAGAAAGTAAGAGTTTTCACAAAGACATGCTAGCTTAACATTTTTCAAACAGTAAAAATGAGTTCTGTTTTAAATAACATAGAGGTGTGAACTCAGCGTTTGTCAACCAGCAAAAATGAGAAGATTTTTTGTTTATTGGAGAGGTGGGGGTGTAAAATGTTATTTTTCTTTTACATTTTTCATCAAGGAGGAAACTGTTAGAGGACAGGATATTTCCTTAGGAAGATTTTTGTTCAACTGTAAGGCAGCAGGCGATAGCAAAGAGGGATGAGAAGAGCTAGAAAAAAAATGGAAGGAAGCTCTTCAAATGGGTAGCGATGTGGTTTATGATGAAGACAAATTAATTATTTCCGAGTTTTTGTCTCCACATAAATTCCATTAGGTAGCTAAAGAGAAGCCCCCAGCTGTTTCCACATTCTTTTTTGTTGCATGTTTTTGCCTCCTTCCACATCCTCTCCACATGATTTGTAATAGTTGTAGCGAGCTGCTACAACTACGAGACTAGGCTATATTCTCACCTTAGTTCTCTCTTTCTCCCTACTCTTTTCTCTTTTCCTTCCTTTCTTCTTATACGTCATCAGAGGTTCCAGCCAATGAAAAGCGAGAACGGCTTATGTGGGACATTCGAGTGAAGGAAACGTCCCTACTTCCACAGCGACTAGAGACAGAACACACGCCTCACTCCTCAGCTTCCGTTAGGTAGCCAAGAGGAGCATTGAACATTAATACAGACTTTACAAAATGCACTGTCTTTCTTTGTAACCCGAGTTTTGGGAAAACACACATAGATATTGGATATATAAAACCTCATGAATTCATAACAAAGTCGTGTTACACGTCCTCATTTTATAAGAATGTCTTCTTTTACCAGTATTTCTTTCTATTTCAGCGCTCCAGTTTTCCCTGTTATTCGGAGCCGCCCCGAAGTGGGAGCCTACCGAAATGGTGACCTCTAATTAGTACCCATGTTAATGTATGGTAATAATACCATACATTCTTCATTACAGGATCTACAAAATTCAGCCTGTGGTTCATTCTCTTCCAACTTTGCTGTACATTTTCCAACAGTCGAATATTATTGTGATCTCTCGCAGAATGTATTGTTTTATTATAGGAAGAAGAGTTTTGGCATTGTGATTTGGTACAGTGACTAAGAAACCCTCTTTCTTGGTGGGGTTATATCCACAAAGACCCAAAGTGGTGCGAGTAGTCTCCTGATATTATGTTTCCTCTGTTAAAGACAGACATTGATTTCCACTGTATGCCAGGATTCCTAAGGAAATAATTCCAACAAATGTCTCCCATGAATTCTTCCAATCAGTAACAGTATGTTTCGAGCCAACCCCACATTCTCTCTTCAAATTTTTTGTAGTGATCATATCGTGCACCCATAGGTTTTAAGGATTTTTGCTATTTCCAGTTTCATTTGTGAAAAGAATGTCTAAGGTGTCCATTTTCTGCATTGTACATTTGTGCACCTCCAAGCAACACCATCGCTAACAGAAGCTTGTTATTTTATGCTGCACTTCCTGCTATATGTTCTGCACTTCACTGCAGATGGTATTAATTTAAAAACTTGCTTCAACGTCTGTAATATTTTATCTAGGCTCATTCAATTCATTGTCATGTGCTCCATTCTTCTGACTGATTAAAATTAAAAACTAAATTTTTTTTCTTCCAATTTTTTTAGAAGTAATCTGCTTTGCTTTTTATTGGCTAAGTGCTTTGTTATTGCCTTTTGATTGGCTCATCAACTTGATTAGCACTTGGCATATTCCGGTGTTTTATGTCAGCTTCCGATTGAGCTGGAGTAGACATTTATGGAAATCCAGTGTGTAAGTTGCACAAATATCGATTTTTTTATCTCTTTCTTCTGACCTGGAGTATGTGGTGCAATGAGGTAAAAAATGGCTAGTTACTTTTAATGCATCCAAAACCAAATTTCTATCTTTTCACCACCAATGCTCATATGTGCGCTTTGCCCTGGTTGAAATGAATTGCTCTCACCTTGAGGAAGCACTCGACTTCAACAAACTTCTGAGATTGACCTTACTTCTGACCTGAAATGGAAGACCGACCGATATCAGATCCATTGCCAAAATCAGTGGAAAAATGGTGGGATCGGTCTACCAGAAAGTATCTCACTCTCAACACAATCCTTTACCTGTACAAGAGACAAATACATGCCAAGATGGGGTACTGTTGCCACATCTGGGGTAAAGCTCTTAAGAATACCACTTCTTGGCTTGACAGAACTGTCTTCAAAATTTAGTGGGCGATGATCTTTTCGCCTCCCTATTTCCTTTTTTTTCACAGAAGAGACGTTGTGAGTCTGTCTCTGCTTTATTGATAGCTTTATAGTAGGTGCTCGACTGAGCTCCAATCTATGGTTCCTTCATGTAAAACATTTGCAACAAATACTTGCCTAGCTGAAACAACCGCCAACGATTTTCCTCATTCTCTATCTGTGTCCAAAACCAAACAAAGATTCCATGAGCAGAGTTTCTTTCCTAGAACTGTCCATCTGTGGAATGCAATACCGAGTGTCTGCTTCCCAGCTGACTATAACATGGTCATCTTTAAATCTAATATCATCATTTAGATAATCTAGCCATACCCAAGTTCCACCATGACTGATCTTGTTGTTCCACCATCTACCTAACACTTAACCTTTATTCCAGAATGGCCTCTGGGCTTTGATAAGTGGTGGCACTCCAAGGTAAAAAAAAAAAAAAACAATGTAACAGGATTTTATTAAAAGTAATTTATTCTTTTTATAATTAAGAGTTTTTGAAATTGTATAAAATCTTCTTTTTTTTTAGTTTTGAAGAGAAAAATGTGGGAGATTTTAATTTACATAAAATATTTTATATAAAATATTTCACTTTTCCATCTTTCTTATTTCTTGTAACTCTCACTTCCCTTTGGGCCTCACATTCTATAAGCAGTGTTTTTAGCAAAAAAAATCTGATTCAAAATCTATCTATCTTATTCTGAGTTAGTTTTTTTTTTTTTTAGCTTGAAGTAGTATTTTATTTTTTAATATCAAGTGGCTTCATGTCTTGTTTGGTTTGATTTTCATTTAAAAAAAATAGACTGGCTATCTGATATTGCCTGGGGTCATAGACACGAAAATTGAAGAATGAAAATATGTATATAACGTCTTTTCGATAATGTGTAGATACATCGGCAAATAAAAAAATGTCTGCTGAGTTCTTAGAATGCATTCAACAAGTCCTGTAAATGATGTTTATGGGTGCCGTCATTAAGACCCATCGTCAGCGCTCAAGGTTCAGCGTGCCATCCCTTGAACTGTTTCCTAGTTGACATAATCAGCCCAATCATAGGCAAGACCTCATCATATGTCCCAAACTGAACTCACTTGTTGAAATAATCAAGGATGCTCCCATTCATTCAAACCAGATGGTGAGCCTAGATGTGGTGAGTTTGTTCACCAAAGTACCCACTGACGAAACATTAATAGTGGTAAGGAAGAAGCTGTCCTCAGATACATCACTGAGAGAATGAATCCGCATCCCAATTGACAACCTAATGGAAATGTTGTTCTTCTCTGTAGAGACTACACATTTCACATTGGGAACCGACATATATCAACAAGAAGATTTAGCAATGGATTCATCACTGTCCCCAGTACTAGCCAATATATACATGGAACATTTTGAGAAGTTAGCAATAAGTTTAATACCACTGAAACCAACTATGTGGCTATGATTTGTGGATGATACATTCATATTCTAGCCCCACCAGGAGGATGTCCAACACTTACTAGACCATGTAAACTCCATTTGTCTGTCTATCCAGTTCACTATGGAAAAGCAACACAACAATAAACTAGCATTCCTAGATGTATTAATAACCTGCACGGATCAGAATTTTGTATCTTCCATATATTGAAAACCAACCTTCACGGGGCAATACCTAAATTTCAACTCTCACCATCTATATAACTTAAAAAAAAAAGGAATCGTCTGGGGCTTACAACACCATGCCAGAACAATATGTAGCAATGACAACACATACCAGGCGTACTTGGACAACCAAGAATAACTCTCCACCAAAATGACTACCCAGAGAGCATTACATCGGCTCTGGAAAACCTAGAGCAAACACCAAAGGACAATACACAAAAACTTGCCACAGTGTGCACACCATACATAAAAGGCTTGTCCGAAAATTTTTTAAAAAATATGCAGTCCATATGACATTTTTTAAAATATGCAGTCCATATGACATTTTTTAAGACATACAGTCCATATGACATCAGAACAATAATCAAGAGTGATTTGACTCTCAAAAAACATCTAGTATGAGTCAAGCCCCAACCGAAAGTCTCATGACCAAAAACTGTGTATATGAGATTTCATGCAAATGCAAAAACTATACAGGGATGAAAACGGTCGCCCTCTGAAGGTAAGGCTAGAAGAACACCGTAAAGCCATGACATGGAGGGAGGTTAAAAAGTCGGGATTAGCTGATCACATATGGAAAGAAAAAGGAACACACTTCTGTTTGTGAAATGAGGTCAAAATAATTGACAGGGATGCAAGGCGGAGGGTCAGATGGCTCAAAGAAGCAGCACATATTCTAAAAACAAAAAATACTAAGCAGACCAAGCCTAGAAATTAATAGCATTTGGAAGCCTCTAATTATAGAAACACAAACATTGTACACCCTTAAAATTTCAACAATGGAAGGGTAATAATCACCTGTCGATCTTTATTAGAATTGCCTCCTCTTTTTCAATAATTTTTCACAAATACGAAACAATAACTATAAAATACAGACTAATTCAAAGAATACGAAAATATCTACGGAGCCAGTAACTTTTCTCTTTTCTTTTCCAAACAACAACCAACATGCCTGAGGATGGTTGAAGGCCAATCTGACCAAAATGTTGCACAAATAACACTCAAGATGAGAACAATAGTCCAATCAATACAAATAATATATTTCTAATTACCTTTGCGCATATACAAATTCCTTTATAGCTTAAAGTTGTTTAATTTTAAATCTTTCTTATCTATCTATCGATAGCTCAAATGGTAGGGAATGCAGCTGGAGCGCTAAATGTTTTGGTTTCGATTCTAGCTGATGGCAGCCAAGTAATTTATTTTTGATCTTTGGAAACAAGTACTATATATTAGGTACAATATAATGATCAATAGAGAATTGGCTCTGTAATAATAAATACGAAATCTGCATGAATTAAAATATATTTAAACATATTTTATGAGTGGGCAAGGCCGGGCACTCCCAGCTAGTCTATAATAAAATGTTATGTCCTGTTGATTGAAGAAGTACTGGTCTTTCTCTCAACGGAAGGTAGTAATGTGCTTGGTGAGATAATGAGTTTTAGGGATGGTTAGGTGTTTCTAGATGGAGTAAGATGGATGGGCAGAGATTATCTGCTTCGTTTAATGAAGAACGTAATTTAATTTTGAAAGAGTTCTGTTTATAAAAGAACATTTTCCCATCACTCGACTGTTTTGATTTATCCCTTTTCCCTCAGAGAACACCTGTGTTTGGTTCTTTAATCTAATTTTCTCTAATTATCCAATTAAGGATCAAAAGAGATGCATGGAATCTTCAAAGAGGTAGACTTTCTCATTTTGTTTTTGTTCTTGGTGTGCTCACATCTGGGAGTGATATTTTTGTGTAACCAGAACCAGAAAGAGATTTGATTTGATCAACATTATTTTTTAAGCAAATTAACTTATTAAAAAAACAAAATTCACTGACATGTTTTATTGCATCTAACTGTTACTTTCACAACAGAAATGCTCCACTTTTATAAAGGACTGAGGAAGTCTTCCCCCCCTCCATTTGGTGCCAGGACATATGTGGTCAGTGGCACAGGTGTGGCGTGACTGTCTCAGGGAGCGATACAGCTCCCCATTGGGGGGAGATTGAGATCCCCTAACTACTGAGTAAGGCTGGGTAATTATGCTGATATTGTCTGTTAAGCATTATTGGGTGCCCGGGCAGCGGCAGGTAACCTAGCTGAAAGGATGAATTTATTGTGTTTTTGTAAAACGGACATATATTTTATTGTTTGAGAAAATGGCAAAAGATGTCATTTGGAAAGCTATAACAAAATGTGATTTCATTCTTGGCCTGACGAACCCCAGCTCAAGGATGTCTGGCTTTTTGAGTACAAGAGGTTAAAGTATTAACCTTTCTGGGCATGTGAATGAATTTGAGTTGTGGTCCCAGATTCGTGGACCTATGAAGGTTTGCGGAAATTCTGCGGATTGAAGTACCCAGCAGTGATTGGTCTGGGGAACAGCCTACCCTAACCCATCACCTTCCAATATAAGCAAATGCCCAGGCCAGAGAGGAGCAGATTGAAACTGAATCTCGAGACAAGAACACTACACAAGATAGCCGCCATCAAGATCGAACTGAACAATTGTACATATGTAAAACACCTGTAAATTTTGTGAATTAACTTTTGGTAGACTAGAAATCAGCTGCATTTGTTTCTTTTAGGCTGCATGAGAAGCTAATTAATTTTCAGCGGACGCCGGCATTGGGAACTGATGACGAGGCCTGCGACGTGGAAGAATTTTGTAAAGGACTCCTGGGAGAAGAACGATCACGACCAGTGCAACTTCGACGGGGTCAGAGGCCACATCTGGTGACCTGCGACCGGGGGATCTTACACAGGTTTAACATCGTTTTCCTTCTCCTAGATGGGTGACCTGACGAGATCTATGGGTCCATCAGCAAACCACTCCATCCCAGATTTTCCTCTGAGGACAGAAACCACACTAGATGATCTGAAAATCACCCCTTCTCAAGTACATAATATTATAAAAAACCTAGACATCTTAAAAACATGTGGACCTGATCTCATTCTGGCTGTACTATTAAAAAAATGCTCCGCTGAAGCTGCTCCAGTTCTCTCCAAATTTTTCAGCAAATGTCTTAATGAATCTTGCTTTCCTGACTACTGGAAAACTGCTTCTGTGGTACCAGTTTACAAGAATTCTGGCAAAAGAACTGATCCATTAAATTATCCATTAGCTTCCTACCTCTTTTTGCTAAAATATTTGAGTCCATAATTAATTAAGCCGTTCTACTGAAGATATCCTGACTATAATCTCTGGACATATATACCATGCACTGAATAAAGCAGGGGAGGCTAGGACAGTAGCCCTAGATATATCTAAGGCCTTTGACAGGGTCTGACACAATGGTTTTCTCATGTAATTCAGATGCTATGGTATTACTGGACGAATACTTAACATAATTAAATCCTTCTTAAATAAGAGAAGAATGCAGGTTGTCCTTGATGGTCATATGTCAAAACAATATGATATAAATGCGAGTGTACCTCGGGAGTCGATCCTTGGACCTTTATTATTTCTGATATTCACAAATGAACTCCCTAATAACACTGTCTCTGAGATGGTTATGTTTGCTGACGACACCATGCTTTATTACAGACATGAGGAGAAAATGAATGAACATGTATCCAAGACAATAGCAGAGACCTTAGAGGAAGACCGTTTGTATGTAGGAGAATGGGGACAAAAATAGATGGTTAAATGCAATGCTGCCAAGACTAAGCTTCTTTCCTTTAATAACTACAAGAAACTGCTCAACCACTAATAGCCATGGCTAATGATACATTACCTGAAAGTACTTTGTTCAAACTCTTTGGCCTAACATTCATGGGGAATATGAGTTGGAAATGATACATTGAAGGCATTGCTAAAGCTGCTGTAAAGAAGGTGGACTCTTTCCACCGTGCTAGAAAGTTACCCGAGAGTATCCTGTACCTCTACAAGGCTACCATTCGCCCATGTATGGAATATTGTTGCCACATTCGAGCTTGCGCATCTGCTACTAGTCTCTCCCTCTTACACAGGATCCAAAAGAGAGTCACCAACCTAATAGGTCCCTCATTATCAGCTAGGCTTCAACAGCTGTCCTATTGGCATAATGTTTCATCTTTCTGCTTGTTTTACAAGTATTTTAATGGTAGGTGCTATGATGAATTACACGTCCTTGTCCCTCCTCAATCTAAATACTCTGACAAACCTGACAAGCAGCAAAATCACACCTCTACACAATAGAAATTCCTAGATGTAAGAAAACCTTCTACTCTAACAGTTTTTTCCCTTGGACTGCTAGACTTTGGAATTCCCTTTTGAGTTCCTGCTCTCCGGACTGTACTGATATGCAGGAGTTCAAGTGTAATGCTAAACGCCCTACATAGTATCTCTGAAAATTATGTCCCAAATAGCAACCCCCTACATCAAAGTGAGATTGTGCCTTGTTTGGGGTGAAAATGCAATAAAAAAAGACAAAAGTAAAAAAAGAAAAGATTATGCTTAGATGTGAAGTTCTTAAGACATTTCTTCTCAGAAGCGGCGGCGGATGGAGAGAGGAGTGGTCACGTCTCAGGGAGCAGTATTGTTACTTCGAGTTTCATGCACAAACTCTGGCTGGAAACTGACTAATTTAGCACAACATCATCACTATATAGTAAGGTCAGGCATGGGGAAGATAACTTCCTAAGCCAATAGGATCACGCCACGCATTTGCGGAAAACCCCAGATTGCGGGTGTGCAACTTAGCCACGTCGCTAGCTTGCAATCTGAGATCAAAATCAACATTTAATTCCCATGACCTCAGGGGTCAAAACTCGTAAGCCAGAACACCGGGCACTGACTCGTCTAACATTTCCTGTTGTCAATTTCGAATAACTAAATATATCTCCAAACCTCCAAACAATAAGCAATATATATATTCTTTTGACAATGAAATAAAATATATATCTATATCCCTTACTTTAAGTCTTTGGGATATCATCTGCTGCCCGGTATCTATTAAAGCTATCTTAGCACACTTGGCTCCGCAATGAGGGGCAATTCGCTCCCTCAAGTCGATCACGTTACATTCGCCCTCTTAGACTGCATTGCTTTGATAGAACCAAAGAAGTCTAATTGCTTAACACACCGCTCCATCCCTTTCACAGTTTGCCTCCAGATTTTTTTTCACACCTCCCTCTCTCCTTCATTGATTTACCTGTCTAGAAAAAGATAACATACACAGTCTAATAACCACCCTTGAATCAGGGTTCTCCCCCTTTTTCCATTCAAAAGTTCATAAGAGAGTCAGTGCAAAAAGTTCATAAGTTCATCAGGTAATCAAGCTTCTTTTTTTTCTCCACATGCAAGTTTTTTTTTTGTGTTTGTTTTTTTTTCACATTTCACATTAATAATTCATAGATAATCACCATTTATAAATGTCACTCAATAAAATGCAAAATGTTCACCAATTAGCTCATACTTCCCTTGTACCATCTTTTTTTTCGAAATTCAATCATAGTTCAAATTTTTGTTTCTCACAGAGTTTCAGTCATAATCCACAAGATTTTTTTCACTTCGCTGCTATCAATAGCACAGTCTCGTATAAAGGGTATGCAGCCCTAATCAGGGTACTCAAAGGACCTGCTTTTTATTAGGCTAGGGGAATCTTCTCACCTTAAGCAGTTGTAGTTGAAGTTTCACCTTTTAATTCACAGCTCAAATCTCCTTTATAAGCATCTTGTAAGAATTTCTTTCAACTGAGGAATTCTTCTCACCACAATAGACGGTCATTCAAGCTATCATTGGGATCTTCTTTCGATGGTTCTCAGCTCAGCGCCCTGCAAGAATTTTGATAAAACAGAGAGAAGAGAAGAAAAGAAAAGAAAGAAAAGAAGAGACTCTTCAAGCCGTCTTCAGTTCCTCTGTCTCTCAGCATTGGGGAGGTCTTCAGGATGCATTTCGATTTCGTGAGCACCAGCAGCCGCATTTTCCAAAATCACAGGCAGGTTTGAACCAGGGTCTCCCTTGCCACCTGTGCAACCAGCCTCAAGATGCTCATCATCTCGCTTCCTTCTTACATTTTCCCTTTTCATGCACCATACAATCACCAACAACAGCACAATTATCATTACTAGCGTGCTCACTCTCGCTCCTGTAACCACTACCTTATAAAGTCTATCCCTAGCTTCTAGATTCTCCAGACTGTTCAATCGGGCCTGTAATTCACTCAAATCTATTCGTCTAACTCCTCCCATAGCTTTTGGTAACCTAAGTTGGGTATGTGGTGGTGAACGATGGATCAGGGGGTCCCAGAGGTCAGTGAGGTTATTCAATTGGTCATTCGCCCACTCTACCTCAGGTGCTTTTAACAAATACCATTCCTCAACCTGATAATATGCAGGTAACCCTGTGCCCTTTCCCCGGGCTTCACATCCCCTGTCCAGTTCTACCATAGTTAAAGATGGTCTCACCTTGATTATCCCAGCAGCTGTGTTACCGCATACCTTGGCAATTCCATCTTCTGTTGCGTGGATACCAACCAGGTGCCTTCAGCTACTCTTATAGCCAGTGGCAAAAGACCTTCACTTGCCACCTCAACCTTGCAGATGCGATTTATCACTCTCTCATCCCCCTGAAATAATCCCAACACACACAACTCATGATCTCCAGTGACATACAACGGACTCTGTGACTGGCAAATTCCAAGACCATTATTTCGGCATTTTCCTGCCTCTCGCTGATTCAACAGCATGAATCTATCTCTTGCCATATTAAACGCTACATATTCTGACTCCACTCTGTAACTGGCTACCAACCCTAACTTGGTTGTGTCCAGTGGATATGGAACGGGTGGAGTAATAACTTGATAAACCTCGTATTTGATTCCTCGATCCCACTACAAACACTAATATGTTATCCTCCAAGAGTTTAATATTCGGGTATATTATTCTACGCCCCCAAATATCTCTTACATTCATTAATGCAGATATGACTGACAGCCATCTATCTCCCCAACCGTCCTCCAGGCAGAGCGTTCATCAATGCTATTTTTTCCTAACCACAAGCAGAGCGAATGTGGAGCTCAGGGCCACCGAGGGTCAACAATTCGCGATTCTGCCATGCCCGGGTCTACATCGCGTTACCCAGCTCCCTCCTTCTGCCAGCTACCGCTCACCACTCTGCTATCAGACCATCTCTCCTGGTCCCTACAGATAATTATTTAATAGAACAGACGCATAATTATTTAATAGAAGTAGACGCATGCATGTATACCAAAAATGTAGGTAATAAATTGTTGATTTTGTTTTTTTGGGTTGACGATATATTGCTCGCCTCAAACTGTGACAACACTTTAAGAGATGTTAAAAATGAATTAAATAAAAAATTTAAAATAGCCGATCTTGGACGACTATCATGGTTCCTCGGTATAAAATTTACCTGTGAAAATGAAACTATAACTATGAACTAATCACGATACATTGAAAAAATTCTGCTCAAGTTTGGAATGCAAGATTGTAAGCTGCATTCAACTCCCGTCGAAATGGACATAAATAAAAATATAGACCGAAACAAAATTCATAGATAACCGAATATACAGAGAAATGGTAGGAAGCCTCATCTACTTGATGACCGTAACAAGGCCTGACATATGTTACACTGTAACAAAGCTATCTCAAAACTTATCGGAAATGACAATTAAAGACCTTAATCGTGCAAAACAAATCCTTTGTTACCTAAAAGGAACCAACGAACAATCTTTAAGATTTAAAAAATCCACATATCCTCTAAATTTAGACGGCTTCTCGGATTCAGATTGGGCTAACTCTGAGGATAGAAAGAGTATAGCGGGGTATTGTTTTAGACTATCAAAGACTGGACCTATGATCTCTTGGAAAACTAAAAAGCAACAAATTGTTGCACTTTCTACTTGTGAAGCAGAATATGTGGCTCTTACTCATTCTGCGCAGGAGGCAATTTTTCTGAACACCCTTCTAAAATCTACTTTAAAACCAGATCTAAGTAAAAAACCTATAATAATTCATTGTGATAATCAAAGCAGTATCTTATTAGCAAATAATTCTATGATTCATCAAAGGTCGAAGCATATTGATATCAGATATCATTTTATAAGGGATGAAATAAGAAAAAAATCTATTACTCTTACTTATGTGACGTCTGAGAATAATATAGCCGACATTTTCACTAAACCTATAAAAAGAATAAAATTAAGACATTTTATAACCAAACTTTTTGGAATCTAATTATGAATAAATCTCTTTTCAGAAACCCAAAAGGAGAAGCATGAACAGTTAAAATCACACCAAAAAAAAATAAAAAAAATTGTAAATTGTCCCGAGCACGATGTTAAACTGCGACCATTTCTACCTTACTAACCAAATTAACCAATTAATGTTTCCAGTTTTTTGTTACAAAAAAAAAAAAAGAAAAAAAGCCATTTGTTAAAACCCTTTTGTAAACTTCCTATTTTGTCAAATAGTTCTTTTTGTATCTTTTTTTTTTTTTGGCAAACATTTGTTAAAACAAAACAAAAATGTATATTTGTAAATTTTTGTGCATATGTTTATATGTATTTAAAAAGTATTCTATTTGTATGCTTATATATATTTAAAAAGTGTTTATTTTTATATGTATCAAAAAAAATATTATAACAATATATTAATTCCTTTTGATTGATGACAATAAAGACAAATTCCCATAAAACCAGAAGAAAAAGAAAAAAAAAAAAAACAGTTATTTTATTGGCTTATTTTTCTTTGTTCATTTATTTTTTATTTATTTATTTTTCTTTCCTTTTCTCAAGTGAAACCAAAATTGAATCCGAAAGGATTTTTCCATTATATCAAAAAAGGGGGTGTGCAAAAAGTTTTTGACTTCTAACGGGAGTAATTATTCATTTTATTTGGTAAAATAAATTTTACACACAAAAATGTGGCACAAGGCCGAAAAAGGGGGATGGGGGTTAATGCTGTCCTAACTAACATAACGTTAACTTAACTAGACTCTTTCACCAAAATACCAGAATCACTCTGTGGACATCCTACTTAAAACCCAAAAATTACAATTATATATACATGATGTGGGGGGTTGGAGATAAAAATCTTATTTACAATAGTCAAATGAAAAATATACAATGGCAAAAAGTGGTTAGTAAAAAGAACACCCTCACTAATAATTATGGCAGATAAAAAAGTTTTGTCAGTCGCAAAGATGTAGGTCCCACGAAAACTAACTTTTATTAAAGCACCACAAAAATGGCCTACATCATTGACAAAACATCTAATGGGGCCAGGATTGGGGATTATCGAACCAAAAGCGGGGAAAAAACCCCCAAAAAAAACCCCGGGGCGATGGGGCAGGGCGAACTAAAAAGGGGGGATTGGGACGATGACAACATGCATACTCTAGCTGAGTTAAAAATCGAACAAAAATGCCTAATTAGCCTACTCTAGGTGGTCCGATGTCTACGTTAGTTCAGAACACCCAAAATTCTTAGAGCCTAAGCAGGTTCAAAAATAGAATTTAAGATCAGCCCATTCATTCCACACAGTCGCGAAACTTTCACCCACCTGTCATTGAAATTCACAGGAGCAAGTTTCACCTTCTCCAGCTTAATTCGCATTTTCAATCGATACTTGAAGATGAGAACAAGCTGGGGAGCAGTGAAGGTCTCATCTCCGTAAACCTCCTTCTGTCGCGTCGTCCCAATCACGCCTCTCATAATTGCTAGCAAACACAGAAAAACATAGCGTTCTTCTTTCTTCATGGTCACTGCCCAGTTGCAGCACAGGGAAACCGACTCCAGCACAAAAAAACACCCGCTCAGCATGTGAACCGTGAAACCTTCAACTAACTCACACAACGATCAAACGATGGCACAGTGGAAGAAAGCGTGATCAAGGTCTTCCCCCAATCTCTGCATCGGACACAATTAGGTGTCTCCGTAAAACCCGCTGCGTAAAGTCTTTTGCCGACCAGAGGAAATTTCATATTACCAGCCAGGTGAGTGATGCCTCGTAATTATCGAAGCAGCTCGACCCAGGCGCCCAAGGCCATATTAAGCGGCGCTCCTCCTTCGTAAAACCGAACTCCTCAATCTTTTCATCTTGAACAGATGCCCTCACTAAGGCCCGATATAGCGCCTTGCGAGACAACAGCTGGGTGTCAGAGAGGCTTTCTTTGACCCGTAGAAGAAATCTCAAGGCCTGCCGACACTCACGATAGAAAGGGCACTCGTTTCGGGGCAACTTGTGTGCCTCCCCCTCAGCCGAATGCACACTCTCCAAAGCCTGAAAGGCTTTCTTAGTGTCTTCTATCCAGAAGACATCGTTTCCCTCACTAGGTGTACACATTCGACCCAGGTATATCAGCCTAAGAGTGTGTCTACATATTTCCACACTAGGCATACCCAGACCGCCTTCAGACGGATGCAGGTAACAGACCTCCCGGGTAACCATGGCTTGCTTTCCGCGCCACAAGAACACGAAAAGAGCACGCACCAGATCAACTAGTGTGGTCTCCAGGAGTGGAAGTACTGATAGACGGTAAAGGATCAGGGGGTAGATATGAGAATTGCATACCTCCGCCCGACCCTTCAAAGACAGGTTTCTCAAGGCCCACAAATGAGATGCGACTTTGACCGCTTCCAATACCTCCGACCAATTTTTCTCCAGCTGGAGACCGGGGCCAAACCAGACGCCGAGTAGCTTGCATGGCCCATCAATCCAACCAAAGGGTACCTGAAGGGACATACCCCTCCAGGCACTGATACGTAAGCCAATAGACTGAACGTAGTTAATTATGGCCCCTGTGACCTTGGCATACCAACTTGTTTCTATGTCGACGACTCTAATCTCGGCACTGCTCGTTACAAGCACTGTCACATCGTTGGCATAGGCGGTATACTTTACCAGGGTAGAGCCACCTGGCAAAGTAATCCCACAAAGGGCCGGATTCACCCGAAGCTGGCGCAAATATGGCTCAAGCGCCAGCACATATAGCATTGGGGATAATGGACAACCTTGACGGATCGATCTTGTTAACATGAAGGGTTTCGACCTTACCCCATTCACTTCTACCATAGCACCGGGGTTGGCATACAAGAGGCAAATCCAAGAGCGAAACTAGGGACCAAACCCAGCTGAGCGAAGAACAGCCTCTAGGTAACGATGGTCTACTTTGTCAAATGCTTTGGACTGATCTAAATTGATCAGCGCAGCTTCTGTCGACTTTTTCTATGATCAAGCGGTATCGTGTGCAAATTATCTTGAATCGTCCGGCCCTTAACAGAACAAGTCTGTTCGGGACTTATTAGACGGTGTAAGACAATCTGCAGACGATTTGCTAAGATCTTGGCCAAAATCTTTAACTCTGTGTTTAGCATCGTTAAGGGCCGGAAATTACCTATCCCATCCCCTCCATTTTTATCTTTGCGCAACAATTTAATGATCCCCCTGGTAAAGTCCTGAGGTATGCACCCGTTCCTAAACCAGGAGTTAAAAAGTGCGGTCAGCAAAGGAATAAAAATGGGCGACAGCCTCAAATACACCTCGTAAGGCAGATCATCAATCCCAGGGGTCCTGTTTAGCTCGACCTGTTTCAAGGCCTCAATGGCTTCTTCCTCTTTTATGCTACCTTCACACCTAGCTGCTTCGGTCGCCTCCAGGCGAGAAAAGTCGGCTAAATAGGTGTCAAACTTTTCAATAGTCAGACCGGGCTCCTTGGTAAAAAGTTCCTGAAAATGAGTTCGAAAACACTCCAAGATTCCGTCGTTTGAAGTTACGGTTCGTCCGTCCGGCAATGTGACACTGGCGATGTGTCAATCTGCAGAACGTCGAAACTCCTCCGCACGCAGTGACGCAGCCATATTTGTTGCCTCGTTTGGCATTCTTTTTAATCTAGCCCTAACTAATAATCCCTGGTCCTCCCAGTTATCCAAGGAGTCCAGTTCAGTCTTAACTATAGTATAGCTAGCACTATCCCCCTCCTCCACCGCCCTTTCTAATCTATCTTCTAGTGCCGCTTTCGCTGCTCTAGAACTATGGTTGAGCTGGCGACTAAAATCAGCAGCGAAGGACCTAATAACTTTTTTTAAGGTTACCCCACCACTTATTCCCGATGATAGCCCCCGTCAATTCCTTCTGTATTGTTAGTAGAAGCTGTTCCCGGAAGTACTTCACATCGAACAACAACGTGTTGAACTTCCAGTAACTAGCCATCCTAGGTTTAACACTATCTAAGTTTACTCGAACCTGGACAAGCCTATGGTCCGAATAAACTATGCTATGAAAACTTGGACAGTTTAAAAGCCCTAGGTCGACTCTCCTAACTAAGAACCGATCGATGTAACTCGAAAGTTGCACCAGATCGGAGCCGCGTCTACCTGTCCAAGTCCATGCTAAATCCCAGGTTTTTTGTTTCGAAATTTATCAACAAGATCAAACTTGTCGACAAAGTCTCAAAACACTTTAGCATCCGGTTCTGATTAGTACCCCTTGTGGTATTAACCCCACGATCTAACTCGGGATCCAGGACCGTGTTCCAATCTCCTGCTAAAATTAACCGGCGAGACGAATTCATGAAATTCGCCGAAAAAAGGAAATAAGCTCAGTATGGTTATTCGTCACATAAACCCCAATAAAACGAAATGCCACATCCTTTACGGTAACATCCAGAATGAGCAATCTTCCCTCTGGATCTGCATAAATAGGGTCACACGATGCATCAAGAGTGCGCTTAACTAGCCAGGTAACCCCCCTTGCATGGGTATCATAATGTACTGAGTAGAGCTGAAAGCCTCTAAGGAGCACATCCTGATAGTCACTTGGAATGAAGTGAGTCTCCTGTAAACAACATATATCCACACCAAGGCGTTGAAGGTCGCGTGCAACTCGAAGTTTACGAGAGGCGTCCCTCAACCCTCGGACATTCAAAGTAGCTAATCTTAAGCCATCTTGGACTACTTAGGGTTGAGAATCCTGAACAAACATAGACGGTCTCAAGATACCGACAGCAGTCCCCATAGACCCAGTGGTCATCTCAATGGTGATGTACCCGTCTGGGAACAGACCGCCAATATCTAGTGGAAATGTTAGTTTGAGGGCTCTATATAAGGATGGATGAACCTTTATGGGGACCCGCTCAACACATGCCTTTTTGATTTCTGTTAGGTTCTTGTCATTAAAAAATGCAGCTGAAAGAAAAATGTCATATGCTGAATTTGCTTCCTCCAGCATGCACCATAAGCCTATAGCTTCTTCCCGATTTCTTACAACCGTAAGAAGCCTTCTTGCAGTTTTGAAGTTTTCTGGGTTAGCTACTTCTAATTTTTTTACTGTTTTAAAGGCATAAAGTGCCCTGTAGTCTTTTCTATTGTGATTTTTCATCACTGTTTCCTGTTCTGGGATTAATTTACAGACGTTTTTGCCTGTGTAGTAAGAGAGCTTTTTCTTTCGGGGGGGGGGGGGTTCAGCTTCAGTAGAAGGACTTTGTGGCCTTTTTTTTCCGATGGGGTCATGGGAGGCAAGGCAGCAGGAGGGGGAGGAGGAGGCATGTCAGTTTTCATTGGGGAAGGAGGATGGGTATTTTGAGGGGTGTTGCAGGGGGTTTGGGTGATGATTGTTTTTTGGGGGCAAGTGTTGTCAGTTTTTTTTCCCTTTTCGGTAGTGCTGTAGTGACGGGTGGGGGTAATGCCTTAGCTGGGGATGAATGTGTTTTTGTTGGGGAGGAGTCAGGAAAGAGAGAGTCGGGGAAAGGCTTTATTTCTTTTTTCTCAGTTTTACGTTCTTGGTCGAGTCTGTCTTTTAATTTACTTAATGCTTTGAACTTGTTGCCTCCCGGATATTTTGTACACATCGTCTCTATTCTTTCTTTCTCCAGGCTTTGTGCATATGATTTTGGGGATGAAGGTTTTTTGTTTTTTACAAGTGTCCACTCTTGTGCTTTTACTGGAGATTCCTTTGCTGAATTGCACAGTTGTTCAAATTGGTCCAGTGTGACTTTCTTAATTGGACTTGCATGGGTGCTTGTGACTGTAGAAGTATTGGTAGAAGATTTGGTGGCGCAACTGTATCCTATTTTGGGTGTCTGTTGTTGAGGGCTTTGGGTTTTTTGTGTCTGTTGGGTTGTTTGAGTTCTGCTTCAATATAGTAAGGAATTTTACTGAATGCTTCCTTATTCAGCAAAATTTCGAATGTCCATGTTCCTTGGAATCCATCTAAATTTACACCAGTTATTTCTCCAAATTGGAGGAGAAACGCGCATAAATATTCCCGAGGGACAGTCACTGGAACCTCAAAAACTGAAACTGTCGTTCTCCTCCTTCCCATGTACTCCATTCTTAATATGTGGTCTTTGGTAATTATCTCCTTTTTGGACATGTTAATATAATCCTCCTCGGTTTTGAATAAGGCATTCCATGTGTTGTAGCCCTTACATTTTGTTATTCTTTCAGGCCTCAAACCTGTTGTCGCGACTAGCTTTGAAACTTGTTCTTTTGTTGAACGAATCAGCTTCTTCGTCTTCCTATGCACAACAAACAAAAGGATAGTTTTTTTGTAATCTCTTCCAACCTTGGAAGATCAAGCTTGACACCTTTATCTGTGACAAATTCCATACAGAACTTGGCTTTCTCAATGAAGTCCTTCACATCAATCTTTATGGCTGGAGGCTTCGTCCATCCCTGGTTTTCCATGTTGTCATTGGAATTCTTGTTCGGTAGAGTTTCCATCGGCGTCCCGGTGGCTGACGCCATCGCCGGTAGAGGCAGAAAGCAAAAATAACACTCCAATAGCAAATAACGTAGGAGGAAGAGAAGAAAGAGGAATAACAAATTTAACAATATATAACAATAATAATAACAACAGTAATAACAGAATAAGCGCAATAAATATCATACACGACCAAAAGACTTCTAATGGGGGTATGAGACGAATGGATTCGCCAATCATTTTTATAACCAACAGCTGTGCTAAACAACCAATCAAAACGTCGCAAAATTATTATAAAAATCGTCGAATTTTGGATTTAATCAATTCGCCATTTGCTACGTTACGGACTGCATTTAATTCTTCGCCGCCATCTTGGTTACTGATCTGAACTATGCCACGATCTTTGTTCAACATAATATCTCAGAACTTAAGAGGTTAACTACGCGACGGACCGCATTTGATTCTTGGTCGCCATCTTGGTTACTGATCTGAACTAAGCCGCCATCTTTGTTCAACACAAATGTCTCAAAACTTAACATACCAGCTTCATCACGCCCATCCCCCGGAACAAAGCGAGGAAAAGTCCACCTGTCAGCACGCAACTATTCACAAAAAGTTAAATACCTTTTATCACAGACTGTTTAAACAACCAATTCACTCTCAATAGAATCAATCTGTACCTTCATGGATGGTCAAATAAACAAAGAAAAACTGCAGGAAGCCAGATACGCCTCCTAATTAATCGGATTCCTTCCGATATTTCAAAACACGTTCACATAATGCACTTCTTCTCTCTCCATGTGACACACACATACTCATGCAGACAACAACCTCAATTCCAACATCTGTCTCCTTATGGACAGTTAATAAAAAAAACTACAGGAGGTATTCACACGCCCCCAGCATCCTCCCAGGCGGCATGTCCAAACGGATCCATATCCAGAAGTGCACCATGAGGCCATGAAGGGATCGGCTAACTTCAATCATTACTGATTCTTACTCCCAAAATTCAACTTAAATGCTCCGTAATTCATTTCGACTAATAAAAAAAAGTAATTACTAAAAAAATGCGTAATATTTAATGGCCTCGCAGGCCACGCCCTTCAAGGAGACTCAGTTAACGCCTCGTTATCGCACGAGAGATTATGTCTTTTTTTTTTTAATTAATATCTCCAGGTGCGAACATCACGCACCTGATTTACCTACAATGGAAAAATCCATCTAAAAAAAAATAAATCACTTTTCGCGGACAATTGAGTGTACCACACTTCACTCAGTGATGCTAATAATTATTTCCAATTATTTTCATTCAGTTTTGTGGCCTCTTTGACCCTTATTTCGCAATCAAGAAATTGTTCCTGACTGAGGCAAAATTTTAATTCTTCCTAAAGTCAATTTAATCGCCGGAATGAATACTTCTAATTATTCTCAACCGAACTCAACTAAAATTTGTTCAGTTTAATAATTGAAATCCTTCCAGACTGAAGTAACAAAATTCATTTTTTTTTTCAAAAACCAATACAACTCTCAAAATTTAATATTTCCAATTATTCTCGTTTGAATACATAAAAACACAACTCTCCAAAGTTTAATTTTCAACAACAACGATTAATATCGATTAATACAGATTACTTCAGTTAACAGATATCAACAAGATTCATCAACAGATTAAAATAATATTCATTTTTTTTCAACTTTTTTTTCAATTAAGTTTAATTACCGGAATTCTCCCCTCACAATTCAAATATAATTCAAGTCAAAGAATCATTATCATCAGAGCCAACCCGCTCTCGACAGAACTCAACAAATAATCACTTTAAAATAAGTGAACAAAACTCTCTACACTCATATTAACTATTCTCGAGGTAGGGTACTCTCTTTTCCTTCTAGCCTAGCATCGGGTGGGTCATGGGGCCACCTATCATCCCATTTGCAATTTTTCGTTCCCCAAATGGCAGGCATTCTCTCACAGTTCTCATTTAACCTCGGCCACAGGTCACTCAAGGTTACGTTAACCTTTAGTCGTTGACCTCTTGTGACATCATTTAGGATCAAACTAGTCTTCCGATCCTCCAGGAATTTCCTTAGACTACATGGACTAGGTCCTGTCTTGATGTCTTTGTCAATCAACATTGCCGAGAGGGCTGCTAGAGCCTTCTCCCCTTCATCATAAAAAGTTAATTCTATCCTGACCTCTGCCACCAACATCATCGCTCCCTGGCGCCCCCCCCCTCTTGCTGTTAAAATGCCCGCATCTCGCAATCCCTTCTATGCTTGGATCGCAATTAAGAATTCCCTTTTTACGTCTTAACTAGACATTTTTGCAAACATTTATTTATCTCATTATTATTATTGATTATCTCTCTGCACCCCAATGATACTCAAAACATTCAAAATTACACAATATCAATTAATTTCCACAAGAGAGAAAAATCACATAAACAACAAAAAGAATAATAAAAAAAAACAATTATGCAATCACCAAAAGTTTTTAAGCAAAAAAAAAACAAACTTTTTCACTTTCTCTTTTTTTTTTTGTTTTTCTTGTTTCTTAAAAACAAACACTCTCCCTCACTCTGACTAATATGACTATTCGTACTAATTATTGCGTCCACACAGGCATTTGCACATACACACATATAATCTTTCTGATACTTTCTCTCTCTCTCTCTTGCTATCATGAAGCCAAATTCCACAGACAGCCAACAGAGAACTAAAGGTTTGCTTACCGTGGTACTGTTGTTTCTTCTTCGCTCTCTCTGTCTCTCTCTTTGTCTTCTTCATCGCGCACACTTGCAGTCAACTTTTAAAAGTTTTTTCGATTTCTCTCCTCCTCTCTCACTGTCTCTGCATTTCAAGTTCTCTATTTTTCTCTCTTTCTTTTCCTTTTTTTTCGTTTTTTTCAAACGGGCGTTTTTCTATGTTTTTCAGTATGCTTTTCTCTCTTTTTTTTTTTAAATGTCTCCGAGTTTTTGTTTTTTTTTGTTTTTTGCCTTTCAGGACTTTCCTTTAGCTTCTTTCCCTCTTTTTTTTTCAGCCATCTCCGTCTGTCTGTCTCTTTCTATTATTAAGTCTTTTTTTTTCTTCTGAGTTCGTTGTGGAAATATATTTTTTTCTTTTTGTCTTTGTTTTTGTGTCCGTGGTAACAAAAAGAATGAGAAATGTTAAGTCTCACTTTTTTTCGGGTCGATATCCTGGTCACGGCACCACCTGTAACACCTTCTCTTGTGAAGTTATGTAAGGATCCCTGATCCTTGAAGACTTCATAAAACTCGGCTCGTATCGTCTGGTATTTCGAGAGGTGTCACATTTAATCTGGTATGCTGAAAATGAATAACAAAGCTCATGCAGGCAAGAAAGTAAACAGACGCTTGAATTCTATTCTATGAAAGGTTAATTTCACAAAGTTTACAGACTTTTTACATATATGTACAAGTGAAGTTCTTAAGACATTTCACCTCAGAAGCAGCGGAGAGGGGAGTGGTCACATCTCAGGGAGCAGTATTGTTACTATGAGTTTCATGCACAAACTCTGCTGGAAACTGACTAATTTAGCACGACATCAGCACTATATAGTAAGGTCAGGCATGGGGGAGATGATTTCCTAAACCAATAGGATCACGCCACGCATTTGCGGAAAACCCCAGATTGCAGGTGTGCAACTCAATCATATCGCTAGCTTGCAATCTGAGATCAAAATCAACATTTAATTCCGATGACCTTATCAGTCAGAACACCTGGCACTAACTTGTCTAGCATTTCCTGTTGTCAGTTTCGAATAACAAAATATATCTCTGACCTCCAAACAATAAGCAATATATATATTTTTTTGACAATGAAATAAAATATATATCTATATCCCTTACTTTAAGTCTTCGGGATATCTTCCGTTGCCCGGGATGTATTAAAGCTATCTTAGCACACCCGGCTCCCCAATGAGGGGCAATTCGCTCCCTCAGGTTGATCACGTTACAACCTACCATTGAAGAATCAGATTGGAGTTGTTAAATAAATGTATTTGTCCGTTGATCATTTTTAAGTGGTTATTAAATCAATAACATGTACCTGCATTGTTGTGTACTTTAAGCAGTTTCCACCAACATGCATTTCTGACCTAGCCACAATTCCTAACACAAGGAGAATATGCTGATGGATCAATGTTTGAGAAACTTCTAAAAAAGTTATTGTTTTAGCAAAGAAAAAATGAATGGACATATATGGAACATGCATAGATATAAGACTGGGAATAAATGAAACAAGAGAAGAGTCATCAGGTAGCAAATGCTACTCAAAACATAAACAGAGTTTTGCAAATGAAAAAGTGAGTAAGACAAAATCTTATAACAGAACATTTTTATACAAGAGATAAGAATATAAAAGTTATTTTTACGTTAGTAAATGTTCATAATGCAAACACGTGTTTAGTAAAAAAAGTTTAGTAAATAGTCATAAGGTTTAGAAATATGTTGATCAATATGTTCATCATGTGAATATAAGTCATACACATATCTGGGTGTTTGGAAGCATGGCATTATGTATATGTGTGTGTGTTGGTTTACCTTGTTCTTGTTAGGGCATGTATAGATGTGAGTAGAAGTTTGTTTCTGTTTGCTTGGCTCTAGTATGTAAGCATGTGTACACAAAATGAAAGATGCTGGTATGTGAGTCATTGGATTCTATTTGCCTCCTTTGACCAAAGGCCAAAGTTGGTCGTTTGTTAAGCAGATATTCTTGAGTCTTCTGTGCAGTTTTTTTTTTTTTTTTTTTTTTTTACATCGGAGTCACCACTTATCAAGTCCCGAAGATCATTTGATGATAAGGGTTAATGAGTGTATGGTGGTCACCGGAATAACAGCATATTAGTAATTAGTTGTGGAAATAGGATAGAAATGGATTATTTAGGTATGTGTGTGTTGGGGGGGGAGACAGCCCAACAAGAACTTGTTAACGTTGAACTTGAGGATGACAATATTATTGTCAGCTGGATAGCAGGCTAGTGGAACAGAGTTCCGTAGGCGAACAGTTCTAGGAAAGAAGCTTTGTTTCTGGAATTTGCATTTAGATTTAGGCGCAGATAGAGAGTGAGTGGGGGAACTCTTGATGCTTGTTATAGCTAGACGAGTGTTTTTTTTAAAGTTTACCAAGAGTTGGCAATAGATTGAAGCTCAAATGAGCACTTGTTACGATAAAGCAGAGACAGGCTCGCAACGTCTCTCTGTGGGAAAAACGTTGTAGAGAAGAAAAAAGGGCATCACCTAGAAGGTTTTGAAGCCAGTTTTAAATTTTGTTAAAATAGGATAGGGTACTCTCAGAAGCTTCCGCCCAGATATGGCAATAATATTTCATTTTAGGTATGGCTGGTGAAGTCTGGAAAAACTGATTTTGTTAATATGCTCTTATAGGAATTTTTAAGTTAACACTGAGTTACTACGTTCGCATGTATGTGTTACTTTTTGGGATTTGGAAAGATTTCCATTGGTTGAAAATACTTTAAATAAAAACTTGCCAGCTTTAAGAAGTGTTGAAGAGAGCGTATTGAAATGAACTGAAGAAAGAAAGGGTATAACTAATTTGAGTTATTTGCGTTTTAGTGTTTGTCAGAACCGTTTTGCGATTTTGATACAGATTTTGATTATTTGGATTATTCAGACTACTGTTTCCATCTTTTGAGATGAGAATTGATAATTTGGATGGTTCAACTACACCATCACAGCAAAATTCAGAAATCGAAAAAAAACAATTTAAAAAAAACAATGGTATCTACTGACTTTTTGTGTTAATTTCAACTAAAAGCAATGATATCTACTTAATTGGCATGTCAGAAATACTTAAATATTATCGCATTATTTTTAAAAAAATATGAGCTTTATTGTAAAAAACCCTTGTCATATTGTTTTGAAGACGCGATGTAATAACATTAGAAATAACTCAGTTACACTAAAAACAAGGCAAATAACTCATATTTATTGTTAATACACAATTTATTAAAACATTGGCAATAGTTACATACTATTTACCCCCCTTGGAACTTTCTAGTGTTTTCTTAGCCAAACATTTCATATTCGCTAATTTTCGCCCAAAAATATTTTTTAATAATTTTTTCTATCTTATTCTTTTTTCATAATTTTTGGATATGTTACTATATATTATATATGTTGTGTGACTGTAACATGATAATTAAGTAGAGAACATTGGTTTACCTTGTATTTAATATTAAGAATTTCGAATTTTGCTCTTATAGTGTAGTTGCACCATTTGGGTTATTTTGATTATTCAGAATACTCTCCAAGATGAGAACAGTAATCCAAATAATCCAAATTATTAATCCTCATCTAAAAAAAATTTGAAACACAATATCAAATCGGTACAGATCCAAAATAATGCAGAAAAAAAAAGAGAATAAGATCCCAGATGAGGCCATTATTCGCCCATGCATGGAGTATTGTTGCCACATCTGGACTGGTACATCTACCACTAGCCTCTCTCTCTTGGATAGGGTCCAAAAAAGAGTTTTCAATCTAATAGGTTCCACTTTGTCAACTAAGCTCCAACCTCTGTCCTATCCCTGCAATATTGCATCTCTGTGCCTGTTTTATAAATATTTTAAAGGATTGTTTTCTGATTAATTCGTTGCACTTGTACCCTTTCGACATACATATCCTCGATAAATCTGCTTAGCAACTTCACTGTTGAAGTTCCCAAATGCCAGAAAGCTTTCTACTCTAATAGTTTCTTCCCTCGAACAGCTAGACTTTGGAATTCCATTCTTGCTATCTACTTCTCTGACTGTAGAAGTTTAAATGTAATGCGAACCAACATCTTGTTAATCTCTCCTAGGCATGGTCCTAAATAGTAGCCCTTTGCGTCCAAGTGGCAATATGCCTTGTTAGGGGTGAATGTGAGTAAAAATTTTAAAAAATAGGATAGTTGTCAGAATAATCCAAATAATACTGATTAAGAACAATTTAATTCTAACAAATTTTTGTGCACTTTGGTCTAAATTATTGATATCATTATTCTTTATATACTTAAAACCAATTAATGCTTAGACTGTGATGAAGTTTGATCTTTGACGTTCACTGTGTAATGTTCCAATTATGTTTAAAAACATTCATAACAATTGTATAATATTTATATTATAGAAGTTGAAGGCATAGAGAGGTTTTTCAATACGTTTCGTGTCCGAGTTATCTCCCTTGGTGATCTTTAGATTTAAGGTGTAAACTGTGCATACACCCTTATATGGTGAAATTGAACCAGTTCTTCTTCTGCTGCTGCTGCTGCTGTTCATCATCATCACCACCACCAGTAGTTTAACATGTTGCCATATGTTGGATGGCTTTAAGAAATTGACTTCTAAACTAACCTATCTCTGACCAGATCATTATTTATCCCTCTTTCTCTCATGTCCATTTTTATAACTTCCTTTTTGCGTTGTCTTCCTATTAAACTGGATCTGCTACCTTAACTAATGAACCAAGAGTTCTCATTCATTATTGTTCTTCTTGATGGGGTCATACCCTCCGATAATCCAGAGCAGTTTGAGGATCCTCCCAATGTTGTGTTTTCTTCTGTTGAATAAGGATGCGACTGTACAATATTATGCAAGCTTACTAGATTCATAGTGATGTCTACAAGATTTTTAATGATTTAAATAAAACTAATATTTTCTTCTTTTTTAATTCAAGCCATTATCTCCATATATAATAATAAAATGACTGCAGAAATTTCCCTCTGGACAAAAGTATTGTAGGTTTGCAACAACAAATGTCACATACAAATTCAATACATCTTGGCTAATAGCCACTATCTTATGTAACTTTCAAACACTATTTTAGACACATTCAGTCATGATAATAAAATACTGCATTGCATCCTACGATCAACACCATCACAATCATAACATCTATAGGGGAAGGAGTCTCTATTTTTCTCTCTAAATATTTAGCCCTACCACTGCTACCAGTTGTCTACGGACAAATTCTACACATTCCACAGATTCTGTGATTACAACGACCATAATTGGCTCATAAATACATAGACATAACATAATCTTTACATTTTCTGATTCATAAATAATAAAGGCTCCCTCATCAAAGTCCGTCAATTCTGATTGGCTGAGCCCTGAAAATTCTCACATTCTAGAATCCAATTCTTCCCTTTATAAATGAACAGTTACTAAAATTAATATATGGTGTCACTAAAACACATTATTTTGCCCAGCGTAAAGTTCATTTAATGAATAGGTTATTACTAGGGCTATGACAAGGTATTTATTTCAACATTGCTCAATATGTGAGTAAAGTTAGGTACTGAGTTATGAAAATATATTTCTGGTATTTAAGCTACACAGAGACTTCTGTGTTCTTTCCCTGTAGGGAATCATCAAGCTAAAATGCACGGAATCTGTGTTATCGGATATTTTTACATAGTGATTAGTTTAGTACGCTAATCAATCAGATTCATTGTTATTCCCTCTCACTAGTTAATGTTTTCATTAGTCAATAACAGGGCTTCTCTCAAACAAAAGTCTGTCTGACTTTTAGTTAATTTGCTTTTATTCTGTTTTATATAGGGGTGATGCACCCTTTTATGAATGTGTCAAATTAATATGTAACTATATTGTGTGCTTGGAAATAGTTTTTTCTATTTTAGATCTTGGTTTAGTTTTTTTTTTTTTTATTCATTTTATTTTTCTTATGTATTGTTATCATAAAACAAAGTTTATTCTCTTAAAGAGTTAAAGTTTAAAATTTCAAATTTAAATACATAATCTACATATTTCATCTAAATTTCTAAATGTACTGGCCTGTCATACTATTTTCCACAAGATTATTGATGAGTGTCCACTTTCTTTGAGCTGCCAGTAATGAGTCACTAATGCTGTTTTATTCTGTATTTTTTGTTATTGAATATGTTTTTATGGTTGTAATATCTGGTTTTAAAATCTAGGGAGTTAATACTCACACAGTACTACTTGTTATTCAGGCTTTCTTTGGTGAATATTGTGGCTTGGTAAACAATACTTTTGATTTATCTTTTAGTTGACAAAGTGCACAAGTTCTACAGTTACAACTTTTCTCTTCATTATTAATTTTCTTATTTCTATTTGGGTGATTGCTATTAGGGTTTGGCATATTACGATTTCTAGAGGTGATATTTTTCTCCTTCTTAGTGATATTTTTTATTGTGATATTGCTCACTTTTGTTATGCATTTTGTCATTATTTTTTTCTCTACTGCGCTCAGTATTTTGCCATTGTATGCTTTAATCATCATTTTTAAGTTTTTGTAACAACTGTAGAACAGTTTTATGTTATTTTTATTAAATATTTTTTAATTGATTTAACTAATGAACCAAGAGTTCTCATTCATTATTGTTCTTCTTGATGGGGTCATACCCTCCGATAATCCAGAGCAGTTTGAGGATCCTCCCAATGTTGTGTTTTCTTCTGTTGAATAAGGATGCGACTGTACAATATTATGCAAGCTTACTAGATTCATAGTGATGTCTACAAGATTTTTAATGATTTAAATAAAACTAATATTTTCTTCTTTTTTAATTCAAGCCATTATCTCCATATATAATAATAAAATGACTGCAGAAATTTCCCTCTGGACAAAAGTATTGTAGGTTTGCAACAACAAATGTCACATACAAATTCAATACATCTTGGCTAATAGCCACTATCTTATGTAACTTTCAAACACTATTTTAGACACATTCAGTCATGATAATAAAATACTGCATTGCATCCTACGATCAACACCATCACAATCATAACATCTATAGGGGAAGGAGTCTCTATTTTTCTCTCTAAATATTTAGCCCTACCACTGCTACCAGTTGTCTACGGACAAATTCTACACATTCCACAGATTCTGTGATTACAACGACCATAATTGGCTCATAAATACATAGACATAACATAATCTTTACATTTTCTGATTCATAAATAATAAAGGCTCCCTCATCAAAGTCCGTCAATTCTGATTGGCTGAGCCCTGAAAATTCTCACATTCTAGAATCCAATTCTTCCCTTTATAAATGAACAGTTACTAAAATTAATATATGGTGTCACTAAAACACATTATTTTGCCCAGCGTAAAGTTCATTTAATGAATAGGTTATTACTAGGGCTATGACAAGGTATTTATTTCAACATTGCTCAATATGTGAGTAAAGTTAGGTACTGAGTTATGAAAATATATTTCTGGTATTTAAGCTACACAGAGACTTCTGTGTTCTTTCCCTGTAGGGAATCATCAAGCTAAAATGCACGGAATCTGTGTTATCGGATATTTTTACATAGTGATTAGTTTAGTACGCTAATCAATCAGATTCATTGTTATTCCCTCTCACTAGTTAATGTTTTCATTAGTCAATAACAGGGCTTCTCTCAAACAAAAGTCTGTCTGACTTTTAGTTAATTTGCTTTTATTCTGTTTTATATAGGGGTGATGCACCCTTTTATGAATGTGTCAAATTAATATGTAACTATATTGTGTGCTTGGAAATAGTTTTTTCTATTTTAGATCTTGGTTTAGTTTTTTTTTTTTTTATTCATTTTATTTTTCTTATGTATTGTTATCATAAAACAAAGTTTATTCTCTTAAAGAGTTAAAGTTTAAAATTTCAAATTTAAATACATAATCTACATATTTCATCTAAATTTCTAAATGTACTGGCCTGTCATACTATTTTCCACAAGATTATTGATGAGTGTCCACTTTCTTTGAGCTGCCAGTAATGAGTCACTAATGCTGTTTTATTCTGTATTTTTTGTTATTGAATATGTTTTTATGGTTGTAATATCTGGTTTTAAAATCTAGGGAGTTAATACTCACACAGTACTACTTGTTATTCAGGCTTTCTTTGGTGAATATTGTGGCTTGGTAAACAATACTTTTGATTTATCTTTTAGTTGACAAAGTGCACAAGTTCTACAGTTACAACTTTTCTCTTCATTATTAATTTTCTTATTTCTATTTGGGTGATTGCTATTAGGGTTTGGCATATTACGATTTCTAGAGGTGATATTTTTCTCCTTCTTAGTGATATTTTTTATTGTGATATTGCTCACTTTTGTTATGCATTTTGTCATTATTTTTTTCTCTACTGCGCTCAGTATTTTGCCATTGTATGCTTTAATCATCATTTTTAAGTTTTTGTAACAACTGTAGAACAGTTTTATGTTATTTTTATTAAATATTTTTTAATTGATTTAACTAATGAACCAAGAGTTCTCATTCATTATTGTTCTTCTTGATGGGGTCATACCCTCCGATAATCCAGAGCAGTTTGAGGATCCTCCCAATGTTGTGTTTTCTTCTGTTGAATAAGGATGCGACTGTACAATATTATGCAAGCTTACTAGATTCATAGTGATGTCTACAAGATTTTTAATGATTTAAATAAAACTAATATTTTCTTCTTTTTTAATTCAAGCCATTATCTCCATATATAATAATAAAATGACTGCAGAAATTTCCCTCTGGACAAAAGTATTGTAGGTTTGCAACAACAAATGTCACATACAAATTCAATACATCTTGGCTAATAGCCACTATCTTATGTAACTTTCAAACACTATTTTAGACACATTCAGTCATGATAATAAAATACTGCATTGCATCCTACGATCAACACCATCACAATCATAACATCTATAGGGGAAGGAGTCTCTATTTTTCTCTCTAAATATTTAGCCCTACCACTGCTACCAGTTGTCTACGGACAAATTCTACACATTCCACAGATTCTGTGATTACAACGACCATAATTGGCTCATAAATACATAGACATAACATAATCTTTACATTTTCCGATTCATAAATAATAAAGGCTCCCTCATCAAAGTCCGTCAATTCTGATTGGCTGAGCCCTGAAAATTCTCACATTCTAGAATCCAATTCTTCCCTTTATAAATGAACAGTTACTAAAATTAATATATGGTGTCACTAAAACACATTATTTTGCCCAGCGTAAAGTTCATTTAATGAATAGGTTATTACTAGGGCTATGACAAGGTATTTATTTCAACATTGCTCAATATGTGAGTAAAGTTAGGTACTGAGTTATGAAAATATATTTCTGGTATTTAAGCTACACAGAGACTTCTGTGTTCTTTCCCTGTAGGGAATCATCAAGCTAAAATGCACGGAATCTGTGTTATCGGATATTTTTACATAGTGATTAGTTTAGTACGCTAATCAATCAGATTCATTGTTATTCCCTCTCACTAGTTAATGTTTTCATTAGTCAATAACAGGGCTTCTCTCAAACAAAAGTCTGTCTGACTTTTAGTTAATTTGCTTTTATTCTGTTTTATATAGGGGTGATGCACCCTTTTATGAATGTGTCAAATTAATATGTAACTATATTGTGTGCTTGGAAATAGTTTTTTCTATTTTAGATCTTGGTTTAGTTTTTTTTTTTTTTATTCATTTTATTTTTCTTATGTATTGTTATCATAAAACAAAGTTTATTCTCTTAAAGAGTTAAAGTTTAAAATTTCAAATTTAAATACATAATCTACATATTTCATCTAAATTTCTAAATGTACTGGCCTGTCATACTATTTTCCACAAGATTATTGATGAGTGTCCACTTTCTTTGAGCTGCCAGTAATGAGTCACTAATGCTGTTTTATTCTGTATTTTTTGTTATTGAATATGTTTTTATGGTTGTAATATCTGGTTTTAAAATCTAGGGAGTTAATACTCACACAGTACTACTTGTTATTCAGGCTTTCTTTGGTGAATATTGTGGCTTGGTAAACAATACTTTTGATTTATCTTTTAGTTGACAAAGTGCACAAGTTCTACAGTTACAACTTTTCTCTTCATTATTAATTTTCTTATTTCTATTTGGGTGATTGCTATTAGGGTTTGGCATATTACGATTTCTAGAGGTGATATTTTTCTCCTTCTTAGTGATATTTTTTATTGTGATATTGCTCACTTTTGTTATGCATTTTGTCATTATTTTTTTCTCTACTGCGCTCAGTATTTTGCCATTGTATGCTTTAATCATCATTTTTAAGTTTTTGTAACAACTGTAGAACAGTTTTATGTTATTTTTATTAAATATTTTTTAATTGATTTTGGGGAAATGTTTCTTTATAATTAGACATGAATTTCTGATCAAGTTTAGTTTTTAGCATCTGATTATTGAGTGGTGTATACCAGATTATATTTCTTTTTCTTCTATTTTTACTCATAATTTTATTACAAGTATTAGTATCCTATTGCTTTCTTTAATTTTGATATTATGGTACCCACTATTTTTAAAACTAGAATGACAAACACAGATGTTCAGTTTAAGACGATCGGATATCATGTTCAACTGTTTACTAAGAAAAAGGAAAAATTTATGGCCATGGATTCCAGATTGTTGGGTCCTTAGGTAGGCACGAGTGGCCGGATATCAGTGGGCATGTGAACAGGTGGTTGGACGTTAGTAGGCACTGGTACGTCAGTAAGTATTAGTATGGATAGCTGAACATAAGTAGGTACTGGTACAGGTAGCTGGACATTAGTAGGTACTAGAGCAGATAGCTGGACATCAATGGGCACTGGAGCAAGTAGCTGGATGTCAGTGGGCACTAGTACAGGTAGTTGGATGTCAATGGACACTGTCATGGATAACTGAACGTCAGTGAGCACTGGTATAGATAGTTGGATTTCAGTGGGTACTGGAGAAGGTAGCCGGACATTGTTGGAGCTGGGGAGCCACTGCAGTGAGCTAAAGGCACTGCAGGAGTAAGCTGTAGAGTCACTGGAGTTGCTGCAGGAGTATGCTGGAGAGACGCTGGAGTGAGCTGGATGCGAAGCAGGAGTAAGCTGGAGTCGTTGGAAGCTTGTTTCATGGAAAGTTGTTTATGCTACAGTAGACTAGCACCGAAAAACAGAGTGCTGTAATTAATTTTACCATATCATTTTCTTACATGCTAAAATATCTGTGACGTTTATTGCATGCATATATTTTATTCTTCACCCCAAAATAAAAAGTCTGTTATTTTGTTGTTGTGAAAAATTGAGTTTTGTGTTTTTTCTTTGTTGTTGAAGAAACGGTTGTTGCTATTTTTAGCATGCGTGATCATGACATATTTCTGGGAATGTCATATTTCAACCAACAATGTGTTTTTGTTTACGAACAAGGGAGTAACTATATGGCAAACTGCGACAAGGCCCTTTCTAATTGATAATTGATCATTATCAATTAGAAATACACATACGTCTTGTACTACTTTGGGAAGGTAAGTTTTCTTCCTAGACGTGTGTCTAGTTGGAGTGATGAATGTTTCTGGTAGTGTCTCTGACCTTGATTGTGACGGTTATGATTATGTGTTTTTTTGGACAGGTTGGGCTTCTGGATGGGTTGAGACAGGTTTTGTCCCCTGCGGCGATTTTTCCAGAAAAAGTTGGTTTGATTCTCTCAATGGAAATGGTGTCTGTTTGATTTCCTCAGTCGATGGTGAGATGTTTCTCTGACTATTTTAAAACTTTGAAACCCCCTGGTGTTAGCAGTCTCTTTACCACATCATTTTGGACAAAAATGAACTTTCAGTCCTGTAGCTGTTGTGGAACATGGGTAATTGGTGATGGTTGCCTTGATGGTGTGTATTTCAGTTGGCCCATTTTATGACATAGTTTCTAAATGAAGAAACTTGTAGTAGTAAGGTTGGATCTGGTGTCGTTCAAATATTGACCAGATAAAGAGAGTGCTGTACCAAAGACTATTTCAGTTGGAGTGCATCCTAGGTCCTCTTTAAATGAGTTGTGGACTAACAAGAGGATTAGGGATAGCTCGTCTACCCAGTTGCTGATGGGATGTTTTGTGGTTAGAGAGGCCTTTAGTATCTGGTGGAACCTTTCCACAAAACCGTTGGCACAGGCCTGGTCACCAGAAGATTCATGATACCAGCATACATCAGGGTTGTTTTTCTGCCCTCAACTTGGAACTGCGGGTTGGTTTTGATTCCATGTGCATGGTGTTCGGCTTCGCTGCCTCTGGTGTAGAGAGAATTTTAGGTCTCTCAACTAGCTCCTTTGAGGTGATTGTATGGGAGACAGTCTGAAGTGTTAAGAAGGATGTCTTCCACTTATTCCACAATTGATGCTGGTAGGGCCTGTAATACTGAGGTGCATTTTGTGTCATGTAACTTTTCTGGCTGAAAATACCACCTCTGCAAAAATAACCTCCTCATTGACATGCAATATGGTTTTGCTCTGTTAGCTATACAGCAGATGTGCTAACAGTTATATCTAGGATCAGCAAATCTCTAGACGGAGGCTAAAAATTCAGGTGATGAGTCATCTCCTTCCCAATACAGACCAGTTGGTCTCCTGTGCGTCATGAGTAAGTTGCTGGAATCTGTGTTAAACAGAGAATTGGTCAACCACTTCAGCAAAAATAATCTACTCAGTGACATGTAGTAATATCTCACAGGATTAGTGAATCTCTTGATGTAGGCTTCATTTTTAGGGCAATTGCTCTTGACATATCAAAGGCCTTTGATAGCATATGTCATAAAGTTGTACTTCACAAGATCTCCAGTTATGGAATAGCTGAAAATGTTTTCTCAATTATTAAATTATTCCTCTCTGATAGGTTCATAAGAGTAGTGGTTGATGGGCAGAAATCAGAAGCTCACAGTATTAATGCTGGCATCGCACAGGGTTCCATCCTGGGCCCAACTCTCTTCTTTAGCAATGATTTCTTAAATCACATTCTTAGATCATGCATAGACATTTATGCAGACGACACTATCATCTATGGCAACACTTCAAAGGCTGGAAATAGCCAAGATCTCTCTGATTCTCTTTCCTCTGATCTTGGGCACGTGGTGCAATGAGGGAAAAGGAGGCTGGTTAATTTTAATGCATTAAAAACCAAACTTCTCACTTTCCAACTCTGACGCCAATTGAAATGAACGGCTCTCACCTTAAGGATGCTCTATGTTTAGACAAGCTTCTTGGTCTAACTTTCACTCCTGATCTGAAATGGAACATATACATCAAATCCGTTGCCAAGGTTGCTGAAAAAAACGATTGGATTATTCTACCGCTTCAGTAGATATCTCACTGCCGATGCAATTCTATACCTGTATATGAGCCAAGTATGTCCTAGAATGGAGTGCTGTTGCTACATCTGGGTAGGAGCTGCTTGAAGTATGCTATGCTGCCTTGACAGAGTTCAAAACTAACATCGTAATCTAGTGGGTGATGGTGCCCTTTTCTCTTCTCTGCAACTTCTTTCCCACAGAAGAGACGTTAGAAGCCTGTCTCTGCTTTCTCGTTATTTTCATGGCAAGTGTTCGACTGAGCTCTAATCTATGATTCCCCCTTGGCAATCTTTCAAAAAACAAAACAACAAAAAAAAAAAAAAACAGGAAAAGAAAATACTCGTCTTGCCAAAATCACTATCAATAATTTTTTCCTATTCTCTATCGCCGCCTAACATGGATTCCATGGACAAAGTTTATTTCCTAGGACTGCCCCCCCCTCCTATGGAACTCTGTTCTACTTTCCAGCTGACTACAATATTGTCGTGTTTTGGCCAAGATCAAAGTGTAGTATCTGTTCTTCAGATGCGGCACTTCCATTTCTCGTTCTCTTTCAGTGGAGGAGAAATCCTTCACGACTGAAACAATTTTTATGTTTGTATCTTTTCTCCACGTTAAAAAACGGCTGTCCCGTGGGGAGGCATTGTAAATAGGTACAATATTGTCGTGTTCAAATCCAACGTAAACAAGTTCTTATTGAACCGTCCTCGTAAATAATCTTAATTATACCAAATTTCCACCACAAACGATTACTACGCTACTGTCCCAACGACTACCATACACACACTAATTCTTATTCTTGAGTGGCCTCCGGGCCTTGACATGTGGTAAACCTTCTGTAAAAAAAAAAAAAAAAAAAAAAAAAAAAAAAAGCACACACACAGTTTTAAATTAGTCGACACGCAGTTCTTCCTGACAAGTCACGTTCTCTAAGCCAGTATAGCTAAAAACTTGGAACGGAGACGGGTTATGACAACGCGAAATAAAATTGATTTTAATACGTTGCGAAAACAATAATTATTGCGAAACAAATATTATATATATCTTCGTCCTAACAACTTTTCGTTCGAATAATTTTCCGATTAAATTACTTGGGTCAGAACACTAGATGATTGCCATTATTTAGTTATAGAGATATTTTAGTCTTTACTTAGTTAACAGAATTATTAGACTTGAGGAAATGGATTCCCCTTATTCGTACGGAACTCAGTTGTGTAAAAAAATAAATAAAATAAACATCTCTTAAATTAATTATTTTCTTTTTTACTTACACATAAATAATTCTTCTCGAGAAATATCAGGATCTTATTGCAGACAAACCACAAAGAAGTCGATTTCCAACAACCACACTCGACATAATTAACGATATTATCCGGTATCATCCAAAATCACTATACATTTGATGGTTGAAAAAAATTGAATGTTACGCCATGAATAAAGCAACTAAAAATAAATAAAAATAGAACGAACAATTTAAGCCGTTAAAAAAAAAAAACATAAACACACAGACAAGACTATCTGTAGTAAAATTTGAGCTTCAATTTAGAAAAATAAGGATCCCTTAGAAGACATTTAGAGAGGGGGGTATCCGAGATGTGTAATTGATACATAAAAATAAAAGAACTCTTCTAGTCGTCTGTTTCGAATTTTTATTCTAAATTTTTCCACGTGAGTTTTAACAACGTGCTAGGGGCGTTGCTATGTTAGTGGTGACGTCAGACGACTAAACGCTGATTGGTTAATTCTCAAAAGTCGCCGCCTACCATTGGTCAATTCGAAACAGCTGTCAATCAAGTCTCCACGTGGCTGGATCGTCATGAGATCGTGTTTTGATGTGGGTTGCCGCCATGATGCCCTCCACCATGGGATAGTCCGAATTAGTTGCGGATTTTTAAAAACATTTACCGTATTAACTAGACTCGTAAGATCAAACATTGAATCAACACGGCTTGTACCAACTGGAAATAGTATGCACTATTTATATCAACCAGTCGATTTCCCTTTTTAAACTGCTACGTGTGCGTAATTCACGGACAGAAATAATAATAGTCATGTTTTTTCTTTGCTATCTTTCGGTTTCTAATAGTAAGGACTAGTTTTCACTCAAACACATTCGTTATATTTTTTAAATTCTTCAACAAAAACGATTGCTTCAGAAATTAGATTTACTTAAACTACTAATAATTGCATTCGTTTATGGAATTTTGTACTATGAAGAATCCCTATCGTTAAAAATTGAGCGATCTCAAAAACCACTAAAATCATTTTCGTTTCAAAAGTTAAAATATCATTTTACTAAATTAAATTCAACTTTTATGCAATCAATCGTAGTTAAAAACGAACAAAAAATTGTCATTTTATTTTGTTATATTTTTTTTTCATGAACGTATTACTGTTTATGGCTGAAAAGAGAGATAATTGTCCGAATTAATCTAGCTGAAAAAAAAATAAAAATAAAAAAAATAAAATGGGTGGGATTACCTTTGGCAGGGAATCTCTAAAAACGTTTCTGATTAAATCTCGCATTTTTCCCTTTCTCATCGTCTAAAAGTATTAAATTGTCACTCATTCCTAATTGACATCCTCATCCGTTGTTTCTCAGTCCCTCTCTTTCAAAAATGTCATTCAGATAATTTTCATTTTTGTTTGCCCCCCTTTTTTTTTTATTAAGGAGACTCCAAATATTTAAATATGCATTCTCCCACTAATAATCACACAGTTTTCTTTTTACAAACTCGGGAATTTATAAAGCTTGAATCCGATGCCTTAATTTTATTTATTCGGCAACTCGAAGAATACTACATTTTTGAAGAGTTGAAACGTCAATAATATATATAGCATCATAACTAATAGTTTTTTTTTGTTTTTTTTTTTCAAAACTTAGAAAGTCCACGAAAGCAGTGTTTTTTTTTTTTAATTTCCTAACAAATAACGATTAAAAATAATTGTTTTTATTTTAGTAACTTAACCCGGAAATTGTGACTTTAGTTTCAGTGACCGTAAAATCGATACCCTATGAGATGAGTCTAGACATACTGCTACTGGCTGCCGAATTTTTGGAGTGGCGATCGAAGACTAAAACACGTGGTGAGTAAACATTTACTTCAAGATATTTAATTCTGATATGGTAAAAGTAGGTATGTTTTATAAGAGACAACGGAACGAAAACAACAACAACAACAAAAAAAAAAAACAAGTATATAACAAATGAATGTTATCAAAAGCAAGATACTTATTCTTTTACCTAGCTGGGTAATTTTTTAGTGTTTTACTTATTTTAAAGCGTTTATTCATCTCGAAAAACAAGTGGTACCGAGCGTTGCGTGAGAATAAGAAAAAAATAAATGGCCAACACAATAGGATTACAATTTTGGAGGCTGAATAAACGCCCCAAAATGGAAAAATAAACAAAATATTGGTAAAACCCGATCTGATAAATGTTACCATGACATTTCTATCTTATCTTGCCTTTGATAACATTTATTTGTTATATTTTTGTTCTGTTTATTGTAAAACGTACCCCTAAAAGTCTGGGCGAGTTTTTTTTTTTTTTTTTTTTTTAAACACCAGCAGCCGTAACTGCTGACTAGTCTTTCTATAATACTAAAATCTGTGAACGTCACAACGTGTGGGTTTGTTTAAAAGCTGCAATCGTAACTTGGACATTTCCAAAACGGACCACGTGTAGTAAATATTCAATTTTATTTATTGAAAAATGCAATTTCGAGTTAATCATGATTTAATTTAAATTGTTTTCAATATCTTAACGCTGAAAATTCAGGAAAAGGGCTAAAAGGTATGAACAACGGCATCGGCATCTCTTCTTCAGAATCACGTTTTGAAATGTAAAAATTACTTTGATCAGCATATCCTATGAATCCGAAGATTCTACTGTTGGCATTGGTTTCCACGATATTTTTCTAGCCAGAATTAGTTCTAGAAAGACGTCGGTTACTTACGGAAGGGGCTACGGAGGTATTGCCAATATCCCAGGTGAGTGATTTTTGTTGATCGAACTGGATCCGAACTTTAGACACAAGATCGTCAATCCGTGTCGTTAACCAAACCACTGAACGAAGAACCACCGTCACCTTCGATTACTTTGATGACTAAAGAAGGTAATTCGTCGGGTTTTGGGGTGCCACGAAAACGATTTCCAACTCTAAAAAATCACCCAGTTGAAGATGGGAGTGATTGATGAACCTCAAAGTATTTTATTTGTTTTTTTAGATCTCAAATTTATGTTTTAGAGGAGGAGACAGAAAGATATCAATGCTTTAGTTTACTTATTATTAACATTGAACAGCTTTTTCAGGTTTGCTTTAAAACAAATAAAATAAAAATAACTTAAACAAACCCACAAGCTGATCTGTACGAACATTACAAACAACACACTTGTTAATTAATGTCTTTTTTGTTTTAATTTTATAAGTAAGATTAAGTCATGAGAAGTGGTGTTTTTATTAATAGACACTCAGTGCTACCAGGTGTTGCCCAGAAATGAATAAAGAATACTTGCGCTCTCTGTAGTCAAGGTCGTCTGCTCTTTTTGACATCCGGTTTCTGTTGTCCATTTAGTTGAATAATTAGACATGGTCAAGCAGACCAGAAAACCATTCTTAAAATGGGGAAAGTGAAGGATTTCTCGTCATCTGAGAGGAAGATGATTATTAATGAGAAAGGATTATATCTTGCTTGTCACCGTTGTCCCGGCTGCAGAAACCGGAAGTTAAAAAAAAGAGCAGACAATCTTAACAGCCATTCTTAACACGGGGAGGGTATTTTGTAACTACTTCTGTGCTTACACCTAACAATTTAATCATAAAAAAAGATATCATGAAACTTGAATTTAGCTAAAAAAAAAAAAAAAAAAAAATTCCTAGCTAGAATCCCCAGTCACCATAATACCACATTCACTCCAGGAAACTACCTAATTAAGATTCTCTATTTTTTTTTTTTTTACCTCGGTAATGTTTCTAAATAACGTTACTATTTCAGCACGGTTCTTTTTCTGTCCAAGTACCAAGATTTATTCTGAAACTAAATTATCCGGGCGATGATGATGGAATAATAATTTTGTGAAATAAAAAGGGTTGAAGTACGCTATTTTAAGAATTGGCAAAGTCTTGTGAAATCATGGTTTGAAGCATTTTAAAATTAAGAGATGACAACAGAACACATTCCTCCTGTATAATATTTCATTGTTCCCCGGTAATAACAAAGACCTCCCCTCCCTACTCCGTTACGATAATTTGCATAAATGAACATGTTTTATTGTGAGTATTGTATCGCATATATATCTCGGTTAAACTTCGTACATGACAATATATAAAAAATGTTGAGGAGGGGAGGGGGGATATCTCTAAAACCCTTCGAGGAGTTTGTGAACAGACAAACAGGAATTATAACTTTATTTGAATACAGTTTACTTTTTTAAATCCTTAACATTAAGTCCTTTATCGATTTCTAAAAATCCTAATTTCCAAATTTCATTTATTTTTTTTATTTTAATTCATCTGAGATGAAATTCTACCATGTGTTTTCTGCGTGTGTGTTATGATGGCGTGTTGGAATGTCACTCACTACGACTACTGTCTACTACTGTATGCGTCAGTTCTACTTGTTTATATATTTCTAATTGTAAAATCCTTTTCTTTTTTAAAAAAAATAACTCCTTTTTATTTGAGGGATATCTTGATGAAAATCGGACTCGGTATTTTAATTTGAACTCGCAATAAGGCGTTTTCTATTTATATGAATAAAACGCCCGAAATTCAGACGATTCTCATTTCCGGTTAGAACACGTGGATATGTTTATACCAAACTAGCTTATCTACCCGGCGTTGTCTACGTGCTATTCTTTCTTTTCTTTTCTTTGTACTTTTTTCCTGTCTTGCGTTCACTATTTCGTTTTTGCTATAATAATTATTATTATTAAATAGTAATTTGAGATTTAAATTCAAGTATCGTATCTTTAAATTAATTAAATTACGTAAAAACGAATGTATTCTGATTAATTAAATGTCGTAATTAAATTATATTTTAAATGGGATTTTAGAAGTTATTTTGGTACTTTACGATATTGAATTTTTTATTTCAATAAATAATCGAATAAAAATATGTAAGTCAAGTACAGGCATGAAACACGCACACGCGTGACGTTTTATTAATAATCAGAAGAGAAGAGATAAAACCCGAGTTGATTTTTTAAGCAAATTCTGTTTTTATAGAAATACTTCTAGGACTTTAAGAAACCACCTACGTCACATTCGGGTGACGTCAACAAAGGATACGGACAGAGCTTCATTATTAAAAAATAAAATAAAAATACGACATTTATAACTTTAAAAGGTCCAAGTAGGCCATTAATTATCTCTGGCATTACCTCCTCCTTCGGTTGTGGAAATTAGTTTATATCTGATTGCACTCACCCCTATCCACACATACGCCCACTGGGAGGGTGGTCAGAGACTTTTGTGACAGTCTAAAGTGCCCCCTCCTATTTTAGCGGGGGAGAGACTGGATTCGTCCACTATAAACTAAGCTCTTATCACATCCAGAAAAAAAAAGGGGTATGAACTAACGCTGACGCTGATCAGCCTCTAAATAATTTGCCTATTAAAATTCATTCATGTCAATCTAATTTTACTATAAGCTTAGAAGTTTTAAGTGTCAATTTTCCGATTTATCAAAATATGAAAGACGAACCTCAAAATATTACTTAACAACTTTCCTCTATTTGAATTATTCAGATCTCAATGGTTTGGTTCTTTCACAAAATTTAGGTCGATCTACCCTCCGACTTTCTTCAGGTGCATTTTTTCTTTTTTTTCGAACGTATGAATCTTTGTCGAACTCAGAAATTTATACGTAATTTCAAACCAAACCGTTTATTTAATCCACTGGTGTAAATTATTCCCATTCTATCAGCCATATGGACATGACCAACCTGTTACGTGCGTTCGAATGCAAGCGAATGAATTTTCTGGCGATTAAGAGTCCAGTCCTTCTTACATGCGTTAATTATTAAGAATAAATATAAACCAATACTTTTAACGACAGTGGTTGACAAACTGGAAATACTCCGCGAATGAAATAAATGATTCATTGATTCAATGAGAAATTCTGTAGAGTCCGATATGTACCTGAAGAAGGCCGGTGTTTACATTGACTGAAACGTTGTAAATATAACGAAGCCCGAACCATTTTTTTTATTTTTAGCTAAGAGCAAGATGTAGTATCTGTTCTGATACTACACTTCGTGGGTCTGTAAAAAAGCGACCCTTCTAGTCTAAGGCGATTTTTATTTTTGTCTTAATTCAGAGGAGGATCTCTTTTGTAGGGAGTTGGACTTTTCCCTCTTCTCAAAACTGACTTTGACTCTGCTCTCGTGAGAAGGCAGGTAAATAGGAACAACGATTTATTTTGTAATTTTTTTGTTCTCTAGATTTTTTCCTCGTGCCATTCCTTTTCATATACATAAGTTTACTCTTCTTCATAAAATTAACTTTTTTTTTTTATGTCAAATGTTTTCCATTTTCAGTTTGATGCCATCCGCACATGGATCATCGTGTCTGAAATGGTAATATCCACGTGGTCGCCATTTATTTTATTTTATTTTTTTATCAGTGTCTACCCAAAGTTCAATTCAATTCCAAATTCTATAGATCGGCCCGATGGCTACCCAATACCCATACTGGCTCGGTAATCCTGTAACGAGTTACAACAGCCACCTAATATCATACCTTGCTTGTCACCGTCATACTGTCATAAAGCGCATTTACTTATTTAAAAAAATATTTTATAGGTTTCGTTTCTAGAGCTATGTGTTTTGGTTTATTTTCGGTCACGAGGATACTTTGTATTTGTAAATAGTTGCAGTTTTGTATTTTTTATAAACATGCGATGCAACAACTTTTGGGGTTAAATTAAGTGTCCGAGGGTCACGTGACTCGTGTTTATATAAAAATCGAACTACCAACCCAACGAAACGAAATGAATACATCATTTACAAGACTTGTGAGCGTACTTATATGCTTATCATCTTTTATTAAATTTCAAATTACTTTTTTTTATTGTTTGAAAGATTAAGGCCTAAAGTTAATCTCTAGAAGGAAATAAATATATATATTTACACACAAGTTAATAATGAAAATATTTTCACGGCTTGAAAATCGCGAAAATTCAGCTAAATTTGAAAGTTAAATAAATTTATTGCAAAAAAAATCCATTGAAAGATAAATATTAGGGTAAATATAGGGATACGTTACAACAGAACACCGACCACTCTAATTTTTTTTTTTTTTTTTTTTTTTTTTTTTTAGAGGTAATCGAGGTCGCTGACAACGAATCTGATAATCAAACCCGGGGCAAATTTACCGTTTGCATGGTATTAACCCCTGAACCCACGACCTACTGTCCGCCATTTTACAGCTTCCATTTACGCTACGCGCGTGCGCGGTAACATAAACGACGGCTGTTGAATGTGCCTTCACATATCAAACTGCCTTTTCACATGGCGTACGAACCTTTTGTGAAACATTTAAAATTATATAAAAAAATAAATAAAAATGCACTCAAAGTGTTGGGGAAGAGGGGGTAACATAGGAAAGACTTTTTCCTTCTCATTGGCGGATAATTTAAAATTCGAAGAAAAAGTTTAAAACAAAATTTTAAAAAAAAATACATTACAGTACTTTTGGTTTTTTTTTTTGTCTTGCGTAGTTTTAATGCGTTTTAAACAAAGTTTTCGCGAGTGGTTTACAAAAACATAAGCACCAAACATTTTTATGTTTTTCGTTCTTTTTTTTGGGGGGGGGTCAATTATAGGCTTTTATGGCTTAATAGGTGCTTGTGCAGTTTAATTAACCGTTATTCCGTAAGTAACGCGCCAACATTTACCGATTAGAATACATTTGAACATTTTTAGGAGATTTTACTTTTTATGTCACGTTGGTACAGTGGTAACGCCACCAGCTTAGAATGCTAGTTTTGCTTTCGGTTTCGATTCTAATTGATGGACCCAAACACTTTTTTTTTTTTTTTTTTTTTTTTTTTTTTTTTTTTTTTACATTTAAAATCACGACTCTTAATAATATATACGAAATCTGGACAAATTAAAATATCATATTTAAGCGTATTTTACGACCGGACACCCCCCCCTAGTAATATTACTATTATGTAAAAAACAGCAACATAAAACTATTTTATCGCCTATACATATTTTTATTTCTTTTACACTTTTTTTTTTTTAAGCCTGTCAAGGTTCCCAAAGTTTGGAGAGATGTAGTGGAGTGTGGCGGAGTGCACCTGGAGAAGGTTGAAAGTTACTTAAAACTAGTATTTAAAAGATTGTATGTTGTGTGCGTTTTTTTTTTTTTTTTAAACTCTGTAAATTATGTATTTATTTCATTCAGTTCTGTAGTTCGGTTTTTACCTAAATACAATACGTGACCCACATGCGGTCTTCGGGCACGGACAGTGTCCGTCAATTTAACCCAATATAGATAAATCAGTAAAAAAAATTAAAATGAAACTGAAGTAAATCGGGTGTTTTGTTTTTGTTTTTTTCTCGTTTTCTGCTATCCTTTCAGGAATCCAAGTTTAATTTTGTGTTGTCACTTTGCGGTTATTGTAATTCATTACCGGATTTTTCCAGAGCTAATATCATTCACCACTGAGAGCTAAACTGAGTACTGCAATTAAAATAATTAAGCTATTCTCAACTAGAATGCATTTCGGTTTCCTCATAAACAAATCGCCATTTTAAGCTTTGCTTAATAGTTTAGAAAATAAAAACATAGGATGCATTACTTTGTGACCTTCGAAATTTGAAAGGAATTCTGAAGTATTTAAACTAGCTTTGAAATTCTTATGGAATAATTAAATTTAAGTTTGAAAATCCTTTTATAAAAGAAGCAAATTTAAGTAGGAAGACTCCCTGGCAACGCCGGATATATGCAACTAGTTATTATGTTTGATGGGCTAATTTTGAAAACCTTAATTAATATTAGAGTTTTTGACATTTGAAAGGTGTGTGAAATAAGTAGTATTAAAACTAGAATATATAATGCCAGGTTTGTTTGTAATAATTTAGAATGATTATTGATGCAAACATGCTTAACCTTTTTTTCTTCAAATTAATTTGATACGCTTTCAACAGGTGAAATTTTCGCTTTCTCTCGGCTCATATTATTTAAGACTTAGATTTATCCGACGTTGCTCGGATGGAGACTCATCGCCGAAGTAGAGAAAATAATTCCAAATAATGCTTACATTTTTTTAATAGCAATTTTTTTTTTTTTTTTTAAGAAACATCTGTTTTGGTTTTCATTTGATTTCAATAAATATTTGGGTATTTGTGCAGACTGCAGGCAGCAGCAGCATACGGACTGTGCTGAAATAACTTTAGAAATCCATTCTTGATATGGAAGTGGGAGTTTTGTAACTATTATGTACTTTCACCTAACAATAAATAAAAGTTACCGTAAAAATAGAATTTACATTGAAAATACTGTCTTAAAAACAGCAGTGCAATAAGTACCAATTACTGATTAGAAGTAAAATAAATAATGAATGAAAAAAAAAAAAAAAAGAAGTGTATTCATCAAAGTTATATAGAGACGAGAAACACAAGATCTTATTTGATAATTTTATTAATACAGAGCGGATGAAACGTTTTTTGAAGTCGCATTCAACACTACAACCCAACTTAAAAAAAAAAAACGTATGTTCTATTTACACACACACACACACACACACACAACCTTATCTGATGGCTTTAATAAAAACGGTGTTTTTGTACTTTGACATACGTTTTATTTATTTATTTTTATTTCGTTTTGTATTTCGAAATCCAACGATGCCACACGTCCTTCCTTTTTCTATATTGTTAATGTTGACGTGTTATTTGCAATATTTACTTTGTCGTAGGTGTGGCACTTCTACTACACCCCCTCTCTCTAAACACATTTTTTTCAAAAGGCTTCTTTCATCAAGCTCTGAGTTCATGAAGTCTCAAATTTATCTCTATCATAAACTAGGAGGAACACCTAGCGTTGCCCAGTATTGAATGAGGGATTCTGTGCTGCTGCGTCCCTCTCTGTGCATGTTACCATGATACGTTTCTTATTTCTGACATTTGCATTCAATATTTGGGTTGGGGCACAAAGATGTACTGAGAATTGATTGACCGGAAGTAAAGTGATATTAATTTAAGTAAGTTTCGGGAAATTTCCTTTATTCATCACATTCCATGAGCAACATTTCTGACAAAGGTGGAGAATTGCTGTTTTCGAGATCGGAATATATTTATCAAACATTTATTGTTGGCTAGTTTTTGATCTTGAAGTAATATATAGAGTTCCTTGCATCAGGTTGTTTCATGCCTTGCCTGAAGCGATTTCCATTAAAGAAAATTACAGTATTTAAGCCCCCCCTCCATCACTTGAAACACATGCAGCATTTTCCAGGAATCAATGATGTCTGTAAATCTGCTTCAAGTCCTGAATCCATTCATAGCATTCAGATTTTTTCAATTTCTATAATTATCATGTTAAAAATAAAGTAAAACTTTTTTCCTTTTTGTTGATGTAAAGTACAAATGCAGACCCTATGATAATGTAAAGTCTGTCATCAAAATGGTACACACTAAAGTTGATGTGGTTTCAGAATATAAACCGTTAGAGTATTTTGTGAACCAACATGCAGACAGAGATGACAACTTCTAATGTATAAATTAAGCTGATCTGATTTTTGGAGGTAGACCTAAAATAGCAATGTATCCGACAAATTGAGATTTCATCCTGACTAGTCAGTCATTTACATAATTTTTCAGCTTGTGCACTTTATATAGAAACAAAATTCCAATCGATTTCATTGATTACATATTCTATCCAACCATATAGTTCTTTAGATAGCATACACTCTGCAAAATTCACCGTAATGCTGCATTTGTTAGAAATAGAAAATTAAAAATGACGTTTAGAATCACAGATCTTTTACTGCATTTACATTAAGATTGTTTAACGAATTAGGTTCAAACAATAATTATACATATTACTTATTCACATTTTCTTAACTACTGTCTGTCAAAAACGTATACATGTAAATAATGCCCTTTGACATTAAAAAAAAAAAAAAGCAGAAATGTACATATTAAATAATTGTCAGTCTTTGTGATTGAACAAAATTCGAGAATGATTTATGTTACAATAAAATCTCATTAAAACATGTATTGGCTTCGTTTAGTGTATTTATTTTTCTTTCACTTATGAACTGGCCGTGAGGTGTCACCTGAAGACGTGTTATTACCAAATGCAAACAAATAATTTTTCCATTTCAAATCATACAGGAAAAATTTGTTGTAAAATGGTTATCTGTTCCCAGATTTTGTTTTGGGTGTTGGAGAAGATATCAATAAGCACAACGTGCTGAAGAAACAACAATGCCACAGACGATTGTATGAAATGTATAATTTCTTAACATAAACTGAAAAACTTTTCAGAATCAAGACTGAGAAATGTGGATGGTTTTCCTAAAGGTCACCAAGGTCGATCATCAGGGTGGCATCAACTCAGATGGCAGTTGATGTCATTGAACTACCCTTTCTTCCTCTTAAAGAAATTGAGAAAGGCTGAACTTGAGTGATTCTTAATCAGGTGTGGACTCTTTTTTTTTTTTTTTTTTTTTTGTGGTGGACATAGTTGAGCTGATCACACTGAAAACGTATTTAGAATTTATCTGATCTGTATTCTTCGCATATAGGTGTGAAAAGGATTTTGGTTTTTAAAAATCTGAATTGGGGAACACCAGGACTTTGGATGTCTATGGTAAAAACACCCAGTTTCTTGTCATGTCAGTACCTTTTGCTTTACTAAATTTAGGGGGGATGTGGGTGAAATGAAATAGCTCTCCTCAATAGTTAGAGAAACGAGAAAAAATGCTAGCTTTTAATAAAAATAAATCTTTTTCAATGTATTTGATTTTTTTTTTTTTTTTTTTTCAATAGTATAATTTGTTTGAGACTTTTATTGTCAAAATTTATCTCAGTGGAAGAACACCATCTATTAAACCATACTTCTTTTTGTCTAAAGAAGTTTACAGATAACTACCAATCTTCCTTTATATGACTAGCAAGGGTACCCGGCATTGCCAGGGTGTTTGGAGGTGTAAAATAAAAAAAAAAAAGCTTTGTTAGGTAGTTCGGCTCGAACCCGAACCCTTGAGGTTAATAGGCTGATGACTTCCCACCATACTACACTGGCAGAGAAGTGTGAAATAAAATGATTAAAAAGTGATGTGACAGACAGGTGCATGTTTAATGAGGTCAAACATGATGTCACAGGCAATGAAACGCACTTAACATTTCCGCACTGAATTTTAACTGCGAGGTAGTTTTTTTTTTACCCAACTTTGTCTTGTTTTGTTTCCCCAACGTGTTAGGGAAAACCACCTCCCTGTTTATTAGGGGAGTGTGTTCAAATGAAAGCAATTGTCTGATATGATGGTGAAAACCAACATTGACCAAATGTCCATCGCTTTCTGTGTGCCGGGAACTGCTGATACGACTTCAGTTTCACTTTTTTTATACTGAAAAGCAAAACAAAGACGCAGCGATCAAAAAAAAAAAAAAAAAACCTCGAAAATAGCAAATAGTAAGTCGGGCAAATTAAAGATAGACATGACCCCCGTTCTTAACTCATAGATATTATGATTTAGACAGTATATAAAAAGTTTTAAGGAGTGAGCAGACCGAGCACCCCCCTGAAAAAAACCTTTTGCGGACATACACAAAAAGTGCACACACTAACATGTACACATTTTCGTTTTCATATATATATAGATTGGAATTTTTGCCAATAGATTTCTAGAACCAGCTGATAACTGTACAGGACATCTACTTTGACATTGTTATCTACATAGGAGTAATCGATAATCAAGGCTATTCTCTTTCTCAACAAATCTATTATCGGACTATGTATGGAGTATTATTGCCATATTTTGACTGGTGAATCGCTGTTTCATTTAAAGATTCTTGATAAGATGCAAAACCTTATCTGTAATTTGATTGGGCTCACTCTTTTTCTCTGCAACCTCCCTCCTAGACGTGATGTTGCTAGTCTCAGTCTTTTCTATAAATACTATTATTAAAACTGTCTGCTCTATGCTCTGCTTCTTTTATTCCAGCTCATTTGACTCATTGGTCTAGTGATCTGCACTGGTTCACTGTTTTGATACCTTATTGTAATATAACTTCCTATTTCAGTAGCTTCTTTCCAAGAATTGCAAGGTTGGGAACTCTCTTACTGCTGACTGTTTTCCTCCTTCATGTAATCTTGGTCTTTTTAAAATTAAGGTCAATAGACATCCCTTGTCTTTTCGAAAATCATCTTCCATTCTTAACTCCTTAAATCAAGTAGCTTCACACCTTGTCTAGAACAATTTTCACATGCATAAAAAAATATATTTCATAAGCCTATTCTGTCTTGTTCTTTAATGCAGTTTGCAGAAGCATTCACCATGATCTTTGTAAATACCTCTCAACAACTGCCCCAAAAAAGAGTGAAACACAGCAAATTTGTTTGGCTATGTCAGAATCGTTGCTTCTACTTTGTTTTGCGATTATTTCTCTAAATATAATGTATTGTTTGAGTCTGCGCTTTTTAATTCTACTTCAACAGCTTTTTCTATTTTCATTTTTTTTTTTTTTTTCATAATTCTATCTATTTTTCTTGTAAGTTTGCCTCAAGTTTTCTGTTCCTCTCAAGTTCAACCTAAGCTTGAGAAAATTTATCTGCAATTTTCTAAGATTTGTAGCACGGCTTCCTCATCATTGTTCGGTTTTTATCCTAATTCGAGGGTTACATCCTTCCTTGATTTGATCAAAAGTTCAAAGGAATAAAAACTAAGGAAAGTATTTACAATCAACAATGTTTTGTTTATATTTACTTTACCAGTGTGCTTATATCTCTGAAGAGATCTTTGGAGAATGGATAATTCTGGACGAGCCCCCAATTGATTACAGACCAGTTGTGATGTCTTGCACAAAAAACGCACATTATTGATAAGCCTGAATAAATAATTTTCTTGGTTCAAATGGAAACAGAAAAAAAATAGTGGTTATCCATTCTCAATTTCCATTATGGGTCTCAGAGGATATCAATAAACACAATACATAGGAGATACACCAATGACACAGAAGATTAAACTACAGAGTGGAACTATAAACGTGTTGCCCTAGAAAAGATGACATGGTTCAATTTTTCATTTGATGAAAACCTGTTTTCTTCGTTTTGTTGTTGTTGTTGCAAACCATCTACTAGTTGGCCAGTTGTGTACAAATCTCATGTCTGAAAGTGGCACAATGTTTAACGAGTGAGATCGGAGATGCGCCGCTGTACAACTCATTCTCTCTACCGATCCAAGTTATGACAACGGGACCATTGCTAGCTCCCGGATAACAGAGACGTATCCAGGGTGATGAAAACAAAGTTTCCAGCCACAGTTATGGTCTTTGGTGTGATTTCAATAGAAGGCCACATCGTGCCACCTCACATCTTCGAAGTCGGTTTGAAAGTCAACACCAAAGCATACATGGAAGTGCTGAAGAGTGTGATGATCCTATGGTGCAATTAGATGGTTGCTAGCAGACTTTGGGTGTGGCAGCAGGACTCAACTCTGGTCCAAAAGTCCAAAGAGACCCAGGCTTGGCTTCAGAAGGAGTGGTACGACTTTGTACCTTTCTTTCACTGGCCTCCCTCTTCCCCTGACCTGAACCCGCTGGACTACTTCGTTTGGTTATATGTTGAGAACATCACTAACATGACCTTAATCCTAAACCTAATACCAAAGCCATAATTAAATATATAAATAAATAATAAAAGTTTTGAAATAAAATTGTAGTGCTGTTTTTTCTTGCTTTGTTTTTTTTTTTTAGGACGACACTTATCATTCCACCCTGTATGATGCTATCAAAAGAAACGGGTATGACAATAACAGGAAAATAAAGATGATAATGGCAGGAGAAATGGATCCTGTTTTGGTTTGGAGTGAAAAAAGGTTATGGAAACCAAGCAAATTCATAAATAACAAGACGGCATTTAAAAAGATAATGATTTAGTTTGGAATGAACAAAATTCCTGTGAATGAAAGATTAAAAACGTCTTTTGGGGGAGATAGACATTGGTCACTGAGAAATTAATATTTCTTGAATCAGAAAGAACATAAAATTAGAACTGATTATTACTTAGCACTTATCTGCTGAGCCAAGTTTTGGAGATGGATGGTTCAATTTTCAGTATGGACAATACTGAGATTATAATTATGCGTTACTTTAGATTTCTACCTAGTTGTGGGTGTGTGGAACTAGTGCAAGCTATCCGCCAGTGATTACATAAAAAATTCTTTTCAAAATTCTATACAGCTTCTTGAGTTTGGCAAGACACAGCTGAAGAAGGCCAGATGTTATATTGTCCGAAACATAATAACACCAAAGATGAAAGCAGTAGTGTTGATAATCCAATCATTTTTCACTTTTGAAATAGGTTGATTAAAGTGAATAATGTAAAGATTTTTGGAATTCTTATTGAGATGAGTCATTTCTATTATTTATCCATTTATTTATTGTGGACTATTCTCCTCATCTTCTTGTAGTTGTTTCATGACGTTTCAACCAACTATTTCTCTGGCCTTCATTAGATGGTTAACCACGACGAGATATGAACGCTGAATCTCCTAACTTCATCCTCGGCAATTACTGCCTTCCATAGTTGTTCTCTACCGTTCCAGGTGAGCATTGTCTGAAGATAGCGGTTTCAATCCTACACAAAGTCGGCCAGAGGCTTAGTTGGCCAAAAAGTGATGACAACAACAACTATGGAAGGCAGTAATTGCTGAGGATGCAGTTAGGAGATTCGTGTTCCTATCCTATTGCGGTTAACCACCTGACGAAGGCCAGAGGAATAGTTTGTTGAAACATCATGAAACAACTACTAGAAGATGAGTATAATAGTCCACAATAAATAAAGATTTTTGTTATACATTTATATGGGTCATAGATATTTAATCCGCTTATTCTTAACAATAGGCATTTTTAATTCTTTTGTTGCCACAATTAGCATTTTTTTTTTCTTTTACTTATGTACATTGAATACAATTCAGAAGAGAGAGAGAGATTTAATCTATTTATAATGGAGCTTTGGTATCTGTCTTAAGCCGAAATTATACTATTAATCTTTCAATGCTTAATTCAAGGAAGAGAGTGAGTATAGTATCTGTTCTGTTGATATGATATCGTCTTTTCAGGCATTGTCTTTTTTTGTGAGAGTGATGGCGTATCTGTTGCTATGAAACCATCTTCCAAGAATTATCTCCTCTTTTGAAGAGCAGTGTACTGTATAGTCTATTGTCATGATAAAATACCATCCTTCCAAGGCAAAATTTCTTTTGTGGTTTGGCAGTGTAGTATATGTTCATTCGCCTCTGTTCAGTCTTAAGAGACAATAGACACTCCTGTAAGGGTAGCTGCACATGTAATTGTGGGGTAACGTTTGGGCAATCCTCAACCACACCTCCTGAATTGGCACTGCTTAGGTCCAGTGGCAAAGAGAGGCCCAAGACTGCCTGGAAACAATACCAAGATAAGTGGAGAGCACATATAGCACCTGGAATACTCAAATAGTCAACCATTTTTAGTAATCACCAGGTTCAACGTTTAACTTGGGTGATCTGACGGGAACCGGTATGTCAATGTGATTATGCTGCATATATCTTCTTCACCATATACACTAGTAAAAATATGCTCCTATCTGGTCACACATATTTTACTAGTATATTTATTCAGCTGCTTGCCTATGGCCTAGTCTTTTATAAGAATTTAAGTTTACTTTGAGTAGCCTCGGAACTCTGTTTCTTTTATTTTGTCATTTAGCCCTCGCATTCCATAAGCGATGTTTCTTACAAAAAGGGAAGAATTGCTGTTTTCTGGATTGGATTTATCATTACACTTCCTGTTGGCTGGTTTTTGACCTTGAAGTGGTATTTTTAGCTCCTTATTTTTTAATTTTTTTATTAGGAGTTGAAGGATAAAGGTTAATGAGTAATGGGTAGACTTTGAGACAACACTGTGATGATCAGTAATAGTAGAATTTTAGTAGAGTTTGATTTTTTAAGAGGATGGCTCAACAAGAACTTATGTACATTAGATTTGAAAACTATCATATTATAGTCAGCTGGGAAGCAATCCCACAGTATTATGTTCCACAGATGGTCAGTTCTAGGAAAGAAACTTTGTTCATAGAATTTTTGTTTAGTTTTCAGCACAGATGGAGAGTAAAGAAAATTATTGATAGTTGTTGTCGCTAGACGCATAGTTGTTGCCAATGTTTTTTTTGGGGAGGGATGCACCATAGATCAAAACTCTGTCAAGCACTTGCTATGTGGCTTCATAACTTGTCTGGAGTGATTTCCAAAAAAGAAAATAATTTCAATTTCAATCTGTATTAATTAAACTTTATTTAAGTCCCTGATTAACAATGTTGATCGGTATCCTATTTATGGAAGTATTTTTTTTTGTTTATCATTAACAGAGAATGATATCGCAACAGACTTTTCCATCTATGTAGAACAACTAAAAACTTCTTTGAACTCTGCTTCCGCATCATCACTGCCACCACTTTTACCGCCGCCGACACCATCGCCGCCAACAGAATCACCTACCCGTCTTCTTGTCACTTCTCTACCTCATCCTACTTCTCCAAAACCATCTGCTTCTACTGTGCAGCCTCTTCCAGAGGAACCAGCAACATCTACCTCCTCGTCGCCATCTTTGTTTCTTCCTCCGACAACAGCCCCACAGTCTCCGCATAGCAGTACCAACATCAGTAATGATCTAGCATTTAAGAATGCAGAAAAAAATGACAAAAGAAGGTCTGGTGGGTGAGTATCCTTGGATTTTTTAAAAAACTTTTTATCAAGCCCTAGCGGGAAGATCTGGTGTTGCCCAGGATTGAATAAGAAACCCAATGTCTTTTTTCACCTAATCCATAACACTGGAAAATGAGTTCTCCATATTTTTTTTTTCTCACCCTATCTGATTTAAATCAATAGAGTCTACACCTATGTCAGTTTTTTTTTTTTTTTAGTGTCTTTTAACTTTGACTTTCTTGGGTGAAACTACAGTTGTTAAGGTAAAAAGCTGCTTTGTTTGTTTTTTTTTTAATTTAATTTATTACAGGGGTCATGTCTTGTCATGTTTGGAAATTTTCCAGATTTCAGAGGTTTTTTTTTTTTTTTTTTTTACCAATGGTTACTCGTGTACCTGATACCACCATATCACATATTTATTTAAAAAATTTTATGTTAATTTTCAATGACATATTCAGCATCGATTTGGTAGAAAGGAGTGTAAATATTTCAATATTTAGTTGTGAGTGCATTAGAAACAAAATTTTCCATTTAAGTTAAGATTAAGTAGAAAAGTGGAAAATTCACCTAGAAATTTAACAATATGAATTTGAGCTAACATGTCAAGATATCTAATTATACATTAAAAGTCTGGAGTGACATGTATTAAAGAAGAGAGTGAAATCCTTTTCTTTATCAGTTTGTAATAAAAGTAGACATGTATTGGGAGTACTTCTTTCCTCACACTAAAATGCTCTAATTGAATTTATTTCATAACTACAAACAGGAACATGCTTTTTACAACGAGAGAGAGGGTGCAGATCAACTGTGATAATATTATTGGACTAAAAGAGGATTGATGTGAAACTTCGGTTTTCTGAAAGAAAAAAAAAAACTAACTTGCAATTTAATTAGTGAAACACAAAATCAAGAAAAGAATGAAAAAATTGTTTTTCTCAGCTTGTGCTAGCTTTATGACCAGCGCAATATATATATATATATATATATATATGAGCAAACAGTTAATAAAATATGTTAAAAAACACTTTGAAATGAGTTAAAAACATATTTAATCTGAAAAGGAAACACTAGATAAATGGATAGTCCTTAATCCACGGAGTTTCAAAGAAATACTTTCCTTCTCATCAGAGGGTAGGAATTAGCAAAATGCGGGATCGGATTTTGCATGCAGAAGTATTTGATGAAACAACAAGTAAGTCAAAGATCTTACTTGAAAACAAAAAAAAAGTGAAGCAGAAGGAATATGGTGAAGAAAAAAGTTGATTACACATGAATGGATAGTCTGGTGGAAGATAAAAAATCCAGTGACGGTAAAATCCAAATGTAAAACTTCAAGAAAGTTAAAAGAATTTCCATTTGTACAAGTAAAATCCAAGGAAATCCCGTGATTGGAAGAAGATGGTCCATAATAATCCAAAGAAAATTCAAATTTGTAAGCTCTATGAAGCTTCTTTGAATTAAAATTAAAACTTTGAATAAACAAATTGTTTTAGAAACATGTTAGGATGGCAATTTATTATTTTTGTTTAAATTGAAATGTTTCTTATTGATTTCAAATGTCATGTCTTTCACACACACATAAATAACAACAACTTTCAACTCTTTCAATCTCTGATGAAGGATATGACATCCAAAATTAATTATGATTATTATCAAGAAATAAATATATAGCCTTGGTCAAAAATATGGAGCACCAATGAAAAATCAAAATTATGATTCAAACTTGTATATTTCAATGTTAAGAATAGTGGAGTAAATATTAATAAATCTATTTTAACAACAGTCAATATTTGACACGCCCGCCCCCTTTTGCTTTTATAACCACTTTTATTCACTTTTGCCTATTATTGGCTAAATTGTTGCAAGTGGTAGGATCTATTTTCTGCCACTCTTCATGAAGTTTGGCCTCTAATTTTTTTTTTTTTATGAACATTTGTACATTCTCACTCTTTTCCCTAGATGCGATCACAAAGTTTCAATGAGATTTAAATCCCTTTTTTCTCAAACCATCTCATTGAAACTTTTGACATATGGCATGGGGCATTGTCTTGTAAGATTACATCACTTGGAATGTTATTATTAAATATTTTAGTCAGAGAGGTCCAGCATGTTAACCTGGTCCAGCATGTTAATATAAATTTTGGAGTTCATTGTGCCCTCACATGTGTACAACAGTCCAGTGCCTGAAGACGCCATGTAATCCAAAACCATTACACTTCTTCCTCCAAATTTAACAGCTGGAACCACACAATCAGGATGAAATGCCCCTCTGTTCCCACGGTGAACATAAACCGTTCCAGGAGTGCCAAAAATCTGATGAAAAAAAAAAATGAGAATTTGCAACAATTTTTGAATAGATCTTATGAATATGTATTCACATAAAAATTTTAATTGTTCCTTTCAAAGTTTAGGAAATAGAAGCTGTTAACTTACCTCAGACCAAACAATTTTGGCCCAATCATCAGGTGTCCAATTTTCAGATTTTTTGCAAATTTCAGTGTTTTTTATTCTTGTTGGTCTAAGACAAGTATGGGTTTTTACTTGCTTTGCATCCTTTTAATCTAGCTTCTAATAACTTTTTCACTGCTTGAGCTCATGTTTTTGTTTGCATCCTCCCTAAGGTCAGCAGCAAGTTCTGAAGAACTTATTTTTCCTGTCTGCAAGGGATGCTCTTTTCAATGATCTGTCTGCTTTAGCAGTTGTAGACTTTTTATGGCCTTTCTGTTTTTGAAAAACTTTGTTTCCTTTTACCTTTTAATCGTTGTTTAAACTCTATCTTCCTGGCAATTTCTACCTGAAAATATCCTTCACCAGATAAAGCAACAATTTGTACCCTTTTAATTTCCAAAAGCTGCTCTTTTAGAGGCATTTTCAATTAAATATGCTATTATAGCACTGGCAGGAATTAAATATTACCTGAAAAATAAGAAACAACTTTTTTTTAATCATTTTGAATATATAATATTTTGACTGCAGAAATTCCCCTCTGGACTAAAGTATCGTAGGTTTGCAACAACGGATGTCACATACAAATTCAATACATCTAGGCTATTAACCACTATCTTATGTAACTTCCGAACACCTTTGCATACACATTTTATCATGCTAATAAAACACTACATTACATCCTAGGAGCAACACCATCACAATCACACTATCTATAGAGGAAGGCGTAGCTATTTTTCCCTCTATATATAAAGTCCTAACACTGCCACTTCATATTACAACAGCGAACGAATTCAATGGCAAGACTACACCATACACAAACATAGTAAATTTACCTTCTACATTGTTCATTTTTTCTTTATTTTTACATTTGCACAACATCTATTTCAGTTATAAGACACTTTAATTTCCAACGTATAACAGCAGAAAACGATTTCACTGCCAAAACTAAACCATAAACAAATATAGTAAATGTACTTTCTACATTTCTTCTTTCTTTCTTTAATTATTTATTTATCTGTTTTTGTCAAAACGAACAGCCTACTGTAATACTGTTTTTATTTATTTCTTTTAATTGGCAACTGTTATTTTCGTTATAAAAGTTCCCTTTCTTTGATTTACCGTACAAATATTGCTTCAGTTTTGTTTTTTGAGGGAAAGTTAGTTGGGTATTTTTTTTTTTTTCTTTTTTTTAATTTTTTTTTTTTACACCATAACCCAGCATCGTTGAAACCCTAAAAAAAATTTATAAGCCAGTTTTTTTTCTTCACCTAGTATGTTTACTCGGTTTTCACTTGCAGAAATACCCATTAAATAATTTATTAGGACTAAAACTTTTTTTCCCGTTTTAATCGCCTAAAAGCGGGGACTGATGTTTGCACAATACATATATGCTGCGGTTTGATGAATACTGTTCTCTTACTCTTTTTTTTTTTTTTTTTTTTTTTTTTTTTTTAAATATTCGTACTTTCCAGCTTTGAACAATCATTCTTTTTGGACATTCATTTAATAAATCGAATTAAAATAATCGTGATTATTTAGCAACCCATTACAAATGCGAGGAGGGGATACTGTTTGGCTACTGTTGCTTACTTTCACCTAACAAATTAATAACAGATGCTATAATGAAAAAAAACAAAAACACATCGCTATAGGATGCAATAGTGCTAAAAAAACAAAACAAATACAACTATACTAATTGCTCAAAAACAGAAATTTAACTACTGGTAACCTTAACATTATCCTATTGTTTCTATTTATTTGACTGTGTGAGGGAAAAGTTACATACAAGGCCGATTTTCTATGTGGAGAAAATCCTCCTCCCCAAAATAGGGCATTCTGGATAGGAACAAAAATAAAAATTGTCTCAGTCATTGAGGATTTCTCTTTCACTGACCAAGGACAGAAAAGGTGAAGTATAGCATCAGAACAGATACTTCACTATAAGTATTAAAAAAATATACATAAACTCTATATAAACGCATATAAAAATAAATCGATTTCTACACATGATGCAATTCTGCTAAAAAACATATACAGCCTCTTGGAAGTATTGATGATCGCTCACCATTATTAAAATTACATACTGGAACCCTTAAAATTTTGCTATGGTGAGCTCTAACAAAAGCTTTCAGAATTATTGGCATTTTAACACCCATTGCTAACTCTTTCCTTCTGCAAACATAACTGACATACAATGGAATCAAACACATATTGCTCTTACCTTACTCGGACGGAACACTCTCAAAATGCAAATACAGCATTGGTTGACCAACCTCCAAAGGGTGTTTATACCGAAAGCCGTTAACATGGTGAGGTTAGGGGTGTTTATTCCAAAAGCCATTTTCTTATTTTCAGCATCCTCATGTTAAGAATGGTTTTCAGATAAACACCTTTTGCAGGTTGGACAACTAGTGCACATTGACCCATTGGTTTGATATAAGTTAAAACACAATAATATTATACAGGTAGGTTTCAACATACATTTTATTGACTATTGAAACACTTATTTGTTATATATTTGTTTTCTTACCACTTTTACTTTCTGTGGAGCATTTCATTATTTAGAAGATGTGTTACAGTTAATTTTGGAAAATAATGCTTGCAGTATACCGAGCAGAAAAACACTGGGTGACTTGAAATATGCTTTCTTCGGTAGAAGGTAGTTATGTACCTCTATTTTTGTTCAATCTAAAGAGTTTATATATATAATATATATATTAAAAAATGCTCTTGTTATAATCACCCAGTACCTGCAGATTATCACCCCAAACCAATGCTAATCACCAGTAACCAGCAGTGCTGACAATCACAGATAGTGGCTTTCACTAACAGCCACTGAAAACCAATGCCCGACAGTGGATGCCAGATCATTTCATTTGGGTCACGGCCACTAGTAACTATTCTGTTCTGGATCTGTCATGCTTCCCCTGGGCAACACCGGTTAACGGGTCTTGCTAGTTTTGAATATTGGAATGAATTTAGTATAAAACTCAGCTAAAACTCTTGAAAGAGGCTTTAAAGCAAAAAAATACTACAATCTATTGGTAAATATTTTACATTTGCTCTCAACTGTTACTGTACAATTCTTAACTTTTAAATGCGTAGGTTTAAACTATTATCTAAGTTTTTTTTATAGGTGCTCCATAATTTTGACCATAGTTGTGTGTGTGTTCTCTTTTGTCGTTCTTTCTTCCTGTTCACTCTCTCTTCTCATTCTCCCTCCCCTTGTTCCTTTTCCTCTCCTTATCTTTACCTCTTCCTGTTTATCATTCCCTTCCCATTCTTTCGTTATTCTCTCTCTTTTCCTCTTTTTCCCAATTTTTTTTTATCAATAGCACTTTTAAACAATCTCTGTTGTAAATAGACCAAGCCATCCTTTTGTGATGTAATTCAGTATGTATGACGCCTTTTGTGACATTAACCCATGTCATCCGCTAAACACACAAGCAAGACATTTGTAAATATGAAAATCCCAATAAAATGGTGTTTGTTTGAACAAAAAAAAAAAGAAAAGAAGTCCAGAAAGTTCTCTAACGACTGCAATAGAAATAAATAAAATGCGATTTGATCTTTCATAGGAGAGTAGAAAGTGGACTATGGGTTTACTTTTGGCAACCTAATAACTCTCATTTCCCTTATTTTGTCCTTTAGTCCTCACATTCCATAGTCAATGTTTCTGATGAAGTGGGAAGAATTTCGTTTTTCTGAGTCAGAATTTATGCATCTAACACTTATCGCTAGTAGTTCTTGACTATGAAGTATTTTTTTAAAGCTCCTTACATCTAATAGCTTCAAGTCTTGTCTAGAGTAGTTTTGATAAAAAAAGCAAATAAAATGAGGAAATTAAAAGAGTTTATTAAAAGTTAGTATGGTTCTCAGCATTGCTCAAGGCATGAATGAAAAAAAGTTATAAAAGTATGTGTAACATATTTCTGTGAAAACTTTCTCCTCGTCGCTTTTCTCTCTCTCTATCTCTCTCTTTCACCGCTTCTCTCTCTCTCTTTCACCGCTTCTCTCTCTCTCTCTCTTTCACCGCTTCTCTCTCTCTCTCTTTCACCGCTTCTCTCTTTCCCTTTCACCGCTTCTCTTTCTCTCTCTCTGTCACAAAGCAATTTTATCTCTTCATCATTAAACGTTTTTTGCTGACTAAAAAATATGGTCTTTCATGCATTAACTTTCTACAAAATAGATGATCAAACCTTCTCTGTTGTTTTCCATCTTTTTCTGCACCTTTCTACCATTAGACAAGACTAAATGCTGTTTTTGTTTTTTTTAATATGATACGATACTGTTTCTCAAACTAATGTCATTTATAACATGCACTTTTGCCTATTTTTCTCATTCACCATCCATGCTGTATTCTTCTGCATGTTAGCCCGGTTAAGGGAGTAGGGAGGGAATTCCAAAAGCAAGCGGTCTGGGGAAGAGTAGAAAATTGAAAAGCATCTCTACAGAGAAACTGGGTAGGTTGGAAATATTTACACTGACAAGGAGAGGAGGTACAAGTGCAGTGAGTTTGACAGAGCCCATTTGTGGAACAATTTATAAAACAAGTGTAGGGATGCAACAGGGTTTGAAGCTTGGCCGGCGGTGCGGCACCTATTAGATAAATTCTGTTTTTCACCTTGTCTAAGAGGGAGAGGTTGACTTGCATTGAAAAAAGATGGTGTCTTGCCTTGATTAGATTTTCACCATCCATTCTCAAATGATCCAAATAAATATTGTCAATCCCTGGAATTGTTTCTTATTATGATTGTTATTTCACTTGTTAATACTAGTTTATACCTGCTGCTTGTTACAGTATCTGGGTATGTCACTTTCCATTGTTACCTAGCTTTTATCGCTTTATACATAGTACAAAGAAAGAAATTTGGAATTTTGTTTAAAAAAGAAAGCTACTTAGTTACTTACTCTCTCATGCATATACTAAGATGAATGTATTTACATATTGTTTTTTAAGCAAAAATAATTTGCTTTAAACTAATGCCAACTATTTGTTTTTCTTTTTAGATTATAAAAAAGATAAAAAAAAAAAATATTTACATAATGCTTGTAACTATGTTAATTTATTCAAATCTATAAAAACGCTTATCAAGTTAAAAAAAAAACAAACATCCTTCCAACATGTGAGATTTGTAGTAAAGGTATTACTAACACAAGTGGTCATGCCTTTTTTTTAGCCTGTCAGGTGATGGGATCATGGATGGAAAGAAAAACTTAATTATAAATGGGTTCTTAATATTCATGTGCCAGTAATTTGCATATGAGGAGGAATAATGGTTATAAGAAGAATAAATTGGAGAGAACAGGCAGTTGAGATGTTAACAGCTGATAGAAAGCATAGACGTGAGTTTGTGTTGTGAATTACAGTTTATGTTAAGAGAAATTCATACGAATAGTGAGTTGAGAAAGAGTTTACAAGATTCAAACTGTTATTGAAATTGTAACAACTACTGCCTTAGTAGCGTGTACTTTAGCTATTCCTCTTTTATCAACCAATCATATGTTACTATTAACATACAGACACTCCAAAAACAGCTTAACATTTTAATGGAAATAGTTCTTTAGATACTCAATAATTTCTATCATCCTCATACAGTCTTTGATAAAAAAAAAAATGCCCAATGTTGGAGAATGTCTTTATTTAAAATTATTGTTTTATAAGTATTCTGAATGTTCCAACTTGTATTTTGTATTCTGTTGCAATATTTTTGGTATAAAATAAGGTATATAAAAAAGGGTGTGATTAAAGAAAATTGGCTAGTTTTACTTATAGAAACTAGCAGTAGGGACTGACCAATCAAATGGGGCCATGTTCTGCTAGCAACCAATCAGAAATCAGACATTTAATCTTAACACGACATGAGATACTACCACCTAGCAAATGATTTTTTAAAACTATGTTACACTTGAAATCTTTGGAACCATATTTCTTTTACTCTAAATTTTTCAATTGTTTCTTTTTTTCTATTGTTCAGTGCTGGAACTCGAGAAGTTCACAACAAACTGGAGAAGAATAGGTTAGTGCCGTTTTTGTTATGTTTTTTTTTTTTTTTTTTTTTTTTTTTTAGTAACTTTGAGTAGTTACTTATTTAACTGGTTATAACTAAGACTATGACAACAGCATATTCTTTTATGTAGAGTTATATGATTCTCGGTTGATTAACTGTGTCAGATATATACTCAAAAGTCAAAACAATGATAGGAATATGCTGTTGTCATAACCCTAGTTGACTTGAACAATAATTTATGATTCTCTATGAACCTAGTACAACAAGCATCCTATAACTTCTGGCCCCTGTCAAAAACATGCCTCAACCGAGTGGTTGTATGTATTTTGTAATTTTTTTTCTGAAGATGGAGTTTACCTCAAAATTCAAAGAACCTTGACTGAACTCCAATCTATGCTTTCCCCTTGACAAACTTTCACAAAAAGCACTCACTTAACTACAATCACTATAAACGATTTCTCACACTATCTATCTGTGCCTAAATCTAAACGTAGATTCCATGAACAAAGCTTCTTTCCCAGAACCGACCGCCTGTGGAACACTGTTCTGCTGGCCTGCTTCCCAGTTGAATACAACATAGTAGCCTTCAAATCTAACGTAAACAAATTCTTGTTGAGCTGTCCCCATAAGTAATCAAATTCTACTCAATTTACACCATTAATGATTACTACACTACCACATTAGTCATTAACCCTTATCCTCGAGTGGCCTTCAGGCCTTTGTAAGTTGTGATTCCCAATAAAAAAAGCAAAACAAAAAAAAACATAACACCACAATACCATCCTGGTTCAACACATTACAGTGGTAAATAAATTTATAATTGAAAATCATTGAAGCCTTTCAATATTAACATTGTTTATCTTGTCTTATAGCCAACTAGCAGTTCAGCATGGCTTTGCTCAGGCCCTATATACTGTTCATAACTATATATATATATATATATATATATATATATATATATATATAATTAAAAAGTTTGATTCATGCCCAGGTAACCTACATCTAAAATTTCATGTGTTTAGACACAAACTTGGCAGAGGAGTTTAGTAGAGTCTGCAAAGATCAACTCTTTCAACTTTGACCTCTTGGTAGCCAAATTTTCGCCTATAAACTGATTAAAAAGCTTGCTTCATGCCTGAATACCCTTTATGTAAAATTTCAAATGTTTAGACTATAAATTGGCTGAATAGTTTGCTAGAGACTGCAAAGGTCAAATCTTTTCAACTTTGACCCGGTTGCATCCAAGTTTTCCGCCAAAAAAACAATTAAAAAGCTTGTCTTATGTCTGAATACACTTGAATACAAATGTTTAGATCAACAATCTAGAGACTGTAGAGGTCAAATTTTTTTTAACATTGACACCAATTTTGACCCCTTAACATTTATTGTTTTGGGCTCAAATCAAATTAAAAAGTTTGATCCATATCCAAGTAACCTACATCTAAAATTTCAAGTGTTTAGACCCAAAATTGACGGAGGAGTTTGGTAGAGTTTGTAAAAGTCAAATCGTTGAACTTTGACCCCTTGACAGCCAAATTTCTGGCTGAAAACTGTTTAAAAAGATTTTCTCAAATGTCAAGACCCCTTATGCCAAATTTCGAGTCGGTAAACGGAAAATTGACAGAGTAGTTTGGTAGGGAAATGTACACACACATTTTTTTTCTTATTAGTATTGACCCTGACAGACATTTCTCATTTCAAAGATAATTAACAGTAAATGATATCTGAGATTTCTATGGGATGTCGCTAGTAAAATAAGAAAGAATGTTTTTAAGTTGATTTCAAAGTGAAATGCATTTGACCCTCAAATGGGCATATATCTGGAATTTAATTTTTGGTATGACATTATCCTTGTAAGATTTTTCATAAAAATTAGTGTTGGAGAATGTATTTAAAACAAGTGAGACCTATGTCCTGTAGAGAAAGAATTGGAAAGTGGATTGCAGAAGGCAGGGTCGGAAAGTGGATTGAAGAAGGCAGGGTCGGAAAGTGGATTGGTGAGGAAAGGTCGGAAAGTGAATTCGAGCAAGTAAGCTCCAGGCATTTCCACAAACAGTGGTGATGAAGAGGGCCATTTGTAAAGCAAAGTTAGTGTACCTTGGTCCGCTGTGTGGTGCATGAATAACAGATCAAGGCTGTTTAGAAGGGGCCTATCACTCCATTTGTCTCCATGGCGATTAGTTGAAACAGAAATTTGTCGAGAAGGCTGGCATATTTTGATGGCTTGCAATTTTCTAACAAAAAAGGAATAAAATGAATGATTTATGTATGAATGAACTGAAAATCATTATGGTGGAATTTAATTTAGCAATGAAATTAATTGGGGTGGGGTACTCATTGACTTGGTTATGGACTGCTTGTATGGGGGAAGGGGTCATGGCTTTCTTTATGATTTACCGTATTGAACCTGATTGCAACTCTCAGAAGTAAATTGACCTGAAAAAAGTTGGAAAAATTCACTCTTTTTCCCCTCAAAAGCTTCTTTTTTTTTTTTTTAATTCACAATATAATAGGTATGCTTAATTAGAACTATGTGCAATAATATCATGAAAATAGTCATTATATTAGAAAACAATAAGACTGACAAGTGAATTAATGGGAAGTCATTTTGTAAATTAATATGTAAATTAACTGGAGTCTGTTGATTGATTAGAGATGCTCAGTAAATTAGAAAGTTGAAGTTCTTTTTAGTTTAAATATGAAATTAGTTTTTATTGGTGTTGGGACGATTAAGCAGAAAAATAGAAACTTTTGAGGTATTGGAATCAGAAATATTTTTGTCTATTTTGCAATGCCAAAAATGATTTATTTATTTTTTTAAATTATGGAAATAAAAAACCCCAACAAAACTACTACTTCAAGAGCAAAAACTAACCATATTTATTGATTTTTAACTACTAGGAAATCTAAAATATATCAAGTATTATTTTTACATTTGTGAAAATAGATGCACATTTTTTTTTTTTTTTTATGGTAATCCGATAACAAAAAAATTAAAACTCTAAACCTAAATATTTAGACGTTTTAAAAGAATCAGAATCAGAAAATTAAAACAGAATTAGTAATTTTATTAAAATCAGGGGGAAAAAAATATTGGAATATTCCCATCACTAATTTTAATGTCACTGTCAGATTGATAATGAGGTTGTTTGGTTCATATCCTGAATGTTCCAATTTTATGTTTTTGTCATGAATGTTGAGCTGTCTAATAAATGCATACTCTTGTTTATATAAAGGGATCTTGGGTTTACTTTTGTCAGCTTTGCGACACTCTCTTCCTTTAATTAATTTTACGATTGTAATTTGCATATATTGAGTTACTTGTAGAAAACTCTGGACATTTTCTAACTCCATTTCTTGATTCTGTTTCCCATTCAGGAGAGCTCACATGAAGGAAATGTTTGAATATTTAAGATCCCAGATTCCACAATTGGAAGATAAGAAAAATTCGAATCTGAGTATTTTACGGAATGCTATTCGTTATATCCAGGTAAGACCATCTATTTTTTTTTTTTTTTTTTTTTTTTTTTTTTTAGTGAAAAAGAGGAAAATGATGAAAATTGATGGTGGTTATTTAGAATTTAACTTATTTTAAAAAAAAAAAGAAAAACAAGAATACAGAAAATCTTTGATGTACAAACCTGTTGCAGAATGAACATGTCATATTCCAAAAATCACATACATTGATCAAGTAGTTTTTTTTAACTAAGAAACTCAAATTTTATGAGTACGAGGGGTAACTGTCTCACCCACCATTATATAAAAAAAAAAAAAAAAAATCGCAAGAATAAGAGAGATAACACAATAATCCATATTATTTGAGATGTGTCATAATGCTGACAAATTCCCATTAATCGCTTAAAAATAATTTTCTCTATAAAAATAAAACTACTTAATCAAGTTACTTGATTTTTGGAATATGGCATTTTTGTTCCATGACATGTACGTACATCATAAATATTTTTCTGTATTTTTTTTTTTTTAAATTAATTTGAATTCTAAGTAAGAACGAAATTGATTTATTCATTTCAAAGACGAGAGATGACTATAATAAATTCAAATCAAATAGACTTGAGGCACTCTATAATGAACAGTAACTGAAAGGACACGTTTTCTCTTGACACCGGTTGAATTATGAATAAAACAAGACTGTGTATTCAAATACAATTTTAAAAGTTTATGTGGATTATTTCGATTCTTTGGACTACTGTTCTCATCTTGAGTGATACAGGGTGAGTCTCGGGAATGTTTTTAGACTGCTCTTTGCTCTCCTTGAGTAAGGAATAGGGAGCGAGGAAGGTAGTCTTTAAACCTGCTTAAAATGCTGTTTAGTTGGTTTTGTATTCCTTAAAAACATCCATTTCCCGTGACTCGCCCTGTATTTTTATCACCCTGAAACATTTTGGCCGATGTAACCTTCCACCTGTTAAAACTCGAGGAATCTGTACAGAATTTCAAACGAAACTCTTTCTATCCACTTCTTTCCCTCAAAGAATGTTATAATGTGGGTCGAAATAAAACTGAGCTAAACTAATAATAACGCTTGTCTGTTTATGATTAACAAGATATTCCTATCTAGCATTGCATGAGAGTGCAACACTGGATAGGATTACCATATCATGATATACAATACAATATCATGGCAAGTGCTCGACTGAACTTCAATCTATGGTCCCCCCTCCTGCCAAACTTTCACAAAAATACACTCGATTAGTTACAACCACTATAAACGATTTCTCCCATTCTCTCTCTGTACCTAAATTTAAACGGAGATTCCATGAACAAAGCTTCTTTCCCAGAATTGCCCGCTTGTGGAACACTGTTCTGCTGGCCTGCTTCCCAGTTGAATACAACATAGTAGCCTTCAAATCCAATGTAAACAAATTCTTGTTGAGCTGTCCCCATAAATAATCAAATACGACCCAATTTACACTATTAACGATTACTACACTACCACCTTACATTCATTAACGTTTATCCTCAAGTGGCCTCCGGGCCTTGATAAGTGGTGACTTCCAGGCAAAAAAAAAAAAAAAAAGAAAGTAATCTAAGCATCAATTTTGTTTCATTCAGACAACAAAATTATTACAATTTAAAGAACTGAATTAAAAAAACTGTATTTTATTAAAAAAAAAAAAAAAAAAATTTTCAAGTCATGAAAATATAAACCTAAGAAACAATCACTGTGTCGGGATTTGTAAAACTTGATTTAATTAAAGCTGTTATTCTTTTATTATAATTAAACTTTGTACATAGCATAATCATGTATAAGTTCATGGATGAAACCAAAAAGTGACTTGTATAATTACATATAGACCATAGTATAAGACAATGTAATAAAGAAACTGTGGTACTTACCATGCTATTATTTATTTTTAATAGTATTTTTAAGTTATATTCAAGTTTCACAGTATCTATTTTTATTAAATTGTTAGGTGGAAGTACAGAATAGTTACAAAACACCCTTGCTTCCCCATGTTAAGAATGGCTTTCTAAATATTATTTCAGCACAGTAACATAAGTGCATAAGTACCAAAATTGTTTATGTATCTACCACTGTTATACAGAAATAATGTGAACAATTATTTAAACGTATGTAATTGTCTATCTTAAAGCTGTCAAAAAAATGTAGAATTCTTTTTTTTTTTTTAGAATATAAGTAATTAAAATTTGAAGGTGAATAGTGAAAAATGGTTCCATATTAAAAAATTGTTCTGAGTGACAAAAAGTATTATTGGAAAGAAACTGGATGGAAATAAAGTTTTTTTTTTTTTTTTTTTTTTTTTTTTTTTTTAGAGAAAAAAATAATCCAAGGGATAAAAGAAAAATTGGTTTGTCAGATTAAATATTAATTTATCAGATTAATTGCTATCAATGACAAATTATGAAAACCTATTATTTAAAAAAAATTTTTGAATTCATTTGCGATGAGGCTTTATAATTTGTGCATTCATTTTTTTTTTTTTTTTTTTTTCCGGACTGTTATCCTCATTTTCATAGTTGTTTCACCATGTTTTGGCCAACTCATCCGCTGGCCTTCTTCAGGTGATTAACTGTGACAGGCTCGTGGCACAGTGGATAGAAACTTTACAGTTCTGAGTGAGCATTATCTAAAGATAGCGGTTTCAATTCTACCCAAGCAGGCCAGTGGATTAGTTGGCGAAAACATGATGAGACAACTATGGAAGGCACTAATTACCAAGAATAAGTTAGAAGATTCGCGATTCCTATCCTGTCACAGTTAATCACCTGAAGAAGGCCAGAGGGTGAGTTGTCCAAAACGTGGTGAAAGAACAACTATGAAGATAACGATAACGGTCCACCATAAAAAAACAGAATGCACAAATTATGAAAACGGGATAACTTTATGTATTAGCTGATACTGTATAAAATTTTGATTAGCCATCGATACCAGTGGTTTCAAGAGTTATGGGAAATCTCTCCCATCGGGTTAAAAAAAATAGCAGTAAATGGTCTAAGTTTCTAAATAAATTATTTTACAGATAAACGAAATTATCATACTATTTTTTTTAATTTTCCATAATTTTGGGATCCACTTGTGTAACGTTGCAGTTACAAACAAAGGAAAGAAATGAATAAAACCCAAAATTTTCATTTTTTTCTTTTTTTAACGAAAGTTTTTATCACCATTACTTTCCCCGTCTCGACACCACTGGAAAAGTCTCTTGCTGCCACATGTCCATCTAGCTTGGCTCGCGTTTCTCTTTCCTCCGACTGCATGCTGGCCACAGCCGGTTCATTCTCATCTTCAACTTTACACATCCGTTTTATTTGATGCGCAGTTGGATTCTTTCTCGAGCATGTGGTGTCCTTTTTCTTTTTTTCTTCTCATACAAACTCGCGCACACTTTCTCATTTGCATATGCACGTTTTTCGGCAACTGCTGCTAATCTCTTCGCAAGCCAGCCATCCTTCGCTGCTGCTGCTACTTTCCCACATGCTCATATGCACCATGTTACACTTGTATATGTGATTAATTGATTCTTTTTTTTCTTGACTAAAAGTTGTCACTGCTTATAAAGATCAAATGCCACTCGAAGAATAAGGGCTGAAGAGATGGGATGATTGTCAGAATAAAGTCTGAATATTTATAGGAATGATTCTAGATAAGAATCGGTTGACATTGGTTTTGAAGATGATCAAGTTGTAATCTGTGAGGAAGCAGTACACTGGCAATGTGTTGCCCAGACGAGAAAATTATTGTATAATATCATAGGGATTTAGTCATTCTGTCTTGTTTGACGAATCAGGGTTTTGAATATTTCAGCTCTTCCCATCTCACCCCCAAACAATGTAATGTTAATGTAACTCCCATAGTCATAATAGCAAAGACTCTGATCACTTCATAACAGGCTTATTACATTTTTTTTTTTACTTGGTAGGCACCACTTATCAAGGCCCAAAGGCCACTCAAGGATCAGGATTAATGAATGGAAGGTGGTAGTGTAGTAATCATTAATGGTGTAAATTGGTTGGAATTTGATTATTTATAGGGACAGCTCTACAAGAACTTGCTTACATTGGATTTGAAGTCTACCATGTTGTATTCAACTTGGAAGCAGGCCAACGAAACAGTGTTCTACAGGCGGGCAGTTCTAGGAAGAAGCTTTGTTCATAGAATTTCCATTTAGATTTAGGCACAGATAGAGAACGGGGAGAAATCATTTATAGTGATTGTAACTAGTTGAGTTTTTGTGAAAGTTTGGCAAGGAGGAAACATCGATTGAAGTTCAGTCGAGCACCTACTATGAAAATGACTGTAGAGCTAGGCAACATCTCTTCTGTTGGAGAGAGGTTGCAGGGAAGAGAAAATATCATCTGTTAGGTTTCGAAGCCGATTTTGGACTATATCAAGGCTGGATAGGGAGCGCCATCCAGATGTGGCAACAATACTCCATCCCGAGTAGGACTGGGCTGAGAAGAGTTTGCTGATTTTTCTTTTGCCGAGCTCTAATCGAAGTAGTGAGAGCAGCAAGGGGGACATCAATGAAAGGCATTACTGAAGCAGTAGAAACAGCTTTCACATGAATTTAGTTCAAAAGGGCTGATTCCCAAAACGAGGCAATACTTGAAAAAATGTGTGCAGGTCTGTTGAGTCATTATGCTTTGGAAGTCACAACATCTATCTTGACGAGTAAGTTTTTTGATATTTTTTCTTAAAAATAATAATAAAAAAGTTATATTATTTATATCTATTTACAAAACTTTAATAAATGGATGCCATGATGGTATCACACAATTTGAAAAAGGTAAAAACAATAATAAAAATAAACAAGAAAACTAGTTATTTACTCATGACACAAACTCCCCAAAATGACGCGCTCTGGATTGATATATTTTTTTATTAATGATAATGGTAATGAGTTATATTATTTATAAAACATTTTATGGGAACAAGATTTGCCTTACATTAAAAACCGATGTAATAATTGAGAATTCACGATGCTGATCTCTCCTGTCAGCTGTCAATGAAGGAGAAATTCTTCTAGAGTGAGGCAATTATTATGTATAATATAATCAGAAATATAATCAACAGGTATGAACAAGCGAGATTTGAAAAATACATATTTGTAAAACTTTTTAATAAAACCATTCAAACAAAACTTTTTAATGGCAGAAACAAATATATATATATATAATAACTGACTTGTTCGGATATTGATTTTTAAATCTTGGTCGCGAATCAATAATATAACTTGTTTTTATTATCTTTAATAAAAATATCAGTTCACAAAAATCCACTCAAAAATAAAAAAAAAATTTCTAAGTATATAAATGTGTGTTTACACTTGGATTTGGATTTGTTGTGAAAATCCGCTCGAAAATTAAAACGTTTTTTTAATATATAAATGCACTCTACATAAAAATCAATCTTGATTGCAAATAAATAATATATCTTATTATTTTTTTTATCAAAACATCAATCCAAACTTTAATTAAATTTATGTAAATATATAAAAAAAAATGCACTATTGTTGTTTACAGAGGCAATATGTGTGCGAAGGTCAAGGTAAACTGGTGTCGACCGGAATCTGTTCTTTATTATTTTGTATGTTTTTTTCACATTGAATTTGGTTGCTGTCCCTATTTCATACTTTGTCTGTGATTTTTTTTTTTTAATTTTTAAATTTTTAAAATTTTTATAGGCTTCACCTTTTCGTTGTATTCATTTATTTCACATTCTCTTTCACATGTGATAAAGAAAGAAAATGAGCATGAACAAAAATCGACTCTTTCATTCTGGCATAACTAGTTTGATTCATAGTACTTTATTATAGTGCTTTTACAGATAGACCCCCATGGCGGGCGGTTCTGACTTGTTAAAATATGACCATAAATTATAATAGGGAAAAAAAAGACACTGGTTCTTATCCAGAATTCCTTCCACCCATGATAAGGTTTATTAAAAGAAAACACGTGTACATACACGTGATAATGAAAATATATTCCATCCAGCCATCCCATAGCCTTGAGTTCCTGTAGGGGCATAGGCCGTCTACAACTTTTGAGTTCTTTTTTCGGGTTGAGGGTGCTGGCTCCCATGCTCAACCTTCCCAGAAGGTATATACAGCACCTACCCCTTCCAAATGGTCACTCATCTGGTACTGGCCAGGATCAACGTTGCTTAACTTTGGTGATCTGGCGAGAACCGGTGTGTCAACGTGATTATGTCGTACAAGATATATTCCAAGCATCACATTTTATTTTTAAACAAGCAAAGGTGCCCGGCTTTGTTTGTACACTTAAATATTTTAATTCATGCAGGTTTCATATTACAGAGCCAATTTTCTATTGGATATTATATTGTGCCTAATATATAGTACTGATTCGAAAAGATTAAAAGAAAATGACTTTGGTGCCATTAGTTTGAGTTGAAACCAAAACATTTAGCATTCCAGTGGTGTTCCCTACCATTTGAGGTATGCGCAAATAGATAAGGTTTAAAATGAAACCACTTCAAACTATGAATGAATTTGCACATGTGCAAAAGTAACAGGAATATGTTGGCAAGTTGAAATGCAAAATGTTCATTTCAACTTTCCGACATGTGTTATTCATCCATCCAAACAAAGATTTTAATTGTTATAAACCATCCTTGGTGTATGATTACTATTTTCTGTTAATTTCAGTGTTATGTGACCAGTAGTTTGTCGGTTAAATATTTTCACACAGGCACACACATGCATCTACTGTTTTATTTATATAGATAAGAAAAGCAAATTTTATGATTGACAGAAGTCTCCGATTTTTAAAATAATCTGAAAAAAAATAAATAAAAGTAGATAACTCATTAATTCAAACTTACAAGATTAATTTTGTAATGCCTACAAATTCCGATTAATTGCTTTACAATGATTCTCTTCATAAAAATAAAAATACTTCATTGATTTATGGGATTTTAGGAATATGATATTTTCGTTTTGTCTCGGATGCATACATCATACAGATTTTTCTTAATTTTTGGTTTTTTAATATAGGAAGAATTCTGAACAAGAAGCAAAACATTTTATGATTTATTTGATTATTTTAAAGTTTACAGCTTTACGATTGTTGCCATTAAAAGAATATTATCTTACTCAAATTTAAGTTTTCTAACGGTTTACTTTTATTAATAACCAGCATGGGTGCCCGGCGTTGCCCGGGTGTTTGGAGGTGTGTGTTGAGCAAAAAAAAAAAGTGGTAGTAGGAAGGCAAGCTCGAACTCGTACTGTGAAGGAGGAAAAGAACCGGGGAAAAAAACGTGATGTCTGTTATGATCACCGCCAAACCAGAAGTGACGTAGGTTAGATAATCGAAAAGAGGGGATGACTTTCGAAAATATCGGTTAGAAAAGTGCCCAGTTGAGGGTGAAGAAATTAATGTTTTTAGCCAATTTTTCGATACTGATCTTGTGAAAATCCGTCCAAAGTTTTAGGCAGACATGCAAACATGCATACATTTATATATTGGTAGCTCAAATTTTCGACCAAAACCGCAAATTTCTGGCCGTAAATTTTCCCATATTTCGAGTCTGTAGACTGAAAATTGACAGTTATTGTGTAGGGAAATGTACACACACACAGACAGACAGACACTTTCACTTTTATAGATATATCGATTTAATGATACACTAGCAAAGATACCCAAGCTTCGTGTGGGACTTTGCTGTACACTCGGGTAACCACTTTGCGGGAACCCTTACAGTAAGTGGATGTTATAAGCGCAACTATTGCTCAAAGTGTTTAAAATTTGATAGTCGTCCCTGACATAGGCCGAAATTTATTGCACTCTATCTCTTAGCTTTTACCTTCCAAAATAATGTTTTCAAAAACAATGTTACGGATTATTAAGGATCCTTTTTTTTTTTTTTTTTTTTTTTTTTTTGAGATGCATATAACTCTTTTAAAAAATTAAAGATAATACTTTCCCCTTTCATATACATGCTAAAGATGCCATCCAAACGAAATAGAAACAAAACTGAGGAAGAAAGATTGGCAAGGTTAGAAGCTGACTGAATTGATGTAACCTGCTCCAATGAAAACACTTTACATAAAGAAAGACATCTGGAACTCAACAGAATACAGCAAAGAGAAAGGGATGGTGTGCACCATCCCTAGGTGGAGGAGTTTATGAAGAACCGCACCAAATATGACCTTAACTTTTGACATCATGTCAGGTTTGGTCATGATCGGTCCAGTGTTAAGGGCTGTAGGAGTGCATATATACATAGTCTATGATCTTGACCATAATCTTGAAAAATGGTGCGCTCCATCCCTAGGTGGGGACGATCATGATGCCAGGTTTGGTCATGATTGGGTCAGTGGTGTGGGCTGTAGGAGAGTTATACACACACACACACGCTACTATTTTATATATATATATATATATATATATATATATATATATTAGCAGGCTGCCCGGCATTGCTTGGCTGCAAAATACGCTTAAATGCAGACTTCGTCTTTATTATTATATTGGACCCAATATATAGTAATTATTTAAAGTTAAAAAAAAATGACTCTTGTGCCACAATCGAGAATTGAAACCAAAATGTTTAGCTTACGATTTACTTTTTCCTTTGACATTAATGCCTGAGCTATGAAGACATGTTTGCAAGGCTAAAAATTAAAACATGAACCAGTAGTTATTATGTTACACATGCATATTCATAATGCTGTCGTTTGAGTGTCACATGGCAAATTCCATTTCTTTAATTTTCACATTTTTGCACCGATTATTTCCGGCTAAAATTCAAATATAAAGTTTCGCATGGGTTCGAATACCCTATATATTAAGTTTCATGTCTGTAGACCAAAAACTATCAGGAGTTTGGTAGGTAAAATTTTTTAAACAAATATATATGCAAACATAAATATCTATAGAAAGAGGTTTGTGGCCATATTGATTTAAATTTGTATACGCATACATAAATATGTATAGCAAGCAGTTTGTGGCCATGTTGATTTAAATTTGTATACGCATGCATAAATATGTATAGAAAGCAGTTTGTGGCCATGTTGATTTAAATTTTGCCAAAATCCAACGACAACAACTTAATTTGACTTCAGAGATTTTATTTGTATTCAAAATCATTAAAAAAATTTTCAATCGCTAACAATTGTAAAATTTGATTTTCTTAATTAAAAAGAAACTACTTAATCAATTTATGTGCTTTTTGGAATATGATATCTTCATTCCGTGACGAGTATGTACATCGTAACGATATATTTTTTAATTGTATTTTCACCTCGAACTAAGCACAGTGCTACTTTGATGTAGGAGGCTACTATCTAGGGTATAATTTGCAGGCGTACTATGTAGGGAGTTGAGCATTAAATTACATTACACTTGAACTTCTGCATGTCGGTACAGTCAGGGAAGCAGGAACCTGGAAGGGAATTCCAAAATCTAGCAGTCCTAAGGAAGAAACAAATAGAGTAGGTTTTCTTACATCTAGGAATTTCTACTGCATAGGGGTGGGATTTAGCTGCTTGTCAGGTTTGTCGGGGTATTTACGTCCGGGGGGAGAGTACAAGAGCCTGTAGTTCGTCAGAACACCTACGATTAAAATACATGTAAAGCAGGCAGATATATATATATATATATATATATATATATATATACATGTATATGTAATTTTAAATAAGAACCAAAATTATATACACATATCTGTGCCTAAACTTAAACGTAGATTCCATGAACAAAGTTTCTTTCTTAGAACTGCATGCCTGTGGAACTTTGTTCCGTTTTCCTGCTTTCCAACCGACTACAATATGGTCGTCCAAAAGAAACTTCTTGATGACCCATCCCCCTTAAGTAATCCAATTTACTAAATTTTCACTACTAACGATTACCAGGATATTTCTCCATTGACTACGATACATTTAACTCTTATCCTCGAATGCTCTCCAGGCCTTGATAAGTGATGAATCCTTTGTAAAAACAAGTGAAGCATGCATGGTCCCCCGTGCGTGCACAGTGAACAAGGCATAAAAATATGACTAAGTTCGACATTTGCCCACTGCCCCGATTTAGCCTCAAAAGACCCCAGGGGGACGTCAAATCTTGGTGAAAAGAATAAACGGTGTAGTTTTAGGCCTTAACATATGTAAATTTGAGTTCTGCACCATGGAAAAAAAGAAATGACTAAATCCATCATTTACCCTCCCCCCTCAGTTAGCCCCAAAAGTCCCCAAGGCTTTAATATATTTAAATTTGAGTTCAGCATCATGCAAAACTGCTAAATAGACATACACAAAAAGTTTTGGACAAATATGGTAAAATAGTCCCAAAAATGGAGTGTTTTTATTAGCCCTTAAAGAACCCCGGGGACACACCCAAAAGCTATCGCGAAGTATAGACAAACAAAATTATATAGAAATCAGTTAGTTACAACTTTTCAGAAAGTTTTATAAAAATCCAAGATATCAATTTTTTTAATAAGCACAAAAGTGTCAATTTTAGCCATTTTAACCCGAAGGGACGCCTGGGAGTGGGGCAACCGGAGTTTTCCCGTTCTGTTACTTTTTTACTCATATTATATTTCATGTTTGTGCAAAATTTCAAAAAATCCCAAGGCGTAGTTATTGAGAGAAGTGCGGACAGACGCACGGACAAGGGTGAATTTATTTGTCCCCCCCCCCCCCCAAAAAAAAGGGTTCGTCTTGACTTGGCAATTTCGTTAAAAGTAGAACTAAAAACATGAACGATAAAGCGATTGGCAATATGATAAAAGCACGTGCGTTTTTAAGACCCCCCCCCCTCCCAAGCTCCGGGCGAAACCACTTTCAAATGATAAAGGGAAGTGAAGAGGCAAAAAGCAAGTGGGACAAAACTCCACCCAGACCTAATAAATTCGGAAAAAATTAAGAGAACGAATAGTTTTGCATTTTATTAAAAATGTAGTACCTGTTCTGAGACTATACTAATTCTGACGTTAGTCAGATTAAGGCAATTTTTAATTTTTGACTCCTAATTCAAAGTGCCTATTTCTGGAGAGCTGGATAGTCCCTCATATTAAAAGCGACCTTATGTCAAATTTTGTTCTCGTGGGGAAAGTTTGCATTTTATTTTATTAGCCGTATTACTTTTATTTGTAGTAGTAGCTGTATTACTCTTATTTGTAGTAGGAGTAGTTGTATTTAATAGTATTTTAGTAGTGTTAGCATTTATTTGCTTACCCACGAAAGCAAAATGTGAAACAAGGTCGTTTTTAATGTGAGGGGAAACCAGCGCCCCAAAAGAAGGGCAAAAGGGGACACTCTGGAAGTAGGCAAAAATGATAATTGTCTCAGTATAGAAGGTTTCCCCTCCATTGACCAAAAACAAATTAACTTAGGTGTAGCATAACAACAGTTGGGTTTGTATTACTGTACACATAGATTCGAAAAAGTTGTCAAAAAACAAATATATAACAAATAAATATTATCAAAGGCAAGATAAGTTACTTTTCTACCAAACTGGATACATTTTTGTTTTTTGTTTTTATTCAATGTAACATGTTTATTCAGCTCGAAAAACATGCAATGTTTACCGATGTATGTATTGGAAAATTCAAAATGGCGCCCGACACTCTCTTTAACATGGTAATTTTGGGAAAAGGTGTTATAAATAATAAACTAGACAAAATACTATTAAAAAAACACCGAATATATGTCAACTAATGTCACGGTAACATATATTGAGCGAATTTCTAACAGTATTTTGTCTAGTTTATTATTTATAACATCTTTTCCTGAACTTACCGTGTTAAAGAGAGCGTCGGGCGCCATCTTGAATTTTGCAATACATCGGTAAACACTGTATGCTTTTCGAGCTGAATAAGCATGTTACATTGAATAAAAACACGAAAAATATATCCAGTTAGGTAGAAAAGTAACTTATCTTGCCTTTGATAACATTTATTTGTTATATATTTGTTTTTTGACAACTTTTTCGAATCTATGTGTACAGTAATACAAACCCGTGGTAGGATAAGAAAGAACATTTTTTTTTTTTTTTACTTTGAAGTTAAATTCAAATTTTCTTGTTCAACTTGATTTCAAAATCTACAAAGCATAATGCCCTTCCTTACTAATACTTTTTAAAAATTTGGCACTGCCTATCAGCCTTACGTTTGTTTGTTTTTTTGGGGGGTACTCATGCAGGCATGCATTGCGGCATGCACTTACTGATCCGTGCTGAAATAATAACATTATTATTTAAAAAGCCATTCTTAACATGGGGAAGGGAAGGTGTTTTGTGCCTATTCTGTACTTTAACCTTATTGAATAAAAGAAAAACAAAACTTTAATTAAACTTGGAAATACGATTTAAAAATATCGCGGATCAGCATTAGCACCGTTTTTTGTTCGGCCACTTTGTTCGAGATAATTACCCCCCCCCTTTTTTTTCTTTGTTTTAATTCAATTTTCAAACGAAATAATATTAGAATTTGTTTTTATAATAGAACAATTATGAACTTATGTGCCCTTTAGACTTCGTGCTCGATTTGTTTAAAGATGACGATCGGTCACGTTTCTGTTGGCGGGTGGGGTTGGAAGTTAATCTTTAGTTAGTTATGGTAGTCCATCCATGTGGATGATAACGTCATTTTTTTTTTTTTTTTTAATTGACTCTGACTCCGTTGATGGCTGTGAAGCCCAATGCGTGCTGCTACACCGCTTTGCACAGAGAGCACTGTATTAAATAATCTATAATTTAAGAACATTCGTAAAACAAAAATGGCCGCCATCGATAAACGCTTCGAATAAAACTTTATCAGCTTCAAAAAGCAAAGTGGGATTTTATTTAAGGACAAAATATACAATTTATAGCTAATTAATTTCAATAAATAAAAATAAAATAAATCACGAAACTTTTGTTCGGCACCTTCCCGCGCTTTACGTACACTACACTGATCGAAAAATTGTAGCACGGTCTTTATTTGTGTAAATGCCACATTTTATTTATTTGTTTAAAAAAATTAGTATTACTTTTCTCTTTATTTTATTTTTTTATTTCCATAAATATTTGGTCTGTAGTAAAAGATAAAATAGATAATTTAATAAAATAAATGATCCAATGTTTATTTATTAAAATTCAGTGCAGGAGGAAACACACGCACACGGACATAAAGATAGTTTAAAGAGAAATATTTTTTTTTTTCGAAATTTGTATATCATGATTTAAAAAATACGGTTAAATATTTTCAACCTTGCTGTAAGTTTTTGAATGATTAAATAGTTGTATTGTAAATTAAAGGGGGGGGGGCTTGTGGGCCAACTAAAATACAGATGACTATTTGTTGTAAAACTATCATACGTATTTTTCTTCCGTTGTAAATAATTCCGGTTTTTCGTAAACAGTTCATAGAAAGTCGCATGTGGCAGAGGGCGTGGCTTAAATTTTAACAATCACGTGCTTTCCATGCGGTGATTCCGCGCGCTCTGACGTCACAACGTGTTGTCATGGAAATCGTCCATTAAGCTGCAGCCATTGGCCAATAAGACTACGTTTCACGTGGCTGCGTCTTATGTTTATTGCAATGTTGATATTGTAGTCAAAACAGCATGGCCGAAATCTTCCAAGACGGGGAAATCTTTACTACCCATTTTGTGGAAGGCGAAGGTATTTTCCTAGTGTATAGTCGCCCACGAACAACTTATCTCTATATCAATAAAATTATCACTTTTTTAAATGTATGCGTTTCTTGCCTCTACGTGACTTTCACGGTGCAAGTTCAGAGTTCAACCTAAAAAAGAAAAATACAGAAAAATCTTTATGATCTACGTACCTGGCAGGAAACGAAAATGTCATATTCTAAAAATTAGTAAACTGATCAGGCAATTGTATTTTTATAAAGAAAATATTTTTTAACGATTTTTAGCGATATTATAATGTTGATATTGCTCGCCGTAGTTCGAATTGAGTTGTTTTCCTTTATTAAACACGTTGGATCAAAACACAATCTGTTGCTTCCTCATAAATTTAATTTTCTCAGTTAAAAAACCTACTTGATCAATTTATGTGATTTTTGGAATATGACATTTTTCCCCCTTACTGGTACGTACATCTTAAAGATTTTTCTGTATTTTTTCTTAATTAAGTCGAACTCTTTCCTTGTAATGATTTCACATTATTTTATTTAAATAGAAAATCAATGGTGTAAATTAAAAAAAAAAAAATTCAATTACGAAATTAAATCCTTCATAATGCATTTAGGTTTCTTCATAAAAGTAAGACATTTTATTAATAGGCAGTGGGAAGAACTACTGGGCAACTCTTAAAAAAAAAAAAGGTGACAGGTCATGGGTAAAGAAAATACATATCAAAATAGCATTCTGGAAGGACAACAATAAAAATTACCCAGTTGAAAAGTATCTCCCTTCCTTCTGATTAAGGTTAGAACAGATACTATACTTTAAATTATTTATATAAAACGAGCGCAGTTTAACACAATAAGCACAAGGTCTTCAAAATGTGGAGAGCTTGTATATGAGAGGGTGGATCGGTAGTCTTTTTTTTTTTTTTTTACAAAGGCATCACCACATTATCAAGGCCCAGAGGCCACTCAAGGATAAGGGTTAAAGAGTGTACAGTAGAAATTGGTCAATATAGTAATCATTAGTAATGAAAATTTGGTAAATTTGATAACTTATATGGAACGGCTCATCAAGAACTTATTTACTTTAGACTTGAACACAACCATATTGTAGTCAGCCGGAAAGCAGGAAAACGGAAGACAATTCCACAGGCGTGCAGTTCTAAGAAAGAAGCTTTGTTCATGGAATCTACGTTTAGGTTTAGGCACAGATAAAGAGTGGGGGAAATTATTGATAGTGTTTACAGCTAGACGAGTGTTTCTTGTGAAAGTTTGGCGAGGGGGGACCATAGATTGAAGCTCAGTTGAACACTTTCCATGAAAATAACGATGCATCAGAGACAAACTCGCAACATCTCTTCTGTGAGATAGAGGTTGCAAGGAGGAGAAAAGGACATCTCCTACGAGGCTACGAAGTCTATTTTGAACTCTATCAAGGCAGGACAAGTCCTTTCTAGCAGCTCCTGCCCAGATGTGGCAACAGTATTCCATCCTTGGACGTACCTGGCTCTTATATAGATAGAGAATAGCATCAGCAGTGAGATATCTACCGGATCGATAGAAAGATCCCACCATTTTTCCAGTGGCCTTGGCAACAGATTTGATATACGTGTTCCATTTAAGATCAGGAGTAATGGTCAAGCCCAGAAGCTTGTCAAAACTTGAGGCCTCTTGAAGACGAGAGCCATTCATTTCAATTGATGACAAATGTGGATTAGAATGTTGATGATGTAAAGAGAGAAGCTTGGTTTTAGATGCATTAAAAGTAACCAGCCATTCTTTCCCCATTGTACTACGTGCTCAAGATCAGAGGAGAGAGAATTAGAGAGAACTTGGTCGTTTACTGTCTTAGATGTAGTACCATAAATGGTAGTGTCGTCAGCATAAATGTCTACAAATGATGTAAGGATATGATTTGGAAGATCATTAATGTAGATCAGGAAAAGAGTTGGGCCCAGGATGGATCCCTGAGGGACACCGGCATTAATACTGTGAGCTTCTGATTTTTGCCCCTCAACTACTACTCTTATGAACCTATCAGAAAGAAATGATTTAATAATTGAGAAGACTTTTCCAGCTGTACCATAGCTAGCGATCTTATGAAGTAAACCTTTATGCCATACCCTATCAAAGGCTTTAGATATGTCAAGAGCAATTGCCCTAGAAAGATTGCCACCGTCGAGAGATTTGCTAATCCTATGTGATATAACTGTAAGGACATCTGCTGTAGATCTAGCAGAACGGAAACCATATTGAGTGTCACTAAGAAGGTTATTTTTGTTGAGATGGTTGATTACTTCTGTATTTAACACAGATTCTAGCAACTTACTCATGACGCACAGGAGACTTATTGGCCTGTACTGAGAGGGGGATGAGCGATCACCTGAATTCTTAAATACAGGGCATACTGATGAGATTTTCCAGGGAGATGGGAAACTATTCTCCTTAAGACAACGTTTAAACAGTTTTGTAAGTATGGGTGCTAGTTCAGGTTGAAGTTTTTTGAGTACTATAATTGGAATACCATCAGGGCCAGTTGCTTTACTGGAATCAAGGTTTTTGATTAGCTTCGCAACATCACGTACAGATATACGTATATCACATAGCGTGTTTTCTGATACAGGAGGAAATATTGGGGGTTGGCGGTCTTGGTCGCAAAGGGTAGAATTAGCTGCAAAGTTCTTGACAAAGAATTTGGCTTTGTCTGATGCTGACGAGATTACCTCAGGTCCATTGATAATAGTTGGGATGGAGCACACGCTTCTGTTCAGGATTCTGTTTGCTATTTGCCAAAACTGGTGGGAACCAAGCCGCTGCTCAGCTACTTTGGACTTAACAGATTGAGCATACAACTCTCTTGCGTTCCTTATTACTTTCTTACAATGGTTGCTGGCAGTCCTGAAAACGGCTTTAGTTTCCATACATCTATTACGTTTGAAGCAGTGGAAAAAGTGATTTCTGTGCGCAATGGCAGCAGCACATTCTGGAGAGAACCATGGCTGGCTGTTAGGTTTTTGCTGAAACTTTTTAGAGGGTATGAAATGGTCAATACCTACATTTAACCATTCAGTCAGGTCTAATACTATAGAGGATACATCCTTTTTAAACATGGAATGCAGAGGTAGATCAGATATAAATGTACGGAAGCTATCCCAGTCAGCCTTAGTGTATCGATATACTGTACGATGAAGAGGTACGTCTGGGGACTTATTACATTTCATTTTTATCTTAATTGATACAACAGAGTGGTCGGAAGATCCAAGAGGCGACAGAACAGAAACTGAACATAGTTCTGGGCAAGTTGTGAGAAAAAGGTCTAGTAGGCTCGCATACTGGCCGTCATTATTGGCCACACGGGTAGGTTCCTGAACAATCTGAGTGAGGTCATAGGCAATGGAGAAATCATGACAGAACCTCCCCTCATCATCGGTCTTGTTTGAGTGGGTCAACCATTCGACGTTGTGAACATTGAAGTCTCCACATACGTGAATGTTAGCTGAAGGATAAGTAGAAAGGACTTGGTCAATTTTCTCAGATATGCTTTGAAAGATAGTAACTCTGCTGTTGTGGGGGCGATAGAGAGTAAATATAAATGCAGTAGTGTGAGCTAAAGCAACCCGGAAGCACATATAGGGTAAGTTAGGATCTTCCCTGGAGATGTCCCTCCCACATGGAAAGCTATCTTTAATATAGGCACATATTCCATGCCCATGGCGATCTTGGGGGTCAGATTTAGAAGTTAAGTTAGAGTATCCTGTAATTGCAAACTCATCTAGGGAAATAGCCTGTCCAATGCCAGTTTCACTTAAAAATAAAAGCTCTGGTTTAGTCTCCTGTAATTGGGTTTCAACCTCTGGAAGGTTAGAACGAAGACCCCTGATGTTGGAGAAGGAGACATGGTAGTAGGGGTCTACGTTGGAAGTTGGAGAACCGGGTTTAATCGTGTATTTTTTCTTGAAACTTGTCATGATGAAATTTTGGAATTTGTGGACTAGGTCGTCAGATTTACTTAGAGCAGGACAGAGAGGGGAAACTAAGAGAGAAAAAGAAACAAAGAATTTTTTTTTTTTTTTTGTAGCATATGATAAGGTAAAGCTGTAACAATTACCCACTAGTATGGCATCGAGAGGCCCCACCAGAAGCTACTGCATGGTCCAGATTCCATTCACCAAATGGCAATACAGCAGCCCCAGTACTTTGCACCTGCTGATAGGACAGCCTCCTTAGTGGTTAATCCAAGGTTTGGGTCCCTGACTATCAGGCGGATAACGTCAGCCCAGACAAAACGTTTACCTCCAGCACCCTTACTAGTGACATGGCTACAAGGATAGACATAGAAACAGAAAATTTCGACCAACTCTGCCAACTGTTCGCGCAAAATACTGCCAACCTAGAAAACAGCTTTTTCTTCTCCCTTTGTCAGAAAAATCACTCATTAAAAAATGAGGACTGAGGGACAAATAAGAAGAAGTGAGAGTAACAGGAGCTGCCGATAACGCATCCACAATGCGTTTTCTACTCTCCATTTAAAAAAAAAAAAAAGAAAAAAAAAAAAAAAAAAAAAAACTATTAAGTATTGTACTTAATAAAAGTCCAACGGACGTGTTTAAGGGAAAGTATGGTGATAGATTCCCCTCTCACGAACTAAAAATGAGTACAATTAGGTAATCTATTTTTTGCAATCAACTCGGTAGATAAATAAACATTTATGGACGAGAAAAAAAAAGCTAGCATTTAATACAACAGAAATACATAAATTAAATACTGAAATAAAATGTAGTTATTAATATTTGAATCTAAAAATAAAAAGTGCGAATTAGTAGAGAAAATCACTTATCACAACAACGCTTCCGTCTCCAAACTGCAAACTAGTGAAGAATTTAACTTTTAATAGCGTTCAGAAGATTTTTTTTTTTTTTTTTTTTAAATTAACCGTTAAGAGAAAGCGTGATTTTATTCTGAACTTTAACTAGTCACGTTTTAAGAAACTTATGATATAAAAGAAAAGCAGATGGGGGGGGGTTCTTCCGAAGTTAGTTGGTGACGTTATAAGTAATTGCGAGATAAGATGGGAGCCAGAAATTAGGGGTGGGGGACTGAAAATGATAATATAATATAATTTCAGTACATCATACATCGGTACGGACAAAAAAATGTCAAAAAAAAAAAAAATAATACAGGAGGATATAGTTTTGATAGCCAGTATATCATAATTTTTTGTAAGTTTCCAACTATTTTTTTTATTGTATTTGAAAGCTTAAGCCTAAAGTTAATTTCCAAAAGGAAAAAAAATATTTGTATACGTGAAAAAATAAGTGATAATGAACAATGTTTTCCTGGTGACATTCGGAAACTGACAAATTCAGCTTAATTTTGAAGTTAAAAAAAAATTAGATTGTAAAAATCCTTTGAAAGATAAATATTAATTTTCTGGGTTTATTTCAAAGATAATTGGAAAAGTTCTAAGATATTGAATTAAATAAAAAAAAAACAAAAAAACTACCTTATTTGTACAAAAAAATGATTTGATTAGTCCCCAAAAGCAAGAAATTCTAGCTTCGTTTAAGCACAAATGAACAAAGTTGTGTTATGTGGATTCTGTGGAAGCCCAAAATATCAGAAAGTCAAAAGGCTGCCTGAAAATGTAGTAGTTGGAGCGAGGAAGGGAGTGCTGTTTTCTTTTTGTTTTTTGTTTTTTTTTTCACCCACCCCCCCAGCCGTGCATCCGTACATTCATATAGTGAACGGTTGTATAATTTTTACCGTTTTTTTAATTAAATTATTTTTGTGTTTCTGCTTTCAAATAAAATTTTTTTTCAAGATTTAAAAAATTTTCAAGATTATTTAAAAATTGTTATGCAAAAAGTTTCACTTCATTCAAACAAGGAAAATATTAGATTCTTACATATAAAAATTACATGAAAAATTTAATCTAAAAAAAAAAAAAGTAGAAATAGATTTTTGTAATTATAATTTTTTTGTGTGAAAATATCAAATAAACAATGCTTAATTCAATGATAATATCGGTAGTTCAAGAAATTAATTTTCCTTAGAGTTATATAGAAGTCATTAATATGGACTTTAGTGGCTTTTTTTCGTAATGTTCCTGAAAAAATTAATTTTTCTTTTTTATTGTTACAATTTACAATGCTTTATTTTAATAAAAAATCAAAAATATATTCTTTCCTTTTTTTTTTCCTTTTTTTTTTTTAAACTACTGAAAACCCATAACGTAAAGGTGATATTTTTTTTTTTTTTTTTTTTTTTAAAACAAAATAGTACATTTCCACTAAAATTCAAATAAAAATAATTGGTTCATTATATTTTGTAATCGTTATTTGATAAATACTGAAAATTTCATTAAAATTGGTTAGTTTCCTGATTTTTGGTGAATTTTTAAGTAAAGGGAGGTGGGAGTCAAAGTATTTATACATTTTCAGCATAGGCTATTCATTTTGTACGTACCTATACGTACCATTTTGTACGTACCTATAACTAGTTGCATTCTGACCCATTTTTTCAAGCATTGTTCTTTTCAATCTTTCACCATTTATTTATTACTTTTACTTTGGCTGTCACCACAATACCACATTTACTTGCTTAATTACCCTACTTAGAATGTTCACAATGGTTTCAAATGAATTATAAAAAAAGAAAAAATAAGATAAAAGCAAAACAAAATTGACAAAAAAAGAAAATACTTTTGAATTCCCTGGAAACACCTGGTGAGTTAAGCTAGTATATAGTCTGTTAATTTTAATCATTGTCCTACAAAATTGATTTTTGATTCTAGTTTGTCAGTTTTTTCTTTTTTTTTTCTTTTATTTTCCTGGCAAAGAAAAAAATTTTTATGAATAAAATAAATGAATAAAGACTAACTAATAATACAAAGAAGTTAGGGTTATTTCCATGGCAAGTGCTTTTCTGAGCTCCAATCTCTGGTCCCCACTCACCAATTTTTCACGAAAAACACCCATCTATCTGAAACCACTGTCAATAATTTTCCCCACTCTTTATCCATGCCTAAATCATAACGAAGATTCTATGAACAAAGCTTCTTTCTTAGAACTGCATGCCTGTGGAACTCTCTTCCATTTGCCTGCTACCCAGTTGACTACAATGTGGTTGTCATCAAGTACAACATAAACAAATTCTTGATGAATTGCTCCCTAAAGTAATCCAATTTACCAAATTTCCACTACTAACGATTACTACAATATTATCCCATTGACTACTGTACACTCTATAACCCTTATCCTCGAGTGGCCTCCGGGCCTTGATAAGTGGTGACTCCTATGTAAAAAAAAAAAAAAAAAAAAAATACCAAAACACACCCGATATTTATTAAAATTATAAGAGAAATAAAATAAAAGAACTGCAGAAAAAAAATGAATAAAGACTCGTTAATTATACAAAGATAAGTAATTAAGGCTGAATATCTTCTCTATATATAAAAGCGAAAATGTGTGTTAGTGTGTGCACTTTTTTTGTCTGTCCGACAAAGGCTTTTTTCACCAGGGTTCTCTGCGGGTGAGGGGTTACTATGTCTTAGAATTGATTATATACTCTCTAGATACGATTTGCGAACGCACATTGTGTCTAGATTTATTTTGATTGACTTTTATAAAATTTGTGCTATTTAGTTGTGTCGCGTGTCTGTTCGGCTTTTTAGTATAAAAAAAGTGAAACTAAATTGAAACAATGTTTCTTCCTTGGTTTTCGGACGTCCAAAAAGCAAATCGGCTTTGATCAATGCGGTGAAAGCCGTCATATCAGACAATTGCTTTTCATTTTTTATGGGGAGCTGGTTTTCCCTCCAAACCAACATCTTGGGGAAACAAAACCCAAAAAACTGCTTCGCAGCCAAACTTAACTGCGGGATTGATGTTTGACCTCATTAAATTTACGCACCTGTCAATTCACTTTTTAATCATTAAATTTTATCAATTCTTATTCCCCTACCTTCGTAGTGTCGAGGTAAGTCATCACGCTTTTTTTTTTCTTTTTTTTTTTTGCTTTCACCACACGGATTCGGGTTCGAGCCTACCTCCCTAAAACTTTCTTTTTTTTTTTTTTTTTTTTTTTTTAATATTTAAAGAGGGTTATTACTTCGCTTTGTTTTGATCCCCCCCCCCCCACAACTTTAAACACCCAGGCAACGCCGGGCACCTCCGCTAGTTAATCTATATATATATAAAAGCGAAAATATGTGTGTATGTTTGTATGTGTGTTTGTGTGTCTGCTAAAAACTTTCGACAGACACGACGAAAATTCATAAACTCTGTATCATATTGAAGCCCCGTCCTTCGCCCGAAAAATATTGAAAAATTGGCCAAAAACGTTGATTTCTTTTCACCCCGAAATCCACAATTTTCGACAGGAGGGGGAGGGGGCAACAAAAACCGTCCCCTCGTGATGATGACCGGTTCTACGCATGCGTCAGATGACATCATGACCTGATTTACTTTAAATAGTTGAAGAACTGACTAAATTTCATGTACGTCGCATTAGCTCAGTTGGTTAGCACGTTGGTTCATTATCTAAATGTTTTGGGTTTGAATAGTGGTGTGAGATGTCTTTCTTTTTTTTTTTTTCTTTTTTTTTCGATTTTTTAAATTTAAATATTGAACCAGTGTTATTTAAGCCATTTCTCATGTAACATTTGTTTTTTCTGGGTTTTTTTTTTTACTTTGCTTATTCTTAGCGACACCCAAAAACACTCGGGTACCCACTGATTTTTTAAATTTTAGTATCGAAACAGGCTTATTTAAGCCATTTTTTCATGTGTTTTTTTTTTTTTTTTTTGGGTTTTAACGTTCGTTTTTCTGTTTTCTTTTTTGTTTTTTCGATTTTTACATTTAACATCGTTCGTTTGCCTTACGTTAGTTTTTTTTTTTCGATATTTTGATTACCCCCCCCCCTGCTTAAGTTTTAACGTTCGTTTTTATGTTTTCTTTTTTTACTTCGCTTATAACAAACAAACCTGGTCATTGACCTCATTTGCTGAATAGCTATTGCTTACGTCGTCGTAACGCTCTACGACTTCCGTGCGGGCACCTGTCAATTTGGTTCTTAAATAAATTCAAACATCTTTCAGTAACTCATTCTGGCTGGCCGAACGGTTCATGTTTTTTCCACATTTTATTTTCAAACTTCGCCTCAGGGCTTCGGGTTCGATCCTAAAACCCCCTGGGTTCTTTTTTATTTAAGAGTACACACACCTCGAAACACCCGGGCAATGCCGGGTATCCCCGCTAGTCTATAATATAAATCTCACCTGTCTGTTTAAATATATGTATGTATGTCAGCCTAAAACTTTTGACAGAGGCGATGGATTTTCACGAGATCGGTATCATTTTGAAGCTCAACCCTTCGGATGACAAATATCGAAAAATTGGCTAAAAACATTAATTCCTCCACCCTCAACTGAGCGCTTTTCTACAGGAAGAGGTTGCTTTTTTTTTTTTTTCATTGATATTTTTGAAAGTCATCCCCTCTTTTCAATTGACTAGCCTTAATTTAAACCTTTGCCACTTCCGGTTTGGCGATGGATGCAACGGCAAAAACATCACTTTTGTTTCACGTTCTTTTCCTTCTTTGCTGTATGGGTTCCAGCCTTCCTGCCTACTACCATTTTTTTTTTTTTTTTTTTTTTTTTTGTCAATATATAGAGAGGGGGGAGGCATATGTCATAAGTCAAATGCAACTAGACAAAAATTTATAGATGCTAAAAATCATTGTAAGAGAGTAATAACCACAGCCAAAAGAAGACATGCTGAAATAACCAGGAAACGCACAGAAACACAGAAGATAGGAACTCATAATTTCTGGAAATAATAGTGTAACAAATAAAGGGCAATCACTATCCAACAATCAGAAGATTGCATGCATGGTAACCGAAAAGGCGGAACTGTTTGCTCAGCGATTCACCTTCAACTCCACCCTAAAGCCAACAAACAACTTCTTCCCAAATTTCCCTATGCGGACGGAAGTCACAATTGACGATCTGAAAATCACTCCTTCTCATATCCATGATATCATAAAATCTTAGACACCTCCAAGACATGTGAGACTGATCTCACCCCTGCTACACTAATTAAGAAATACTCAGCTGAGCTTCCAAACTCTACAATGAATGCCTTGCTGAATCCTGCTTCCCTAATAGCTGTAAGATGGTCTCTGTGGTACCAGTGTACAAGAATTCTGGCGAAAAGACCGACCCTCTCAATTATCGTCCTATCAGTCCTCCTCCTCCTCCTCTTCACTAAAATCTTTGCGATCCTAGTTAATCAAGCACTAGTCCACCACCTTGCAAAAGCTGATCATCTTTCTGACAAACAGTATGGTAATGTCATTCTACTGCAGATATTTTAACAGTCATTTCTGAACGGATATATACCATGCACTAGATAAGGCGGATGAAGCCAAAGTTGTAGCCCTCTATATATCCAAGGCCTTTGACAAAGTCTGGCATGAAGGGCTGCTAATGAAAATTAAATAATACAGTACAACTGGACGAATACTAAATATAATTAGATCCTTCTTAGACATTAGATCATCCATGATGGACTACATTCAAACAGCACAACATGAATGCGAGAGTGCCTCAGGGGTCCATTATTATGTGATATTTATCAATGACCTCCCCGATAATGTGTCAGAGATGGGTATATTTGCTGATGATACAACACTCTGTAACATGCATAAGGGAAGAACGGGTCACACAAATTCAAGACAATGGCTGAATCCTTAGAAAATGACTTCCAGACTATAGTGGAATGGGGTCGTAAATGGAAGCTAACATTAAATGTTAGTAAAACTAAACTGCTCTCCTTTAACAATTACCTCCAACTCTCCAACTACCGATATCCATGACTCATAATACCCTACCGAAGAATTCTTCCATCAAACTCTTCAGCTTAACATTCACAGGAAATATGAACTGGAGTAAATACATTGAGGACATTGTGAAGGCTGCTGCAAGAAAAGTGGGCTCCCTCTATTGTTCTAGAAAACTACTCACACCTGAGAGTATCCTGTATCTTTACAAGGTCACCATTCGCCTATGCAAGGAGTATTGCTGGTACATCTACCATTAGTCTCTCCATCTTGGATAGGGTCTAAAAAAGGGTCTCCAATCTAATAGGCCCCACTTTGTCAACTAGGCTCCAACCCCTGTCGCATCACCACAATGTTGCATCCCTGTCTGTTTTATAAATATTTTAATGGAATGTGCTCTGATGAACTCGTTGCACTTTGACGTACATATCCCTGACAAACCCGCTTAGCAACAAAATCACACCTCTTCACTCTTGAGGTCCTTAAATGTCAGAAAGTTTTCTACTGTAGTAGCTTCTTTCCTAGAATGGCTAGGTTTTGGAATTCACTTCCTGCTACCTGCTTCTCAAACTCTACTGGTATGCAGAAGTCCAAATGCAACGTAAACCAACATCTTAATCTTTCTTAGGCATGAACCCAATTAGTAGCCCCTTTCGTCCAAGTGGCGATATTGTTTGGGGTGAAGGTGAGTAAAAAAAAAAAAAAAAAATTGTTGACAGTTGTTGTAGCTAGACGAATGTTTGTTAATGTTTTGTAGGGGGGGGTGCATAAATTGAAGCTCAGCTGACCAATTGCAATGAAAATAATGATAGTATAGACTCACAATATCACTTATCTATCAATTCCAGACAGGATGCAGTCAAGAAAAACGATTATTGGCCTCCTCTAATGCAACAGTGCAGATCACTCGACCACATATGCAGCATGACATGCAGCCAAGTTGCTACAGCTTAAATAGAAAACAATGATAGCAAAACAGGAAACGATTGCCGATTGGGCCTACCATACTTCTCCATAAGTTCATTCCTGCAAGATTTTTTAAAGATAGTGTTAATATTCTAATGAAGCGTTGCAATGTTTTTGGCATACTATAGTATGATCACAAAGATTTGAACGATTATATTTATAACCAGGTAAACTTCCACCTTTGGAGGAAGCTGGTTCAGCCCGTCTAGGGTTAGTGTCACTTTGTTCTGTTCAGTAACCAAGGGATGAACAAATAAGATACTAGAATCGCTTAATAAAATATACTAAATCTCTTTAAATTCTTCAGTCATAGCCTTTTTGAGTAATTACCGAAGATATGTTACAAGACTTCCTATCACGCCACTGTGAAGAAGACCAGAGGATGAGTTAATAATCCACTAAATGAATGAATGCACAAATTATGGAGTCTAATTTCAAAAAGGGATTCCAAAGAATAGCATTCGGTACGGATCCGACAATGGAAGACCAGATAAGAACACAAAATTGGATTTATAAGACCATAAAATCCAAACTTGATCATTTTGATAGAGGCGTTTAGTCTCGACAGTTTCAGATGAGCATCATTTGAAAGTAGAGGTTTTAATCCTATGCAAGCAGGCCAGAGGATTAATTGGCTAAAACATGTTGAGACAACAATGATGGAAAGCAGTAATTACTGGTGTGATACTATAAAGTGGACCTGAATCACTAAGTGCTGAGGGGGGGGGGGCAATAGACATGAGAATAGAAAGTGTCTTACAATAAACAAGGAGATGGAAAGTAGCAAACAATGAATCTGTAGGTATTTTTAGATCGAGCCATGGTGGGGGGGGGGGACTTCAGATACCGATGCAGAGAAGAGGGTTGACATTGAGCTGCTGTTTGTGGTGGATGGGAGTTTGAATGCAACTGAAGATGGATCATGGTTTGGAGCAGATCGAGAGCAACAACCAGAGATGAGTTAATCAAATAACTGACGAGGACGGCCTCGACAGTAGAGATAACTATGAACCTCAGTATGTAGCGGATAGTTTCACACACACCCAGACTTCAACCGATATGTATGTTAAGAATTGGTGTCTATGTTTTTCCTGTGTTTGTTTTATTTTTTATACTTGTACATGTAATATGTATACTATATTTTTATACTTGTACATGTAATATGTATACTATATTTTTATACTTGTGAACCTGCGTGTTCCCATCGACAGTTGCCAGTGAGAAAGATGACGATCCGGCAATTAGAAGAATAGTTGACGAAAAATCCATGGCACACAACGTTGGAGGTTGGCGGTCTGTCAGTCGGGTTACACATATGGGCACACCGGGGATAAGTTACAAGACTCAGTATTCATATCCATTTGTGGTTAATCACCCGAAGAAGGCCAAAGGATGAGTTGACCAAAACATGGTGAAACAGCAACAACAACAATTATGAAGATGAGGATAACAATCAGCAAAAAGAATGGAGAATGTACAACTCTGTGAATGGTTATTAACATATCTTTTTAGTTATGGTTATATTATATATTATATGGTTATATAGATAATCAAGTAGGTTTAAAGAATATGGATGAACAAATACAATAAAACATTATTCCAGAAGAAGCCAATGACCAAACAACAACGATGTCAAGCCTGTCCTAGTAAAATTCAAAAAGCTTGTCCAGAGCATTTTTAATCTTTTAATAATCAACTGTGAACATGCTGAGAAGCAGTGTAGAGAGATGTTTGTCAAATAGGTGTGAAAAAGTTATCTCGGGATGGGGGGAATAGGCAAGTGATTTGTAGAATGCTTATTTTGTTTACCGTAATTGACCAATAAAAAACATATGAATTGGACTCAGAGAGCCAATGCTAAATCTTAGAATGGGATTTATAATTTGTGGTTCTGTGGTTCTTGGTCTTCTGTTGTAAATGAACAAATAAATACAATATGTGTCTGTTTCATTTCTTTTTTGTTGTTTTTTGTCAAGAAAAAAAATTAAAAGAATCCTTTTGGAATTGGAAATTTGGCCTAAAGTTTTCCAATTTTGATACCACAAAAAATTCCAATTTTTCCAATTCTCAAATAAAATTCTGATTAATCGGTCCAATACTAATACTATGTATATGTGTGTATGTGTGTGTGTATATATATATATATATATATATATATAATATGCACACACTAGCAAGAAGAATCAATGTTATCCAGAATTGAATAAGGATTAACAAATGTTACATCTTCCCATAATTTTTTATTGTCATTGAAATCTGTTAAATTGTCCATTTTTTAATTAAATCGATTAATTGCCTACTCTAGTTAGGAACCCTGCACTCTCAGTGTACTGAGATGAAGCTTCACGTGCGTTCTCTACAGTGACTTAGTCCACAATACATTATAATCTACATTGTGCTGTAGAAAATCTACTGTTGGTTTTATTAAATTATCTGTAAATAATGGTTTCACTTAAAGTTTAAAATACAAAAGTCAAGTATCATGGTTCAGTTATACTCCAAACAGAAACATTCATTTCAAATGTGCCCTATCTTATCAAAAAAAAACATATATATATATATTAGTTAATTTTTTGTTTGGAGTTTTGTTTTGCTGTATCCGTGGATTAAATTAAGTATTCCGTATGAAATTTTATACAGATTCCCGAGTTTGACACGATACACCCGAAGAATATTCAATGTTAGACTGGCTGAAACATTGTGAAGATAAAACTAAAGATGAGGTCCGAATAATCAAATAATAATAAATCAAATAAATAATAATCAAAATAATACAGAATATCACAAACTTTTTATAGATTTAAAAAAAAAAAAAAATTATAACAATATTAAAATATCAAAACATTTCTTTTTAATTTCATACAAACAGAATTTTCATTTTCCCTAAATCATAGTATATTTTGTAAAAAAAAAAAAAAAAAAAAAAAAAAAAAAAAAGATTGAAATGAGCCAAACAAACATTGATCACCTAGAGTCACCACACTCGCATATATGCTGCTTTATTTATTTACGTGAACACTGAGGATGATTTTTACTAAGAGATAAATACATCCTACATTGTTTACGTGATAAATATTTTGATGGTAGGCTGAAACAATTATATACTGCAAATGGAATTAAAACAATAAGATTTTTTTTTTGTGAATTTATAAGTGCATTCACTGTGGTTAATATATATATATCTCCATCCAATACAAAACCTTTGTAAGAATACTCTTAGACACATCAAGTACTTTTGTGTGAAATTTTAAAAAAATCATCCCAGTCGTTTCACAGTCCATGAGGAACGAACGCACACAGTTTCTTTTCTATAACAGTAGAGATAGAAATACTATAATGATCTGTTTTATGACGTTTTGCGAATTCCATGGTGCACATTATCAGCCTTGTCCAGACAATAATGGTCATCGACTTGAACATGATTCTTCAATTACACTTGTATTTTAGGCTATTCCATTTCACTTTGTAATGTATCAACCTAAAAGAAGCTCACGTAATCGTGCACTTTACATCACCGATGCTGATTTTGCTGATGACATTGCACTGTTGTCTGACAACCTCATTAGCGCCCAAGCACTCCTATCTTCTCTTGAATCAGCAAGCAGCAAACTGTACAGGGCTTCACCTGAATGCTACCAAGACTAAGTGTATGCTAATTAACATTCGCAAAAATCATGAAATTAAAACCCTCGCAAATAACATCCTCAAATGTGTTGTAGACTACAAGTATTTAGGATCACACATCTGTTACTCTGAGAAAGACTTTAACATTAGAAAGGGTATTGCATGGACTGCTTGTAACAAAATGGATAAGATCTGGAAATCTAATCTTGCTTGCAAATTCAAAATCCAAGTTTTCCACGTACTTATTGAGCCAGTCTTACTTTATGGATTTGAAACTTGGACTCTTTCAGTAAAACAACAATGTCGTTCGAATGGATGCTACACGCGTCTTTTGAGAAGAGTACTCAATCTCTTGTGGCAAAATCACCCAACTTTAGAAATGATAGATGTTGATTTACCGAGATTATCAACCTCAGTTTGCAAGAGACGTGCTCAGTTTGCTGAGCATTGTGTACGTGCCGTAGATGAACTTGTTTCATCATTTGTACTGTGAAGTCACCCATCATCTCACAATCGATCATGAAAGTTAACTTTTCCAGATAGGATACAACGGGATACATTTATCTCCAATGAAGGTCTTTTGCGTGCTATGACAAATAGGGAATACTGGAAGGGTGTAGGAAGTTCTATCTTGGCTGAGGCTGCAGGATGATGATGCTGATTGTAATGATTTTAGTATCATTCGAAGTGCAAGTACATTTTTTTGACATCCTATATATATATATATAAGCAGGTTGCTTATTGTAAAATATACATAAATATTATATTTTAATTAATGCAGATGTTTATTTATTATAAACACAAATACGATATGTATTAAATTTTAAAAAAATTGTAGTAAAAAAATACAGAAAGAAAATGAGATATCTGCATGCGAGTATTATGTTTTTTTTAAACAGTTCACTTCTTGTAAATAAAAGAACAAAGAAAAAAAAAAGATATTCGACCTGAGATAGAAACCAAAACCTAAAGACAGTGAGTCAAGTACGATAACCATTAGGCCAACTTGACACAACCTTTAAAAAGTGTTTTCAAACCTAATTATTCTTAACATAAATAATCTGTCATGTGAACGATCATGAAACAGTTGACAAACAGATAAAAATCTGATGACCCCCCCCCCTATATACCAGTTTTTTAATTTTGACCTCTTAGCAGCCATTTTTTTTTCTGGATAAAACCCAATTAAAATGTTTTCCACACGTCTGATTACCTCATATACCAAATTTAAAGTCTGTAGATCAAAAATTTGTTAAGTATATAGGTTGAGAAGTGTCCTCTCTCACACGCACATGCACACATTCTCACTTATATATATATATATATATATATATACATATATATATATATATAAAAATAAAATTTATTTTTTTAAATTATTATCAAAATTCTCATTTTCAATTTTCACAGACATTAAGACGTAAAGAAAAAGAACATGAGGTGGAAGTACAAAGATTAGCCCAGAACAAAATTTCATTACGGGAGAAATTACGTTTTTTGAAAATGGACCCTAGTTTAATGAATATTGAGTGTTCTTTAAAAGATGAACCAGATACTGAAGATGAAGAAGACATGTACTCTACATCAACAGCATCAGGTAATTCATTTCGATCCTATCTTTTTCTTTTAAGATCTTTTTCATCTTTTTTCACTTTCTTTTGATCATAAACAAATTTACATTTCCATCTGAAAAAGAAAAAAAAAAAATGGTGCTTGTCTACATTTGGGCCTGTAAAAAAAATTCAAAGACGTCAAATTCTAAAAATCACATAGTTTTTTTTTTTTTTTTTTTTTTTTAAGAAAATCAAATTTTATGACACATCTATAATATAAATCAAATTTTATGACACATCTATAATATAAATCTCACCTGTCTGTTTAAATGTATGTATGTTTGTATGTTTCACAAAAACTTTCGACAGAGGCGACTGATCCTGACAAGATCAGTATGATTTTGAAACCTGACGTCTCTGACAACAAATATCGAAAAATTGGCCAAAAAAACATGAATTCCTTCACACTAAATTCAGCCATTTTGTACAAGGCAGGGTTGATTTTTTTCGCCGACATTTTAGCAAATCTTTGTCACCGTTGGATTGACTTCAGCTAATGTCACCACTTTTGACTTTCGGTCGCATCATGGAGACATCAAATTTTCTTTCACTTTCATTTCCGCCTTCGCGTCACGGGTTTGAGCTTGCCTGTCTACTACCACTTTTTTTTGCTCAACACACACCTCCAAAAACCCGGGCAATGCTGGGCACAAGGCTATTTTTATCGAAGGATTAGTGTGCAATTTTAATTACAAATGATCAGGAATGTAGGATCAACAAGAGCAGACAAATCAACTTTTGAAAAAAAAAAAATCTTTCCACCCTTGAAAAATCCTTTGAAATTACCACTTTTATAAGTTTTTGGGGGTGCTGAAAACAATAACATTTAGGAATTCAATTTAATGTAAAACGAGCACCGATACGTTGACCCCCCCCCCGAAATTCTGTGTTTACATTGGGGGGGGGGGTCGTTTTCTTAAATAAAAAAAGACTACTTCATCGATTTACGTGATTTTTGGAATATGACATCTTTGTACCGTGACAGGTACGTACATCATAAAGATTTTTCTTGAAAAAAAATTTTTTTATAGGCCCAAATGTAGATAAGCACCAAAAAACAAATCGGATTTTGATAGTTACACATCACTCGTAGACAAAGTTCAAAAAACCTCTCAAATCTAATCTATCGACCAACCTCTCACCCCTGCCCCATCGCCACATTGTCGCATGCCTGTGCCTGTTTTACAAGTATTTTAATGGCATGTGCTCTGATGAACTCCTAGCACTTTTGCCCCTTCAATATATATATATTCCCAATTAACCTGACAAGTGGCAAAATCCCACCCCTTCACTGTTGAGGTTCCTAGATGCTGGAAAGCCTTTTACTTTAACAGTTTCTTCCCCGGATTGCTACATTTTGGAATTCGCTTCCTGTTTCCTGCTTCTCTGACTATACTGACCTGCAGAAGTTTAAATATAATGTGGGAAGACATCTTGCTACTCAACTCCCCACAATCCCCTATTAGACCTGATTCCAAATGGTAACACCTTACGTCCAAGTGGCAATATTCCTTGTTCAAGGGTAAAAAAACAGAACAAAAAAAAACAACAGTCAATTTATTTTTTTTATTTTCTTCATTTTGGTGTTATGGAGGAGGTTATCCCTCGGAGTAAAAGAGAAGAGAAATATACGTGATCATTTTCACGTGTGTTTTGCTCCAGGTTCAAGCAGGAAATTTAAGTAAAAGATGGTCACACACTTTTAGAAGACACTTATTTTGAATAAAATTTAAACGAGAAATTTGAAAACTTTATTTCCTGCTCGAAGCTGGCGGGAAAAACACGTGAAATCATCAGAACAGCACATATATTTCTCTTTATTGTACTCTGAGGGATCACCTCCTCCATAACACCAAAATGAAGAAAAGAAAAAAAAAAAGGGGGAAAAAACGGGCCTGATCATGTTATTTTTAGCGAAATATTGGACTTAGAACAATAAAATAAAAAAGTAAATAAAAAAATACTTTAAAATTTTCAAATTTCTCATTTAAATTTTATTCAAAATAAGTGTCTTCTAAATAAGTGTGGGATCATCTTTTACTTAAATATAATTTTTCTTCATCTCTCCTAAACATTAACCCAGTCTAAGAATATTAAACTAATCGTAACAATGAGGAGTAAAGGATGATAATGGCATCTGTGAATGTGCTCGATTAACTATAGATAAAATTCCCAAAGTGACCGAGAGAAAGTGATAAAACTGTAGTTTAATGACTCGAACACAATGCGATGAAAAATTGTGTTTTATATTGTTTTTGTTGAATATTAGTAAATTAGAAACTATTTTAAGTTCAGATCTATTTAGTGTTATGCTTGTAATCTTAAGAATATGCTTAAAATGTGTCCACATGATGAAATAATCGCTAACTTCCATTTGTATAAAGACTCCATTTTTTTTTCTAGCAATTATTTCAGCATTCATTTAAAATATTTCAAGTGTGTTCTTAAGATTACATGTGTAATGTAATAGATCTTATAATTTGAGCACATAAAAAAGGAAGCCATTTTTAATTTTGTTCAAATGTCAAAGAAAAATGCCTATGTAAAAAAAAAAAAAAAAAAATTGATTTTTATTTTTACCTTGAAAAGGTGAGCATGGGAAACTAAATCCATTATTAATTTTAATTATGCATTCCCATTCTAAAATACATACATATATACATATTACATGTATATATATATATATATATATATACATGTAATATGTATCCGTAAAAAAAATAGAATTTATTTTATTTTTTTTTTGTTTGTTTAGTAAAATGAAACCAAAGCTAAAGGAGAAAATAGGAAATTTTCAGTAAATTAGAAAGAGAGTATTGTGCATAAAAATAAAGTTAAAAAAAAAAGTAAATTTTAATTTATGTGCACCTAAAAATAAACATGTAAAAAGTATTTGCTAAAAAAATACAAAGAAAAAGTTTTCAAAAAGTGATTTTTTAATATGTATATATTTTTTTATTTTAGTAAAAGTTTAAACATTTGTTATGCATTAGTATATTGTGTTAATACAAAGAAAATGGATGAAGTTTAACGTCTGTCTTGCTTAGGACAATTTTCTGTTTCTATTTTTTTTTTTTTTAATAAATATCTGGGCTTGTGAAAAGTTATTTTAAGTCAAATTCTAACAAGTTTAGGGGCAAAACATTTCAATTTTATTTTTGTTGCCCGTTTTGTAAATATATCAGCGATATTTTGGTATGGTGCTATGTAATTTACAATAATGGATTCCTTTTTTTTTTTTTTTTTTTACTTCATTTCTTATGAAGTGATATTTGATATCTATATGCTTAGATATTTGGTGAATTACTGTGTTCTGCACTAGGACTATGTTGGCTTGATTATCACAATTAATTACTATAGGAGTAATAGTTAATTCTGGTTTTAAACAGTTTTTAGAGTAGCTTTTAGGTATAGCACTTTTTGTGCAGTATGTGTAAGCGCTATGAATTCCATCTCATACATAGAGAAAAATACAATCTGCTTCTTTTTAGATTTCTATGAAATAATAGGCTCATTTTTTGATAGTCTAAAACAATATCCAGATATACTCTTTCGATCTTCATTTCCCCAATCTGATTTTGAAAACCATTCTAATTTTAGGGCATGTGTTGTTTTTCTAAATACTAAATGCTGTTCCTTAGTTCCATTTAAATAATAAAGGACTTGTTTAACTCTGTTTAAATCCTCCATTGTCAGTCTTGATAATTTTTGTGATAGTTTTGTTACTGTGTAACATATGTCAGGTCTTGTAGCAGTTATTAAATATATAAGGCTCCCTATTATCTCTTGATATATGTTGTCAATTATTTCAAATTCTGTGTCTGTATTTTTATTGATATCATTTTTGACCAGTGTAGAGTGTTTCTTGCATTCCAAACTTTAATAATATTTATCAATGTACCTCTATTGATTCATTTCAATAATTCCTTTTTGTTAAAATGTTTTTGACTATTAATGAGGGTATGACACCAGTGATTTCGACGATAACCACAAAACCAATTAGAAGCTTCAAAAGTTATAAAAAATGTTGAATTTTGGATTCAATTAGTTTGCCGTCGGCCTCTGTCTTGAAACGACTCAAGATCGAGACTGCATTGATTCTTCGTTGCCATCTTTGTTACTAGGAATTACTTAACACTCGAAATCGTGACTGCATTGATTCTTCATCAATTTGATTTACTGCCGCCAACTTTGTTCAACATAATGTTTAAACACTTAACTGGTTATGCGCCCAACCATCATCTTTTCTTTGACGGATCGGAATCTAAATTTGAATTGTGGCAGGTGAAATTTTTGGGATATCTAAGGATTCGAAAACTATACAAAGTTATACAATCTCCAACAGAGAATCCTAGCGACCCTGAATTTCTTGAAAAGAACGCGACTGTTTTTGCAGAACTGATTCAATGCTTAGACGATAGAAGTCTGTCTCTGATTATAAGAGATGCCTTGGATGATGGATGGAAAGCATTGAACATATTAAGAAAGCATTATTTATCAAAAGGGAAACCAAAAATTATATCTCTATATACAGAACTCTCTCTAAAACGTAACGAAGATGAAATTATTACCAACAATGTTATAAGGCAGAAAACTCTTGGGTTAAATAATAAGCAATAGCCTGTTAATATCAATGATGCTCAAGGGACTTCCAGCCGATTTTAAACCATTTACAACTGTTATAACACAAAAAGACAAACCCATAATTTCAGTGAATTTAAAGTGGCATTGTGTAGTTACGAAGAGACGAATCGGTTGCTCGCGGACAATAACTCTAGCAATATCATGAAATTGAAAAATGCTTCTTGAAAACCGATACAACCAAATTACACATCTCACTGCAATGTTTTTCCCAAAAGTAATTTTCCTAAGAAAAAAAATAAAATTATCTTCTATAATTATGGATGACTCAACCACAAAAGTTTCCAATATCGATATAAAAGCTAAGAAATGGACTCCATCAAAAATGTTGAACTTTGAGGAAGAACATACATTTCTATTCACATGTAACTTTGACAACACGACAAGCGGTAAAAATTTTGTAGACTGTGGTGCTACAGCACACGTTATCACTAAGGAATCTGATTTCATTAATTTTGATTCAAACTTTAATCCACAGAGTTATTTTGTCGAACTTGCTGACGGTAGTCAAATAAATGATATAGTCTTGAAAAGAGGTGCTGCTAAAATATCCCTAAAAAATAATAAAGGCGAAATTTGTAACTGTATTCTTAAAAATGCTCTTTTCATAACTACATTTAAGCAAGACATATTTACCGTGCAGGCCGCCATTAAACAAGGCGCGAATATAAATTTTGGCCAAAATAAGTCAAAATTGATATACCCTAATGGAACTGTATTTGACATTAAACAAAATGGCTGACTATATTACTTAAAAAGTATGGTTCCCTCAAAAACTGCCTTTCACAACTTGGAAACCTAGCATAAAATTCTTGGACACTGCAATACAGCTGATGTTAAAAATTTACCAAATGTAGACGAAGGAAAATAATACCTTCAGATGATCTTTCAAATTGTGATGTGTGTGCACAGGGAAAAATGGAAAAATATATAAGCAAAACACCAGACAAAAAGGTCATGAAAATTCTCTCCCTTATGCACTGTGACTTGGCAGGCTCAATAAGCCTGATGGGAAGAAATAATCTAAGGTATGTTTTGAATTTTGTTGATGATTATTCAGGTTTAATTTTGGTTTATTTTCTAAAAAACAAATCCGACACTATCCTCGCCACTAAGAAATAGCTGATATTGTCCCATACGGTTTGGTAAAATATATTCGCTCAGACAATGGAACTTTGAACTTCTATTAATTAACCATCGTATTAGACACGAGAAATCAGTGGCGTATTCCTCATTTCAAAATGGCACTGCTGAAAGAGCATGGTGAACCCTTTTCGAGATGGCAAGATGTCTACTTATCAAATCGAGATTAGCGCATATTTTATTAACGTACGCTTTAATGGTAGCAGCATATATCACAAATAGATCATTCAATAGAAGATTGGGCAAAACCCCGTATGAAGCGTTTTGTGGTGTAAAATCAAAACTGAACCAAATGCATATATTTGCTTTGAATTTATAGAAAATACCTATAAATTAAATATTAAAAGTGAAAAAGGTATTTTCGTAAACGTAGTCCAGCATATTTAATCTACTTTCCAGACAAAATGCCATAAAAAAGGTTAGATGTGTAAAATTCAATGATATATTGAATTTAAAAAATGACGAACCAGTGGACAAAAAACGTGAGGAAATATTACCTAGTATCTTAATCGATCACAATGAAAATATTAATACTGACGACAATTGCAGTAAAACTACTGACGTAAATATTAACCAGACACGTCGATACCCGATAAGGGAGCGAAAAAGGCCAGCCTTCTTAAAAATTGAAAAGATACAAGACTATGTAGTGGATTACTGCTACTCATTGAAAAGCGCACCAGAAAGTTATAATGAGGCGGTTAATTCAGAAAATCATCAAGAATGGAAAAAGCTATGAAATCTGAATTGAAAGTTTTATCTGAAAATAATACATATGAAATGGTGGCAAAACCAAAAAGATAAGAATATAATTTCTTCTCACTGGGTTGTCTCCAAAAAATCACAGCTTCTGGCAGTGAAACTTTTAAAGCAAGATTTGTTACAAAAGGTTTTTCACAAATTTCTGGAATGGAATATTTTGCCACATTTTCACCAATGACAAATTTAACGACAATTAGAATTTTATTACAATTTGTTGCTCAATACAATTAAAAAATACATCAAATGGATGTAAAAAATGCTTATTCTCCAATTGATTGTGAGATTTATATTTACCCTCCAGAGGGATTTAGAATGAAAAATAAAAATTTTGTATGGAAACTGAATAAATCGCTGTACGGTCTAAAACAGTGTTCACAATTGGAATTTGATACTCCATAATTATTTAAAAGAACAAGAATTCAAGCAATGTCTCATACCATGTATACCAAAAATATAGATAATAAATTGTTGATTTTGATTTTTTGGGTTGACGATATATTACTTCTCTCAACTTGTAACAAAATTTTAAAAAATTTTGAAAGATGTTAAAAATAAATTCAATAAAAATTTTAAATGGCCGATCTTGGACAATTGTCATGTTTCCTCAGTATAAAGTTTACCTATGAAAATGAAACTACGGGGTGACCCCCAAAAAATAGGACATTCAATTGTTTTTCTGAGCATTTTACAGTCAACGGAGAAAAAAAAAGGCCAAAGACCCTAGTGTTTTGATGTGATGTTTTGAATATAATAAACTAGTTATGACCAAAGTTTCATTTCATTCATTACTAAGAAATGGGGCCTAATTAGAGTTGGGGCCCGTTTTTTGGGGGGGTCACCCTGTATAACAATGAACCAATCACGGTACATTGAAAAAATTCTGTTAAAGTTTGGAATGCGAGATTGCAAACCACATATAACTCCCGTTGAGATTGATATAAATAAAAATATAGAGACCAAAACTAAATTAATAGACGATCGATTATACAGAGAAATTATTGGAAGCCTAATCTATTTGATTACCACCACTAGGCCTGATATGTTACACTGTAACAAAGCTATCTCAAAACTTATCAAAACCGACAATTAAGGACTTTACTTGTGCAAAAGAAGTCCTTCGTTATCCAAAAGGAACCAAGGAACAATCTTTAATATTTAAAAAGTTGATATATCCTCTAAATTTAGAAGGATTTTCAGATTCAGATTGGGGTAACTCTAAGGATAGAAATAATGGGATATTATTTTAGACTGTCAAAGACTGGACCGATGTCTCCTGGAAAACTAAAAAAACAACAAATTGTTGCCCTTTTTACATGTGAACAGAGTTTGTGGCCTTTACGCACTCAGCACAGGATGCAATTTTTTAAAGCACCCTTCTAAAATCTATTTTAAAATTATATCTAAGTAAAAAAACCAATAGTAATTCATTGTGACAACCAGAGTAGTATCTTATTAGCAAATAATTCTATAATTCATCAAAAGTCGAAGCATTTTGATATCATTTCATAAGGGATGAAATAAGTAAAAAAAATCTATTACTCTTAGTTATGTAATATCTGAGAATAATATAGCCAACATTTTCACTAAACTTATAAAAAGGATAGAATTAAAACATTTTATAGCCAAACTTTTTGGAATTTAATCATGAATAAATCTATTTTCAGAAACTCGAAATGAGAAGTCGAAACCATGCAAAAGAGAAAAATGAATAAATAATTGTAAATTGTAAATTGTCCTGGGCATGACGTTAAACTGTGACCATTTTTCTCTTACTAACCAAATTAACCAACTAAGACCTAACAGAATGTTTCCAGCTTTTGTTTAAAAAAAAAAAAAAAAAAAAAAAAAAGTGTGTATATTTTTGTGTGTGTGTGTAGATAAATATTTCAATAGTATTATATCTGTATGTATTTATTTGTGTGTGTGTGTATATATATATATATATATATATATATATATATATATATATATATATATTTGAAAAGTATGTATATGTGCATTTTTATATCTATTAAACAAAAAAAAACTTAATGTGATTAAAAATGGCTTCTTTTTTGCACACATTATACCAATATATTGATATATTTTTTTGACCAATGAGAATTAAGACAAATTCAAAAAAAATAAACACGCACAAAAAAATGTTATTTTAATTATTTATTTGTTTATTTATTTATTTTTCTTTTCTCAAATCAAACCAAATTGAATCCGAAAGGATTTTTTCATTACATTAAGGGGGGAGGGTAAAATATTTTTGACTACTAATGAGGGTATAACACTAATGATTTTGACGATTGATTTTATAATCACAGATATAATAATCAACCAATCAGAAGCTTCAAAAGTTATAAAAAATGTTGAATTTTGGATTCAATCAGCTCGCCGTCAGTCTGTCTTGAAATGACTCAAGATCGGGACTGCATTGATTCTTCATCGCCATCTTTGTTACTAGGAATTACTTAACACTCAAAATCGTAACTGCATTGATTCTGCATTGATTTGATTTACTGCCGCCATCTTTGTTTAACATAATGTTTCAACACTTAACACTTTTTCGTGAGTAAATTGTATGGCCAGAAATCATGATATCTTGCCAAGATAGGTCATTTTGAATTTTTTATTTAATCTGTTTTTAACATCTGTTAACATTGTCACAATTTGATGCGATTAAAATGTTATTGACCCATAAAACTAAAATCAGTAGTTTATTGTCTTTGTTTTGTGTATACAAACAGGAGTCAACTGGGCATTGTTTGAATTGTTGTTCAATCATATAATTATGAAATACTCTGTTCCAGATTCGACCGCTCTGTCTCAGATGGTACAGTGATTTGTTAAGCGTCCACACGCAATTTTTATTTTTTATTATGAATCCCTCTGGAGAGGTAATATAAATTTCAGTCTGTCAGAGCATTTAAACAAGCATTTTTTTACATTCATTTGATGGACATTAAGGTTATATTGCAATGCAATTTTCAATAAAATTCTGATTGTTGTTAGATTTGTAGTCAGTGAAAACGTAGAAAAATGTTCTATACCGTAAATCTGAGCGTATTCTTTAGCAACAAATCTAGCCTTGACTGTTCAACACCTGATGCTGTAGTCTTTTTTGTAAAGACCAATCTTGTAGAAATGGCATGTTTATCCTTTGGGAAAAGCACTACCAATTGGGTATTATTTTCTGTTAAAGCATCTATTTCACTTTCCATTGCTATTTCCTACTGTTGACAATGTTCTGAATTAATTGCTTCATTAAAGCTTTTTGGGGTGTTATCTATGGAAAAGTAATAGTCAATTTGATAATCTTCCAAATTGTCGACCACAAAAAAAAATGAGGTCATCTTCTATTTCTTTTTGGGTAACATTCTGATGAATTTTCGATTTTAACATCAGCATCATTGCTGTCATCATTATTAATACTCTTGTCCTCGTCAATGGTGACTTCATTGTTGTCATTTATTTTATGAATTTGAGGAAATATTAATTCATCCTCTTCGTATGATGGATTTTTGTCTTTGAAATTATGTGTCTGTGAATTTTACACATTGGATTTTTTTGATTTTTTTTTTGGGGGGGGGGGGGAAAAATACTAAATAGGCTGAGCTGTTTTTATCCTACCCAAGGAATATACCTCAACCAGTTTTGATATTTAATTTGCTTTTAAGTCTTATCTATAAATGCAAAGCAAAATGAACTAAATACATGCATTCTGCTTAAATTTGGCTTTCTACCGCAGAAAGCTTCATATGGGGTTCAAGATAATTTTTTGTTAAAGGACCGGTTGCATATAGCTGCAGCAGTCATTAGTGCACACGTCCAGAGGTTTTTTGGGAGTTTTGATTCAATAAGTAGACATCTTGCCATTTTAAAAAGTGTCCGCCATGATCTTTCTGCAGTTTGGTTTTGCTGAGGTGAATTAGCGACCAATTTTTCATGTTTGATACGATGATTAATTAATAAAAGTTCAAAGTCTTTATTAGTGAATTCTGTATCATTGTCAGAGTGGATACCCTTTATTGCATGGTAGAGGGTCATGTCAGCTAAGTATTTTTTAGTTGCTAGCAAGGTATCAGATTTGTTCTCTAAGAAATAGACCATTATTAAAACCGGAATAATTGTCTACAAAATTTAATGCATACCTGAAATTTTCTCTACCCATCAGTTCCACAGGACCATTCAAGTCATAATGTACCAGTGATAGGATATTCATGTCTTTCTTGTCTGGCATCTTGTTTTGGTACTTTGCCATTTTACTGCAGTTTGTCAAGTATTTTGAAGTTTTTATTTTCATTTCGTCAACAACATTCGGCAACTTTTTGATATCTGGAATTTTAATGCCATGTCTGTAAATCATGGCAGGCGGTTTTTGATAAGACTACACTGTTTAAATAATATAGTCTTCCATTTCCTTTAATATCGAATACAGTTCCATTCGGGTACACCAGTTTTAATTTTTGGGACTAAAGTTTATATTTGTGGTGGCTTGTACAGAAGATATATTTTGTTTAAATTTTGGGATTAGAAGAGTGTTTTCCAGAATACAGAAACAAAGTTCACCTTTATTGTTCCTTTGCGAGATTTTGGCATTGCTTCTTTTCAAAATGATATCGTTTACTCAACTGCTATATGACTGAGGGTTAAATCGATAAAATCCAATTAATTCATAATTACATGTGCCGTTACCCCACAATTAACAAGAAAGTTGTTACTGTTTGTTGAAGTGAAGAGCTCTCCACATTTTTAATATAGTCCCCTTTGAAATTCTTGTATCTATGTTGGAAATTATTGTGATTGGGTTGCCCACAATTAATGTTCATCCTTTTCTTAGGAGAAAAATTTTTTTGGAAAAGTTACGGTTTTTATTTGAGGTAAAGGTATGATTTAATTTTGGTGTTTTTAAGTAGACATTTTTAAATTTGATATTTGTATTCCGTTTTTTTCAGTGATCATCTTCTCAATTTCCTCGTAACTCCTAAGTGCTACTTTGAATTGATTAAAAGTGATGGGTTTTTTTTCCGAATTATCATGGTGGTAAACGGCTTAAAACTACTAGGCAACTCTTTAAGGACCATGGAGATTAACAGATTGCCGCTAATAACTTTGCCAGACATTTTTAATGAATTTGCTGTAGTTTTGACTCTTATAATATAATCTGTAATCGTCTCGGCTTACATACATTTTAGAGATATCAGTTCAGTATATAAAGAGATAATTTTAGGTTTTAGGTTTTCCTTTCAATAAATAATGCTCTCTTAATATGTTCAATGCTTTTCAGCCATCGTCCAAGGCTTCTTGAATTACCAGAGATAGACTTTTGTCATCTAAGCACTGTATTAATTCCGCAAAGACAGTTGCATTCTTTTCAATAAACTCTGGGTCGTTTCTGTTTTCAGGTTGTGCCTGAATTACCTTGCGTAACTTTAGGATTTGTAAATATCTTTAAAATTTTATTTGCCACAATTTGAATTTTAATTGGTCCATAATCTCTTGAATTGAAAGCCATGTTTAGTTTCAGAAGAGTTTCCGATGGGTAGCTATTCTGTACAATGAAGATTTTTCAGTGAGATACTGTTCTGTATAAATCTCAGACTTAAAAAAACAAAACAAAAAGAGTACATGTACTGGGGAGATATAGGCATGAGAGAAAAAAAATGAAAGGACTGATTTACCTTGTCACCGCTTCCAGTAGCGCTATGCTGGAAGTTAGGAAGTATGTTAGTTGACTATAACCATTGGCCTACCTATAGAATTATATTTGATGACTTTATTCAACATTAAATGACTCGGATGGATGATATGTCATAAAGCCAAAAAAAATAGTCATTTTGACTAAGCCGTTATCCATGTACAGTAGAGGGAGAAACTCAGTATCCTACCCCCGATTTGTGGGATAAAATCATGAAAATGACAATATTTGAATCCTTAAATATGTATAAATTATTTTTTGTGATGTATCTATTTACTTCTGTGATATATATGTATAGATAAAATGTTTAAATATAAATCATTGAAAATGTAATAGCACCTTGACATGCTTTTAAATTTTGTTTTCTGGAGACTTTCAATTATGGAAGAAATGTTTAAATACAAACTGATTTCACTCTAAAGTGATTTTTACTAAAAACTATTAAAAAAAACTTTGTCCTTTTCAGAAGGTGATGGTCCAATTATGAGTGATATTGAGGAAGAGAAAGTACGAGATTCGCCCAAAGGTATGCATTTTCTGGTACTTGTTTAGTTTAGCCAAGATATTAAAAAATGAAAATATTTAAAAAAAAAAAAAAAAAATTGTACGTACCCGCTATGGAATTAAGTTCTCATAAAAAAAATTTCACTTAATTTGATCAAGTATGTTTTTATTTTATTTTTATTTTTTTAACAAAGGAAAATCAAATTTTAATGAGATAAATTATATCCCGGCCATCTTGCTTATTTCACAGACGAGGAAAGGAGAGGTGTGTGACTTTAAACGAAAAATGATTAACAAAAGACAAAATGAAAAAGGGATTAAAAAAAGGGCAGAGAAATTCTGTAAAATGAGTGAAAAAACTAAAATATTTATCTGGGTATTTTTTTCTACCCATGTTTCAAAGAAATCTCATCAAATTTTGACAAACTTTACGCGGTGATGGAGTTATCTCCCTCCTTCTCATCTGTAAGATAGGCAACATGGTCAGGAACGATCAATCTCATTAAAATTTGGTTTTCCTCTGTAAAAAAAAAAAAGAAAAATACTTGATCAAATTAAGTAAAATTTTTTGTTAATGAAAACTTTATTCCACAACGGGGTACGTTCAATAAAATTTTTTCTCAATATTTTAATTTTTTTAATGTCTTAATGACTTGACAATTTCCAAACGCCTTTTTAATTTGTACAATGGATGGCAAATTAATGAGAAAATTTCCTCCATTTCTGTTTTGAAAAGATTTAAAATAGTTGATTATAAATAAATAAATATTTATTTAAAAAAAAAGAAAAAGATATGTCTGTTAATTTGGCTTCTAAAACTTAAATTTAAAAATTTGAATAACGCAACGCTTACATTGAGGGTAATCTCTAATTTATTTCACACATGCCCGTATGATCCCCCTAATTAAAACAGTTCAATAAAAATCATTGTTCAAAGAACTTTTCTAATGACATCATGCTATGAAAAAGGAAAAAGAACAAAAAACTGTTTCTAGTCCTAAAGATGTTATAGTGTCAAAACTTAAATTGATTTTTTTTGTCTTACTCATATTTGTTGCCCTCTTACAAAGCATATCACGACTTGAGCATAAGGGGCTACTATTTGAGACAATGTCTAAAAAAGATTAACAAGATATTTGTTTATGTTACATTTAAACTTCTGCATATCAGTACAGCCAGGGAAGCAGGCAGCAGGAAGGGAATTCCAAAGTCCAGCTGTTCGAGGAAAGAAACTTAGAATAGAAAGCTTTCTGGCATTTAGAGACAACAACAGTGAAGGGATGAGATATTATTGCTAACCGGGTTTGTCAGGGATATGTACGTTATATGAAAATTCATTGAGTAGAACCATTGTTATTGTGTTTTTAATAAAAAAAAAAAAAAGAAAGTCTATTGCTATAGACAACAAATATTGCAACCATGAACAAGTAATCTAAAACATTCGTTCCTGGTTATGTCCCCTCTGTGGGAATTCTTTACTGTCTACTTTATAATGTATAAGAAAAATGGAAATTTTCTGTATAAATTACTTTAAATGACTTTCTACTTGATGAATTTTCGTAATTTTTGGATATATTACTATTTTCGGTATGACAATTAAGTATGTCATATTGTTTTTTCTTAAAATGACTTATTTAAATCAGTTTGTTGACTCTGTCTTAACAAGCACTGAATACTTATTAAAAAAATATATATGTGCATTAGTTTGGCTTCTAAAACTTACACATTCAAGTATATATATATATATATACACACACACACACACGTATTATTTCATGTATCTATGTGAAATTTTATGTATCTAATTCCAGTATTTATTTCAACAGTGCTCAATATGTGAGTAGAGCTAGGTACTAAGTTTTGAAAATATATATGGCTATTAAGCTACACAGAATTTTTCATGTTTCATCCTTATTAGGATTCATCAGGCTATTGAATGGAATTGATATTACCGCATGTTGCTGAGTTTGCTAGTTTTTACAAAACAAAAGTTTATATATATCATAAATCTTTCGTTTGGTAGAATGAAATTCAACAGTGCTCGATTATTAAATAATAAGAGTGTAATATTTATTAGTAGTCTTACATAATATCTGATCAAATCAACTATGAGAGATTTATTTACTTTTTCTTTTTGCACATTTTTTAAAATTATTTTTTAATTTGGCTCTAAAATGTCCAATGTTTGGTAATATACTATTTTTTTTTTAATATTTTTTTTTATTCAATTTTTTCTACCTTTTGCAGAGAATCCTCCTCAACTTAAAGTTGAAAGAAAGACTTCCCCTATAATTACGGGCCAAGCTTTATCCACGGTTATAGGATCTGCTCCAGCTCGATTAACTTTTGCTTCTACTTCATCTGTGATGTCTACAACTACTTTATTGCCCGGATCCATAAAACCTTTCAAGAATAATATCAGCTTCCCGAGTGGGCCTCCGCCGAGTGGACCGACTACGCTGATTGCCAACAATACCATGTCTGCTAGTAACATTATTCATAACAACAATACTCATACAAACATAAGTCCAACCACTCAACGGCCGGTGATGGAAATTTTATACAAAACTTTGGCTCAAAGACAAGCCTTGAATAAACCGCTTTTTGGAAATTCGACAGGTAACCCACGGCCAGAAATCATTTCTGCTACAGGTGCTCTATTGTTTTTTGATTTTTTTTTCTTAAATACCATGTTTCTTTTTTTAATTGAGGGGGGAGCTTTTGGTATTTCTCAATCAAAGTATATATTTATTAATAAAACTGTATGACTACTTGCGTTCTTACTATTTATATTATTCAGACTACTGTTTTCATCTTGAATGTTATTTTTTAATTAAATATACAGGGTGTCCGAAAAGTCACCGAAGGATTTTGAACTTTAATAGATTCTTTATTTTTGAAGATATCTTTCTGTAATTTTAACACCATCTGACTAAGACATTGGGAATTTATGTCAAAACAATGCAAAATTCAAACAATCCTTATGAAAAATACTGTCTTTTAAATTTCCAGCTTCGCATATTTGTGTTATTTCCAAAACATTTATGACAGATTGCAGAATCTCTGGATTGCAATTTAACTCCTTTATTTCATTCCTTATGTTTTCCTTTAATTCTTTGCAGGGTTTGGGGTTTGATGTTTCGAGGTCTGCCAGCTCATGTAACGAAATAAGGGAGTTAAATTGCAATCCAGAGATTCTGCAATCTGTCATGAATAATGTTTTGGAAAGAGCACAAATATGCTAAGCTGAAAATGGGCAACATTTAAAAGACATTATTTTTTCATAAATAAAGATTGTTGAATTTTGCATTTTCTTAAACAAAATTTCCCAGTATCTTAGTCAGATTGTGTTAAAATTACAGAAAGATATCATCAAAAATAAAGAATCGAATTAAATGCAAAACCCTTCAGCGACTTTTCGGGTAGTCTGTGTGTGTGTCTGTGTGTGTGTGTGTGTGTGTGTGTGTGTGTGTATATATATATATATATATATATATATATATATATATATATATATAGTAATTTGTAGTGATTGATAGTGATAAGTAATAAGATTGTACTTCTAAAACCAAGAATAGGTTTAAAGCTCTCAATATTCATACTAGAATTTTCTACGAGGGCCCATAGCCTAGTGGATGAAATATTTGGTAAAATTTGGTTGTAAGTTATACTCTTCTGGTGGTTGAAGATTCAATCCTTAGTGCGAGCGACACTCAAAATACAATTGCGAATTAATGACTGACGGAGTGAGAGCGTAATAATAAATAAAAGCGTGAATTAAATAAAGCGTTCCATTCAAAATTCTATGCAGATCCTCAAGTTTGACAACATTGTGAAAATAACACTCAAGATGAGAACAATAGTCTGCAGAATCGAAATAATGCAGATTCTCAATACTCATCTCAAAAATTCAGAAATGTGCTTCTCTTGTTAATAATAATTAGGTGTTGAATCATTTTTTAATTCTATTAATCGATTATTTTAACATTTTGGTCTAGTGTCTGTTTTACATGCTGGTATGTATTGGCAAGTTTATTGAAATTGAAATGCAAAGTTTTATTTTCATTATATTTAAAAACTTTTAATGTGTACTCATAAACCTTTGCAAAATATAAACAACTAACAAATTGCAGAAACACGCATCAGTTATTGGCGGGAAACATAATATTTGAATTATTTTTATCATCAGAGTTTATAATTCTATTTGAATTATTTGTATCATCAGAGTTTATAATTCTATTTGAATTATTTGTATCATCAGAGTTTATAATTCTATTTGAATTATTTGTATCATCAGAGTTTATAATTCTATGGTGACTGAATTTAGAGGAGAAAAATGATTTCATTTTATTAAGAGGAAGAGCAATCTGGCCTCTAAAAAAAAAAATGCTTGCCCCCCCCCCTCGGTATTCCCTGGAAGGGGCACCTAAGATGACTAGCAGTAAATTAACCTCTTCACAAGGGAAAACGTAATGCCTCTGAGGGTGGACCTCTTGGAACTCCACAGGACCAAAGCCATACCTCAGAAAATAGGCAAAAATTCATCTCAACAATGGCTTTGGTGCCAAGAAAAAACTCCCACGTGGGTAACATGCCCTTTTCCATCAGAAAAATTTCTCAGTCTGAAGAAGATCAGAAGTTACATCAACTGAAATGTTGTAAAAATAATATTCAGGATGAGAACAGTAGTTCAAATCATAAAAATAATTCATTCTTGTTTTCAAATATTAACTAAAGATTAAAATAGATGACTTGTTTATAAATAAATCAAAATGCACACCGATCAACTTAATTTTGTAATTACATTATTTTTAAAAAAATTTATTTTATTCTACGCTATTGCATTTTTGATTTCCATAAACAATTGATTAATAGTAAAAAAAAAACATCAATGTTTATTGAATTAATACTAGAAATATAGACATGTGAGAAGTAGTGACATCCTTATATTAGTATAGACTAGACTCTCCAGGCCTGTATAAGCTTTGTACTATTATTGATATGAATAAATACAAATCGAAACGTTTTTCCTTTTTATAAATGTCCTATGTGAACACAAATTCCACAGTATTGTTGATATAAGTTAAAAGGAAAATTATTTATTTAAAATTAAAAAATTATGCTCCTTCTCCACAACATCAGCGCCATTTGACACCAGAAGGTTTTGAAAAAAATTCAAAATACGGACAGACATACAAACAGAAAGTGCTACTTATATTATTATATAAGGGGATATTTTTCTAATCATAATATTTGAACGGGTTTTAATACAGTTTAATAAAAAGTCAAAATTTGATATTTTGTGTCCCTATCTACTTGTCTCCCCAGGAGGGCAGTTATACACAAGTGTAATGTGTGGGAAACCCAGCTTCCCCAAACAATAGAAGCACTCTGGATTGAGACAAAATTAAAATTGTTACAATCTAGAAGGACTGAACAAATGAAATGTCAGAACAGATACTACCCTTTAAATAATTCATTTGCACAAAATATAAAAAATTATATTTAATACAAATTAAGTACAAGACCATCCAGTGTAGGGAGTTGGGAGCTGTTGGTCATCCTTAATCAATTAAGATAAAAAATGTCTATTACACTCTTAACTAGTCATCTCAGTCACCATAATACCACATTTACTCTCAGGGACCATTCTACTTAACATATTGCCAAATGTGTTGAAAATTTTATTTTTCATAAATATTTATATACATGGATTTTGTTGGAATAAAAAAAACAGGGAGTGGAGAAAGATGAAAAACAAAAAATTGCTTAGTAAGACCCTCTAAACCCTATCTAAATAATAGACCACTCACTATTTTCCTATTTGTTTGGAATTGAAAACAAGCAGATTGATCTCTAAATGAGAGTGGGATCTAAGTGGAAGCAAAAAAGAAAAGAGGGGATGGAGTTTTTGTAATAGGTGATGTCCTTCTAAGATAAATATGATTTGGAGGAGGTCACGGACAAAAAATTGAAAGTAGGGAGGATTTCTTTTACGGGATGGGATGGTGGTGGGTAACGCGTTCACTTGACAAACTAAGAGATTAAACATACCCGAAGGGCTGGGGTTCGACAGAACCAGGAACTGTGTACCATACAAAGTACATGTGAATTGAAGGTGTAATTTTGGCAAATATTTGGTATGCATGGTGATTCTCAAGGGTGTTTAGTTCTCTCTCCCACTGCACGAACTTAGACGCCAAGGTTGGAAAGTGGGATTGAGAAATGAGCGCCCCCAAGGAGGGCCACTCTGACCTGCAAAAATGCCTGGGCAGCCCTGTTGGCTTTCTCCGGTGAGAGCACCTCAGGCAATTAGCAATAAACTTAGAGAGAAGGAAAAGCCTGGAAGGGTGAACTTCCTAGAACTGCACAGAATGAAGCCCCCACTGCAAAACCAACAAGGATGAGGTCATTACAGGAATGGTTTAGTCTGTTGATTTTGGGGGCCCAGAATAAAAATGGCAATTTTTCAAGAATGCAATGTTTCAGCAGGCAACAATTGATGCTGATTTTTTTGTGTGTCTGAAAGTCGTGAGAGTTGTATTGTTTTTTGACTTTTTGTAAATGTGTCCTCATGAAAATGAAACCAACTACTTTGGGTCGTCATTGCTAACAAGATGGTGAATAATAATTCAACTTTGGTCTCCCGTATATTTGCCTTCTATTGTGTGAGCAATTCCACACCTTTTCGTATCTTTCAAATACTAGTGCATATTGTGAACTGAACGTATCTAAGCACCCATTAGAGTTTGCCCAGAATTTAACATAAACCACTCAGGTTTGCCTATAACCTGACGTAAAACACCAATCAGCCAATTAGAATGCAGCAGCGAGCAGACAACTTTGGGACAAATATCAGTAACTGTTGTATACCTTTAAAATTAAAATTTTAAATATTTTTTTTCCAAACAAAAAAAAGAAATGAGACAGTGAGAAACAACTTTTAGAAATGGAAGTGTGGCTGACTTTTAAAAAAGTGGTAATAGAACTATTTTTAAAAACAGAGAGCGAAAAGGCTTAAAACCTGAGAAAGAAAATGGCCTTTAAACCTTAATTTTAATCTGAATAAACATCTGTTTTTATTTATTTTTTTATAAATAATAAACTATGTATTAGATTCTTTGTAGATTCAAACTACCATTTTCATCTAGTGTTATTTTCAGTAGTCTGAAGAATCCAAATAATGAATCCACTACTTAAAAATTCGAAAAATTAATTAATTTTAATTGTTTTCATCTTTTTCCAGTGAACACAGTCCAGTCATCCAAAATGTTCCAGGCTGCAACGCCTTTAAATCCTCAAAATTCCGTTCGATCTGTTATCCCATTGCCTACAACTTCAGTAAAACCTGGTCTTCAATCGACAGGCATCAAAGTGGCTACATTAACCATTCCCGTAAACAAACCCACCAAAATGGCGATCACTCCTCACAAAAAAATTGTGGTTGAAACATCACCTGCTTCTGCATCTCCAGGTGTCTCGGTCACACAAGCATCCTCTTCCTCCTCCTCCTCCTCCTCCTCCTCCTCCTCCTCCTCTTCCACTTCAGTTTCTTCTTCAACATCAGTCAGTGGTTCTTCAACATCAGCACTGACTGCTATTGTAAGGACACCAGTTACCCCCCATCCGATCGTATCGCAGACTGTGCCTGTAATGTCTGCAGTCAAGCAAATTATTACCAATCCTGCTGGTAGTCCACTCGCCGTGAACCCATTGTTGGGCCAATCACTCAGCCGCGCACAAATTTTGAGTCCTTCGATGTTACCCTCACAACCAATGAGCAGCTCATCAACAACCACGTCATCTAACCAGATATCATCAGTGCATCCGGTTGTCTCTCTAACTCCAGTCTCACAACTTGTCTCCCCTGCGGTTCATGTCTCTCCGGGTCTCCAACAGGCCACTCAGCTTAACATGTTTCCAATAATCCAATCACAGCTCTTTCCAACCAATCAGGTCGTCGGACAATCGGTGACGGCCAAACCTCTCGTCATGGTTACGGTACCCACAACAACAACCGTACAAGTATCTGTTGCTATTACTCCCACCACAACATGAGGGAGAAAAGATTTTCAACACACACATAAAATATATATGTATACACACACATAAAATATATATGTATACACACACATACATTAGGGTAGGTCGATTTTTGAACAGTAACAAATACTGCATTTTGAAATTTGCAAATTAACTTCAAAATTACCACATAAAATATATTTCCAAATTTTGCCATTCTTTTTTTTTTTTTTTACTTGTGTAAATGAATTTAAAGATTAGACCTGTGTTAGTCTGATATAAGTTGGTCTAATTAAGATCTGTCCCTGAAGAAAATAAATATTGAAAATGTTTAATAATAGTTTTATTTATTTATAGAAATTTTAAGATATTGAAAACTATAATAATGTGATATAAAAGATTGAGCATGCCATGCCTGTTGAAATAAAATTATACAGAGCAATAGCTTTCAATTTATTGTTTATTTACTTGTCTCACCGTTTTCAATCAATAATAATACAATTCCGATATTTAATATTTCAAGGATATACCTCCTTTTCAAAAATCCAAAGTGCACTCTTCTCAGAGAATATTTTTTGTAATTTATTTTTTAATCGATATATCCATTCTGCTGTCAAATCAAATAAAAATGTAAAAAAAAAATCCAAGTCCTTCAAAAATAACATAAACAACCTAAAACACAAATATATACTTATGAATCCAGTTTGATTTTTATAAGGTAATGGCAGAGGGGGTGGGGCTCATGTTTTCAATTTTTTAATTCTAGTTATGTTTCATATAATTTGGATTCTTTGAAACTACTATACTTGTTATTTTCATAAACTTTTGATCGATTTGACCTTTTAACCTTCTTCAGGTGCATTTTGTCGAACTTTAGAATTATTCTGTCAAACTCGGAAAATCTGCAGGGAATTTTGAACAGAACCCTTGATTTAATCCACAAGGGTAGTACGCTCTTGTTTCATCAGCCATGACTGGATAGTAGTCCTAAGTAATTCGCTATTACATTTTTGAGTGTCGCCTGCAGTGAGGTTTGAACCTTTAACTTCCAAAAGAATGTAGCTTTACAAAAATAAAAATTGTTTAGGAAGATAGGAACATTATTAAATTTAGAAACATATTTTGATTGGAATAAAATAAGGATAATCCTCTCTGGTTTAAATATTCAGATTGTAAAAATTTCTAATCAAATTCCGTGGCAAATGATGCAAAATGAGCTTTCTTTTTTTTTTTTTAAACGGTTCATTTTTGCAGACTATCTTGGATACCATTTCCTCAAACAATGGTGTAAGAAATCTGTTTTGGTAACTATTTATTATAGCAACACACAACTTTCTATGTTGTTAAGTAATTTGATATAAAAAAAAGTGCAAAAGTCGACCTTCTCCTAATTAATATACATACTGTGCATGTACAATTTTTTGAATTTTATTTTTTTATTTAGCAAGCTTCACATGCTCTGACATATTAAATATGTCAACATGCAACTTTATGCACATTCTAACCAATATGATTTTATAAAAAAAATATCTATGTTAAGTGCATGCGCACCTGTGTGAATGTGCGTTCGGTGTCACTTGGTACTCGTGGGTCCTGACCATGTCTAATTTTGTTTTTAATGTGTCTACGGACCAATATTTTTTTTTTTTTTTCACACACACATGCATAAAAAGTACAACAAAACACAGAAGACTGTTTTAACATATACTGTTTTATGAAAACTATAAAAAGTTTCACCCTTTTCTGATGAAGTTCACCGTGAATGTTGAAATGCACCAAAATGCACTTTTCTGCTTGTTTTCTATATCTATTCGGTTCTTATCCGGAATTTAACCTTAAAAAAAAAAATACAGAAAAATCTTTATGATGTATGTACTTGTCATGGAACAAAAATGTTGTATTCCAAAAATAATGTAGATTTATCAAATAGTTCTTTTCATATATATAGAAAATCAAGGCTGATTATAAATCTAGATATTTCAAATTGAGTTGCCTCCCTTTATTTATTAAATATGACAGATCAAGGCACACTATTCTGGCTTCCTCATAAAATTTGATTTTCCTAGTTAAAAAAAAAAAAAAAAAAAAAACTCTATTTGATCAATTTACATGATTTTCGAAATATGACATTTCTGTTTCATGATAGTGCGTACATCATAAAGATTTTTCTGCATTTTTTGTTTTTTTAATTAAGTTGAACTCTGGATTTGTCCTATCTATTCTATTTCATTCAAATAAGAAAATTTTGGCACTTGTCAATTGTAAGTGGATATCAAAGAATGCATTTTAAGTAAAAACACTACTATGTAATTACGTGTCGTATCGAAATTAGTAAAAATTCCGAAACAATGATCGAGTAGTAAAGTAATGACAAACAAAAATAAAATTTATCAAATAATGCGGTTTTAGCGGTTTAGTCTATTCTCTATGACAAACTGACTTATCTCCCTTGTTTTGATTTAACATTCGTTATTTCAAATTAGAAAATGGCGAATTGATAGTTAAAAAAAACTTTTTTTTTACAAAAAAATAGTTCTAGCAGATCTTCTACTCTATTAGTTTTTGTAATTTTTAAATTCTTAGTAATCTTGACTTGAAATGTTTAATAGTGCTTTTAGTTAAAATGCATTCTTTTCTATATATTTTTTTTTTCAGATATCTGATTATAATGAGCAAGCACCAAAATTTTTAACAATGAAATAATTTCTACCATTAAAAAAAATGTCTACGTGTAAGATTGATATAAAGACAATCCGACAAGTATATTTAATGAACGAAAGATTTGTAAAACCTCAAAATATAAAAATCACATTAAAAACATATTAGTAGACTGATATTTCTTTCCTTTAATAACAGAAACTTCGTATTCATCTCTTGTGTTGTTCCATACTCTTATTTTTGCATACTTTAGATCCTTCCACTGATCGTCTATTTTCTGTTCTGTGGTAGTGCTGCCATCTAAATTCTCAAGTTAAATCATCAAATTTGTTGCTTGACACTGAACTACTGTTTGGCTACATTCTACTTAATCCTTTTCCCACTGATTTCTATCACCTCTTTCTATTCCCACCTCTTCTTAATTCGTCTCTTACATAAAAGGTACCAGGAACATCATTTCTGTTTACTTTAAAAAAGTTTCTCTTATTAAAAGAAACAAAATATTAGCCAACTGATATGTTTTTGATGTGACTTTTTTTTTCTTTTTCTTCTATTTTTTTTTTTTTGTGGTGCAAGTCCATAACTCCCTTAAGAAAAAAATCGAACATGAAGAAAAATCTTTGCTCATACCTGTTGCAGAAAGAAAATATCATACACCAAAAATCATATCAATTGATCAAGTAATTTTATTTAAAAAAGAAAAACAAATCAATTGTAAGAAATTAATGGGAATTCATAAGCTGGTGTGCAAGACTGATTTTACACTTTTTTTCTGAAGAGCTATTTCAGGGGGGGAGGAGTAACCAGTGCTGAATTTGGAGTTTTCCAATTCCCTCCTCTCAAATTTTTGCAAAAATTTTAATTATTTAGAATTCTCTCCCTTGTCCTTTTAACTATTTGCAAAATGGCATTGAGAGATTGTCGATCATCATTAAGCCATAATGTTTTTTTGTTTTTTTAAATAAACTGCGTGATCAATTTGTGATTTTTTGGTGTACATTATTTTCTTTCTGTCACAGGTATGTATACCATTAAGGTTTTTCTGTGAATTAGAAGAACAGGTGACTTGAAGTCCGCAGCAAGCAATGTCAGATAAAAAATTTACATTATACATAATTATATTTTGTATAAAATAATGAATAAAATGTTATTGTTTCACTGTTTTGAATTTGCTTTTAGGATTATAAAAAATATATTTTACTTTATGAAATATTTATTGATTTCTTTAATTTTTTTTATAAGAAAGCATTTTTTTTTTATCTAACACCATTTGCTGCAGACTCTTTGTGCTCCCTGTTTTTTTTTTTTTTTTGTATTCACTGATTTTTCTTTTCTTTATTTCCTAGTGAAATGGGTATTGATTTGCATCAATTTTTCTCCATCATATTTTGCAGTTTATCCACTTTTCTATCAATTTTTGTATTCAAAAAATATGATGGAGTTAAGCATGTAATGAAACTTAAAAAAAAAAATGGAATCTTTAACACATGGAATAGTGACTAAGTATGGTAATAGATTAATTGAAATAAGAACAGAAACCCATCTATAAAACGGAACCGATATTTTGGTGATTGATTAAACTTTGATGTGAAAATCAGGTTCTTGTGCAGAATTCCCAGTATATTAAAAACAAAAATAAAGAAGACTCTATGATGTTACATATCCGTGACAAAATGAAAATATCATGATCCAAAAATCGTGTAAATTGATCAAGTAGTTTTATTTTTATAAAGAAAATCGTTTTTAAGTTATTAATTGGAATTCGCAGTTCTCACTGTTTTTTTTAGATTGTTTTCAAAATGTCAGACAAGACAGCTTCTTTTCTGTTACTTACTTGTAAAATTTTATTTTCTTATTTAAAAATAAAACCACTTGATCAATTTATGTGATTTTTGGAATACAAGAACCCCAGGATACGTCATTAAAAATTAGTAACAAACTACAGTACAGTATATAATACACATGTATATAATCAAATGACTTTATAAATAACAATGTAAGACTGGGTAAATACCGTAAACAGGATCCGGAAAAACATTGTATTCCACATCATAACCTGAAAAAAACGTATTCTAGAGCCGGCATATCCTGGGGTTCTAGTATATAATATTTTCATTTCACCCATTGGTGTATACATCATACAGATGTTTCTTCATTTTTATTTTTTTTAATATGGGGCAATTCTGGACAAGAACCAAAAATCGACTAAAATATTGATTTATAGATTTATTTTTACTAATCTGTTTGCATGCTTATTCATAATTCCATATGCTAAATATTCCATTCAAATATTTGAATGAAACAGAATAGAAATATTTGCAAAGAACATTATTTATTGAGAACCCTTTTGAGTCCAACACTGTTAATGGGTGAGCAAAGATTTAAATCATGTTGCTCTGGAAACAAAATAGCAACAAGAGATCTGCTGTTGGAATTGAATCTTTGTCCAACACGGATGTATGACTGGCAGGTAATTTGAACTCTGCTTCCTTGGCTGAGCTGTTTAGCTTAGTTGGTTTTAGCAGTACTACATAAAAGTGTCTTCAATGTGCAACATACATTCAATTTCTTCAGTATCTCCATTTCTTTTTTTTTTTTTTTTTTTGTAATGATATTTATTTTGTTTGATCAGCATGATCTTATTTCTAAACAAATGACAGTGTTGACTCAAAACAAGAGTTTTGTTTGACTCAACTACTTATTTGAGTAAAGCTTTAAAGAAAGAAAATTATAAAACCAGAAACAAATTAATTTAAAAACTTTACATTCGATAAGGAAAATAAGAACATTATTAAACTATAAGGTGGAATGATAAGTGCAGCTTAAGTATAAAACTTATATTGAAAAAATCAATTCAGGTAACTTAATCATGTAATAGAGCTGACATCTATTCAATGTAGCCACCTTCAGCCTCAATCACCACCTCGATACAGGCCCAGAACTGGAAGCATGTCTTTTCTACATGCGCCAACAGAAGCTCATTGAATACTCAGGTGGCAATCGGGCTGGTTTTGGTGTTGTGGGAGGTCATATTCGTGGTGATCTCGATGTATGACCAAACGGAGTAGTTCAGTGGTTTCAGGCCTGTCAAGTCACTGAGGAGAAGGCTACAAAATCGTAGCACTCCTTCTGAAGTTAAACCCGAGTTTCTTTGGACTTGTGAGCTACTGCCGAGTCCTGCTGCCACGCCCAGGATCTGCCAGGATTGCGCCAGGGAATCACCACACTCTTCAGCACATCCAGGTACACTTTGGTGTTGACTTTCCAGTCGACTTCAAAGATGTGAGGTGGCATGATATGGTCTTCACTTGAAACCACAGCAAAAACAATAACTGTGGCCAGAAACTTTATTTTCCTCATCCTGGGCATGTCCCTGTTATTTGTGTCAATCCAGCGAGGCATTTTGAGGGTGCTGGCAATGGTCCTGTTGTCATAATTTGGATCAGTAGAGAGCATGAGTTGTGGTGCATCTCCGATCTGCTCATTAAACATTGTGTTATTTTCAGACAGGATAGAAGGCTCCTATCACTCTTGTGATTTGTACACAACTGGCCAACTAGTAGATGGTCTGTATGAAAGAACGAAAACCGGTTTTCATCAAATGGAAATGAAATTATGTTGTCTTTTCTAGGGCGACAATTTTATCGTTCCACGGTGTAAATACAAACTGATCTTGTCTTAAACTAAGGGAATTTTGGTTTATTTAGACTAGTCTCGTTTATTATAACCTCTAACATTCTTCAGATGCATTATTTCAAACTTCGGAATGTTTCAGTAGATATTTACCTCTTTCTTGCCACTGGAACATATGACTAGGGCTGTGACAACAGCATATTCTTTTTATTGTTTTGACTCTTGAGTATATATCCATTAATATTTTATATGTTTTTATGTAGACTTGTGGTTCTCGGTGGATTGATTGTGTCTTACTGTGTCGGATATATACTTGAGAGTCAAAAGAATGAAAAGAATGTTCTGTTGTCACAGCTCTAGTCATACGACGGAAGGTAGGGATTGAAATATGGGTGCACAAAAGGCAAGCGCAATCTAGCCTACAATAAATGTTTGAGAAGTCCTGTTGGTATTCTTTAGTAAGGTGCCTCAGGCAGTTAGTGATAAAGTAACACCTTCTTGATGCATGAGATCGGAGGCCTGCAATATAAATGCTGGAGTCCCCCAGGGGTCAATCCTGGGTCCAACTCTCTTCCTGATCTACATCAATGACCTCCCTAAACACATACTTAAATCGTTCGTTGACATCTATGCTGATGACACAACCATCTACGGCAACACATCAAAGGCTGTAAATGACAAAGTTCTCTCTGATTCTCTCTCCTCTGATCTCGAGCGCGTGGTTCAGTGGGGGAAGACGTGGCTGGTTACCTTTAATGCATCCAAAACCAAACTCCTATCCTTACATCATCAACGCTCTGATCCCCAGCTGGCATCAATTGTGATGGATGGCTCTCGTCTGGGTGAGGCTCCGTGTTTTGACAAGCTTCTGGGTTTGACCTTTACTCCTGATCTGAAATGGAACACGTACATCAAGTCTGTTGCCAAGGTCGCTGGAAAGATGGTGGGATCCTTCTACCGCTCGAGAAGATATCTCACTACTGATGCAATTCTCTATCTATATAAAAGCCAAGTACGTCCAAGGATGGAATACTGTTGCCATATCTGGGCAGGAGCTGCTAAAAACAGCCTATCCTGCCTTGACAGAGTACAAAATAGACTTCGTGGCTTAGTGGGGGATGCCCTTTTCTCTACCCTGCAACCTCTCTCCCACAGAAGAGACGTTGCGAGCCTGTCCTTGTTTTATCGTTATTTCCATGGCAGATGCTCGTCTGAACTCCAATCTCTGGTCCCCCCTCGCCAATCTTTCACGAAAAACACCCGTCTAGCTGAATCCACTGTGAAAAATTTCCCCCACTCTATATCTGTGCCTAAATCAAAACGCGGATTCCATGAACAAAGCTTCTTTCTTAGAACTGCACGCCTGTGGAACTCTGTTCCGTCTGCCTGCTTCCCTCCGGACTATAACTTGGATGTCTTCAAGTCCAATGTTAACAAATTCCTAATGAACCGCCCCCTTAAGTAAACACTTCAGCAAATCTCCTCACTAACTTAATGTACTTGCAATAACCCTTATCCCTGAGTGGCTTCCGGGCCTTGATAAGTGGTGATCACTGTGTAAAAAAAAAAAAAAAAAAAAAAAATGAGAAGGTAAAACTTAGCAAGGGTAGCCTCCTAGAACTGCACAGTATCATACGTCAGTCCAACAAAAGCAAGATCACTAACTCAAAGGTGGCACAGATTGGCAAGGACATTTGGGGATGTTCTAGTCAAACACGATAATCTGTACAGAATTTCAAGCTCAACCCTTACCATGAGGATAGATTGTTCTCATTCCATCGCCCATAACTAAAAAAAAGTCTTTTATTTTTATCAGCTCTAGTGAGGATTGAACCAAAAGCCTATCACTTAGAAATGATTGTTAACCAATGCCTTTAACCATTAAGCCATGTGTCGAAATAATACATTAGTAATGAGTTACATGATCATCACTGAAAAACTTTTGAAAAATCTACATTATCATGGCTGGCTAACCATTGGCAGATGAATTTTATTCATGTCACGACGTGAACACATTGAATCATATTTTTGCCATGGAGCATTCCTTTGTCCTGCGGATATTATGGATTGTAGTGTTGTCCTACTGAAAGATCCAGAAATATACACACAAGCTAACATGCTGATGTAACTCCAGTTTGACACCAATGCATACCCTAAATCTTGATTACTCCTTGGAAGGAGAGAGCATCTCAGATCATGTGGAACCTTCTTCACATTGTCATGTAGAAAATGTCTTTGGTGGGATATCCTTATCTTACCAGTAACTTAAAAAAGCCTACAAAATGTTTTCTCAAAACAAAACATGTCTCACCATTTAAGCAAGCTGTTGCATGGTGCAGTTGGAGATGTGGTCTTAGACTACTTTTACGTATTTTAAAGTCATTCTCGTGGTGATGCCGTCTTATTCTTGAACTGCATTCTGTTTATGTAAGGACATTATTCTTGATCGATGGTGAGCTTGTGTCTTGTTGAACAACATGGTGAACTAAAAGTTTTCACACAATAACAACTAGCACAAGGGACAAACACAGACACAACACAAACACCAATTAGACCTTTGTTTGAATCCGGTTTTAAACTTTTAACCTCTTAGTATTCTAATTGCTTAGTATTCAAATTGTCCCTATAAAATTCTAAAACGTTTTTTTTTTGTTTTTTTTTTCCAAGTTTCAGAGCTCTACATAGATAAGCGATTGAGTCTAACAAAATTTTTGATTGGTAGTATATATGTGTGTGTGTGTGTGTGTGTGTGTGTACATGTGTGACGCTATTTTACACTTCATAATAATGGTCATGTGATCTGTACATGGAAATGTGTGTGTGTGTGTCTACTCACTTGTATACCTGTGTCTGACCTTCTGTGGGATTACATATGAATGCATGTGAATAGCTTATTCACTACCCCCTCCTTTATTAATGACAGATTATTATACGTTGATCTTTTTATGACCGATGTCTAGTAGTCACAAACTCTCATCTCAGAAATTGTGATCTCTCCTGTTTTTGGTTATAAATTCTATTTTTATTTATTAAATATTTCTTTTTCTCCTAATTTTGATATTTTAGTGATTGGACAAATTACATTTAAAAAAAAAAAAAAATTGACAGCTGAAATTCTCACAAAACTGAGTAAAAAAAATTTTCAAAGATTATTTTGTGACAATTGAATTTTTATTCCACATGGATGTAAATATTGCACAATATCAATAAAGGAAATATGGAGAAAAAAGGTTCACAAACTCTGTTATTAGATTAATAAAGTACTTGTGGGGTTTGTTTTACAATCTGCAGAGATTTGGAAAAAAAATATATAACAAATAAATATTACCAAAGGCAAGATAAGTTACTCTTCTACCTAGATGGATAAGGTTTCAGTGGTTCTATTAAATGTAAAATGTTTAATCAGTTAAAAAACAAGTAGTTTTGAGCGCAAGAAAAAAGTCTGTGTAGTATCGCTTATATCTTTGAAGTCTCGACAATGAGTTAAAAATAAAAAATGATACAAAAAATCCACCCGATAAATGTCACAGGAACATTTATTGACTGGATGTCTAACAGTATTTTGTATATTTTTAAAATCAGTGTCGTGATTTCAAATACATGAGATACCATGCGGCCATTTTTCTTGTACTTGTGTAACGCTTGACACTACTTGTTTTTCGAACCGAAAAAACATTTTACAATTAATAAAGATACTAAAAACTTATTCAGCTGGATAGAGGAGTAACACTCCTTTGGTAACATTTATTTTTTATATATTTGTTTTTTATCACTATTTTTTTTTAATTGCTGTGAATTGTAAAACAAACCCACATTATGTTTTAACTGCTGTATATGTTTGTTATCTTCAGGGAATACATTGCAATTTGGCGATTATCAATGGTCTTGAGTAGTGATTAAAATTCATCTGGTGAGGAAGCCCCAATTTGGCAGTTCTGAAGAGTGTACAATTATTCTTTAGTCACTACTACTCTCGGGTCCGCTCTGTTCCGGAGTTGTACTACCTGTTGAGGTTTGATCCATGGTTTAAATAGTATTTATCCTGAGCACAACAATACTGAACTGCTTCTAACATTCTAGGGCAAGGTGTTCGCCTATCTCCCACCCTACTATGCCGAAATCCATCTTTCATAGCTCTTTTTTTTACATTTTATTTCTTTCTTTGCTTACCTAATTTCCTATCAACCTATCAACCAATCTTCATCCTATTTTTTGGTCCCCCCGACAAAGGAGGGATTAGACCTAGTAATTCACTCCTGTTCGTCCTTTCATTTGTTGTCACTTTTCTCAATAACCACGCCTTGGATTTTTTTTGTTTTTAATTTTGCACAAACATTAGTCATGGTGAAAGTAAATTTTTGCCAAAACGCATTTTTTTCCGGGATAACTCTGGTTGACCCACCCCCTCACCCCACCTAGGTGCCATTATAGTGGTAAAATTGCCTTCAAATTGTCTGTTCGGTTTTTTTTTTGCACTTTTTTCAATAACTACTCCTTGAATATTTTGGAAATTTTCCACAAACATTAGTCATGGTGAAAGTAAATTTTGCCAGAACCGATTTATTCACTCTTGGAGGGGAACACTGCATGCTCGACTTGTTATTTCCGTTTTTGTTTCGCCATTTTCTTTTCTTTTTTTTTTTTTTTTTAAACCATACTGTTTATGTTTACCGATTTTTAGTACTTATGCAAAATCATTGTCATATTCTGAGCAGATTATGCAAACCACCCAAAGGTGCCAGAACAAAACTTTTTTTTTTTTTTTTTTTTTTTTTTTTTTTACTGAAAACAATGACTAATGTTTAAACAGTTAAAAATTAAGGAAAAATACATAATTATAATCTAAAACAGTCATCATAAAATAATTTAAATGAAAAGAAAGTACTTTATGGACCGTTCTGAAATAACATTTAAAAAAACTGTTCTGAAATCACATTTAAAAAAGCCATTCTTAACATGGGGATGGAGGGTGGAGTGCGGCTTTAAAACTATTCTGTATTTTCACCCAACAATTCATAAAAAATTCAGTGAACAAGATACCATTTGCTAATTGTTGGCTGCTGTGATTTCCTTTGCTAAGCATTTCAGCACCTTCCAGTCATTTATGTAACCGCCCAAAATATGCTGAGGATAATGTGGCCCCTATTCTGCATAAGTAATGAATTTTCTTTTTTATTAGATTTTGAAAGTTAAATTTAGTTATGATATAGTTTGGTCATTAAATGATTAACTGAAGCAAATTGTTATAATTTTATAACAAATTTTATTATGGTGATGTTTTAATCTCTATTTATAAACATATTAGATGGATGTAAATAATTTGTAAAAGCTTTCAACCTTTTAATGCATCAGGATTTTAAGCCAGAAATTAATTTCTGTTTAACAATTTAAATGCTTCCAAATTCTTTTCAAATTCCAAATTAATTCATTTTCTTTTATTTATTTATTTTTTTGCTTTTCAACTATTAACAAAAATTCTTTTTAAAAATCTGAATTAAAAAAAAAAAATGAAGCGAGATGTTTATGAAGAAATGCATTAAATTCATAATCCAATTATTTGAAAAATAGGATTTTTTTCAAAAGTTATGGTAATTTACACTATTGTATTTATTTCAATAAATTGATTAATCATAAATTAAATGATAATAAATAAAAAAAAAATTATAAATCACATAGAGGCAAGAAATAGTCACATAAGACGTGATCACACAGTTCTATTAGTTCAAAGATGTTCATTTATTTTTAATACAAAATTTTTAAATAAGTGATTAATGAATAAATAATTTTAAAAAATAGATACTAAATTCATGGATGAAATAAACAGGATTCACTCTTAAACTGAGCATTATGAATTTTGAAATACAGCTGCTATGCATAAAAGTGGGTAATGTGAGCTATATTTAGTTTTTTGCATAGGGGACAAAGAGACAATGAAAGCCCTTTGTGAAAATTCACATTTTTGTGAAATTTTAATAATAGATATTAAGACCTCAATTAATAAATATTTGCCAAATTTCGGTTTCTTTGGAGTATTTATAAAAGGTTTTCAGGCAGCATAATATGAGCACAACTTTCCATTTGTAAATTTAAATATTTCAGATTTACATTAATTTTGATTCATAAAGCATAAATCAATTAAACAAGATTACTTGAATTTTAATTTCTTTTTAAGACACTTTAAGCTTATGACTAGAACGTTAAACATTTTCTAAAGTCAGAATCGTTTGAATTTCCCTTATATTAAAAACAAAAATAAAGAAAAATCTGTATAATGTACATATCCGTGACAAAACGAAAATATATTCCAAAAATCACAAATTTATCAAGTAGGTTTTTTTTTTTTTTTAACCATTTTTTTAACGGTTAATGGGAATGTGTAGGCATTACAATATAAATATCGATAGTTTGAATAATTGAATTATCTCCCCTTGTTTTTCTTTTTTGTTTATTTAGACATGCCTCAATTACTCATAAAATTTGATTTTCATATTTAAAAATAAAACTAGTTGATCAATTGTCGTGAATTTTGAAATATATTTTCAGTTGACCATGGGTACATACATCATTTCTTTACTTTTGTTTTTTATTGAATTCTGGAACAGGAATCAACTCTTTTAATGTATTTTGATCCGGATTAAAATAAGAATTCTAGACGTAATATTTAGTGTAATTATATCTCCATTTTAGTGTTTATAAGGGGTCATAAAAGTTATACAAAACTGTTTTGTTCGGGGGGGGGGGGACTAAACTAGTGTATGTATGTGTGTGTGTGTGTGTATGCATGTATATATATATATATATATAAAGTTCCTTAATATTGTGCAATATTTACTAATGATTTCAAAACAATTAAATTACTGTTGTTGCCATAATGTTTCAATCAATTCAGTCTTGAATCTTCAAGTTGACAATGAAAAGAGTTTTTTTTTTCCTGCCATTGCAAAACAACAAAATGTATCCACTATAAAAGTGAACACTTGTTATACAAGTTATTATATCTTTGATTATTATGCAAAACCTCCATGCATTTAAATGCTCATATGTTTTCAGTTTCATATTTTTGTTTCAAAATTTATGTATCGTGTCAAGAGAAATTTTTCACCCTTGCCTTTCCTCAAAGATATTATATATCTCTATATACACACACCCTCTCCCTTTCAATTTGCAAACCACAAAATGTAAAACAAACACAGCCTGTTTTAATAAAGAACTGTTCTTTTTAAACATGTAAGATGATTGCTGATAAAACGTTTTAGGAATAGCATTGAAGCTATGTTTCGGACACAAAAAGAGTATTAAATATTTAAAACTATCCTGACTTTTTTTTTTAAATTATTATGGAAGTCGCTCCAAACAAGGCATGAAGCCATTTGATGTAAGGAACTAATAATAAAAAGAAAGAGTAAGGTAGAATCACTTCAAGACAAACCAAGCTTGAAAGAGATCTCAGCACCCATACTTAATTTTCTGGTCTCCAAACAGGCTAGCTAAAAGTAAGCTTTTGAAGAGCCCAATAATAAAAGAAGCGGTTCAAGGCTGATTGACATAAAGTCTACATTAATTTTAATACATGTATTTGCTGTGTTCAAGAACTGTGCTCTCTTACTATTTTGTTTGGTTTATTTGTGAATCTGGAAGTCCGGAAATGTTATCACGCCATCTTCTCTATGGTTATATTCGTTTTTTTTTTTCTTTTTCATCCTTCCACTATTCTTTCTAAACAGGAAGACTAAATGTGCATAGACCTTTTAGAATACTGTGATCTCTAAATATGGTGCATTGTTCTGATTTATTTACTTGCCCAGGACTGCAGAATTAGGCAGAAGGTCAGTTATTAATATGGTTAAAATTCAGCTTCCAATAACAGGGCACTCTGGATTGTGATAAAAATAAAACTGGCTTAAATCTAGAAGTACAGTATCAGAACAGATACTATATTTTGCTCCTAGCCAAAAGGTATGGTGTATTGCCTATTTAAACCTATGTCTGTAAATTTAAAATTGGACCAAATACAGGCATTTTCAGGCCAGATGTAATGGTTAATATTGTACATTTAATGGATGGTGATTTCACTACTCATTTTGACTTATTTTAACAACAACCCCATTAAAAGATACACATGGCATCTCCAGATAACTATAACTAATATAGTAGTGCTAGCTATATGATAGTGCATGACATTGAAAGCATAATGGAGATACTTATGATGTTATCTTATAAAGGATTACCCCCCCCCTCTCAAATGATAAATTGTTCATAAAATTCACAATCCGTTCTACAGTCTGTTTAGTATATATAAATTTTAGTCTATGCCCGACTTTTCCACCAAGTTTCAGTTATTAAAACTTATTTCTGCCCGAATTAATTTTGTAAAATAATTTTCACAGTGGAAGCAGAGCATAGACTGGCAAGTTTGAAAGGCTGTACACACACATACATGTTGAAACACGTCTAATGAGCGTTTCCAATGCCCTTGTTTATGCATTTTTCACTCTTGAGAAATGTATGATGCAATATTGTATCCTGCTATTACTATGCCATATATATGTACCGCTAAGCTGAAATGGGTTAATATCCAACAGTCTTTGTTTTATTGCCAATAAAGGGTCCCTCTGCATTGTGATAAAAATAAAACTGGCTTAAATCTAGAAAGATTTTCCTTTCACTAACCGAGGACATAAAAGATGAAATGCAGTATCAGAACAGGTTCTATATTTTGCTCTGTGCCAAAAGGTAAGGTGTATTGCCTATTTAAACCTATGTCTGTAAATTTAAAATTGGATCAAGTACGGGTATTTTCAGGTCAGATTCAATATTCAATATTTGGTGATTGTCTCACTGGTAGATGTGATCTAGATTTTTAACCATGGGATTAATCTAAAGACAATGTCTATTAAAACAATCTAAAGACTATTTCTGAACTGAAGAGTGCTATCACAACCAAAGTGCTAATGGAGAAATGTATTAAAAGTTATTGACAATGTCATAAAACGAAGAATTATTGACTTTGAGGAGAGTACCAGATCACGTTAAAGTTAGATTTATAACATTTACATACACCCAGTTATACTTTATGGCCTAGAGCGCATAAATTGGACAACTTCATTGTTTCTAAAAATAGAAACATTTCAAAAATCGTATAGTGAGATTCATGAGTGACAGCAGATTCACAAATCCCATCTCAATTAAAGAATTTCATCAGATCACAACTTTAACACCAGTCACTCCAGTATCCAAGAGCAAGGTACTAAAACTCTTTGGACGTGTCAAAACGTCTGAAGCTGGATTGCCTAGAAGAGATCATAGAAGGAAACAAAAGCAAAGGAAGCCGTGCAAACGTTGAGGTACGAATATCGATGTGTGGCAACATCTAATTATAAATCAATTTAATTATGTAACAAGAAAAAAAAAATTAATGGAAAGTATTTTCTTGTCAATGCCCAATAAATACAACATAAAAAGGAAGTAAAAAAAAAAAATGAAATTGGAATGTTAGGAAGATCTCCATCATTCCAGTAATTATAAGAGCAACTGGCCTCATGAAAAAGAATTTAAAAAAATATCTAGTAAATATACCCAGGGAACCAAGTGCATTAGAGATTGAGACAATTGCACTTAAAGAGACATTTAGAATTTTTTAAAAGATCTCTCAGTTGGAATGTATGAGATAGTGGGTGAATATCTAGCATCTGGTAGGATGCCTCATCCCTGGACAATTAAAAAAAAACTCTAAACGGAGATAGTGAAAACATAAAAACAAAGACTGTTGGACATTCATGTGTGAAGCTTGGTGGGCAAGTCAGGGTTATTTTTACCAAATATGATTGGATTGTGGATAATATTGTATTTTTTTATTTTTTTACTGGCCACTCTGTATTTGTATCCTGTAATTTCTTCTGAGCACAAACTCTAGACATATAAGTATGAACAAAAAGCTTCACATTACTGAATTTATCCATTGAAAAAGCACGTCCAAATACACAGTTTCGGTAATTGCAAATGAGTTACCAGAACATTACTGTATACAGTATCAGACTATGATGGGGTTCTGGCTCTGGATTTGTTCTTAGGGTTATGGCCACAAGGCAGCAGATGTTTGAGATTAAAATTTCCCTGCTCTTAAATGAGTTGTCTTCTCAGAGTGATAAGATTCTGTATTTTTTTTAATTTTTTTTTTTTAAATTTTGTTCACCCCAAACAAGACCTATTACTACTTAGACATAAGGGCTACTATTTGAGACCATGTCTACAAAGGACTATGTAAGGAGATGAGCAAGATGTCTGTTCATATTACAGCGAAACAGGATGAGAATTCCAAAGTCTAGCAGTTTGAGAGAAGAAGCTATTAGAGTAGAAGGCATCTAGGGACTTCTACAGTAGGGTGGGATTTTGCTGCCAGGTAGTACGCTTTTATATTTTCTGTCAGTAGTGGCACTTCAGCAGGCTCGAACAGGTAAGGAACTGTACTTGATTGTTGGAGATGCCTGCCATGATCGGCATTTTATAGACGATCATTATCAGGTCCTTGCTGGCTTCAATCTATGGCTTCCCTGTTCTTGCAAAATATTCGCAGCAAATACTCGTCTAGCTACGACAACTGTCAATAATTTCCTTTACTCTCTTTCAGTGCCTAAAACTAAACGAAAATTCCATCTACAAAATTTCTTTCTTAAAACTGTCAGTTTGTGGAACACAATACTGCAGGGCTGCTTCGACATATACTATAACATGGTCGTTTTCACGCCTAAAGTAAATAAGTCCTTGTTGAGCCATCCTGTTAAATAATCAAACCCTACCCATCATAATGGTGTTGTCTCACAGTGTATCCGACACTTATCAATCCTTATCCTCAAGTGGATCTTAACCCTTGATAAGCGGTAACCTGTTAGTAAAAAAAAAAGTTTATTAGTTTACTGAAAATTTGTCAGGTAAAATTAGTCTCCCAAGATTTTTCCCATTTGTTCATCTAATCCTAACTTTCTAATTCTTCATTGGCATTATCAGTTTATCGATTAAACTTGCTTTCTGTATAGAATTCAATATGATATCGTTTTTATCACATTTTGTTTATGAGTTTGTTTATCCCCCCATTTTTTTTTTTTTTTTTACATGATTCCATCAGAAAGAAGGAAAAAAATGTTTTGTCTTTCTATGCAGACAAAAAAGTTATAGAACTAATTTATGGAAAGATGTTTCGTTTATAAAAAAAAAAAAATAATGAAAGAAAAACTTTTTGGATTTAAATGACGCAGTTGTAAAATTCCAATTGAGCAATTTTAATCCGCAAAGTCAGTTAGAAAGTACGCCTCAGAAATGCTTTCTTAGTCGCTACTCATTAATTGAAAAAAAAAAAAAAAAAGTATTGCCACCGTGATAATTTGTTTTTAATCTGGCAAATATGCAAACTTGTCCGACTCTCGCCTTAGAAATGCAATCTTTTCAGCATATAAGCATTTTCGGTTCTTTGTTTGAAACTTTTTTTCAATAGTTGTCAAATAAAAAATGGAAATTGAAAAGAAAATATTATCCATTGTCTGATAATAACATTTATTGTAACGCATTCATTACCAATGTTTTTCTCCCCCACCCCACCTCCTATCTGTTTATTTTTCTATGTCTTTCTTGTCCACCCTCATACTCTCTCTTCTCAATATTGACTACCCTCTCTATCCACCACTCTCTTTATCTGCTACCAAATCTCTCTACTTATCTATCTATATTGCCTACTCCCCCCCCCAGTTATGTAATGTCTACTTTCTCTCTTCCAATATGTATTGCCTATGACTTTTCATTATGTATTACCTATTCTCTCATTCTCTGTATTTCTCATTATCACTCCCACTCTCTCTATAACAACAACTATTTTCCTTCTATAAAGAAAAAGCCTCATCCACGGTGCCGGAATTTATCTTGTTTCCAGATAAATTCGACGCTAAAGTAACTAGGCTGAAAAAAAAAGCATGAAACAAAAGAGGGGGAGGGGGTAAAGAATGAAATATAAAGGTCTTGATTTGAAACGAAGAAGAAACTTTATTTACAATAAGTTGCAAATTTTTCCCTTTGCGGGCATTAAACTTAAACGCCAAGGTAACAAATGAAAAAATAACAACACTGCTGGTTCTTATAAAGAAGTTGTGTGTATCCATTAACGAATACAACAAGAATATACGAAATAGGAGTATCTCCTAATCACACTCGCATATGAAATTAATTTTAGGAGCATACTCACAATTGAAAGCCTGTCAGGCAAGTGGCTTTTGCTTTTTTTTTTTGTTTAAAGTCCTTTTAGAACTTCCTTCCCCTCCATGTTCGCATGCAAACCGTAGAGACACACATGTATTACAGGAGCAAGACCTCGTCGCTTGTCCGGATAGGAAATTCCAAAATTCCTTGTCACATAAAAAGGTATTTTCTTTAAATTCCACTCCTTGTAAAGTAAATACGCGCAAGACCGCAGCCACGTAGTTTATTTCCAGAAGTCTGTCTCGTCACAGCTGGGTATTAATTTCTTGCCGGGTTTACTTCTTTGAAGGAGGCTTTTCAAAATTCCATTTTCAGCGCCAGGCAATGAACACGTTCACCCTCCACGTCAGCAGAATTTCAAAAGAGGAAGAAATATGCGATGAGCTCGTGACGTCATTACAGAGCTAGCATTTCTCTTTTCTCCAAATTAAAGGGAGTTTCATACAAACCGAAAATATATGAAACTAAAAATCATAATGGATACAAAATACAAAAAATCATATATAAGAACCAGATAAAAAATAATAAACGTAAACAGGGAGGAATGCACCATTATTGGTACAAAAAAAATTCCAACAACGGTTCAATTTATTATCTCCCATTATTGGTTGTCAGAAAAAGAAAAAAAACTATCAGTGTTTCTCTGTTAATCCATTCATCTTAACATCGTTGTACGATGAGAGTATCATTTTTACTTATATAGACAAGTAATATATATATATATACTTTCTGGGCTTTTTAAAAATTTTTATATTTTGTTAAAATTCGACATGGATTTAAAAAATCTCGTTTGTTTTTTCAATTCTACAATTTAAAACCTGAAACTTCATGGCTTATTTATAAATTGGTAAATCGATCATCTTCAATGAACAGTTTTTAATATTTCCATTGCTTGTAGTCTGCACTGCTTATTGTCAACTTAAATTCAAGTAAACGAAAGAGATCCCAAATTGACTTAACGTTCTCTTTCTGATCTCGGAAAATTTAGGTCACATGGTATTAGCTGACCAGTGTCATATAAAATGATTTAGCCTCCTCTTTATTGGTCCATGTGTCTTTCAATCACAGTCAAACAGAAATAAACTAAAAAAAAAAGTTTAAAAAGTTCTTAAAAATCAGCCCCCTCTTTTCTTTATATTTTAGAAACAAAACAATATTTTTGTTTTGTTTTTTTAATTGATTACTTTTATTGGTCTTAAAAGTGAAATTAGAAATAAATAAAAAAGGTATTTAAAAAAAAACACAATTTTACTATCTATATTTTGCATAAACACCCAAAACAGTTGGTGGTAGTTATTTAAGAGTTTCAGAGGAGTTTCTTCCCAACATCTTATAAATGTAACAACCAAACTTCCTATTTTTTCGACACCAAAATTATTTCTAGTGCATTCAAAAAATATGTTAAAAAAAGAAAAAAGCATCTACCTATTAAAGAGGGGAGTGTTTCTATAAAATTACCTATATCTTTTTGTACACACTACCAGGTAGGTATGAATAATGAATTAGAGTAAAAGTCTATTCTGACGGACCACAAAAAATAGTTCTATTCAATAAGGTGTATGTAATTTGATGTGACATTGGTCAGATAGTACCACGTGACCTAATATTTCTGCTATTAAGTACGGAAGAAGTAAGAAAAGGAAAAAAATAAGAAAGTTAAAATCTAAAATCACCTAAAATTCTCAGAAGATAATCCATCAGGAATTAGGTGTACTCCAGGATAAAATGAAATAAAAGTTAATATATTTGTATGCAGAAAAAAGATTTTAATGTTTGTAATGAGTCTGAAGAGACACCAAAGAAGTAATCTGAATTTGGGTTCTTGAATAAGGAAATCCTCACAGAAGAAACATGTATCAGCATTCCTTGTGTATAAAATGTATATTCCTGCATATCAAAAGGGTTTTAAAAGGGTTTCAAAGTAGTGCTCTATTAGTTCTTGGAACCAAACAAGAACAAAATGGGCATCTAAATAACCAACCAACACTTATTTTGTTAGGGGAATGATAGGTATTCATGTGTTCAGAAATACTACAGATACAAAATCAGCTCAATGATAGAAATAGTAGACCCACTCACGCTATTATATCTATTATATAAAAGCAAAAATGTGTGTGTGTGCATTTTTTGTTGCATGTCCGGCAAAGGTTTTGTTTTTTTTTCGGGGAGGCACTTGGGGGAGGGGGTTTACCACGTCTTACAACTTTTTATGTGTTCCATAGATTATATCACCTCCGATTTATGAAATGAGGTCAGCTTTATCTTTTATTTGAGCGACTTTTTATGTTACAAAATTCGCGCTGTAATTCCATTTCTCTATGGCGTGATGTTTGACCTAGGAAAGCAGACGTTAACGTTCGTTTAAGCACCTGCTTTTTTAATCGTTTAATTTCAACCATTTACACTTCCCTACCCACTTAGTGTCGCGATAACGTCTCACACTTTTTTGTTTACCTTCGTCTCAAGGCTTCGGGTTCAAACCTACCTCCCTACCAAAACTTCTTTTTTTCTTTTATGCCTCCACATACCTGGGCAACGCCGGGCACCCCTGCTAGTCTATTATATAAAGGGGAAAAATGGGCATGAGTGTTTTTGTATGTCTACGAAAGGCTTCTAGCATCAGTTAGATTCCACAAGAAGTTTTTGCATACTTCCCAGATCGTAATATCTCACATTCGCAAACGGACATTAACTCGATCAAAAAAAAAGATAGAGACAAACAAAATTCCCACCGTGCCGTCATCTCCAGTGTTTATTTGTCTTTTTAGTCACGTGCAAGCGACTATAAGTCATTCCGTCGGTCGGTCCATCTGTCTGTCGGTCCGTCTGTCCGTAACACTTTTGTGCTTGGCCTTTTTGGTTAAGATCAAAGGTCTGTTGTTAATAGATGCTGTTCTTAGCTTTTTAAGCTTTTCTTGGCCTTTTGGTCAAGATCAAAGTAGTATTTGTTCCAGCAGATACTGCAAGCAAATAAATACATATGTTCCAGCAGATACTGCAAGCAAAGACCATATGTGGAGGCAACTTGTGCCAAATTTGCTCGGTGGGGAAGCAAGTAAATACCCTTTTCTTGGCCTTTTGGCCAAGATCAAAGTGTAATATCTTGTTCCGACAGATACTGCAAGCAAAGACCATATATGGGGGCAACTCCACATATAAGACCTTGGTCAATGTAGTGGCAACCCTTCATACCAATTGTCACTACCCAACTCCCCTACTCCCCGGGAAGTTGGTCCCCATTTCCTTCACATTAAAAATCGGCCTTGTGCCTAATTTGCTCGGTGGGGGAGCAAATAAATACCTTTTTCTTGACCTTTTGGCCAAGATCAAAGTGTAGTACCTGTTCTCTGATACATATACCGTGCGAGGCAGTGCTGTTCTGGCGACACATTCTCGTGCCTAGAACACCTGATGAGCTTGTTGGGTAGCGTTCTGTTCGCATCCGCACTTTGTCTGTCTTTCTCTGCTCTCCCCCCTCACGAGGAGATCCGAGCTGATAATTTATGACCTTCCCGCGAGGGAGGGTCGGACACACTTTCTCTCTTCCCTCCACTAACTTCCCACTCCATCTCTCAGTTCTATCTCCCCTCTTGCCACCTTTTGGCGCCACTTCTTTTTGGCGCCAAAGTTGGCTCCCCACTTTGGACGTCACTCTTTTCGGTGATTTTTAAAAGAAAAGGGAACCAAAACAGGCACCCCCAGCCTGGGGGCCACCAATATGGATACCCCCAGCCAGGGGGCCACCAGTGTGGATACCCCCGGCCAGGGGGCTACTGCTCTCCAAGAGGACGACTTCCCAGGAGGAGCAAAAACAACCACTAACAGGGCGTAGAACCCGGATATGGCATCATTGGACACTCCCCAGGCAAGGGAAATTTACCAACAGCTCCTCCCAAGGGCGACTCCCCCCAAAGGGGAGCAAAACCAAAATCGGTCGTAGCATCTCATTCCGACCACAAAAAGGAGGAGGTGCCAGGCCAAAAGGACAATAAAGGGGACAGTGCTCCTCAGGAAGGCTGCTCCCCCAAAAGGGGAGCAGATCAAGAAAATGAGAGGGCATACCGCCTGGACCTCACAAACGAGGAAGGGGCAGATGCCCTAAAAGTAAACAAAAAAGTTCATGCTCCTCAAGAGGCCGACTCCCCAAAACTGGAAGCTGCTCCTGAAAAAGACTCTAACCAAGGAGAGTCAGGCCCAAAAGACACTGAAAAGGGTGCCCCCCCCCTAAAAAGCGACACTCCCACAAAAGAACAGACTAAGAAATCTGGGGAGGCAGGAAGCGTCGCCAATAAACAGGCAGGGGTGACCTCCATAAAAGACCAAAAACGGTCTAACCCCACCAAAGACTCCATACCAACACCAACACCACCAAGAGGGTCTGCGTGGGGAAAGACCGTAGAAAAACAACTGTCCCCTCAAAAGTATAGAGACCTGTACCTGACAAAGTACAGATAATACGTAGAGGGGGTAGATATAAAACCCATACCGGGTGTCTGGGAGGCGATTGAGAGCAGAGTTCTCTCCCTCGTCATTTCCGATATACCAGAAAACCGCATTCTTGGGGTGAAGAAGGGAGACATGGTGGGGCTCCTTCACAAACTTAACATCCCGGTACTATACTTGTACCAGAAGAGCTTCGCCAGGTGGGACATCCAAGGACGATGCAGAGAGACTCTCTCTCCAAAAAATAAAGCATGGGAGAGTCAAACTAATGCCTGAATGCCAGGGCAAGAGGAGGACTCGGGTGCAATATTTAATGTGTCAACCCAAATACCTGCTGAACTGCTAGGATGCCTCTTCAGCCAGTATGGTGAGGTGGAACAGGTGACCCCCGGTATGGTCAAAAACTGGGACTCACCTGGGCTGCTACACAATAGCAATGAGGCTGAAGGAGGGTGTTCGGGCAATACCAACGCTGCTGACATACAAGGACAACAGCATGACAGTAGTGGTGGAGGGCCGTTTTCTGCACTGCTGGTTCTTCCAAAAGCAGGGCCACATGGCTAGGAGCTGACCCCGAAAGGGTAACCCCTAATCAAACGACCCAAAAGGCGATCACAACCCCTGAGACAGTGCCCGCGTCAAAACAGGTGGCAACAACCCCAGCAACCACGGCACCAACCCCATCTCCAAGGAAAACACAAACCACCCAGGAGGCCAAGGGGGAGGAATGGAGCATGGTAGTGAGACAAAAACGGAAGCCCATAATCCCTTCTGCCACCGGCCCACCACTAGCCCAAAAATCGAGGCAGCAGCCTCTGCAAATGCAGCAACAACAGCAGCCACCGCATCCGATGCCGTGGAAACAGCTGCAGCAACAACAACTACCACAGCAGCAAGTACCGCAGAGGCAGCAGCAGCAACGACACCAACGATAGTAGCAGCAGCAAAAACAACCACAGCAGCAACTAGAGGAGCAGACAAAACCAATGGTCCCCACACCAATTGAGACTGCTCCTCTGAGGATGAATCCACAAGTGAGAGAGAGAAGAACTCAACCTCACCTGTCACCGGTTCATTCGAAAGATTTAAAAAAAAAATAAAAGAAGAAAAAGAGAAGAAAAGGTGGTCCTCACTCCCTGTGAACATACACAATCCCTAACAACAAAATCCACTTCCACCCCCAAGTCAGACACCGATCCAACACCAGACACCGCACCAACACCAGACACTACACCAGCTCCAACACCAGGCACCAAACAAACACCTGTCCCCACACCAATGTAAACTGAGCCACCACCCCAAAAAGAAAAGGAAAAGAATGAACCGAGGGAAGGGAGAGACTCCTCTGCCTTTCGCAGACCACCAAATGAAAAAAATGACCCTTCTCTTGACGAACTGTCAAAACAATGCAATGGAAGGGTCCCAGTGTTGGTCCATCCGTCACTCTACAGGGCCATGAAATTAATTTATCCTTTGGACGTCTGCGGCATTGCGAGAGAAGGTCAGGATATGAAAAACCTGACCAACTTGAGCATGGCACATAACGTCGGCGTCCTCTCCCCAGCTGACTTTGGAGCTGAGTGTGACACACCCTAAGGAAGGTACCATGGCTTTGAATTTGGCTAGTTTGAATGCGAGGGGCTTGAGATCATTGGGCCGGGCGGCTCGCCTCCGGTATGACCTCTTATCCCTGGGAGTGGATGTGGATGTGACTGCGATTCAGGGGACGCATTTTGTTTCCTCTGTGGACTGTGAGTGCTGGCCCGAAATTTTGAGGTTTTCTCAGCATATGGAAGCCCGCGGGAGAAGGGAGTTTCCGTGCTGGTTAAACATACTCTGTCAGCGACGGTCGACATTGTTCATAGGGATGCAGTGGGCAGGCTGGTTGTGGCCGATATTGCTGTAGAAGATTCTGTGTTTCGGGTGATCGCGATTCATGCGCCCAGCTCCGCTCGTGAGAGTGTCTCATTCTTCAGTCAGCTTGACGTGTTTGTAGATTCTCGGAAGAGGGTTGTGCTAATGGGGGATTGGAACGCCATCTTAGACCCCGAGATAGATAAGGTAGGAGGCGATGCTAGAGGATCGGAGAGGTGCGAGTTCAGCCTGGCTGATCTGATGGCTAGATGTGGTCTGGCCGACAGGTTTCGGGTCAAGCATCCGGGGCGAGAGATGTGGACGTGGACCAATAGTGTTTCCTCCTATCCAAACACTTACTTGGACAAGATGTTAGTTAGGAAAGGCAAAGTAGACTTCTTATCTTGTCCCATGTTCACTTGGCCAGGCCAGGCAGACCATAAACTAGTTATAGCCCAGCTGAAGCTAGGAAATAGACCTAAGTTAGTGACTCTATGGAAGTTAAACACCTCCCTTCTGGAGATACAAGACTTCCAAGAGGAGCTAATAGAATTAATTCAAAAAGCACTAGTGGAGGCGGGTACCAGGAGTAAGTGGTGGGTACGTCTAAAAGCCAAAATTAGAACATTCTCCGTCAAGTATGCCCAGCGCCTCACACTAGATAAGACCAAGACGAAGAAGAAGCTAGAGCAGAAACTAGCCCGGGCTACAGGGGTAATAAGATTAGTCAGAAACTAGCTAAGAAGGACCTTCTGCATGAGAATAGCGAGTATTATGAAGGTTAAGTAGTCAGAGCTAGACTTAGAAAGATAGGCAATGAAGCAGTCAACTCCAATACTGATGCGCGTCGTGAAATTTCTAGGCGTGGCTCAGACAAGTACATTGTAAAGGTAAGACATCCGGATGGATGCACCCTGGAATCGACTCGGGAGATCTGCGAGGGGTTTCGAGAACATTTCAAGGAGCGTTTTATGCAGCAGCCAGATCTTCCGGTCCTTGAGTTTAGCGACTATTTGGCTGACTCTCCCTGCCTGAAGGCGGCTAGAGCAGCTAGTTGCGAGGGTCGGGTGACGGAGCGGGAGGTTTTTACTGCGCTGAAGCAGGTCAGCTGTGACAGATCGTTGGTATTCGATGGTCTGCCATATGAACTGTATTTGAGGCTGTCGCTCATGTTTCTGCCTCTTCTGACGGATGTGTTCAACCATTGGTTTGCTCAGGGATCCATCCCAGGGCAAGTCACCAAGGGAGTGATCACATTGCTGAGGAAAGTTGACGGGCATGGTGGGGAAGAGTTAGACGATTACAGGCCCATAACTGTGCTAAACACAGAGTTGAAGATTTTGGCCAAGGTCCTGTCGAATCGGCTGCAGGTTGTTATCGTTGAGCTGGTTGAAACAGAACAGAACTACGCTGTGAAGGAAAGATCAATTCAGAACAACTTGCACCTGATACGCATGATCCTAGAGGGAGGGATAGATGACGACACGGAAGCCGCGCTGATCAACAGATCAGTCCAAAGCTTTCAATAGGGTCGACCATCGTTTCTTGGTATCTGTCTTAGAGGTCGCCAGTTTTAAACCAGACTTCTGCAAGTGGATCTCCGTGATGTATCGAAAGCCCACGGCCGTCGTTCAAGTCAACGGAAAGTGCTCGAAACCCTTTGTTATCTCTCGGTCGGTTCATCAGGGTTGTCCGCTGTTGCCCCTGCTCTATGTCCTGGCTTTGGAGCCCCTGCTCCGTAAGTTGAGACGTGGGGAGGCAAATTCATCCCTGCACGGAATTGCAATACCCGGTGGCTCAGCCGCCAAGGTATCCGCATTCGCCGATGATGTCACGGTCTTTGTGTCGAGCTTCAGAGACATCGAGATCGTGTCGGAGGTGCTCGCTCGGTACGAAAGAATTACAGGGACCAAGATAAATCGCTGCAGTCGGTAGGACTGCGGTTGGGCGCCTGGAGTGGCAATGCCAACCTCCCGGCGCCCTTCAGCTGGACAGATGGTCCAGTTTGGATCCTCAGCGTATGGTTCAGATCGGGTCTCCAGCTTGACAAAAATTGGTTGGAGGTACGGTCAAAGATGGAGGCTGCAGTCCATTCATGGCTTCCTAGGAAACTTTCCTTAAAGGGTAGAGCTGAGGCGTGTGCCACTTACGTCTTTACTCTCATACTTTACTGACTGGCCGTACTTCCCCTGCCTGCACAACACCTAACAGCTCTCGTCGAACTCTTGTCCTCGCTTCTTTGGGACAGAGAAAGACACTGGGTGAGCAGACAGGTCTGTATTCAACGTCCGTGTAAGGGAGGCTTGGGAATGCCGGACGAAGTGTCATCGAGGCGCTGACAGGCTGGCCTTCCTGAGCCACTATATGCAAGATGACCAACTATGGCACTCCATGGTTACTGCCGCCTTCCCCGACCTCATTCTCGACCCTTCTATCGAGAGCCATCGCAGGCCGCAGGGAGAATCTGCCTACATGAAAGAGTGCCGAGCCGCACTAAAACGACTGCCAAGATCCAGCAACCTTGTAACTGCTACTTGTAAGAAACTCCACAGGGATCTAGTGAAGGGGGCCACCGACGACCCGCTATGCGTGCATTTGGGTTGGCAGCAGAGTGAGATCCGCTCTGCGTGGAGCTTGGTGCCAGGTTCGAGTCATCTGAACAATTCGGAGTTCTCTCTGATCTGGCGATTGGCCCAAAATGCACTTCCACTCAACAACATACAATGCAGTTCCGTGTTTTTGGAGTCGCCTGATTGTCCCCGTTGTGAGACAACGGCTGTAGAAAGGACTGATCATGCTTTCTTCGATTGCCGCAAACTCCACAAATACTGGTCGTATATCAGCGAAGTGACAGCTCGTATTGATCCTGAGCATCCTCGCCCAATTACCGTATCCAATGTCGTGGACAACGTGAGGCTGCCGTGGGACCGGGAAAGACAAATGGTCTACGTTACGATCCTGGCCGTGGTGAAAATGGTGAGTTGACCGCATCTGCAAGGTTGCTGGGGAGTGTTGTCTTTTTCTGATCAGGATCTGATCGCTTTCTTTAAACACCAACTACGGGTGAAGATCAGATGTGATAGAAGAAGGCTGCATCGCACGCCATTTGACAGAAGATGGATACATGTAACAAGTCTGTGTGTACGAAGAGGAGCCAAATTTGAATACATGTTCCCCGCCTAGGTGTGGAACGCACAGTTCTGTAAAGTAAAATTAAACAAGTAGCCTCTCAGCTAGCTGAGAATGTGTTCCATCCATCCCCGATTAGGAAGCCTCCAAGATCCCCACCCCTTCCTACTTGCAATTTTTGTTTTAACCCCTTCCTCTAAATTTCACCCATCTTGGAAAGAAAAAAATACAAACTAACCCCCATCTCTTACCCACAAAATTTTCTTTTCTCCATTCACCCGCATCTAGAGGGCATCCCCACTTAGAGACTGACCCGTAGAAGCGAGGTTCCTTTTACAAACCTTGTGGAACGGGCAGTCTATCAACTAGACGGGGTTGGGAGGGTCCAACTGATCATCTTTTGTTTTTTCTTCTCCCGCCCTCGACACAAATGAATTATTGTACCATTTTTATTGTTATCTTTTTTGTTTTTACACGTCAATAAAAAATGTTTTAAAAATTGGGAGTTAAGTAGGACGTCCCCCAGTATGAAAGGATGAATGCGGTATTATGGTGAAAGAAGATACTAGCTGGGAGAAACTTTTGATTTTGTTTAGTTCTGAAGTGACAAGGATGACCAACGACCCCCACAATCCCCCTTTTGAGTTGGCCATGTGCCTACGTTTTTTGTTCATTGTTGATTTTGACTGTATTTTTAACATGAATAAAGGATTTAATATCTCAAAGTATAGTATCTCTTCCGGCAGATACTGCAAGCAAAGACCATATGTGGGGGAAACCCCACATATAAGACCTTGGTCAATGTAGGGGCAAACCTTCATACCAATTGTCACTATCCAGCTCCCCTACTCCTCGGGAAGTTGGTCCCCATTTACCCTTCACTCCTCACATTAAAAATCGGCCTTGTGCCTAATTTGTTCGGTGGGGAAGCAAATAAATACTCTTTCCTTGACCTTTTGGCCAAGATCAAAGTGTAGTATCTGTTCTTACTACATGCTGTACTTATTGTGATATAAAGTGGGGGGATCACTTTTCTGTATTAATTTAATGTAAAATGATCACCCACTTTACAACCAGTCAGTCTCAAAGCCATTCAAGTCATTCTCCAGATCATTCAAGTTGTTTTTGAAGGATTCCAGTTATTTTTTTAAGCATTCAAGTCATTCTTAAGGTCATTCAATTCATCCTTAAGTTCATTAAAGTCATTCTAAGTCATTTACTTTTTATTTATTTAAGTCATTTCAGCCCATTTTTCGGTCATTTTAGTTTATCTTTAAGAATTTCATGTCAATCCTACATTCATGCATTCATTCATTACACAAGAGTCCGCGGCTAATGGCTATCGGCCTTGTTCGTAAAGCAAAACTATTCAAACGCAACTGCCTGGCCTTTAGGCCAGGTGGTATCTGTTTTGTAATTGATCCTTGGTCAATGTAGGGAGAAAAAACCCGTCATACTGAGACAATTATTATATTTATTTGGATACTACCAGAGTGCCCTCTTTTTGGGGCAGCTAGTTTTCCCCCTACATTAAACTAATTTGTCTTTTTGGAAGGTTTAAAAGTAACGCCATTTCTGCAAGTCATCTTTTGATTGACTAGGTTAAATTTGAATGCTTTAGACTTCCGGACGCGCCATGGAGTAGCAGTAAGATGTGTTAAGTTTTGAGACATTGTGTTGAACAAAGATAGCGGCGTAGTTCAGATCAGTAACCAAGATGGCGACCAAGAATCAAATGCGGTCCGTGGCGTACTTAACCTCTTAAGTTCTGAGATATTGTGTTGAACAAAGATGGCGGCATAGTTCAGATCAGTAACCAAGATGGCGACCAAGAATTAAATGCGGTCCGTGACGTAGTAAACGGCGAACTGATTGAATCCAAAATTCGACGATTTTTATAATAATTTTGGGACGTTTTCATTGGTTGTTTAGCACAGCCGTTGGTTATAAAAATGATTGGCGAATCCATTCGTCTCATACCCCCATTACAAGTCAAAAACATTTTACAAGATGTCAGATTTTTCTTTCACTTTTTTATCCACCTTCGTGTCACGGGTTTGAGCCTGCCAACCTACTACCACATTTTTTTTTTTTTTTTTTTTGCTCAACACACACCTACAAACGCCGGGCACCCAGGCTAGTTATATATATGAGGTAAATAAATTTAAGAAATAATCATTTACGTACACTCCAAGAATTTGACATAACAATTTTGTGTACGATCGTTTCTGAGACAGTATGGATTTTTATTAATATCATATCTCATCATCAGCACAAAGAATTGATAAGTTAAAAGTTGAAACATGGCATTACGGCAATTGTGAAGACATTCAACAATCATACAGCAAATCGAGAAGTAGAGAAAGTTTTACACTCAAGTAATTGCAACTCAGTTATAGTCTATTACAACTCATTTTTTTTTTTTTTTATTGCATTTTCACTCCAAACAAGGCACAGTGCCACTTTGATGTAGGGGGTTACTATCGGGGACATAATTTGTAGGGGTACAATATGTGGAGCTGAGCAGCAAGATGTCTGTCTATATTACACTTCTGCATGTCAGTACAGTTGGGGAAATTGCCACTGAAAACCATTCAGTGGTCTCATTTGCACACTGTTCAACAAGGAAAGAAAAGATATTTCCCCATAGCGCGTCTCTGGTGTGGTCCCTGATGGGATTATATCAAACATACAATAGAAACTAAATAAGGAAAATAAAGGTTGTCCACATTACGAGTATAGGTAAAAAAAAAAAATATATACTTAAATAAGTTTACAGTCGTTTTTGTATGGGCACTTTTATTGATAATACACATATGAAACTCTAGTCCCCTTTGAAGTAATCTCCTCCGGCTGCAATACACTTGTCGTATTGTTCCAACAACTTCTGGAAGGCCCCATGGAAGTTCTCTTGTATGAGTGTATCAATGACTCTCGTCACAGCCTGTTTCATCTCCTCAATTGTCTCATAATAACAGCATCTAAAGTTTTCCTTGAGCTTATTGAATAACCAAAAGTTACAGGGAGCAAGGTCTGGACTATAGGGTGGGTGAGGAAATGCCAATCTTGGTCAAATAGTTTGTGACAAGAATGGAGCACCCTTGTTAGAAACTTTGTGCAAATCTTCTGTTCTTCGCAAATAATTGTGTGTACAGTTCCCACACTGAGATCAAATTGTGCACTTATTTTCCCTGTAGACACACAACGGTCCTCATCCATGAAATTCTTTATTTGGCCAATCAACTCTGATGTTCTGACTTCCTTACTCATCCCACACCTCTCATCATCTCTCACAGACTCCCTGCCTTCCTTGAATGTTTCGTCACTCAAAATTTGATGCTCGATTTATGCAAGATGGTCGATACATTTCTGTGACATTTTTTCCAAATTTAAGACAGAATTTTATTGCGTATCGTTCTTTTAAAGTATCCTCATGTCCAGATTTCATTTTTGAAATTCACCAGTTGTGACAATCAGACTTTAGTAGGGTGTATTCCAATTTCTGCTGTAGCTGTTCATTTGAAGTTAAAATTATAAAAATTAGTCAGTTATCTCTTAAGCAATAACATACTGAATTTTCAAGAGTCTACAACAATTTTAGATGCCTGTACAAAAAAAGTCTGGAAACTTATTGAAGGCTCCTTGTACATATTTTTGGATCCAGTGAAAGAATGTCTGGATGTCAAAACTATAGCGTTTGTCAATAAGTTTTAGTTTCATGATAACGTTGACGTGTATATGATGCAACAAGTGTAAGTGCTAAAGTTAGAAGTGAACAAAGAAAGTTAAAAGTACTTCTGCCTTTAATAACAGAACATTACCATTGTCGACCAAAGGAAGAGTTTATTAGACATGTGTACGCAGTGAAACCTGGCCAGTGAGGGTTGAGGACATGCGTTGCATGGAGAGAAATGATATGAGAATGATACGATGGTTGTGCAACGTGAGTCTTAAAAACAGGCTTAAACCTTAAAGGAAGATTAAATCTTTTAAGCCCTTATATAGGGAGGTGTGTGTGTAGAAGAGGAGGCTGATACAGTCAGATTGAAAGAATGGATGAGAGTTCTCGGGTTAGTGGATGTAGGAGAGTTGAAGTGGCAGGTTTAGTTTAAAGAGGAAGACCAAGGAAAACATTAGAGGAAGTGAAGAAAGAAAGGAAGAAAACACAAGAAGAATTGACGAAATAAAGCGGGATCAATAAAGATCTCATTAGAGATAGATTAGTTTGGAAGTCAATTTTTTTTAAGTGATCAACACATGCCAACAAATCTGATGATGATAATGATCTGGTGAATAGAATATTTCTAACTAGCAGGACCTGTTAACCAGCGTTGCCCGGTGGAAGCATGCTCCCTCCTCATAAAAAATTAAACTACAGTTGTTGTTGGTGGCCAATTCCCAATGTCCTAATGTTAAGAACGGGTTCCGGAATAAATACCTCTAATCTCCTCATGTTAAGAATGTCGTATGGAATAGACACGACCAACCTTGCCAAGGTAAGAATGGCTTTCGGAATGAGGGAAGGGAACTGTCCAAGTATTTGCCCCAAGTTCATCCTTGATATATGTTGTCAGCATAACCACTCGCAAAGATTATAACCCCCCCCCCCAAAAAAAAAAAAATTGGAGGTGGGTGGGAGTGCTGTGCGGAGAGAAGTACATTTGTTTATCGCACATGTGTAGAACAATGAATTACAGTGCATAATGCATGTCATTATATCTTGAAAACTACTTGTTTCTGCCAAAGTTAAAATAGATTGTTTTATTCCGCATAGTCTAAAACCTATAGAAGTCGTCATTTTAAAGGAAATACTGTAGTTAGTGGTAAGGTAAAAAAGTACTTAAAAAAAAAAGTTAAAGTCTGAGCAGTATGGAAAAGGAGGGCTGAAAAGAGAACCAAACAAAAAACAACTATAGTAAAAAAAATAAAGCAAAAACCAATATATAAAAATAAGTATATCCGTAGGCAATGTAATAAAGAGGAAATTTGTACTTTAGTGGTGTAAATTATTTGACAGACAAAGGAAGTAAAAAACCAAAACTGGCGTAAATGTAGTTAAATACAAACTAAATGAAAAGTAATAAAATGATAATTTATCTGGACGTAATATAGGCTTAGAGTATGAAAATATGTTTTATATAAAAAAGAAATAGTTTTTATGATTTCGAAAATGAAAAATAATTTTTTTTTTTTTTTTGCCCAATCACCCCAATCTAGGTTCGATGCTAGTTTTATGTAGGGGACTACTGCAACTCTCTTTTATTAAGAGATTCGGCGGATGTTTATCTAAATGCCCCCCCCCCCCGTAAATCTCACAATTTACATTTTTTTTTCTTTTTCCATGTTAATTTCATCGATAATAAACTTAACTTTCAGATAAGAAAAAAAGTAAAATTGTAAAAACAAACAAAAAAAATTTTATGACTTTTATCATCAGGGATTAGTTTTCAATCATAAAGTTCTACTGAATTGAACACATACTTTGTGACCATCAGCAAAAAAAATATTGTCACAATATTTTTCTCGGTGATGGTTACACATTACGTGTTCAATTTAGTAGAACGTTAATGTGTAAATAATGTTAATCCTAATAATGCGTAATGGCACGTGTAACTTTTAAGTAAATGTTACGTTTAATTTTTGTAAACATAAGTCTGTAAAAAAAAAAAGGACAGTAAAATATAACTGATTTAAAGAGATCAGTTCATTTTAGCATCGGTTAATTTAGGATGCAGAAACCGGATATGATGTAAGGAAAGCTGCGAATTTATTTTTTTAATGTAACAATGTGTCAATAATGTTAATCCAATAATGCATACTGGCATGATTTACTTGTACCTATTTACTATGCCTCCCCTCGGGACAGAGTTAGACACCAGGGTCGTTTTTTAACGTGGAGAAAAGGTACAAAAATAAAAATTGTCTCAGTCGTGAAGGATTTCTCCTCCACCGAAAGAGAACAAGAAATAGAAGTGCAGCATCTGAAGAACAGATGCTACACTTTGATCTTGTCCCGAAGGCCAAAAATCACACTGTAAAATAAAGGAAAAGCGACGAATGTATATACCTAAAAAATGAATGTTTAAAAGAATATGCAAATTAGCTAGATCTTTTGCAGATGAATTCAATTCCACGACCCGTATATAAGAAAATTGTATTTTCTTTTTAAATAAATAGAAAAAAAAGATTTTTTAATATGAATATCAATACACAAAAAAGAACCCCAAATTTATAGTAATCTCTGAACGTATATGCCATGCACTGGATAGGGGAGGGCAGTAGCCCTAGATATATCTAAAGCTTTTGACAAGGTATAGCATGATTTTATTCTCATGAAAATCAGGTCCTACGATTTGTAGGGGTGCTTAAGTAAAATTAAATCTCTTTGCCCCAAACAAAATAATAAAAAAAAAAGAATGAAACAAATGATACTTCCTTCTGATTTAAAATGCACTGCATTTATTTTTTATAAAACAACAAGGTGAATAAACAAAGGTCCGATCAGTGAAAGTTCTTTTGAAGTCATTATGATTAAAATGTTAGATGAAAGTCCTTCGTGGAATCAAGGAGTTTAGAAGGTTAAAGTTCTGTGTGAAAATAATGAAAATAATTATTTTAAAATTTGTGACGAAGTTCGCCTTACTTAAAAGTCCTATGAGGAAAGTGATTCGTGAGGAAAGTAATTCGTTGTTATCAATTAGAAAATGTGCGGAATGGATGCATGTGTGCATGAGTGATTTTTGAGTGTCTGCGTGGCGTGTGTAATCTGAAAATGAGAGGCATGTTCTTGTGTGTCGTCGAAACGACTGAATGAACGAAATAAATTGAATTAATTGAATTCACTGAATTGAATTCACCCTAGAAGACTGTTTGATGTGTTTTTATACATTTTGGTCCGGCTCCAAAAACAAGATTGCTACTGCTGATATTTTGTTTTTTGGAAAAGCGTTAAAAAGACAATCTTCTGAATTTTCTGAATTTTCTCATTGGTTGCTTGTGTCACGTGATACTATCGCCAACTACGTCCGCCAGAAATATGTTCATTTTACTTTTGTTGTTGTGAGAAAAGTATGTGGACGTATTTGAAACTGTGCCATTGCCGGAAGAACTTATTTTTGTGCAAAATGCGCAGGGAAATTGAAATGAATAAAGGTTTGTTTATTTGCGCGCGAGCATGTGTGTGTGTGTGTGTGTGTGTGTGTGTGTGTGTGTGTGTGTGTGTGTGAGTAACTGCATAGGTATTACTGGACGAATATGTAACACAATTAAATCCTTCTTAAATAAGAGAAGAATCCAGGTTGTCCTCGATATTCGTACATCAAAACAATATGATATAAATGTGGGTGTTCCTCAGGGATCGATCCTTGGTCCTTTATTATTCCTGATATTCATAAATGACCTCCATGATAGTCTCTGAGATAGGTATATTTGCTGATGACACTACGCTCTATAGCAGGCACGAGGGGAAAATGAATGAACATAGGAAGGCCTTCCAGTCGGTAGGGGAATGGGAGACAAAAAAAATGTATGGTCGCAAGAATGAGCTTCTTCCTTTAATAATTAAAAGAAACCTTCTCAACCACTAATAGCTATGGCTAAAGATACATTACCTGAAAGTACTTCATTCAAACTCCTCGGCTTAACGTTCACAGGGAACATGAGTTGGAACAGATACATTGAGAGAGAGAGCATTGCCAAGGCTGCTGCGAAGAAGGTAGTCTCTCTCTACCATGCTAGAAAGCTACTTACACCTGAAAGTATCCTGTACCTCTACAAGGCCACCATTCACCCATGTATGGAGTATTGTTATCATATTTGAGCTGGTACATCTGCTACTAGTGTCTCACTCCTGGACAGGGTTCAAAAGAGAGTCGCCAACCTGATAGGTCCTGAACTGTCAGTTGAGCTTCAACCTCTGTCCCATCAACGAAATGCTGACTCCCTCTGCCTGTTTTACAAGTATTTTGCTAGTGGAAGCTTCAACGGACTACAAGCCCTTGTACTTACAAGACTACATAAATACCTCAACAAACCCGACAAGCAGCAAAGTCCCACCCCTACACAGTAGAAATCCCTAGATGTAAGAAAGGCATTCTACTCTAATAGTTTCTTCCCTAGAACTGCTAGATTTTGGAATTCCTTTCTGGGTTTCTGTTTCCCTCAATTATACTGACATGCAGAAGTGTAATGTGAACAGACATCTTGCTGCTCAACTCCCTATACAGTGTCTCTGCAATTTATGTCTCTGATAGTAGCCCCCTACATCAAAGTGGCGATGTGCCTTATTTGGGGTGAAAATACAAAAAAAAAAATTTTTTTTAAATAAAAGGAGTATAGATTTTTCCTCTCTCTCTCTCTCTCTCTCTCTCTCTTTCTCTCTCTCTCTCTCTCTCTCTCTCTCTCTCTCTCTCTCTATGTATGTATGTATATATAAATATTTATATACAATTAAAAATGTTTTTAACCTTCAAAACTATATTAAAAAAACAAAAAAAAAACTTTTAACTCGATATCCTTTGTTGAAAAACTTATTTTGTTATTTTGAAACGGCAAGTCAGTTAATCTTTTTGCAATTACTGCATTAGTTTGCCCCCAAGAATTTACCATAGACTTAATATTATTTTAGGAATCCTCAGTTGTTTGCCACGAAAAATTGTTTCAGGGATTTAAAAACAAAATAGTATTTTATATTGTGGCTCACCAGCAGTGTTGATCAAGCAACACCTTCCTTAAAAAACAAGAACAAAAACGTTCTGGATATCGAACCTTGTATTTATTTATTTTTTTGCTTTAGATTAATAATCTTGCTAACCTGTTTATGTATTTAAAACAGAAATGTCTTTCATACTAATGTTGTTTATCTTCGTTCAAGAAAGTATATATATATATATATATATATATATATATATATATATATATATATATATATATATATTTATTAGCGATGGGACGATTCCAGTATTTTTCCCAATTCCGATACAATTATCAATTCCGTGATAAATCCCCGATTCCGATACAATTACCGATTCCGATTCTTTATAAATATCTAAATATTTAACTAAGTGTTATTTTGTACCGATTACCATAAAAAAAAAAACACATCTTAAATGTGCATATATTTCCTCAAATTTTCGTAAAAACACACTTGTGAGGGGATGATCCAGAGATTTTAGTCTTACTGGAAGTTTAAAATCATTAAATATTTATTATTTTATTATTACTAGAAGCAGTGGGAGATGTTTCTTAAACCAAAATCAAATAAAAAAGATAATTTAAGGAATCAGCTTTGGCATAGGAACAGACGCTAAAATTTTATGATGCCTCAAAAAGCTCTGACTTTTCTGAATCCTGATTCCAATTAATCGTCGCAACACTAATATATATATATATATATATATATATATATATATATATATATATATATATATATATATATTTATTTATATATACATCTTGTTCTATTTATTATTCAACACACTTATATAAATCTCGTTAAATTCATTGTTTTTTTATCTTTAAATATGTTTAACCTGAAATTATATATATATATGTGTCATCCATAGATAGACTGTTCTCTGTATCTGTCTAAAATCAATACCCTACTCCCTAGCACGTAGAGTCTGCACCATAGTAACAGACAGACACCTCCGTTCAACTAGACTGAATGAACTACAAATAACACTGCGGAAAAGAGGATATCCACTACCACTAATACAGAAAGGTATTGAACTGGCTGAAAAAATTCCAATAGACCAACTAAGAACCCCAAAAGAACACAACAAAGAACAAATTCTAGCATACGTCTCTACACACAACACAAACAACCCAGAACTATTCACACAGATAACAAAAAACCTTATCCTCCTTAATCAGGACGACAAACTAAACAACATACTTAAAACAACAAAAATAATTAAAAGCAAACGCCAACCCAAAAACTTAAAACACATCCTAACTTCCTCAAAACTCGTCCCATATACTACAAAAGGAGTTACAAAATGCAACAAACCGCGATGTGGAGTATGTGACATAATAATAGAAGGTAACACATACACATTCAAAAACCCAGCACAAACATTCAAAATAAAAAAGGATCTAAATTGCACCTCCAGAAATGTAGTATATGCACTAAGATGCACAACATGCAACAAATCCTACATAGGCGCCACCAAAGATTTCAGCAATAGAGTGGCCTTACATAAGAGCAACATCAAAATTGCAGATAACAGACACTTCTATGTTTCAAAGCACGTACACACATGCAGTGGAAACAGCTTCAAAATAATGCCAATCTTCCAAACAGACAATTATTTTTATTTACTTACACAGGAAAAAAACTTCATCACCAGATTCACTCCTGAACTGAACAGAGCCTAATATCATCACACAAAAGCATGAAATGCAAGGTACACTCGCATGCACACCCATACACATACACATACACATATACACACCCACACATAAATCAGAACCAACACATTAAAACACACACACACGTGCACGCATACAACCACACACATACATAACACCCCTATCTCTAATACAACACATTGAACAATACCAACCCTACTAAACCTCGAAACCAACAACACCAAGAAACACCTAGAACCATAGTATAATATCTGTTCCAACACCTCGCTCCCTCCTCAGTCAGTGGAGGAGAACCCCCTCATGACTGAAACAACTATCATCCCTTCTATCATCCCCCTCCCATATCTATACCCCCTCCAATGCCCCCCCTCTCTGGGGAACAAAATCTTCCCCACACTAGGAACCGATCCTGCGTCTGGCCATACCCACATGGGGAGACAAATAAATAGAAACATTAATACATCCATATACATATTTTAAATACACCCCTCTTTCTAAACAAACATAATATAAGGAATACCCGAAAAGACTACAACGAAAAATCACAATACTAAAATCCAAGAATCCAAAAAATAAATATCAAAATAGAATGAAAGCACCCCTACCCTTATTTCAGAAGAGCTAGTCCCCCCTCCCCACACATACACATTAGTAACGACCTCACCTCGGACCACAGCCGCCTTCCTAAGGAAGCAAATAACCCCAAAATACTATAAAACAATATACACATTCCCAAACCAACAAAAGCAGACACACACACGCACGCACGCACACACACACACACACACACACACACACACACACACACACACACACTCTACCCCACCCTAAAGGAAAAGAAAAAAACATTAGCAGAAAGAGATAGCCAGGTCAGCGGTCTCCCTCGACAAGCCCAATAAAAGAGCAATAAAAGAGTAATAAAAATTGAGCATACCAATGAATAATAAACACTTACAAGCCTCCACTCCTTGGAAAAACTTCAAATTAACTACGAAAATCGCCATTTTTACATCTCCAACACATTTGAAAATAATTTCTGACGAGGACGCATCACAGAACATCTGAAACTCGCGTAAAAACGATTTCAATGACTTAAAAACATGATTACAATGATCCAAACGTAATTCCCAATGAAAAACCAAGACACGGAATAATAAAATAATGTTAAAAAATACACATTGTTGGTGACTACTCCCTTATTTAAATATACATCTTTCTTTTGTTGGAATTTCTTAACCCATTTTATATATATATATATATATATATATATATATATATATATATATATATATATAAACGTGAGAATGTGTGTGTTTGAGGACACTTCTCAACCTATATACTCAACAAAGTTTTGGTCTACAGACTTGAAATTTGGTATATATGTTATTCAGACATGTGGAAAACTTTTAATTCGTTTTCATCCAGAGAAAAGGGCTGCTAAGGAGTTATAATTGAAAAATTGGTGTGTAGAGATCATTGGATTTTATCTGTTTGCTATCTGTTTCATGAATGCGCACGTGTGATTGGTTTATCGAAATTGACTGTCTTTAGGTGTTGGTTTTGATCTTAGCTCGGGTGTTTGGGGGTGTGTATGTAGGGGAGGGTGACCCTGTTTTAATATTATAAAAAAAACATAATGTTAAGAAAAATTGGAAAAACCAAAACAAAGCAAAACAGCGAACAAACGTAAAAAAAAAAAAAACAGGAAAAAAAAAGGTGTAAAAGAGGAAAAAAAGTTTAGGTAGAAAGATAGGCTTGAACCTGGAGCATCGAGGCTAAGGCGAAAAAAAAAATGCTCGTCACGTTACCCTTACGCCAAAGAGACCTACACTTAATAACGGATAAACTTAAACCTTTAAAAACACTTGCAGGTGGTTGAAACTAACGTCAATGTTTTCTAGATAAAACATGACGTCATTGTCGTAGTAGTAGGAGCAGAGAAAATGAAGGAACGATTTTTTTGGCACCCTCCTTGTAGAAAAGGATCCAGTTTAGGATGAAGGAATTAATGTTTTTGGCCAATTTTTCAGTATTTGTCGGGCGAAGGTTGGAGCTTTAAAATGATACCTATGTGGCGAAAATCTGTGGCCCGTATCGAAAGTTTTTGCGAGACATACAAACACACGCACACACACGTACACACACACATACACACACAAACATTTTCGCTTTTATATATATATAGAAGATTAGAATTGGTAATTTAGTACGGAATCAGTAATTGTATTGGAATCATGGAAAATATTGAATAATCCAACCACTAAAATATATATAAGCAATACATACAGTTGAAAGTTCGTTATACTGTCTGGATAGTAAATGAAAAAGAACAATTAACCTATAAGGAGAGAGAGAGAGAGAGAGAGAGAGAGAGAGAGAGAGAGAGAGAGAGAGAGAGAGAGAGAGTGTGTGTGTGTGTGTGTTGGTTGATATGTTGGTTGGTTGTTTTTGTTTTACAGCATATCAACCCTTTTCGGGTTATTTAATGCCGAATCCAAAGATTTTGAAGAAAATTTTTTTAATAGAATATATTTGTTGTTTTCAAGTCGTTTCTATTTAACCCATAGTTGGGACTGTAACAGGTACTACTACTCTGGGTAGAGTGGGCCTGGGAGCAATGGTAATTAAAGGGTGGCTCCACACTCCCCAAAGCCTGCAAGCTGGGGCCTCTCCACTGGATATAGTTTAAGGTCATATCCAGGACCTGTGTGTGTGTGTGTGTGTGTGTGTGTGTGTGAGTCCCTTCGTAAAAAGATATGTGTGCTATGTGGGTGATATTGTATAATAGCAGTCCTTTGTATTATTTGCCTACAAGATGAAGAAAGGGGACCAGAAATGCTAGCATATTTTCTGTTTGCACGTTCCTTGGCCTGCTTAGATGGCAGGCAGAGATGGCGTGAAAGGTCTTCTCTTATTGCTTCCTGTTAGGCATCTGTCATTGCTTTTGCTGTCATCAAAAATGATAAAGAATTCCTCACTCCAATCCTAACCAAGTCGTCTAATTGGTCCACTCATTACTGTAAAAAATATTATTTTTCTAACAGGTCACTGCATATCAAAGCTTGAAGCCACTCAAGGATAAGGTTTAAAGAGATTGTCAGACGGACGATTAATGCCACCAGAAGAGGATCGGAAACAATGGTTGAAGTAGGAAAAAAGATTACTTGAAAGGAACTAATTATCCTAGAGGACGGTTCAACAAATAATTTTTACATGAGATTTAAAAACGACCATGTTGTAGTCAGTTGGGAGGCAACCTCATGGTACTTTGTTTCACAAATGGAACTTTCTAAGAAAGAAATATTGTTCATGGAAATCCCATGAAGTGTTTGGTAATGAAATTTCTTTCCTTTGAATTGTTGTTTTGAATTTTTTTACAGTTGTAAAAACCAGGGATTGAAGCTCAGTCGAGCATGTACCATGCACATAAGGATACAGTAAAGAGAGGCTAACAACATCTCTTTTGGGTGAAAGGGGCTGTAAGAAAGAGAAGCAATCATCTTCGACTAGATTGCAAAGTTAGTTTTGTACTTTGTAAAGGCAAGGAAGAATGCTGCGAGCAGAACATCACCAGATATGAAAGGAGTTGTGTTTGAAGGCTACGTTAATGCAGTGAGAAGCACTATAGACACGAGTTAGTGTATAAAAGAATAATGACAATATTAGAAGGAATTTTCAATAATTTTCAGTTATATTACGTTTATTTACCAACTGTCTGCAACTGTTCGGCGAAGCTTTCCTTTGTCAAAGAATAGAATCTTTTCATCAGTTGCAGACGTTTCTTTTCCTCCCGTGATGTAGAGATTCTATTCTTGAAAATTAGAGATATCAACATATACATCCATGCAATGGAAATATGTCACAGACTTTTATAAGGATATTGGAGATAAACCATAATAACCAGATATATTCTGGCACTACATTAACCAGGTTACTCAGATAAATACTTTTACAGTTTTAACAAAAGGGCTACAATAATATCGTGGAGTCTTCATTGATGCTGAACGTCCACAGAATGATCAGCAGCAATATATTACATATGAAAAATGCCACCGTAGAATTTCCACAGGTCCTGCTAGTATAAATAAATAAATAAATAAATAAATTTCTCTTTTGTATATAAAACATGCATGCGGTTTTGGTATAAAATGGCAGTGCTAATGCAGAGAGTGATTCGCGCTATTTTTTAAATCGTATTTCCATGTTTAATCAAAGTTTTATGATATATTTTTTTTATTCAATTGTAAGGTTAAAGTACAGAATAGGTACAAAACACCCTCCCCTACCCATGTTAAGAATGGCTTTTTAAATAATAACTTTATTATTTCAGCACGGATCAATAAGTACCTGCGTGAGTATCAAAATGGCCAAACAACAGTTGTTAGACTGCAAAGCTCAACAACTAACCCAATTAAAAAAAACAAAACATAATTCAGCGCTACGAAATGGGTACTGTCAAGACTGGTACATGTTAACATACTTAAATAAATAAACAGTAAGATGGTGAACATCTTGAAATTTTGAATATAGGATTTTGTCATTTGTTTGTATATGCTCTGTAGTTACATCAAGCTTCATAAATTAAATGGCTGATATAAATAAAAGGTGAAATATAATTGAATAAACTTTCCCCATTAATATCTATATATATAAAAGACAAAAGTGGCGTGTGCATTTCTGTTTCTGTATATCCAAGAAAGGCTTTTTCCGGTGGGGTTCTCGGGAGGGGGGGGTTACTTTACTGTTTTTTTTTTTTTTTTTTTTTTTACAAAGGCATCACCACATTATCAAGGCCCAGAGGCCACTCAAGGATAAGGGTTAAAGAGTGTACAGTAGAAATTGGTCAATATAGTAATCATTAGTAATGAAAATTTGGTAAATTTAATAACTTATATGGAACGGCTCATCAAGAACTTATTTACTTTAGACTTGAACACAACCATATTGTAGTCAGCCGGAAAGCAGGAAAACGGAAGACAATTGCACAGGCGTGCAGTTCTAAGAAAGAAGCTTTGTTCATGGAATCTACGTTTAGGTTTAGGCACAGATAAAGATAATTTCTTTACCCTTGTATATATATATGTATATATAAGAAATAAAATGTTTTAGAACTTTTTATATACTCCCTAAATTATAAGATCTACAATTTGCGAAGGAACGTCGTCTCTAGATTTATTTTGATCAACTTTTATAAAATTCACACTTCCATCCTCTCGCGTGTTTGTTTGTATTTTTCGTATAACAGTGAAACTAATTGAGAGCGAAGGCAGCTTCCCGACTTTTTGTGCCGGGACGTCCAGAAAGCAGTTAACTTTGATCAAAGTGGGGGGGAACCCCTCATATCTGACAATTGTTATTCATTTGGACACTCCCTTTTTGTGGGGAGCTGGTTTTCCTCAACATCGTGGGGAAAAAATAAATGAAACAGCAGAAAGCTGAACTGGCTTCAGCCAACCTTCATTTCTGTACTTACGTGAACTTATTCACTTAGCAAGTCAACTTTTTGATTGACATCGCTAAATTTGAACGCTTTTCACTTCCTATGGCCTCATAGCGTAGCGGTAAGATGTCACGTCTTCTTTCACTTTCTTTTCCGCCTTCAGTTCATCACGGGTTCGAGCCTCCTTCCCTACTAACACTTTTTTTTCTTTTACCCTTCCAAACACCCGGGCAACGCCAGATACCCTCGCTAGTATATATATATATGTATATATAAGAAATAAAATTTAATTCCTGTAATACCATAATACTTAGCTGCACTTTAATTTAATTGTAAATTCAAATCAATTGATTATTTATGATAACCGTAAAGATCAATCATTTTTTTTTTTTGTAGCTTAGTTTAGTTTCATATATGCTAACACGTATAATAGTTTATGATTTATTGATGTTATTTTCATAAGTATGTATACACAAATTAGAATTAATAAATTTACTAATTATTAAATAGAACATTTTGGTAGAAGATTCATAAATTAATGTAGAATGTTAATACGAATAGTTGAGTTCAATGGCTTTGTTTGATAAAACTGAAAATGGCGTAATGGAAACATATTAAAGGTATATGCAGCTTCTCTTCCAATTTTCGGATTTTAATCATGTCAAATCACCCTTCATTTCCTTTTGACGGATTAATTGTTGCTATTTCTTCTGATGAGTTAAGGTCATAATAGATTCACCGATTGATATAATAATTACGTAATTGATTTTGCACTACGAAACAGATACTGTCAAGAATTGTACAAGTCAACTGAATTAAAGGAATAAATTATAAGATGGTCAACATCATGTATTTTGAAATATAGTTTTTTGTCATTTATTCTTTATATTGCTCTGTAATTACATTGAGCTTCTTAAATAAGGATTGGTATGAAGTATAATAAAATATATTTCTACAGAAATATATATATATATATATATGGAACATTTTGATCTATACCCATACATTAATTTATTAATTTTTGTTTTAAATGTCTTTATTCAGTTAACTTACCCGAACCATAATTATTTTTATTGACAATTTTCCAATCCCTAGCCCCTCCACACCCTGTGTAAAAAAAAAAAAAAAATCCATTGGGAGAAGTGGAAATTGTCCAAACCTGCTGCGATAGGTGTATCAGAATTTTTTGGGAATTTTTGACATCCCTAACACAAAACTGCGAATAAAATATAAAAAAAAACTTGTAGTTTCTCTGTTTAAAGTGGGTTGTTTATTTTCTTTATGGAATATACTTTCAAAATAAACTATTAAAGTTGTTTAAAAAATAATAGAAATATTGTTTTTTTTTTTTTTAAAATAAAAAGCAGTGTTTATAAAGTGCCGGTGCGCTTTCATGCAGCCATTTTTTTTTTACATAATGAAATCAATTGAATTTTACGAGTTAAATATGTTTCAATTTTTCAACTTTAAAAATCTATCAAAATATTTCTATTGGTTCAATTTTTACGATATTTTCAGGGTCAATGTGAAATTTTATGCTCTTTCCAATAAACCAAATATAATATTTTAGACAAACGTTTTTTTTTAAATTCACCCCCCCATTTTGAAATGTCTATTAAAATTTTAATAATTAATTTGCTCATCAAAGTTTAATATATCACAAATTGAAGATAAAAGATCAATAAATAAAATATTCTAATTCAAAACAAAAAAAAAGTGTTTTTTGAAATTTACCTGTAAAGTTCAAAGTGTAAAACCTTTTTTTTTAAAGTGGAAGCTTATGCTATGCTTAGAATGTCCAATAAGTATCGGACGCTTACAACAATTTTTTCTATTTCATTCAATTTTTTCTTTTTTAAGATATTAAAAAAAAATTCACTCGATAAAGAAGTATTAAAATATATCAATCAAAAACTCGTATTTCATTAAGAGAATAAAAAATTTTTTTAAAATCGGTCCACTGGTTTTTTTGTTTAATGGCAAAAACTTATAAGTGAATGTGTTCAGTTTTTAACTACGGAAGCACAAAAATACTAATTTTGGTTTACAGCATGCAATAAAAAAGAGATATTGATTATGTCCCTTTAAAGCCACCGGAATATAAAGGTAAATAAAATCAGACTCATCTCCCTTTATTTGAACAGTTAAAAAAAAATCTGAGTTAGCGTTTTTTTTTAAATCCCTGTTTAAAAAAGTATTTTATTTAAAAAGGACATGGAATATAAGTATAAATATGGATAAATTCTTAACAATGAACAATTGAAGTACTCATCGAATAGTAGTTTTTATAGGTAAGTGATTTTTTGGAATTTATATATATATTTTATAATCGAAGTAAGTAAAATTTCGTTGATTTTCTTTAAATCCTTTTTAAAGAAAACCGATTAAAAAAAATATTGCATAATTTGCTATTAAACCTGTTATTTTTTAAAATTTTAGTCTTTGCTTCTTTAATTAAAAACTATTAAGGTTTGAATTACATTTTTCAAGAAGTTATAAGCTTCGAAAGACAGGAAGTCTAAATGTTCCAGTGTTTACCACAAATTTTTACTGACGATTTCTGATACTGCTACTGCTGCGATCACAAAACTCTGAAATGAAGTCATTTTATTATATATTTGCCACCTTGAAAAAATTTTATTTTTGTCTTGCATAAAATTTTAGATTCCTTAGAAAGTTTTTTTTTCTCGAAGTAACAGTTCCATTACAACCCTATTGTAATACAAATGCAGATCTGAAATGTGAGTTAATGTTTCATTGTTGCAAAATAGAGTCCATACATGTTCAGAGGATAGCACAATTTTGGAACAAATATACTAGCATAAAAATACAGCCTCTTTTAGGGACCTTCTTCACGTGTCTGGGATCATCTACATTATATTTTTCTTTGTCTGTCTGTCTGTCTGTCTATTCGACTTCTTCTTGGAAACTACTGAGCTTATCCAAAATTTTGTATGGACTTTTTTCATGATAAAGTGCAGCTAAGTATTACGGTATCTTTTTGATGCACAGTTAGGTATTAATAAGGATTAGTCACCAAAATACCACATTTACTCTCACGTTTTCTCAGAAACTACTGGGTCAATCTAACTGAAATTTTGTATGAACCTTTGTTATGATAAGGTGTAGCAAACTATGTAATATGGCATCCATTCGAGGCACAGTTAGAAATTAATCACCACTATATCACACTACTTTAGAAGTTTAGCATGTAGCACTCATCTTAAGTCAACGGGCTATAACTTTTGCATGTTAAAAATGGTAGTCAGAAATTTTCTGGGAAAGAGACTTCTCTTGTTCCATGACTTTTGGGATATTTTGTATCAATCACTTTTGGATATCTCATATAGGTCACTCTTCCTTTAAGTGTCTTCAGCAGGGATTGAACTCACCTCTGGAATGCATGACTAACCCCTATATGCACGTAGCCATATGTCCTGTAAAAATAATTTAGGATATTTCTGGATAGTTATTGAAAACTAGACTATCTGTGAACTCTAGCGTCAGCATTTATATAATTTATGCAAGGATATATAATGTAAGTGTTGAGTAACGATCAGCTGGTTGTAGCAATTTCTTATTGATTTATGCTACCTTTTCTCTCCAAGGTGAAGGTAATGCCTGGAAGGATAGTATAATGACAACAAAACAGATACTAATCCTCTCCTCTCTAAAAGGATGAGATAAGGTCAGGAAGGATAGTGTCAACACAACAAAACAGATATTACCCCCCTTATATTGATATTAGTTTAAGAGGACCAGAGTTATCTCCCTTGGAGATATTTGATTTCAACACATTTGGTACTTTATACTCGCAGCAACAGTAGCAACACCCTCTCCGAAATGAGACCATGTCTTATTAGTGCAACCTTCAATTCTTCAAATAAGTTGGACATTATCCTCTCGGCTTCTGAGTACATTTTAAACCCTAAACAGCATTGCCAGTTAAAATTTTTCTGAGTCAATTGACTTTGTTCCTATTTTATCAGTGTATTTTGTTCCTATTTTATCAGAGTCTCACATTTTATTTTATTTTTTTGACTTTGTTCCTATTTTATCAGTGTATTTTGTTCCTATTTTATCAGAGTCTCACATTTTATTTTATTTTTTGCTCTCTAGAAACCTGTGCATTTTTGCATTACCATGAAATGTTGTTCTTGTTGAAGAATCATTTTTCCCACTTACTTTCTTGGCATACTTCATGCAATTACATTTAAACAATTTTTTTTTTTTACTTGGGTGTCACTGCTTATCAAAGCCCACAGACCACTCGAGGATAAGGGTAAATGAGTGTTAGGTAAACGGTGACACAACACCACAATGATCAATGATGGTTAGGGTTTAATTATGTAAGAGATGGCTCAACCAAAACTTATTTACATTGGACTTGAAAACAACCTTTGTAATAGTCAGCTGGGAAACTGGGAAGCAGTCTGACAATATTGTGTTCCAAAGATGGAAAGTTCTAGAAAATAAACTACTCATGGAATTTTTTGTTTAGTTTTAGGTGTAGATAGAGAGAGAGAGAGAGAGAGAGAGAGAGAGAGAGAGAGAGGGGGGGGGGAAATTATCGGCAGTTGTTGTAGCTAGACGAGTGTTGCAAAAAGTTTTACTGGGGGAGGGAACCATAAATTGAAGCTCAGTCGAGCAACCACCAGAAAAGTAATAATAGAGCAGAGAAAGACCCGCAACGTCTCTTCTGTGAGAAAGAGGAAGTAGGGATGAGAAAAGGTCCTTGCCCATTAGATTTCAAAGGCATTGAAAATCTAACCAGTGTCGTTAATACTCGCCAACAAACTAAATAAAAGTAAATATTATATACTACCCAACGGTTTCTTTTTTCGAACATGAACACGGTTACTACATGCAGAGATAATACGATATTACAACACGCACACGACCAAACAGAAAACGTATAACTTAAAAATTATACTTCAAGTAATTCTTGTTACTATTCTGGGATCATCTGCCCCTTTTTCTTTTATGTAATCATTGTTAACAAGGTTCAAGCTGAGACAAGAAGCATTGGTCTCTATATCAACGCTGATAAAACTCAAAACATGCTTTTTTATCAACCATAAAGAAAAAGCTATAGTTGACACCTTCACCTACTTAAGAAACTCCATAAACAAAGGCAATATTGACCGAGTTGAACTGCAGGATAGGTGAGGCCTCAGCAGCATTTAACTAAACTTACAAGATCTGGTAAAATAAAAAAATTTGTCCTCAGACCTAAATGAAAATTTTATAACAGCAACGTCTTTTCCACTGTTATATGGAAGTGAAACTTTGCATCTCAAAATCAGCCAAGGAAAGAAATTAGATACGTTTGATTCCAAGTGCTTTAGAAAAATTCTAGAAACGACGAAGTCAGAGATCGCACTAGCCAACAGGTAGTATTGTCAATAATCTTCTAAGGAGGTTTAGGCTTGCTAGGACATATCAGAAAGAATTACCAACCAAGTGCTCCAATGTGCACCTCATAGGGGGGGGGGGAAGAAAATATAAAATGAACTAGATGCAATCGAGAGATTTGTTTGCAATAGGAAAAAATTGAAGGGATATGTGGACCTGGCTTCAGATCGACAAATATTGTCTACTTTGACTGCCTCATGTGTTGCAAGATGTAGAGTTCCTAAGTTTAATTCTTTGTTTATGTCTATCTTTAGCTTACTTAAGAGGCCACTATAACCTAGCATATACACTGATTCTTTGAGTTTCCCAATCATCCAGTGTTTTTATTTCATTTTATAGGAATTGGATACCATATAAAAAACAAACAAACAAGAAAACAAAAAAAAAAAACAGAAAAGAAAAATAAACACATTTTATTTCTAAATTTTATTTTATTTAAAATAAAGCAATAACAAATGAAAACATTTTTTTGATAATCCATTTAAAAAAAGTTCTATTTCATCTTTGTTACTACATTTCGCTTGTTTTGAAAAAATTTTTTTTTTAAGTCAATTTTCGGCTGTTATGCAATTGAAAATTGATTGACATGAAAATTTCTTTAAAGCTGCCAGATGTAAACTTTAATCGATTAATAATCGAATTGCCAAAAGTTATCTCCCTTATTTCTATTTCGTTAAAAAAAATTCTTTAATATTATAGATTATCAATTCGTATAAACTAAATTATGCTTTGTAAATATCTTTTTAATAAAAGCAAAATGAAACGCTCTTCCAAATTGAATTAAAGTTAAAACTGAATTTATGTAGAATAACTATCAATCATCTTGCAAATCCCAACTTTCCTTGGAAATTTCCTTTCAAGATGATGAATTCTTTCAAGCAATTAAAAAGTCCTAAGTTCTGCCGCAAATACATGTTTGAAAGTAAAACAATAAATTGCTTGAAAATATCTTCCCAAAATCTAGAAAATTTATTTTAAACTGATAATTTTTTTGAAATCCAAAACCTGCTTTATTTTAAGCTAGAGACATATTTAAATTTAAGAAATTTAACATTTAAAAGAAAATAATTTTTAATTCACAAAATTATTTTTCTTCCTAACAATCAAATTTCTTATAAAATTCAAATCTAGAAACAGATTAAAAAATTTTAAACTGGTCATTATCTATACAAAGAAATTTTACCTGCGTTTTAAGCATTGCATATATTTGAAATTAAGAATTACGTATATAAATGAAACGTTTGGGAGGCTAAAAACACATTTTTTTTTTAATATATATAAACAAAATTAATGAATTAAAACAAGTAAATTTGTTATATATAGATATAGATAAAAACGCATTGTTCTTAGCCTTCGAAACGTATTCATTTAGATACATAATTCTTAATTATATATATACAAAATCAGAATTTAAAATTTCAATTTTAAAATGGAAATATGAATATTAATATAAGATTAATCCTATTCTACCCCCCCCTCAAAAAAAAAACTTCAATATTCGAAATTGAACATCAATGAGGAGAATAAAATAAAGCAAATTAAGTCTTACAAAATTTATTATAAATAAGGAACACTAATTTGCATAATTTAATTCCTCTTATATATATATATATATATATATATATATATATATATATATATACAATTCAAAAGATTGTTGCAAGTTATAGATATTTTTCAATTTCAATTAAAAAATATTAAAAAAAAAAATAATCATTTTTTTTTAATTAATAAAATTAGCCTATTTTTACCCTAGCATATTAATATTTTAGTAAAAATAGTAGTAGTAGTATTAACTTTTAACATATTTCTTTAGGAAATTATATAAAATTCTTACTATGTGTTATTTAGAATATCACGCTTAAAATTGTTCGATGTCTAAACAATGATCTAAACAACTACAGGGCTTTTTTTTTCTTTTTTTTTAAATTCTTATTGAATGGCTAAATATTTTTTTTCATTCACAAACACCATTCTTATATTGAATGTTCACTCCAAACAATAACCACAAATGAATATCAATTGGACATTGTGGTTAACATCAACTTCAGAGGAATTCTAAAAATGCATCAGTATTTGAAAACTTATTTTTGTATAAAAACAAAAAAAAACAACAGTAAGTTATAGCAATTTGAAAAGTACATAAGAAATATCTTGTCACATTAGACTTTTTATGGCCGATGTAAATAAATCTTGTAGAACAGAAGGGAAATAAATTTGTTTGCAATATGTCACAAGGGAAATAATCCCCATTTATATATTTTTATTTTTACAAGAATAAAAATGTTTTAGTCCTTGTCCAGAATTCCCTCTATATTAAAAAAAGAAAAAAGAAAAGAAAAAAAAAATAAAAAAATAAAAAAATCTGTATGATTAATGTATCTATAAGAGGAAGAAAATATTGTACACACAAGAAAAAGAAAAGAAAAAAAGAGAAAAATCTGTATGATGCATGTATCTATGAGAGGAAGAAAATATTGTACACAATCAAGAAAAAGAAAAGAAAAAAAGAGAAAAATCTGTATGATGTATCTGAGAGGAAGAAAATATTGTACACAAAAAAAAGAAAAAAAAAAGTCACCTAATTTGATCAAGTAGTTTTATTTTTCTGAAAAAAATCATTTTAAAGTGAATTTGAGTTTTTCCTTTCCAATGCTTCACCATTTCCATAAAACTAGTTTTTAAAATCTCACAAGTTTGAATCGCTTAGAGTTATCTCCCTTATTACTTCAGACTGTTATCAAAATGATGTCATGAGATCATTTCTCATACTTTAGTCATAAAACTTGATTTTCTCATTTAAAATAAAACTACTTAATCAAAATATATAATTTTTGGAAGATGATATTTTCTTTCCATTGTGAGTAAGTACATCATACAGATTTTTCTTTATTTTTGTTTTTTTTATAGAGAATTCTGGAGAAATACCCATATTTTTTATTATAACGTGATGGTTGTTTTCCTTATGGTATAATATGAACAGGTCTTCCTCCCTCCGATCTTGCACCAACCATGTTAAAAAAAAATCCAACACAGAAAGATGTTTTTCAGCACTTCATGTGTACGATTCAATTTACTGTATTCTTTTTTTTTTTTTTTTAATGTATCTATTTTTTAATGCATCTGATGATTTTTATGTAATAAGTTGTTTTGAAGGTGAGTCGAGCTGCATTTTTTTGTATTCCTCTAAAATTAATCTTAACTGCGAATTATGTCCAAAAACGAAGCCAACAACTCGGATCTTTTAAGTACGTATACATTGACATCTTAGTCGTTTACTGTAATGCACATTTGAAAAAAAAAAATTATCATCACATGAACAATAACAACTGGGTTTTTCTACAGGAAATTTTGGTCAACTACCACCAAATAGACAATATTAAAAAGCAAGCAATGATTTTTTCCATCAGATTCTTTGATATTAATGTGTGTTTTTCAGAAGATAAAAAATAACATATCCAAATTGGTTTTAGCTGCCAGTAAGAAAGTAATGGTGGATTATCTCGTGCCTTTTTAGCTGCCAAATTGAAGGTATTAAGCCTAACCCTCCCTCAACCTTTTACTCATTTTTTTTTCTTCAGTCATTTAAAAAAGACCCTAAAGCCAAATTCATGATCTAGATTTTTTTTCTTTTAAATTGTTTTTTTTTTGTGTTTATATATTTTTTATTTGTTTTTAGCAGAATTTTATTTTTGGTTATAAATTTTGATATATTGTTATGGAATTTAGAATTAATATTGACCGAGAATTGTTTTTTCTTTCCAGTTCTAGTGAGATATTTTTAAAAATTTAATTTTTTGTTTTACTTCCTGTAAAATTATGTTTTCGATTTTACTGTATTTTTTTTTACGTCTCCACACACAAAAAAAGGTTAATAGATAATCTATTACCTCCCCTTTGAAACATGTGCCCAGGGCGATGAAAACTTCCACCTCATTGCTTCTGTTTGTGAAAAAAAAAAAAGAAAAAAAAAAGAAAAGAAAAATCTGGACACAAAATTAGATATAATTTATATTACAAAACATTTTTCTAACTCTCTTTTCATTAAATAAAATTTCTACTTTGATCTGATGCTTTTTTTTGGGGGGGGGGGTAGTGAGAGGTCCTGAGTTTTGAATCACAAGCCATATATCAGAAACGATTTTTGTTTTTCACACATCAGAATAATTTTTCTTTTCATTTTTACTCCAAAAGTGTACATGTGTAGTTCTTCAGTAATAAATATTTGAAATAAATCAAGAGACAAATGTGTGAAAATCGGCAGGAAAGCGAACAGAGAGAATAGGATTCAACTTGAAAACTAAAACTAAAAAAATTTCAACAATTTTTCTTGTAAAGGACAGGATATACTGCAATAACTGGCAGGTTATCGAAATGCAAAAACAAATATTTTTACCATAAAAAAAACAAAACAAAAAAACAACAACTTAAAGTTATTAAACTTTTTTTTTTTTATCTGCGTTTTGCATATATAATTAAACTGGCTATCACCTACTGTGTTAAATGTTTGTTGTTTTTTCCCCTATTAATACATAATTTTAAGTAAAAAAAAATTATTTGGAAACAGTACTGAAACATTTACAGATAAATAAGCGATTGTACATTAAAAGATTATTATGAAAAAACAAAAAAAACTCTAAAGTATATTGCAGGATGGGGAAAAAAAATGGTGTCTTAAACAAGAAAATAAATCAATAAAATATTACATTATGTATTTTCAAAATTATTATACAATTGCCAGAATTCAATTTGGAAATATTCTGCCATTTTATTATTCAATTAGCTGGATCTACCTGGGGTTGCCAGGAATTCTTTTACTTTTGTTGCCCCTTCCCACCTCTCAAATTATGCCATTTGTTTTATTTTTACAAAATTATTTTTTTTCAAGAATGAATTCTGAAAGTTAGATTTAATTATGATGTTATCGCTTGGTCATTAAATTATTAATTAGATTAAATTGTTGTAGAACTATAACTAAAAAATTGTTAAGTCAGAAATTGCTATCTATTTGACAGTTTTGTTTCTAAATTACATAAAAAATTTGAAGGAACAAAATAAGTTCTTGTCTTTTTTTTTTTACAACAATTAACAGAGCATTAAAATAACTGACTTGTTTCTAAAGAAATTAAAATGCTTTATAGTGTATTTAATTTTGTAATAAAACTTGTTTTTTTGTGAATAGGATTTTTTTTAAAGTTCGTTTTAGTGCCTTTTTGACATTGTATTTTTTATTTCAATAAATAATCTATTAATAATACATAAATGTGCAAGTAATGTTTAGGCAAGAAACGGAGATGAAAAATGGCTACACTTAATAGAGATGAGCAAATAACAGTAAAATTATTGATAAATCTGAGTAACATAGGGGCAACAACCAGTTTTATATTCATGATTATATACACATCAGTGAATTTGCAAAAATAAAAAAAATACATGCTAGAACCCCCCCCCCAAAAAAAAACTAAATATTTTTTAATTGTTCCAGAAGTAATTTCAATAGTTTTAATTGTGAAAACATTATTGAATGCTTGAATTTGACGTTTTATGAACCTCAAACCATAAAATATCTATAGATTCTTTTGATGAAATGAAAAGTTTGTGTAGCTCACTTGTTACACACATATCATATAAGCATAAAATTGGCATACGCAAATGAAATGATTCAATACGTATGCTTTATCAGAGCCAACTCTTAATATATAATTTTAGTAGTTTTATTTTTATCAGTAGTTTCTATAAGAAATATGTATCCACACATGTAGTCATTAATGTTTGTATGAATAAACATACTATAGTAATGCACTGCTTGTTATTAAGCACTTTTGATAAACACCAGATTTACACCTAAGAAACTACAGCAATACAATTATATATATAAAATTAAGTTTTTTTTTGAAGTTTACAAATTGAATAATTCTGTACACTTAAAGTGAATTTAAATATTAATTAAACAATCATAACCAGATGAAAAAGCTCAATATTCAAGATAGAGCTTTGATATAAGGAATTAAATTTAAACTCTAAATCAGAAGTATCAACAATTTATTATTCGATGAGCACAAGTTGAAAAACTTTTCAACTTGTATTCTTTATTGACTATGAAAAAAACAAAAAACAAAGAGAGTGCTGTTAATTAAGTAAGAGCTAAAAAATATTTTAATTTATTACACATTATTAAAGGATTGGGCATGCCATACTTTGTGCTTCATGGATCAGGTGCAACTGAAGCTGCACAACAGAGTCAAATTGGATCAGCCTTTGACAAATGGATCAGACATGTTTTGAAGCATTAGTTGTGCCTAATCCATGAAATGCAAGGAGGTATGATATGTTCGATCATTCAGTAGTATATAATATTGAAACACACACATATAAACCTCAAATTCATTTAAGTATGTTTGGCGAAAACTTTCAGCATCTTATGCTTAATCTTAGTGTGCACACAAATTTATCTGTATATATTTATCCTCTCTTTTTATATATCAGTTATTGTTTTATCTATATATAAATAAATAAGTGTAAAGTTAAATGTATTCCTAGCAGACTAACCAAGTTAATTGTCTGATGAGATCTATGATCCAAACAGGATTGCATTCATATTTTTTTTTTTTTAAAGCAGTGTTGATAAAACTATTAAACAAGATCCTATGTCCATGTTTCTCCCTTATATATTGCTTTTATAAATATATATTTGGTTATTTTATTCACATGCTTCAAATATTTATTAAAATAAAAAATATAAATGAATACTAAAATTTAAAAAAAAAATCCTATTTAAAACAATAAAATGTAAACATGATTAGATTTTGAATTATTTTTCTCAAAGCCTCTCACCTGAGCAATGCCGGGCAAAGACAGCTAGTTATGAATATGATCTTTGGCCGATTATTACGAAACTGATTACTTCTTACAAAATTTTATTTTTCTTCCAGTGAAAATATTCAGTGTTCACAGAAATGAACTAAATTTTCTTTACAGCCAATAATCAAAACGCAGTAAATATTTGGTTTAACAACCATTTAGTTACAAAAAAAATGCCTGGAATGTATGGAACGTCATTTTTAAGATGCTGATTAGAACATTTCACTCAGCATCATGGGCACTTCTGCTGGTACCAATGCAAGTAGATGTCAGCTTTTTTTTTTTTTTTTTTTTTTGTTTTTTGTTAAATGTTTTTACAAATAAACTAGGTTTCCAATATTGGTTCAGTAAAGTCCAGTAATAAATTACAATTACTATGAAAAGGTAACCACACAAAATGAAACCCATGTTCCGAAAGAAAAAAAAATTCACAGATTTATTTACATTATTGTTTAGTCTTGTAAATTGTTGCTCTTTATTTTTTATTGTAATTGCACAGTCAAAATATTTCCATGACTGAAAAATATTACAAAAACAATAAAAAGCAAAAAATTCAATTAGGAAAATAAATAAAAAGAAATAATCTACAATAAATAATTTATATATATATACAACGCAACAAGCTAAATAAATCAATAAATAAGTTTTTTTTTGTTTGCAGTTTCATAAACTTGTGTTTCATGTTGTGTTCTCAACTTTCAGTTGTTGTAATTTGTTATTGGATTTTATCATGCCATAATTGGTAGCCGCAAAGGTCGATCAGTAAAAGCATCCATTAAAAAAAATTTCATTTATTTATTTATTTGTTTTTTTTTTATATATTTGATTTTTTTTTTTAGTTTTATTTAAAATGATAAAAATAAAAATAATATTATTTCGAAGTTTGTAAAAAACAAACAAACAAAAAAAAAACAACAAAAACAGACGAGTTTATGAAATGAGATGAAGTAGAGTTGAAAGATTATTACAAAATCTTTGCGGCAAGAAATGTGGGTTGGGGGGGGTGAAGAAATTCTTAACTGCAGTAGAAAAATGTACAGACTCCGACTCCTAACAAATTTAAATTGGCTATCGTAAGACAATTTGTATAACTCATACTACTATTTCCACTATAGCTGTTATAATCACATTTCCAACCTTCTTGGGAGGGGGGGGGGATCTTTTTATCGTATGTAATTCTCCATAGAATCTCAAACCAAACACTTCATTTTTTTAATTTTTTTATTTATATCCATGGGAATAAATTGTTAGCATTTTCATCAGCCATAATCGGATAGGAGTGTTAATTTATATTTATTTTTTTGTTGTTGTTATTATTGCTGGCAATAAGGATTGACTTTCAACCTCTGAAAGACTTACTTAGAACTGATGGTTAACCAATGCTCTTAGTCATTAGGCCATATGCCCATGAGGGTAGTTTTATGTGATAGTCTTCTAGAGGATCAAAGTGTAATATATATTCTGATACATCTGTTCCATCCTTGGTCAGTGAATTAGAAATCTTTTTAGACTAAATTAATTTAAACTTTTGCCCAATCCTGTGTACTCCTTTGTGGAGAGCTGTATTTTTCTCCCAATAAAAAAAACAAAACAAAAAAACAGACTTGTGTTTAAATGCTCTCTTAAGAAGAGAAGTAAATAGAGAATATCTTCTAAAGGTGATATTAATAAGATAAATCAACAACCCAGTCATGGCTGATGGAATGAGAACAATCTATCCTTGTGGATTAAATATAATGTTCAGTTCAAAATGGCATACAGGTTCCCAAAGTTTGTGAAGATGCACCTGAAGAAGGTGCAAGATTATATTGACTGAAACGTAGTGAATACAACAACTAAGGTGAGAATAGTTGTTTGAATAATTCAAATTATTAAAAACTTCCAAAATGTGACAGTAACATTTAAAAAGAGATAATTTAACTTATTTTACAATGAAATTTCAAAACATTATTATTATTATTATTATATGGAATCTCCATTGGTGAAAGCAGCAGCAGCTTGTGGCAAAAATGACAGCGACAAAAGTCAGCAAAATGTCCCCCTTTTTTTATGAACAATTTATAACGGACAAAACATTGAGGTGAGTTAGAGTGAGAGTTAGCAGAAATAAAGGAGTCAGAGTCAAATGTGCTTACATCACCAACCTGGTTGAAAAAAAAAAAAAAAAAAAAAAATTAAAAAAACAGTAGTTCTTTGATACAACACAAATGAACCATAATGCTGGACTTATCCTTAAAAATATTTTTTCTTTTTGGCTTGAAAAAAGATTTCATCAACAGTTTAAAACACCTAAAAAATAACCTTCACATTTTTAAATCTGCTAATCTATCTGTGCCTAAAACTTAACATAAATTCCATGAGCAAAGTTTATTTCTTAAAACTGCTCATCGGTGGAACACAATAATTCAGGGTTGTTTCCCAGCTGACTACAACATGGCTGTTTTCAAAAGCTCCTGTTGAGCCCTCTAAAATAAACAAACACTATCCAAGTTCGACCATTACCAATAATCATGGTGTCTCACTGGCCAATTAACATTCATTAACCTTTATCCTTGAGTGGCTTTTGAACCTTGGCAACTCTGATATCCTATTTCAGTTGCGTTAAGAGAAAGAGAAAGCTTCAGCTTGCTAGTCACTTTTGAAGAATTAAGTGGCAACTTGTGAGTGACACTAACTTATGGAATCCCATTATTTCACAAAAGATCGGTTGGAAGACTTTGTAGCATCTACATTGACTAACTTGTAAAAGATTCTGAATGCCATCTAGAAGACCTGCCGATATTGATGCTTGTTAGCCAAGAGAATTTAATAAAAATTCTTGACATATAATAAAATGGCTATCATAAAACTTTGAAATTTGAAAGTAATTTTGAAGGCTAATCTGTTGAATAGAAAGTAATTTTTTTTTGTTAAAAAAAAAAAAAAAAACAACAACAAAAAGCAAAGTCAAGTATGATGATCCTTTTGTGCTTCTGAAACTATTGAATCAAAGAATGGAGATATGATTAAAGATGGATGAGGAAGTTTTCAAATTTGATGAAAATAAATTCAAAAACACTTCCTAATTGTTTAAAAAATTCTTTTATTTGTTTGTTTATAAAAAAAAAAGTTTCGCGATTTCGATGGGAACAAACGTTTTTCTTTTCTTTGTTTTTCTAAGTTTTATTATTTATTTATTTTTTTTTTTTAGTTTTTCCAATTCACCAACTGAGACTCTCTTCTCCAAATATTAAAGAAAATTCAACAAAACAAAAAAATAAAATTTCAGACAAATACAAAATAAATCTTTGTCATTGAAGATGGAAATGATATTGAGATTCTCCTGTCATAATTCTTACTTGACTTATGTAGCATCATGGGTTTAGGGTTTGTAATCTATTTTTTAGTTTTTGAAATCAGAAAAACATTTGAACATAAGCTGTTTTTATTTTTTAAAGATGAGATGATAGTGTATATATTATTAATTTATATAAACTATATAATTTATTTCTCATTCCTTTGATTACAAACAAACTTTAACAATATCTTTATCAATCCAAAGTTGAATATCATCCAAATATATTTACTTACACGCTTTTTAGATATTGACTATTGGAAGTGAATGATGGTCATCTACTTTTCCGGTTCATCTGATTTTAGAGATTTTTCGTCTGACATTTAAGCCCTGAAAATGAACAGTGTAACCAGTGAAACGGCTTCCTCCAATGAAAATCATGGTTTCATGATTCGTGGCAGATAACAAAATATCAAAGCAAATCATAAAAATGAATTCATTTTGATTCTTAACATTCTTTGTATAGATTTGTTTGTGGAAAGTTGAATATGCCCTAAACTTTATATGGGTCTGCCTGGAGGAGTTGCATATGCCCCAAACTTATATGGGTCTGTTCAATATACTCCACGTTTCATATGAGTCTACCCATGGAAGTGTCAGATATGCCTTGAGTTTTGTATGGGTAAAATTAAATTGGAGATGTTGCATCATCGAATCTACCAATTACAAAAATTACAAGAGGAATAAAAAAATTATGCCCTTACAAGTCCTATATTTTTTCATAAATAACATTTGAAATTGACCATGAAGAATAAAAAATGAAAAAAAAAAAAAAAAAACATATTTGTAAAAAAAAATGTAAACAAAAACAACAAAATCATTGTCATGTATATATATATATATATATATATATATATATATATAGACGAGAAGAAAAAAAAAAAAAAAAAATAGTTACATAATAAACAATGCAAAATAAAAAATATATGTTTATATAAAATAAAACTGCACATTGTTTTAATAAAAAAATTAAAGTTTTACATTCCAATGTTAAAAATATATACACAATTTTTTTCATCAATTTCTGTGATTTCTATTTTAGTGACATTTTCTCCCCAAATGTAGAAAATACAAAATTCAGCCAATAAAAAAAACAAAACAAAAACAAACACTGACCAGCATTATTTACATTTCTTTTTGTTATTGGTATAAATTTTCAGATCTCATGATACCAGAATTTTTTTAAAAGCTTTATTAATACATCTAATGAAGATATGATCAAATGAAGTGTATATGTTTATATATTTGTGAGAATAAACTGTGAAACTAATGAACAGATCATTATGAATTTTAGAATGCAGGTAAAGAGGAGAGGGGAACTGAAATACTTTGTAAAAAAAAAAAAAAAAATTTTTTTTTTAAATATCAAGATTTTCATGAAATTTTAACCATAGATACAAGACATCAATCAATAAATAAATATTCCTAAAACGTTAGTTTCTTTGGAGAATTATAAAGAGTTGTTAGGGGGCATAAACAGGCCACAATTTCTCATTTAAATATTCAAATATTTCAGATTTGCATCAAGTTTCATCCAGTTATTAGACATGAATTAAGCATAAAATTCCAATTTTAGACATTTTTCTAGAATGAAAATTATGTAGTGAATTTTGATCACAATTAGAAAACGGATTTGATATAACAATTAGCTGAGAAAATATCACAATTTTAAATTTTCATAAGGTCATAAGTGGTGCAAAACTTTCTGTACATTTATTATTTATGAATAGAATAACTATCCCAGGACGAGTCTTCTGTTAATTTTAAAAAATTGAAAACTAACAATATCAACGTTCTGATCTTTTATAACACACACACTTACATATTCTAACATTTCTATTTTTTGTGGCTAAAAACATTTAAAATATTTTCTTAAGAAGATCTATCTTCGGAAGGGTGGGAATGTCATTAAGATACTCTAAAATGGAAGCCGGGAGGTAATCAGATCCTGGTAGAGGCCTTACATACAGGAAGTGAGAATTCTGGAATGGTTTTCATTGGCTGATTATGAGCGTCCATGTCACGTTTTTTGGCCAGGCTATTTAATTTCCAATGTCTACATGGCACAAAGCACGGCATCCAATTCAAGTAGGAAGCATTATTTTGAGATATGCTTGGGTTGCCGAGGGAACAGGTCTGATGATTTAAAATCAGAAACCTGCAATGAAACCAGTTCATCAATGATGACTGATCTACAAGACATTTTATTATTCAGTTAACATTATTGTAAAATTAGTAGTAACACTATTTTGTTTTACACCATGTCTAGGTGAATACTAGTATTTGGGGGTGGGGGGGGGATTCCAATATTTTCCCTTATTCTGATACGATTACTGATTCTGTTCTAAATTTCTGATTACGATTCTTTTAAAACCTCTAAATGATTTGCTAGAGTTATTTTTTCTTTTTATTGGATCACCATAAAAACCCATGTAATCTGTACATTGCTGTATTGCTAATATAAATAATACATTTATGGTGGGATATATTGATTTTAGTTTTAATGGTAGATTAAAATCAATAAATAGTTATCATTAGTATCAGCAATACAAAATTAAGTTAAAAAGAAAAAAAAAAAAACAATTAAAAAGAATCGTTTTTGGCATTAGAAAAATAGGCACCATTTTTTCAGATTTTGATACACCCCAAAAAGCTCCATTTTTTCTGATTAATCATCTCAATACTAGTAATTACTTAATTGGGCATCGCCGGTTCCATCCGGAGCACTCTCCTCATCTCCAGTCAGACATTTCAAAATTCATTCAGAAAACAATTTACCAAACTGTCAATGGCTGATAAGCATTCTCTGAAGACATGTTTGAATGTTTATCAAGTTGACAGGACGCTTTCCAGGAAAAAAAATAAGAAAAACACTCTTTCTGACATTCTGAATGTATTTGAAGACCATTCATGTTTGTACAAGACAAACGCCAAGATTGGAAAACTAGATTGAGTTCTAATAAGTAGATGAACACAAATTCCCCAGATTAGATTACAGATCTGATTCGCACGGTTCAGCTTAAGACTGGACACCAGGAATACCGAGTACTTGATTACCGATAAAAACAAGAGAAGGAAAATCCAGATGGATAGAAAGGATTTTCCTAGGACAAAGGGTTTCAAATATCTCGGTTCAACTATCAGCAGCAGTATCCTAAGCAAAATCACTGCTCAAATCAATGCTGCATGGCTGAAATGGCATATTGCCACTGGCATTCGTTATAATCCACGGATCAGTAATCAAACCAAGTCCAAAATCTCCTGAGATGAACTACTGCTTTGTACGGCTCCAAATTTTGGGCGTCAATGAAAAAAGCAGAAAGAAAACTATCAGTCACAGAGATGAAAATATTGCATTGAACTTCCAGTCACGACCAGACACGACCACGTTCAAAATATCCATATTCACCATTATAAAGTTATCCCAACATCAAACTAAACAAGAAAAACTTGTCTGCGTTGGTACAAACATGTACAGCACACAATTGGCAATACCGTCATCAACACAAGATTCAAGATAGAAACCTCTGAGAAAAGGTCGAGAGGACGGCTGAAACAAATGTGCTTGGATACCTTTCACCAAGATCTCAGGAACGGCTGGACTTCATCCTGACCAAACCATGGTGGACATAGAAATCTAGTGTGTGTGTGTGTGGGGGGGATATCCTGTTGTGTGGAATAAACGCTGTAGAAAAAAAAATGGATGACAAGTTTCAGATTCAGCTAGTTGGAAAGATTAACAAACCAAGAAAATGAAGACAATAAAAACTTGAGCCCGCAGCATCCACTAAATTGATAGTTTTTTTGTGGGGGTGGGGTGAGAAGCATTGTTTCTCTTCAGACTACTGTCCACATCAATATTCATGCAATGTTTCGACTGATGTGTTCTCTGGCTTTCTTAAGATGCATTATTCATTTAATCATATGACCCTGTGAAAATTCTAGCGTTTTCTCCATCAATCTATATAATTTACTGTTGATAAACATTTCTTTGGAAATAATAAATGCCTATCACAATCAATACTATTAAAGAATAAAATTACTTTTCTGCAATAAAAATAATTGTTATTGTCAGATAAATAGATAAACCAAATACATTTCTTCTTTATAAAAAATTGTAGCAATTTAATGCTTTTTAAAACAATATTCTGTCTTACTGTGATAATTTTTTGTCAGCTAAATAATCTTCTAGTCAATAAAAACGAATGCCACTTTTTGAAATGTATTTTAATTTGTACTCTTTTAGTCAATGATTTGACATAATTTGGTTTTGGAATATTTCATTTTAAAATTGTTAAAGTCAAATTAAAAATTTTTTTTTTTTAAACCTTAGTGACATCAGACTAATCACTAATCACGATCTTTCCTAATTGGACAATCTATTATTTTTTTTTTTAAATCATGGGTGAAAGGATACAGTGATGATTTTCTTGTGTATGTAAATATGATGTACGATGAATCTAAAATAATTCATGTTAACACGGTGTGCAAATAAACAATACAATAAATGCATGGCAAATATCATCTTACATAAATGAACCATACATTTAAACAAGGCTGGAGAGTACATCAGTTGAAACATAGTATCAATAGAAATGAGGACGGACATAACAATCCAAAGAAAAATCATGCTATTCTTATATTCGTATTTTTTTTTTTTTTTTTTTACTCTGGATGAAAAATATTCTTAGTTTTTTTTTTTTTGTTTTTTTTATAGTTTATTTTTTCTCCACATTTGGATGATTTGGCAGACGTAGAAACTTGTAAATTTGAACCAGATTTTCAATTTACAAATTTGCTTTCTTTTCTTTTGTCTTCGATGATCAAATTTAAAATACTGATCCTTTCTTTTTGTATAATTTTTCCACTTTTTATATTTTATGATCTTTTTTAACATTATTGCGTCAAATTTGTTTGAATTTGAAAAAAAGATTTCTTTTATATGATGCAATTAAGTGGGAATAGAATTTGGGGTGCTTCTTTACTAGTCACAATTGAAATTTGCATTTTAAGTAAAAACACTTTGATGTACTTACCTGTCATGCAGAAATAAGTGTCCTCACCAAAAATTAGAAAAATTGATCGAGTAGAAGAGTAATTGCAAGTAAAAATCAATTTTATTGTAAATCGAAGTTTTATCATTTTATGTCATTCACTTTTACTTATTAAATGAAAGAATGATTGAACTTTCCTGCTTTATGGGAACTTTCAGTATTTCCGTTATCAATGGCAGATTGGAAAAATATGATAAGACTGATGTTCATTTTTAATAAAAAGTTCTAGACGATCTTCTATTTGACCATTTTTTTTCCTAATTTTTGGCGAGGATACTTATTTCTGCATGACACGTAAATACATCCAAGTGTTTTTACTTGAAATGTGAATTTTAATTGTGATCAATAACAAAGTACCCAATTTGGAAGAATAACTTTCAGCCTCTAAATTGAATAAAAAATCTGGTTCAAGGTTCTGAATGTCCAACAGACAAGCCAAGTTGTTGGGATTACCCCCACTCCCCCCAAAAAAACAAACAGAAAAAAAAAACCCAACAAGATGATAGTCTGAATATGAAAAAAGCAAATAATTTGTCACCTCAAAAAAAAAAAAATTGACAATTATATTTTCATAATAAAACAAGATGATAAATAGAGAAAGTTTAATACAAAATTTTGGTAAAATGTTAATATTTTGCTGGAAAATTTAGTAGAGACCTCCAGAAAAATGGGACTTGTCTTGGGGGAGGGGGAAGAGAACATCACTCAATCTAGAAACCTGTCACTCAAGAACAGGATTAAAATTAACACTCAAAACATTTAAGATTTCTACAAAAAAGGACATTGCCACAAGGAAAATAACCTTTTGCATTTTGAGAGAGAGCGAGAGTATTCATCCATCATCTGAAGATATCAGGAAAAAGTATTGAAATAAGGTTAATGATAAAAAATAAGTGAAGCATGACACCAAATTGAAAAGTGTAAACAACCATCAATAAAAATTATTTTTTAGATTTAAGAGAAAAGTTAATGAGTGTACGTTTAGATATTTGAAAAATTTTGGCCAATTTGAGGGAGAGGAATCTTTTGATTTTTTTAGTTTTTCTTAAGAGTAAACTAAAGTTTCTCCAAGGAGGTTCTCTTGTCACCAGGACTTATTTCATGTAAATAACTATCATCTGAACTTTTGGCAGATTTTGAACAAATACTAATGAAGAATTTAAAAAAGAAAAAACAAAGAAAAGAGAAATATATTATTATTATTATTATAATTTGAATTCATTATTGAGATGAGTATTATCTTTATATTTTTTTGATAAAGTGAACATTTTTCTTCAAGTCAAATCGATTACATAACTTTTCTACAAGTGCAAAATATTTTGAGATCATCAATTTAAGAAACACAAAAAAATGCTGTTAACAAAATATTGTGAACAAGATTTTACTTTTTCGTTATTTTATTGACTACAAACTTTGAAAAAATTTTGAAGAACTTTAAATTATTGTAATCAACATAGTGTAAAGAAAAATGCTGTAAAAAAAAATAAAAAATAAATAAAAAAAGCTTGCATTGAGAAAATTAATGAATTGGGACGGTTTATAAAAGTTGGTAAAGATTAAAAGAAAATATTTATTAAATATTTATTTTCCATCAATTTTATGATTAAATTAAAATATGGTCGTCAAATAATATAAAAGAATTAAAAAACGAGGATATTTTTATCCAATAAAACAATATGTAAATGTAGCATGAATAACTGGAAAAGCAGACAAGATGACCCCCCCCCCAAAAAAAAAACAAATCTGATTGAAAAATTATATTCAAATTGGATTTAATAAGAATTAACGTTACAAAATATTAGGCACCACCTTTCTCTTGGAATTTTTTGATGAAAAAAAAAAAAAAAAAAAAAAAAGATAAATAAAAAACATAGCTGCCAGCATTTTTGACATTTTGACCCCCCCCCCAAGAAAAAAAAAAAAATACAGAATCCAAAAAGAAAGATGTTTGTTAATATTTAGCAAAAGTTTCAACAATTTGAACAATCAAATAATGATGATAATTATATTTAAGTTGGCTGAATTTTGGCTTTATAGTTTCATCAAAGGGTGGGAAGACAAAAAAAAAAAAAAAAAAAAAAAAAAAAAAATGAAGGTTGGAAGTGAGCCTGTGCTTTTCGTTGCAAACCGGGTAAAGATAAAAACAAGAACAAAATAAAGCAACAGAATTGTACACAAAGGGCTGACCACCAAAATCAAACAAAATCATGACAGATCTTTATTTCATAAAAATGTAGAAATTAGTATTTTTCTTAAGAAAAAAAATAAATAAAAAAATTAATAGAATAAAAAAAGAAACAACAAAAATATGGAGAGAAAAAAAGGGAGGATTCCTTTTTTTTTTTTTTGAAAGAAAAAACAAAAAAAACAAAAAAAAAACCTGTTCCCACGAAATTAGTTTTTAATAAAGACTCAAGTATATATTGGACTCCTGAGTTAATTCTGAATAATTGTAGAGGCTAATTTTCATAATTATATATATATATATATATATATATATATATATATATCTCAATAACATAAAAAAAATCAACCTCTGGGTCAGAACTTATCCAAAATAGCAGATCTTGTACACGCAAAAGGGCTTGATCTCCTTTCAGATAGAGTTATAAAAATAATAAATAATTAAATACTACAAAATAAACCTCTTAATTATTTATTATTGTTTATATATATGTTTAAGAGAAATTCAGAGAGCTCATTTATGTGTTTACACACATAATCGAGAGAGAGATCTATTTTTAAGTGATACTAAACAAAGTGATTAGTGATATGAAACCTAAGATTTCATATGACTAATCATTGTTTTTGTATAATACCACCTGAAAATGGATACATATCACATACACCTCAGTGCATAAAATTTAATCAATAAATTTTAGCTATTCTTTATGGGGATAAAAAGGAAGATTTAAACAATAGTACTACTTTCTAAAGAGTACTATCCTTTAGATGGTATTACCCAGTAAATAATACAATCTTCTTCCAAATAATACCATCTTTCGCATTATTATTTTTTGTAAATAGTATTATTTTCGAAATAGTACTAATTTCAAACATTAATAACAAGTAATGAATTTCAAATAGTGTTGCTTTGTAAAGGACACTACTTTACAAACAGTATTATTTTGTAAATACTATTACTTCCTTTCAATCTTCATGATATAAATGGTACTACTGCCAAAGACAAAAACTCATTGCTTCATAAGGATAGGATCAGTTTTTTGTATCTCTTTAGAGAACAAAATATATATTCATAAATTAAACCTAAATAATTCAGGGTGTTTTATGAAAGCATACTTAATAACAGTTGGTGATTTTTGAAGGGTATCAAAAAAAAAAAAAAAATGGTCACAGTGTTTAATGATTTAGTGTTTGTGTAGAATAGTGAGGTTTTAAACCAACACATTTCAGGTGAAAACACTACGCACTTGTGTCATGTTGAAATTAGTATGAATTTTAAAAATTACAAAAAATGATCCAGTAGAACATGTGCTCGATGTATTTTTAACAAAAAAAAAAAAAAAAAAAAAAAAAAAAAATCAACCACAATTACTTTCTGATATTTGTATTTAAAAATGTTGGATTGTAATTGTTTAGTCAAAATGATCAATTGCAGTTACTACCCCTGGATCTTGGATACCCTTCAACATTAAAACATGCAACAACTTTATTAATCAACAATTTTCATTTTTACTCGTAATTATTTTTCTACTAAATCATTTTCCATAATTTTTGGAATTTATATTAATTTCAACATGACAAGTAAATACATAATGTTATCATGTGAAATGCATTGGTTTAAAACATTACTATTCTACACAAACACCAATGATTTAATAATTAACTTTAAGAGAATCCTAAAAATATCATTTAGCACCATTTCAAAACAATAATAATAATAATAAAAAAAAAAGCAATAGTGAGTTATAGTAATTTAAATCATATGCAAAATGACAAAATCTCATTACATCAGATTTTTTTTTAAAAATATGTCTGATGTAAATAAGTGGTGCAAGACAAAAGGGAAATAAGTCTGCTCGTACTATTCCACAAGACCCAACTCCATAATAAGTATCACTTTTATTTTTACCATTTATAAAAAAAAAAAAAAAAGTAAGCTGACAGGAGTTATTTCCCTTGTGGAATATTACGAACATGCTTATTTCCCTTGTGTCTTGCACCATTTATTCACGTTGGCCATATTTAAAATATTATCAGTGACAAGATGGTTTTTCAAAGTTTTGCATGTCCGATTCAAATTGTTAAACTTACTGAGTTTTTTTTCCCCTTAAAAAGCAATAAGTTGTTTTGAAATGATGCAGATTGACATTTTTTTGTTATAACTTTTTCCAGGGAATCTGGGGAATTTTTTTTTTTTTTTAAATTGATTTAACAATTGAAAATATGGGGGGGGGGTGAGATGAAGACAATCATGATGCATAGAGAAAAAACAAAACAAAAAAAAACATATCTTTGTATAATACTTTGAAACAAGGTATATACATGACTAATAAAATGGAAACACAATTTTATATTTCAATATGTACAGATAATTTGACATATTTATTCTTCACCTTCTGCAAACACAGACAAACTTACCCATGTAGAATTTTTTATTACATATATAAAATTAGGTATATGCATACATTTATATATGTTGGAGATTGAAAATAATTGACCAATCATTATTAATTTTGGAACACTGCTGCTAGGTATAAGAGTACGTAATATGGGCTATATTTAGTTTAATTTATACAAAGGAAGGCTGGAAGCTCATCAGGGTAAATTCAGAAGTCTGATTTAAATAGAAGTTTAACAATAGGTATTAAAGTAAGTTTGTAAATATTTCCCAAATTTCAGTTTCTGAATGAGGTTGTTGAGGGGGGGGGGGCAAGAAACATAATGTGAAGATTAAAATATGAAGATTAAAATATTTGATTGATATGAGATCTTTTTTATCTAGAATCCAAATCATTTAACAGATTTTGATCCAAATTAGAATAAGGATTCTAGGCATATGGTTTAGTAACATCTACATCTTATTCAAATCTTCATAAGGAGACATAAAAGTGGTGCAAAACTGTTCATTTCATCATTAACAGAATTGATATTTTATGATTTTTGATAGTTTTTAAAGAGTTTATATACATATCTTTAAAATTTATTAAAAATCATTTTTTTTTAATTTATAGGGTGGAAAGGAAAAATTACTCAAAAAATTAGAGTTTTGTTGAGGTGGGGGGAAAGGTGGAAAAAAAATCTTAGCCCCCCCCCCCCCCAATAAATCAAAAATATAAATATTTAAATTTATTTAATACTTCCTGCCTATACCTTCTTGATACAGTTGGTATAACCCCCTCTTCCAAATGAAGAAATAACCACTTAAAACAAGGAGTAAACAGAATATTAGATTCATTTAACTTAACTAGATCATATCTTGATTTGTTTGCCTATGTGATTACAGAAGGTTTTAAAGAAAAGATTAAAAATAAGTCTTGTGTCTCCTAAGAAAAAAAAAAAAAATACAAATATTGAATCGACCATTCTTTTTAGCTGCCTTGCTCGTATCTGCCTTTTAGTCACCATCTGTCTGAGGGAAAGGGAAGTTTCTTATTTAGTTAGCGGGTCTTGGTCTGTAGATCAACTTGCCATGACTAATTCGGTTCCACAATTCAGTCCATAGAAGTTTCTTCTCTTTCTTAACTTTGGTCAGAATTCCTTTGTTTTCCATAGCTCGTCTTGACAAGTAAGGGATCACATCCTCTACAGGTCCATAGGGGACATATTTATAGACGGAATAGCCAGCCTGGCCTGAAAAAAAAAAAAAAAAAAAAAAAATTTTTTTAAATGTATACATATACACGTGCACATGTGCATCTGTGGATGCATTTTGTAGATTTCATTTCCTGCAAGACTAGCTATTTACAATTGGGCCAATAAATAAATTTTTTCAATGTTTTTTTTTCAAGATTGATTTTCTTAAAAACAAAAAAAAAACAAACAAAACTACTTGATTTATTTTTTATATTTTCATCGAAGTTTTTCATGTTAGGTTAATAAAGTCTGTTTTATAAAAAAAAAAGAAGAAAAAAGTGTTTTCGACATTCTCTTTAAAAGTTATCTTAACATTTAAAAAAAAAAAATTTGTACTATAAAAAAAAGTGTTTGATATTATATTAAAGAAAAAAAAAGAAAAAAGGATTTTCCATTTTTTTTCAAAGTCAACTGCCCCCCCCCCTCCATGTAAACAGAATTTTTGTTGGGAGAGGGGGGTCAGGAAAAGTGATCCCCTATTTTTTTAAAACTAAAATTTCTTCATGTCTTGGAAAGTACTCGTTTGCCAGAATTGTAAACATTATTTTCATTTTCAGCACCTCTGAAAATGGTAATTTTTAATTATTTTTCTCAAGGGTGGAAAGTCAATTGTCTGTCCTTGTTGAGACTGTGGCGCACAAATCCTTTGATAAAATGTGTCATAAAATTTGATTTTCTTAAATAAAAAAAACAAACTACTTGATCGATTTACATGATTTTTGGAATATGACATCTTCGTATGGTGACAGATACGTACATCATAAAAACTTTTAAAGATTTTTCTTGAAAATAATTTTTTTTATAGGCCCAATTATAAACAAGCACCAAAATTTTTTATTGGCAGCTATTCCAAAGTAATTTTTTTTTATTGGTAGTTATTTTAAAGTAATCATTTTTGTTATCCCAAAGTTTATCTGATATCCATATTTTATAGCAATTTTGCTACTGTAGTTCAAGATTTATTCATATAAATCAATAAATATTAACAAATTTACTTATCTTTTAAATCAAACCAAAAATCGAAAAGAAAGAAATCAATTTGCCTGAGTGATGGAGTGTGTGGGTCTTCTCTTTGTAAGCTCTTATGCATTATCCGGAAATCTAACTAGTTAAGACGTTAGTTTCATTTAAATTATCTCCCTTACAAATTAATAAACATTTTAAAGATTTTCATACTTAATCTTCTTTTAATTAAATTATTTTAATTAATACATGTTAATATTGGCAAAACTATTGAATATATATATATATATACACATATATGATAAAAAAAAAATGCAAATGAACACCAAACATTAATTTATTAGTGATTGTTTAAATAGTTACGCAAATTAAACAAATATACAACGAGGTCTTTCGTCAATACTATATATGCTGTTTTTTTTTCAAAATACTGTATTGTATTATTGATTTATATAACAGTAATAAGTGTTTATGGTAATATAGAAGTGAAAAAACAAACTTCCGCATTTATCTAATATACTATCAGTTCAGTCCGGCTTTGCTCAGGCCCTATGTACTGTTCATATATATATATATATATATATATATATATATATATATTAAAAAGTTTGATTCATGTCCAAGTAACCTACATCTAAAATTTCAAGTGTTTAGACCCAAAATTTGTAGAGGAGTTTGGTAGAGTTTTCAAAGGTCAAATCATTGAACTTTGACCCCTTGTCAGCCAAATTTCTGGCTGAAAACCAATTAAAAAGATTTTCCCAAATCTCAATATCACTTACGTCAAATCTTGAGTCTGTAGACTGAAAATTGACAGCGTAGTTTGGTAGGGTAATGTACACACATAGACAGAAAATCTCACTTTTATAGATATACTAGCATGGGTGCCCGGGTGTTTGGAGGTGTGTGTGTTGAGAAAAAAAAAAAAAAAAAAGTGGTAGTAGGAAGGCAGGCTCGAACTCGTACCGCGAAGGAGGAAAAGAACGGGAAAAAAATATGACGTCTTTGCGGTTACGACCACCACCAAACTGGAAGTGACCTAGGTTGAAATTAAGACTAGACAATCGAAAAGAAGGAATGACTTTTGAAAATATCAGTGAAAAAAGCGACCCCTCTTTGTAGAAAAGTGCCCAGGTGAGGGTGAAAAAATTTATGTTTTTGGCCAATTTTTCGATATTTGTTGTCTGAAGGGTCGAGCTTCAAAACGATACTGATCTTGTGAAAATCTGTCGCCTCTGTCGAAGGTTTTAGGCAGACTTGCAAACATACATACATAAATTTATATATTGGTAATTCAAATTTTCAACCCAAACCGATTAAAAAGCTTGCCCTATCTCTGAATACCCTTCATGTAAAATTTCAAATGTTTAGACCAGATATTGTCTGAGTAATTTGGTAGAGACCACAGAGGTCAAACTTTTTTTAAACTTTGACCCCTATTATGATCCCTTAACATTTGTTTTGGGCTCAAGTCAAGTTATAAGTTAGATCTATGTCCAAGGAACCTATATCTAAAATTTCAATTGTTTATACCCAAAATTGGCGGAGGAGTTTGGTAGAGTTTTCAAAGGTCAAATCATTGAACTTTGACCTCTTAACAGCCAAATTTCTGGCTGAAAGCAGATTACAAAGATTTTCCCAAATCTCCATATCCTGTATATCAAACTTCATCAGATTTTTATCTATTCATCAACTGTTTCACGACTGCACGTTTGGCCGTGAAAGGTGACAGCTTCCTTATGTAACGCCTCGTTCGAGGAGGTGGTTAGGACTCTAGATTCTTGGCATGTGTCGTCTAGACTCCTCGGAGGTTGTTACATAATCTGGTATGCTGAAAGCGAATATCGAAGTGGCAGGCAGGAAGAAAGACAACAATTGTAGTCTATCTACAAAAGCTTAATTCTCATAAAAATATGTACAAATGTTTTTACAATTCTCATTCAGATTTTTTAAGTTCTTTTCAAAGTCTCAACTCTCTTCACAGACAGCGACCGACAGATGGATGAGGTGGGGAGGGGTCACGTCTCTTCTCTACTCTGATCTGAACTCTGTTCGACTCAACTCTTCTCGCTCTTCTCATTAATTTTAACACGACAGTTGTATTTATAGTAAGGTAAGTGGATGGAGTAGTACTTCTCCCTAGCCAATAAGATTTCGCCACAAATCTCCACGAAATCCTAAGCCCCAGTGTTTTGCGTGGGTACAATTCTCACACTGAAATCTAAGTATGATTTTCAAGGACAGATGTCAATTCTGACCTCCGACTCTGGGTTCATCTAAGGCTAGACAAGGTTCTTAGAGAAATTTCCTGTCGTCAACTTTTAGCCGTAAAAAAACATTTCTCTGATTTTCAAACAATATCTATTTTGACATGAAATAAAATATGTATATTTATCTTCTCTATCTTAAATCCTTGGGTTATCTGGCGTCATCCGGGAATACAAAGCTACCTCAGCGTAGTTCTAACGCTTCTCAATGGGGGATTATGTTACACTTATGGTAAGAATAAGTAGGATTAAAAACACATTTTCAAGAATGTGTCATGCTGGCCTAAAGATTATTGTACTTGACTTGCCTGCCTTTCAGAATTTTTTTTTTTACTCACAAGAAGTGAACTGTTTAGAAAAAACATAATACTCACATGCACGTGTCTCATTTTCTGTATGAATGAAAATATAATATTCATGCGTATTTTATAACCAGGCAATGCTAGGCGTCCTGCAAGTTCAATTATATAACGAGCAGCTCAACTCGATAAAATAAATATTACTTTTTGAAATGTATTTAAAATTGTATGGTTTTAATTCACAGGATGACAATTGGATTTTGGAACAATTCATTTTAAAATGGATAGAATTGGAATTGTTCTCTCCGCAATACCAGATTAATCACCAATCACCATTTTTGCTGCTTGGATGATCTCATTTTTTAAAAAAACACGCGTGAACGGTGACAACATATGTACAAACATGAAGTGTCATAGATTATTAGATAGATATACATCTATGTAGATAGATATACATCTATGTAGATAGATATCTGTCAATTAAAATAGTACAATTTTAAATACATTTCAAAAAGTGATATATATATTGATTAAATAAAGGAAATTTACCAAGAGGAAAGCTGACTTGATCACACATCCCCAACAACTGACCAAAGCAGATGAGCTTGTCCGCTGGTTTAATACCATGAGCTTTCATCCTAGAAATAAACAAATCAAAAAGCGTCAACATTTTAGGTATCAACATAAGTTATTTATAATTATAATGAAGAGATGTAAGATGTTACATGGGACATTTGGGGGCATATGTCACCATTTTGTTTTTGTTTTTTTTCCAATTTTCTTGTTGGAGATGCCAGACATTCACCCTCTATCTCAGACATTCCAACTGAGATTTTTTTTTTTTTTAAAAAGATCCTTACTGTCTTCTTAAGTGCAAGCGTTTGCATCTCTCTTGCCTTTGATTTACTGGATATACCCACCACGTAGTCTCGAAAATTTGTATGTAATAAAACGAGCGGTTACATTAAAATATCAGAAATGCACTGGGGTCGACCAAGAGTAGTGCCACCAATTAAACTTTTTGAAATTTTCATTTGAACACTTGTAAATTTATTTTGGCAAAGTACAGAACAATCAAGTTTATTCAACAGATGTACTGCAGCATTATATAGTCATGAATTATTTGTCCTCTGACTATAACCACTGCAACAAATCATGTGTGTATCATTAGTAATAATTCTTTTAGTTGTCAGCAGCAGTAGGTATAGTGCCAACTGTAAAGTTGGTTTGATTTTTTTTTTTTTTTATACAAAGGAGTCACCACTTATCAAGGCCCGAAGATGACTCAAGGATAAAGGTTAATGAGTGTACGGTAGTCAATAGGACAATATCCTAATAATCATTAGTAGTGGAAATTGGATTACTTAAGGGAACGGCTCATCAAGCACTTATTCACATTGGATTTAGAGGCGACCATATTGTAGTCAGCTGGAAAAGAGAGAAACAGAAGAGTGTTCCACAGGCGTGCAGTTCTAAGAAAGAAGCTTTGTTCATGGAATTCACATTTAGGTTTAGGCACAGATAAAAAGCCAGGGAAATTAATAGTGGTTTCAGCTAGACAAGTGTTTTTCATGAAAGTTTGGCAAGAGAGGGGGGGGACCATAGATTGGAACTCAGACGAGCACTTTTTTCTTTGTAGTAGCTGTCGTATTAGTCATGAAACCTGTTACATTAATTTCTTTATTCTTCAGACGTTCTAAAGATCTTTCTTTTTCTCAGTAGTGACAGTAGTAGTAGTAGTAGTAATAGTCATCATATATGGTTGAACAAAATACACAATTCTGCATTTTCTTTTTTTTTCTTTTCTTTTTTAAAATTGCTCTTCATTTACACTAATATTATATATTCTCCCTCAGTTCCGCAAGAGGGGTCAGAGAGGAATCCTGAAACGCTTTTGTTCCTTCTTACACTATAATCTCATCATGAAGACAGATTGTTAGTGTGTATCCATTGTCTCCAGAGAGAAGGAGACTTCAGATGTAACCAGCAATAATTTTCTGGCCCTTTTTTGATGTTGAAGGATTTTCAATTTTATTTTAGACTAGCAGTAAAACACAGCAAATTGTCCGATGCTGAATAAAGAACCCTCTTTTGTTGTGTGCCCAGTTAATAACACCAACACCATATTATGTTTTGCCTTCTTATTTTATACATCTTATGCTATTAAACTATTGAAGTATTTAGTATTGCTTGGGTGAAAGGATTTTAATTGAAAAAAATTGAAAAACATTTTCAGTCAATTAGACTTTAACTTTCTTGAGGCAAACCCTGTGCCAGGAATGAATGAGGGTCCCTTTGAATTCCTGTTCCAATACCTGAACTTCATATTAGTATTTAAAGATTTTTTTTTTATTACAATCCTATAACATTTTTAATTGAATTTTTTTAATTGAATTTTTTTAGTTGAATTTTTTTTTTTTTTGTTTCCAGCGAGAATGCAGACCCCACAATAATATTTGTATCCATTTGATAAAATGGCAAAGTCTGACTGAGTTTTGTTCAGATCAAGTTTGGCAGAGGCTGAGTCATTCCTGAGCAGGTGGCGACCTTGCATTTGTTGGGCAGAGGTATGATTCAGTGTAGTTTTATCTTCTCTCTTCGATAGGGGGTTAGTTTTTTTGTTTAGTCACCTGAGAAATGCTAATGAGACTACTCAGACATTTTTTTGACTTACAGAGTGAACACAACCTTGCACAATGGCTTTTCCAAACTTATGTCATATCTTGCAGTGGGAGGGAGATAAATACTTAACTAAGTACTCTGGGTTATGTAAGGCTGGAGTTCATGAATAAATAAACAAATAAATAGGAACCATAGCTCTTTCCCATTATATATATACTAGCAAAAGTATCCGTCGTTGATTGGGTTCAAAAATAGCCTACAGAAAATGGACTCTGATTTATGAAAGTATGATAGGTTATGAAAAGGAAGGGTTGTAAATTTGGGTGGAATTTGGGGGTATCAAAACCAAAGCAAAATATGATGAAAGTAAAAATAAAATAAATAACCCCCATAATTTATTATACCATACCTGTTCACACTGAAACACTTATCACAATATTCTGTGGATTTATATTAAAAAATCTTGTTAAACTTTGTAACATATTTCCATTCTATAGGTCAGGTGTGAACGAACACCCCATAATTTTATTATACCATATTTCTTTAAACTGAAACATAATTATCAAAGTATACTTATGCAGATAGATATGAAAAGTCTTTAAAGTTTGTGCCTATTTCCATTCTATGGAGGCTAGGCGCGATCGCAGACCCCACAATTTTATTATACCATCCCTATTAAGTTAAAACATACTTATCAAAGTATTCTTATGTACATCTATATCAAAAACACTTGTAAACGTTTTTTTTTAATTTCTAAATTTTTTATTTCCATACTTTGTGGACAAGGCACGAACGCAGACCCCACAATTTTAATGAACCACCGTTCTGCCAGATCAAACACACCCATTCCTATGTCTCGATACATCTTCTATCATTATATGTAATCAGTTTTTAAAATAGTCAACCATATAGGAGCCTATTCATGACCAGACACACACACATTCAGCTTTATATATATATATATATATATATATATACAGAGAGAGAGAGAAAAAAAATAGACAGAAAAAGAGTGAAAGACAGAGCGAAAATGGAGTGAGAGGAAGAAAGAAAAGAGAAAAAAAGAATTACTTGAAGATTATGGCATTTGGATCCAAGTGTAGTATCCGTTTTGATACTGCACTTCATCTTTTCTTTACTTTGGTCAATAAAGGAAAAACCCAACTTGACTGTAGACAATTTTTATTTTTTTTCCCATCCAGAGTGCCTATTTTATGGAGCTGAATTTTGCTCACGTTAAAAACTGACCTCATGGAGATAAATAAGGACTCTTATGGCATTTGAAATATATTCAACAAGACATTTCTTTTATTACCTGTTTCTGAATCACTAATTTTACTGGTTAAAACTCAGAAAGAGGCTGTTGTTAAATTGCACAATTACGAGAAGTGTTTATTTCGACTGCAAGTAAAGAAATAACAAAGATGGCAGCAACTTACGCTTCTACTGTATATTTTATTGTCTTCTCGTTGTGGCTAGCAACCATCACAGACACTTGTCCACGCTCTCTTTTTGGAATGGTCTCCATGACTTCTTCAAGAACCCGATGGTAATTCTCACTGGTGGTTTCAAAAGTTGGAAAAATGGGATCTTCGTAATTTAATGTCATGGCGCGTTCTCTCTCCTAAAAATAGACAAGATCGAGGCCCATAAAAAACACAGGGAATTTTCAGGCATAGAATTTTGATTTTATTAAATGAATAAAAGGAAAAAAATATATAAAGGGAATTTAAAAGTATGAAAAAATAAATAAATATTAAAACAAAAGAATTACAGGAAGAAGAGAATAGGAAAAAAAAAAAAAAAAAGAGTCATGTTTGAGAAAATTATTCATTTCAAAAAGCAAAAATTTTTTTAAAAGTTATTGTTATACTAATGAATCACCATTTATGAAGGCCAAAAACTACTCAAATGTTAAAGTTAATGAGTTTGCTAGTTGAATGCTGAACAATATCATAAAAGGATTGGAAATGATAGATGCAATGGGTAGAATTTGATCACATAAAAAATTTATTAACACTGGACTTGAAAATGATCATGTTGTAATCAGCAGGAAAACAGCCTTACAGTATTGTGCTCCACAGATGGAACACTTTATGGGGGGGGGGCTTTATAAAAGTTTTGTTTGATGAATGAAAATTTTGTTCCCAAAATATTTTGGTGAAAAGTTGATGCCAAAAACGTTGGTTGTTATGTATTGACATTTTTATTTGGAATACAACAGAATAAAAAAGGAAAAAAAAAAAAAAAAAAAAAAAAATTAAAAACAAAGAACTTTTGAAACTTTGAAACTCTAAGGAAAAAGGAAATCATGAAGAATAAAAAGCCAAGTTGATTACCTGTTCCATGTATGCTCCTCGTACCAATTTGGCACCAAAATAGAAGTTTTCTCGTCTGGATAAATCAAGATCAATCTTAATGGTGTTTAATGAGGACTAAAAAACAGAAAAGAATATAATTATTTCAGGTGTGCACATAAAATGTTAAAGGAGATATATTTTATGCATCAATTTTCAATATTTATTTCAATTGTGCTTGATAGAGCAATACAGTAAGTTATAAAAATACATTTATGTCAATTAGCTCCACAGAGGTTTCCATGTTTCATCTCCATAGGAAATCGTCAGGTAAGATCATTATAGCCTGACGATTTTCTATAAGGAATGAAACACTAAAGCCCATGTAGTCTAATTGCCACAAATATATTTTTATAACTTACTAAACTGCATCTAGTTATATGCAAAAAGAGTATTATCAAATATTTTATGAAAAATTTATATATATGTATTATTGCATGAAATAATTTGTACTATTATGTATAGCCCGTAATTATGAAAACAATTGAGTCCTAATTTTTAATTTCGTATTAATACTTAGTATTTTTTCACCAATTACAGCAATTTGCAGTGTCGAGATTATTTGCAAGAACTAGAATTTAATATCACTGCTCGTGGAAAAGAACTACCAATGAAAAGAACTATATAATCAAAGAAATTAGCAAAAGAAAGTTGGTGCTTATGCAAATACATTAAAAAAATGAAGATAAAAGAAAAATCTTTATGATATACTTGCAGGTTATGCAATGAAGTTCTGATTAAAAAAAAAAAGAAGAAAAATCGTTTTATTCGATTAAGTTTTTTTTTTTTTTTTTTTTTTTTTTTTTTACAAAGAAAAATCAAATTTTAGTGAGGACAACTGCGACAACAGCCATCTTGGAAATGAAGTTATGAAGAGGGGTACAGGCGAGATAACTCCATCTAATTCTTGACGTTTGCTAGCATTATTTTTACAGTTTTCAATTGTAGGTATTCTTTTTGCCTTTCTGTTTCCCTTTCAAAAAATTGCTACAAAATTTATTAATAAAATTATTAGAACTTCATGTACATTTTGACAAAGTTTAAGAATTAGATGAAGTTGTCTCCCTTGTATCTTCTTTGCAGCTAAAATTTTCAAGTCTGTTGTCGCGATCACCCTCACTAAAATTTGATTTTTCTTTGTAAAAACTACTTGATCAAATTAAGCGGGTTTTTTTTAATGAGAAATTCACTCCATAACAGACGCGTACATCAGAGATTTTTTTTTATCTTCATTTTTTTTAATGTCTTTGCTAAACCGTATAAGCTCCGGAAAGTATTTGCTTTAAATTTGTAAGGATTTGAAAAGGGATAATCGAAAATCAAGAAAATATGCACAAATGGAAATTCAACTAAAAAAAGCATCAGGCTGAATTCAAGAATTTAACAAAGTGATATCTACCACATATTCAGAAAAAATTAAGAAATGCAAATGCATCAATTACTGATAAGCTTAACATTAGCAACAGGGTAGGAAAACTGCATGAAAAGGAAGCATACATTCTGCTTAAGGATCATAAACCTAGATTTGATACTAAAACACAAACCAGACTTATAAACCCCACAAGACCAGAAATAGGAAAAATTAGTAAAAAAAATCACAAAGAAAATAAACTTAAAAATTAAAAATGCCTACAACTTAAACCAATGGATCAACACTAGTGACACTATAACATGGTTCACAAATATCCCAAATAAAAAGAAAGCTGCTTTCATCCAGTTTGATATTGAAAGCTACTACTTCTCTATTTCACAAGAACTCTTTGATGAAGCTTTAGAATTTGCATCCCTCCTCTGATATCTAGCCTAATTAAATCTACATTATTAAAAAAGTAGAAAAACTGTTCTTCTCAGTCAAAACCAACAATGGAAAAAAAAAAAAAAAAAAAAAAAAACTAAGCTGATTTTTTGACATTTCAATGGGTCCTTTTGACTCTGCAGAAGCAACTGATTTAGTGGCCTTTTTATCCTCTACAACCTAACAAAAATAATAAACAAAAACATAGACCTCTATAGAGATGACAGATTAACTGTTGGAAATACCACCAGACCCAAATGCGAGAACTAAGAACGCATTAATTAGAGAAATGAATAGAATTAATCTTAATATTGAAATCTAATATTAAAACAATACATTTCCTTGATGCTACCCCACAAACGACACTTATAAACTCTATGCTAAAGATAGCACCAATCCCTTATATATACATCCACTATCTAATCACCCAAAACATTAATCACATCCCCAAATCCATTGAAAAAAAATCAGCACCAATTTATCGAAACCTGAACTATTTAACGCAAGCCCTTTTATGAGGCAGCCCTAAAAGAAAGTGGATACACTAATACCACCATTAACTATACCTCCCTCCAACAAACACAATAAAAAACACAGACCTAGAAAATGTATCCCCCCCCCCCAATATAATGACCAAAACCAAACTGGGGAAAAAATTCTTCGACTTAACACCCATTCCCCCCCCCCCCCCCAAACAACATCTTACACAAAATCTTCAATAAAAATACCATAAAACTCAGTTACAGTTACAGTGACAACCTAGAAAGAATTATTAAAAAACGTAACAGAATACTTACTCTACAGCAACAACAATGACCACAATTATAAAAATAACACAAAAAAATTGCAATTGCTCAAATAAATTAAGCTGTCCACTCAAACAATACTTATACACAGAATTAGTATACAAAGCTATAATTGCCTAAAATTGGATAATATATATTATATATATATATATATAATATATATATATATATATATATAATATATATATTATATATATATAATATATATATATATATATATATATATATATATTATATATATATATATATAATATATATTATATATATATATATAATATATATTATATATATATATATAATATATATTATATATATATATATATATATATATTATATATATATATATAATATATATTATATATATATATATAATATATATTATATATATATATATAATATATATTATATATATATATATAATATATATTATATATATATATATAATATATATATATATATAATATATATTATATATATATATATAATATATATTATATATATATATATAATATATATTATATATATATATATAATATATATTATATATATATATATAATATATATTATATATATATATATAATATATATTATATATATATATATAATATATATTATATATATATATATAATATATATTATATATATATATATAATATATATTATATATATATATATAATATATATTATATATATATATATAATATATATATATATATATATATAATATATATTATATATATATATATAATATATATATATATATATATATATATATATATATATATATATATATATATATATATATATATATATATATATATATATATATATATATATATATATATATATATATATATAATTGGAAAACCCTAATGACAAAAAATACATCAGACTTGCTGGAACTTCATTTAAAGACAGATTTAGAGTCCATAAATGCTCCTTTAATAACCTTAACCACCCCAACAAAACCTCACTGACTACCCACTACTTAAACCGGATTCAAAATAATCTCACACCTACCATTAACTGAGAGATCCTTAAAAAAATCTAGCACCTGTAAATCTTTAAACTCTCCCCGTTTCCTCTGCCTATACGAAAAAATTTTTTTTTTATTAATTTCAAAGATAGAAATAAATTATTAAATATGAGAAATGAAACAGCAATTATTTGCAGACACTACAAACCCAACCTCCTCAGCAATTTCACACTTTAATAAAGTCCCTCCACTATAACCTCTTAACCTAATTACCAATTTAATAACTACACATTTAACACCCCACCTACTCTAGCGTACCACTACAAATTTACAACCATCAACAATCCCATCTCTAATCACACCCCCACCTCCAGTATAACTCCATATTATTATCCATTTTGTCTCATCAGCAAACATCCATACTTATAACCACCCGTATTATTACTTAACCCTCACTAAACCCCACATAAACTCATAATGCTACCATAACCCCTTAGTCTTATTTGGATACCCCCCCTCTCCTTATACCCTTAACCCTACACTTATTAACCGAGAAACATCAAACCCAATACTTGTAAATCTTTAACCCCCATTCCTCCATATACACTAGATAATTCCTTACCAATAATTGCAAAAATTGAGAAAAACATCAAATGTTCTTAGTGTGACACTATAAATATTAACACTACTACCCGACTCATTACAGTTCACGACTAATTAATTACAACCGCCAACCAACGCATCTTTGTTATATTATGAACCTTTTTTTAGAATTCAAATACACAACAACGCATTTGGTGTAAGCAACAGTCCGTTTTTATTCCTTGTTGTTTCTCTGTTATGGTGGATAGAGAGAGGAGTGGGAGAGCGACAGAGAGAATTATATGTTGTGTCTGCTTGGTTGACAATCAAATCTCCATCTGCCAATCTTTTTTGTGTCACTTTTTCCTGTAAACTTTTAAGAACATCAACATAACCAGATTCCTTTAACTGCTACAATCTTTCTCAAACAATAACAAATTTTGTTTACATTTGTGAGAAATATTGAAACAATTCTGGTTTAGCTATCATGTTCCACACATTCCATCCGCAGACGCGTGCCACATTTTTATCTATATAAATACATATATGTATATACACATATATATACTAGCATGTTAACCTGGCTTAGACCGGGCCTTTTGTGTAACATTTTTATCCACTGCCCATCCCCCATCTTTTACATTTGTATAACGTTTATTTCGCTTTATGTCTATCCATACAGTATTATAACTAACCCCAATTACCTGTACAGCTTCGTAACCCCCCCCCCCCCAAACTCCACACCATTCTCAACTTTTTAATTTTGAAATTTTCTTGCTTAATTAGCTTTCACAACATCACCATCCCCTCCTTAGTCCTTGTCTGCATACCTCTTTAACCCCCCCTTTTTCTCTCAACCTCCCTCACACCACAAAATCACCACTTCCTCTCCAACTTTAAACCCCAAAGTTTCCCATTTTTTCCAATTATTAACCCTCCATTTCTCTAACTTTTAATTCTAACTCATACCTAAAACATGTAATTGCCGCAAACACTAAATGCAACCATCTAGACCTCAATTTAACAACCCACCATATCACAAATTCCATAGTCAAAATTCCCACAAAGTTTATATTAATCAAGTAGGACGTATGTTCAAAATACATTTAACTTGGCTGTATCTTAACAATGCGACCAAAAGAGATACCTCGCCCACCAACAACCTCTCACCCTATATAAACCCCCACTCTCTATCCCGACCCACACCTGTATTGCAGACAGTCAACCCACCTAAAAAAATTGATCCCACACCCACTATCTTTAAACCCAACTGACCAGTCTCCAAGATGCAAATGTATGCTTCCTCTCTACCTTTCTTTCCTCCCCTCTCCTTCTTTCATGTTACCCCCACCTCCTTTTCATGTATTTTCCGCTATCCTTTTCTATTCTTCTTACTTCTTCATATATTTCTCCTCCCCTCTCAAAATCCACGAGATAAGCCCCCACCCAATTTTTTTCCTTCTCATTCTAGCTTTGTCCATTTTGAAGAGGCAAACAGAAAAAAGTTTGCTGAAACAATTGTAATGGACTAAATAAACACTTGAAGTTGTGAAATAAAAACATATTCAGCTCTACCAATATAGTGAGCACTTTTTATCCTGTTTTTACCACTTATACACCTCTGAGCTTATATATAATGTACATAAACATATATAAATATACATATATACACAGACATATGTACACATGTACATACCTGCATGCATATACATATATACATGCATATACACGCATATGCATACATATATACCTGCATATACATACATATACAAGCATATATACATGCATATACATACATATACAAGCAAATATACATGCATATACATACATATACAAGCAAATATACATGCATATACATACATATACAAGTAAATATACATATATACATACATATACAAGCATATATACATATATACATACATATACAAGCATATATACATATATACATACATATACAAGCATATATACATATATACATACATATACAAGCATATATACATATATACATACATATACAAGCATATATACATATATACATACATATACAAGCATATATACATATATACATACATATACAAGCATATATACATATATACATACATATACAAGCATATATACATATATACATACATATACAAGCATATATACATATATACATACATATACAAGCATATATACATATATACATACATATACAAGCATATATACATATATACATACATATACAAGCATATATATATATATATACATACATATACAAGCATATATACATATATACATACATATACAAGCATATATACATATATACATACATATACAAGCATATATACATATATACATACATATACAAGCATATATACATATATACATACATATACAAGCATATATACATATATACATACATATACAAGCATATATACATATATACATACATATATACATACATATACAAGCATATATACATATATACATACATATACAAGCATATATACATACATATACAAGCATATATACATATATACATATATATACATATATACATACATATACAAGCATATATACATATATACATACATATACAAGCATATATACATACATATACAAGCATATATACATACATATACAAGCATATATATACATACATATACATTATACATACATATACAAGCATATATATACATACATATACATATATACCTACATATACAAGCATATATATACATATATAAATACATATACAAGCATATATATACATATACACATACAAGCATATATATACATATACACATACAAGCATATATATACATATACACATACATATACAAGCATATATATACATATATACATACATATACAAGCATATATATACATATATACATACATATACAAGCATATATATACATATATACATACATATACAAGCATATATATACATATATACATACATATACAAGCACATATATACATATATACATACATATACAAGCACATATATACATATATACATACATATACAAGCATATATATACATATATACATACATATACAAGCATATATATACATATATACATACATATACAAGCATATATATACATATATACATACATATACAAGCATATATATACATATATACATACATATACAAGCATATATATACATATATACATACATATACAAGCATATATATACATATATACATACATATACAAGCATATATATACATATATACATACATATACAAGCATATATATACATATATACATACATATACAAAGCATATATATACATATATACATACATATACAAGCATATATATACATACATATACAAGCACATATATACATACATATACAAGCACATATATACATACATATACAAGCACATATATACATACATATACAAGCACATATATACATACATATACAAGCACATATATACATACATATACAAGCACATATATACATACATATACAAGCACATATATACATACATATACAAGCACATATATACATACATATACAAGCACATATATACATACATATACAAGCACATATATACATACATATACAAGCACATATATACATACATATACAAGCACATATATACATACATATACAAGCACATATATACATACATATACAAGCACATATATACATACATATACAAGCACATATATACATACATATACAAGCACATATATACATACATATACAAGCACATATATACATACATATACAAGCACATATATACATACATATACAAGCACATATATACATACATATACAAGCACATATATACATACATATACAAGCACATATATACATACATATACAAGCACATATATACATACATATACAAGCACATATATACATACATATACAAGCACATATATACATACATATACAAGCACATATATACATACATATACAAGCACATATATACATACATATACAAGCACATATATACATACATATACAAGCACATATATACATACATATACAAGCACATATATACATACATATACAAGGCACATATATACATACATATACAAGCACATATATACATACATATACAAGCACATATATACATACATATACAAGCACATATATACATACATATACAAGCACATATATACATACATATACAAGCACATATATACATACATATACAAGCACATATATACATACATATACAAGCACATATATACATACATATACAAGCACATATATACATACATATACAAGCACATATATACATACATATACAAGCACATATATACATACATATACAAGCACATATATACATACATATACAAGCACATATATACATACATATACAAGCACATATATACATACATATACAAGCACATATATACATACATATACAAGCACATATATACATACATATACAAGCACATATATACATACATATACAAGCACATATATACATATATACATACATATACAAGCACATATATACATATATACATACATATACAAGCACATATATACATATATACATACATATACAAGCACATATATACATATATACATACATATACAAGCACATATATACATATATACATATACAAGCACATATATACATACATATACAACCACATATATACATATATACATACATATACAACCACATATATACATATATACATACATATACAACCACATATATACATATATACATACATATACAACCACATATATACATACATATACAACCACATATATACATACATATACAACCACATATATACATATATACATACATATACAACCACATATATACATACATATACAACCACATATATACATACATATACAACCACATATATACATACATATACAACCACATATATACATACATATACAACCACATATATACATACATATACAAGCACATATATACATATATACATACATATACAAGCACATATATACATATATACATACATATACAAGCACATATATACATATATACATACATATACAAGCACATATATACATATATACATACATATACAAGCACATATATACATATATACATACATATACAAGCACATATATACATATATACATACATATACAAGCACATATATACATATATACATACATATACAAGCACATATATACATATATACATACATATACAAGCACATATATACATATATACATACATATACAAGCACATATATACATATATACATACATATACAAGCACATATATACATATATACATACATATACAAGCACATATATACATATATACATACATATACAAGCACATATATACATATATACATACATATACAAGCATATATATACATATATACATACATATACAAGCATATATATACATATATACATACATATACAAGCATATATATACATATATACATACATATACAAGCATATATATACATATATACATACATATACAAGCATATATATACATATATACATACATATACAAGCATATATATACATATATACATACATATACAAGCATATATATACATATATACATACATATACAAGCATATATATACATATATACATACATAT